>NC_139344.1:408059606-408784606 GCF_055883805.1 Amblyomma maculatum | reverse complement strand
TCGGCCACCTCTTCGAGGAACGCGAACATCTGCTGACATCCGTTGCGATTGGGTGACTAGTGAATTAGAGAGATGCCAGCAGTTAGACTAGCTGTTGGCCGATTAACTGAACCGTCCATGCTGATCCATATAACTGAGGCCGCATTTTATGCTCCTTCGCCTATAGACGATTTTTTTCCAGCTTTTCGTTGGCCCTTCACGTAACTCCTAACAAAAACGCCAGCAGCAGCGAAGCGCGGCGCTTCTTAGAGGACACCAGCCTCGAAGCCTTGCGCAACCCCTAGCTGATTTTCATTCGCTATAATACTACCCTTCCTTCAGTGCATATATTGAGAGAGTGTTAAGCGTAGTTGCGAACGTCTTAATGAAGAAACGCGGGAGGATTAACGACGGTAACATGAAAAAACAGCTCCTCTTGAAAATTAACAATGTTTAACAGTATATGTCATGCAATCCGCAGTTTCTCTGTCGTCTCTGTACACTTGTGTTATATGAATAAGTTGTTCGAAGAAAAGTATCAACCAAAAGTAATCGATTACTTTTGTGTAATTGTTCAGTTACTTTCGCGAGGCTGCAATTGACGCCTGTAATCAATTAAATTTAGAACGGGGTAATTGTACTTGTAATTGGTTACTTATTTTCTGTAACGTGTGCAGTTCTGCTCTGTACTCATTCTGCTTCGCTGGCCGTGTCCTTTTTATTCCTCCGCTGACGGCAGCCTTCCAATCTTTCACTGACGCCGCCCGTTGCGCCATGGTCACGCGGTGTGATGAGGTGATTAAGGCATACAATGAGAGGCACATATACTGTTGTTTCAAATTCCTGTCGCCAACTAGACTACAACTTGACTAGCAGATGCACGAAAAATGGGAAGCAACATCTGATGACGCAATCCGGAAAGCCGCAAGGGGAACGGTTGCCTCATAATTTTGACAGCAATGAGGTGAAATCTGGTGCCACATGAGGGTCCCGTAGCATGCATACATACCTACGTACATGCACGCACGCACGCACGTGTGTGTGTGTGCGTGTTTGTAATTGTTTGCAGAAATACCTAACCAAGCTATGTTCGGAAAAAAGCAGGGCTAGAAACGTGGTCTCATGGTGCAACCTATCAAGTCTCTATGAACCCATGCTCAGTGCAAGCAGACTTGTATATGTCAGAGGCGCGATTTCGTAAGCCGATGCAATTTTTGTAAGTTCCGCGCCATGGAACAACGCCAGATTTATTTTCGCGCAATGGGGGCCATAAAATTGAACCTGAAATTTTGGTTTCCCTATCCTTTCAAGCTTCCGGATATTGTAAAGCGACTCACACAAATCTAATAACTGCATAGGGCTCTAGGCGATGCTAGGTACGTGGAGAGATAGTTTGCTTACGTACACACACACACACACACACACACACACACACACACACACACACACACACACACACACACACACACACACACACACACACACACACACACACACACACACACACACACATACTTTTGTGCGCGCGCACGCACGCACAAAGAAAGCCGAAAGTTATTGAAATCAAGAAAAGAATAGATATACACATGTTTTCATAAATGCACTTAGTAAAATAACCAATCGCATGCGAAGTAAAATCTTGATAGCAAATAATTTCAGGAAACGGAAGTAGAGACAACAATACGACTTGGTCAGGATCCGAACCCGACACTCAGGAAAATTTTGTGCAGTGTTTTATTAACTGAGCTAAGGAGAAGGCTTACTGGCATAGTTTCGAATTCATATCGTCTTCATAAACATGAGGGTACCAAGCACCTCGAAGACAATAACGGTTAAAAATGCTTATGTACCTATTTTTGCTTCTTTCATCCACACCACTATGATAAAGATAACATTCTCTTCACCTATTCTGCCTTTCATATTTGTCGTCTTCTAACATGAGAATGATCGCGAAATATTCCTTCAAGTAGTAGTGAATGGTACATGCTGTCAGAATCCTCCTAATAGAATGAGAATGCATTGCCCAGCTCCTAAATATAGCAGATGTCCACTACATGTAAACAAAGTTTACAAAAATGACGAGCCCTAGGGCAGCGTGAAGTGGCTGACGGTCTTGTCGCCAAGTCATTAGTATTTTCGTGTTTCAAACTTAATTTTTCGGTCAAGCGCCTACAAATTATAATTATTGATTACATTTAGGAATAATAACTATAACAGTTAAAAGGTGGCTATAGGAGCTCTCCACAGTGACGCTTTGCGTGCGAACTGCAAGGCAAACTTAATTTCTGAATCTAATATTGAATGTGTTAACTAATTGGTATTTGCTAATAATTCTTCATAGCGAGCTAACGAGACACTGCAGACTAGGCGAGACGACTGTCAGCAGCGCACTCTGTTTCACTGAGGATAGGCGACTGGGCGGTTTTTAAAAGCTTGTTTACATTTAGCTGGGATAGCTGGCATATACACTCACGAAGCCTATTCCTAGTACTTTCAGCGCATTGAATTCTTGCGCGCTCGAGACCAAAGCACTGCGTACCTTGTCACAGCGAACAGTGCAATGGGCGCCGTCAGCTCTGAGCATTCCTGAAATGTTCTATACTGCGGACGTAGCCATGGCACAGACAGGGTGTGCTGACTTTGCAGCCAAAAAGTCTCATTGCTCTCCGTCATAAAGAATTCAAAAGGGGAAGTTGCCGTGCCCGCTGAAAACGTCTGTCGGAAGACTGTCAACTGCACTGGCGGCTATTGCGCCAGACAGGGTAGGCGCGAAGACCTACAGAAGCTTTTCCGGGGGTCCGCCGAGAAGCCACACTCGGATCTCTCAATAAGACCGACTGCCTCTCCTCCAACGCCCCCCCCCCCCCTTCTTCCCTACCCATATGTCTCGACAAACACATTTACTTTCCGGGCATCAGGACCAATGGCGCAGCCCCGCAATAACAGAAAAGTAAAGCGCAGGGGCGTTCTGGCCTAACCGTCAGCCGATCCCCTGTCACCCTTGCGGTGGATCAAAAGGTGGCTTTGCCCCGTAGTTAATGAGGCCGACTGAGAAGAGTTAGGAACCGAGGTATGCGAAGCAGGGAGGAGGGTGAAACGAGCCCCAGCTGCCAGCTGGCTGCACTGCCAAGTAATGCATTCGGCAGGTTCTTTTCTGAGAGCTTCCCTCCAGCGCATGTGGCGGCGGGTGGTGCTACTCACAGGGATAGGTGGTAGGCGACGGGGCCCCATCCACGGGGCCTTTCCAGGAGGTTGTGCAGTGCTGTCTGCGCGTACCGGTATCGCTGGTCGCGCTGTCGGGCTCGGTAGCTGAGTGGCTTTCCCAGCAGTGACAGCCGCGGCTGTTGCAGAGCCCCGAGTGCTGCCGGTCGTACCCGTCGTCGGCCGCCGCCGGGAGACTCGAGTGGCGCGCGGACCACGGGCAGGGCGAACGACACGCTCTCCGCGGCCCGCATGGCGCTGGCCGGCCTTCGAGGGGCACGCCAGGGCGACCGCTGGCCGACAGCTGGTCGCTGGGACGCGTCCACAGGAGCACGTGGCTCGAAACCAGCGCGCGACTTGAGCGACACGTGCCAGACTCGTTGCGGGAGGCGCACCGCGGGAGCGCCCGGCCCGCGACTCCGCCCCACCCTCTGGCGGACGCCTTCCGAAGCGCCCATTCGGGGCTCGCGGGGGACGCCTTCGTCAAAACGCATTTCAGTGGATCTCCGCACTCGCCGTCCGAGACGGCTGTGTCAGGCTCTAGTTTCATCCATCGCTTTGCATTCACCAATGCCGTAGGGGCCCGTCAGAAAATTTGCAGATTGCAGGGCTCCCCGTTCGTCGTCGCTTTCTGATGTCATTTGATACCCGTCTAGTGACAACTTCCAAAGTCTGCTGGGGTGCATCCAGTAAATGTACCTCAGAAAAAAAAAATACCCGAAGTCTATTGATCCTATTGTTTCCAAGAGAGGAGAGAGGCCGAGGGGGAAGTCGGCGCGGAAGAACTGACGAGATCCAAGTTCAGGACTTGGACCAGCCTTCTTAAGCCTTCTCTTATATTAGATCGGCTTCTTAGATTATGCATCGGCCGCACATTATGAAATGCGCGATAGCCGTGATGCATCGTCGTGTTCGTTTTAGACATTTTCCTACTGCCCTTTCTTCTCCAGAACGAACGCCCGGGCTAACTAACTACTCTGGAACTAGGATCGTCGAGATACTTTACGCGCGATACTGGCATGGCACACGTTTATTCGGGCCTATGTCGTCTAAACGTTGCCGCAATTCGCCATTCAACAAGAAATTTACGACCGTTTGTCTCCATTTTGCTATCTTTACAGCTGTGTTCAACTGTATGCAGGCCATTTTTATTCATCTTCATTAAAGCATGCATCGGGGCAATTAGGTGTCACAGCTTCAAGAAATACGACATTTTTCGTGAGCGAACCATAGCCATACAAAGAGTGCACGCACAAGAGGATACAGCGCCCATATCCGACGAATTGTATGCCCATTTCCGCTCTCCCCGCCGCGTAATTCCGTTGTCTAAACGGTTGGGTCCCGCAACTTCTTTCTCCTCATCGGTTGTCTCCCAGCGGCTTAAACGGCAATTGTTACCAAGAGGCGCCTCTGAACGCAACCTAAAGGTAACATAGACTCACTGAATACAGGAATTGATTAAGGTGAAGGTAATTGAATATTGTTATCGTTGTCATGCTGTCACCTCGTGGCTCTGTTCACGGCTAGTTTAGCGGCTGTTAAGGATAAAAGCATCACATAATGAAACCTAACGGGAACGCACCCCAGGAAAAATCTTGGTACCTTTTTTTAGCATTAAAGGAAATTCTTAAGAAATCACTTCCAGGATTCGAACAGACGCTTTGGTCGCTCAACACTCAAGCAAGTAGTGTCATCGATTGCGCCACTGATTTTTTTTTTTCCTTTATTGCCGGTCACCAAAGTACATGCAGCAATGAGGCGACAGCTTTTATATGCGCTCTTCTTCATTTTTACAATATTTCCGCTATCTGTCGAACGGTGACGCTGCTCAGAGTACCATTGAAACAGAGAGGGGTCTGTGGAAACAGGGATGGAGACCAAATCAGCATTGGAATGTACAGAACTTTCAAGCAGGAAATAGCCAAGAAACATTTACAATAATTCTAGGGGCAGCTCTATGTCGTTCGAGGGTAGGACAGGAGTACTGCGGACTAAAACGTACCGAATCAAGTACCAAGAGATAGACACGCTGTGCAGGGTGTGTGGGGAGGATGAGGAAACGGCTGAACACTTAATAATTTCCTGTAAAGGGCTACGTTCAAGGCAATGTAGCAGATTTAGCCAAAGCATTGGGGTTTAAGGATAATGGAGGAAATATAGACTTTAAAAGGGTATAAATAGCCAAACGAAGGATAACTGATTGGTGGCTGAAAGCAAGGCAAGAATAAATACAAACTATATTACTACTCACGGCTAGGCGGCCTGTGGCGCCGCCGCCCGATTCAAAGGGTTCAGCCTTATCCATCCCATTGAGAAAACGGAATCACGTCTCCCCGCCAGGGTAGCAGTGCAAACAAAAATGTTAGAGACGAATAAAATGGCAGACTCCGCTCATATAGCACTTGGCTCGCTCAGGCCTGCTTCAATTAGCGTGCTGACCCAATCTGAGGAAAATCAGATTGCAATGCCTCCAAAACTCAGGGAGAGCCCAATCGTGTGAATGCTGTGTGTGTGTGTGTGTGTGTGTGTGTGTGTGTGTGTGTGTGTGTGTGTGTGTGTGTGTGTGTGTGTGTGTGTGTGTGTGTGTGTGTGTGTGTGTGTGTGTGTGTGCGTGCGTGCGTGCGTGCGTGCTTGCTTGCTTGCTTGCGTGTGTGTGTGTGTGTGTGTGTGTGTGTGTGTGTGTGTGTGTGTGTGTGTGTGTGTGTGTGTGTGTGTGTGTGTGTGTGTGTGTGTGTGTGTGTGTGTGTGTGTGTGTGTGTGTGTGTGTGTGTGTGTGTGTGTGTGTGTGTGTGTGTGTGTGTGTGTGTGTGTGTGTGTGTGTGTGTGTGTGTGTGTGTGTGTGTGTGTGTGTGTGTGTGTGTGTGTGTGTGTGTGTGTGTGTGTGTGTGTGTGTGTGTGTGTGTGTGTGTGTGTGTGTGTGTGTGTGTGTGTGTGTGTGTGTGTGTGTGTGTGTGTGTGTGTGTGTGTGTGTGTGTGTGTGTGTGTGTGTGTGTGTGTGTGTGTGTGTGTGTGTGTGTGTGTGTGTGTGTGTGTGTGTGTGTGTGTGTGTGTGTGTGTGTGTGTGTGTGTGTGTGTGTGTGTGTGTGTGTGTGTGTGTGTGTGTGTGTGTGTGTGTGTGTGTGTGTGTGTGTGTGTGTGTGTGTGTGTGTGTGTGTGTGTGTGTGTGTGTGTGTGTGTGTGTGTGTGTGTGTGTGTGTGTGTGTGTGTGTGTGTGTGTGTGTGTGTGTGTGTGTGTGTGTGTGTGTGTGTGTGTGTGTGTGTGTGTGTGTGTGTGTGTGTGTGTGTGTGTGTGTGTGTGTGTGTGTGTGTGTGTGTGTGTGTGTGTGTGTGTGTGTGTGTGTGTGTGTGTGTGTGCCAACGCCACCTTTCTTAAAATACGTCTGTTTCCCTGGAGAGTGGTATGCATGAAGGTAGCCATCGACTGATCTTTGGTGATGTCAGAGACCCAAGGCAGCACATATCATGAGCCCAAACTGGTACTTTGTTGCCAATGTCCGGCCCCATACAGGACAATTGATTTCCTGCACACTCCAACCTGGGCCGATGGTTTCTGCTGCGTTGCGACGCTCACTGCCCAGCGTATTTTAGATAGTGCAAAACTTTCAAAAAAGTAACTGGTCTTAGATTTATTTTAACCATGCGGCAAAATTGGGGCTGCGGCGGACACAGTTAAGAACTGCATTAACTAGTTTGCCAACTAAATATCTCATTTATTAATAAGGGAGTCAGGGAGTAATATGGCCTTATGGCAAGCTTGCGTAAAAAAAAATTAACTTTGTCTATCGTGAGGAAGTTAGTTGCGATGACTATGGCGCTGCAATTAGTCATAATGACAGTGATGACATTAGCCATCATATTGACGGTGCATTTAGTTGATAATGATAATGAGAGCAAACGTGACGCACCGCGCACGCCAGCAACCCTAAGGCTTTCCCATTTCTGCAATATAGATTCCACTGCGTTCTCGGATTTTTTATAGGTTATGTTGTATTTTCGTTAGTGGAGATCGTCCTCTGAATAGCATATTCGAGAGGATTAAAAAATATATCGTGCGTTACAAGGCATACGTACCAAAACTTAACCCCTTCCCAACAATGTAAAACAAAAAACGGTCTAGCGTTTCCCTTTTCTTAGAGATTATAGACAATTCCCTGCGGTAAAAAAAAGAAGGAACTTTTCTATTTGAAAATCTTCTCCACACCAGTAACATTATCAGGTGCTTTTTACTCCCCGTCAGACTCAAGAGAAATTGATCACAAGTCTCCTTGTCTAGCGTGGGGATAATAATAGTTGTAAATGACGATGTAGTCAGTGATAATGTTAAGATGACTGTGGCGATAACAATGGCGGTGATTTTAGTAGACAATGATGAGAGTAACGATAGTGACATTGATAACATTAGAGATGATAATGACGATGCAGTTAGTGAAAACAGTCCTCTAATGTGGCTTTCTCCATTTCCGCCCTGAAGAAGACTTAAGCGCAGTGTTCTAATTTTTTCGGTGGCAGTTTGCATTTTCCGCTTCGCAGTTCGTCTGTTTTTCCATCCTGTCTTTTTCCACGACAGTGCGCACCTACTGCGCAAGAAAAGCAGCAAAGTTTTCGGGAAAGAGGTTTCAGAAAAGCGGTCCCTATGCATTTCAATAGGACTGCGCCAGCAGGCGACACGCACGGGTCCCCGTGAGCTCTGCTTTGCGTCGTTCCGTCGTGCTAGCGTCAATAATGCCGGTCTTTATTGTGATGCACGCTACCGCGATAAAAACTCAAATAATGCCATCAATGGGTAGGCGGAAGCATTGTTATGCAGACGATTCTTGTATCGAGATTTTATTCCGATTCAGCCGAAGCGAGGACGCGGAATATACTTGATTGCTGTGCCGGCGGAATTGATTCATTTCAGCGCGAGCAGGTGGTATTGTTCTGCTTGTCCAACTGAGCCTATTAAGTACTCTTTCGTGTTGTACCAGACAAGGAGCTGGTATGAATGGACTTTTATGGGGTTTTATTCGTCATGCTCAGTGCAGTTGATTAAGGACAGCGTTTCTCACCCGTTCCTCTATTATCTCTCGCGCTATGCAATTGATCACCATCCGAAACATTTTGCGTGCTTCTTTATAGGCAGAGGTTTACAAACGTGACCGTTCCAATAATTAGGTTAAAAGCACGCGTCGGGCAGATAAATGACATCATAAGACAATAAGCTACGTCACCAACAACAGACACGACGAGACGTATCGGCAGCCTGCAGTTTTGCACGTTGGGCAGTTTGAGGGAGCCATGTAGCGGAGAATGTTGTCTGTGTTTCCTGTAACAATTTCCATGCACTGTTGAGCAGAACATTTTGATGTGATTGCACCTTTGCCTGAGTACGATGTCGTGACGTTTCGGGATTACATCACAATACTACTGTCACGAGCTTTTACAGAAGATTAACGGAAGAAAATGACCATTTGGACGGATCGGTAGGACCAAGGGCAGAAAGACGTCTGTATGCTTCGCAGTGGTCCTGCTTCGTTCGATCACTGTAAATAAATCATCCGTGCGTTCTAAGCACATAACAATATATATGGTTATGTATATTGCACCAATGCCACATTCCACCACCTCGCCAATGTTTCTTAGTTCATATTTACAAATTTGTGAACAGAAAGGTGTAACAAAATTTGCTGCCACGGCTAATATAATGCACTGGTAATGCACGTAGTTCACCGAGCGTTGCTGCTGCTTGTGCACTTATATAAACAGGACATGGGAAGGCATCTTAGTGAAAATTGTCATGCTTTATTTTTTTATTTTACCGAGTTCATTTGTGCAATGCTTGCACAAGTACGGCAGGGTGGACTATGTGGCGATTTATAAAATTTAGTTATTATAGCGACATGATGATGCCGACTTGTATTATTTTTCCATTTAAGGACGCGGAGAAATAAAAAACTGCTCTTGACTTGCGAGTGTCACTGGGTCTAATACGAGAGCTTCATTTGGGGGATGTGCGTGTGTGTGTGTGTGTGTGTGTGTGTGCGTGCGTGCGTGTGTGTGTGAGCGTGTGTGTGTGCGTGTGTTTGCATGTGTGTGTGTACGTGTGCGCGCGCGTGTGTGTGTGTGTGGGGGGGGGGGAGGGCACGCGTGCGCGCGCGTGTTTGTGTGTTTGTGTGTGTGTGCATGTCGCACTGTTTCTAGTACGACTGATTGATCGTTTGGCTTCACCACTGCGGAAATACATGCTTGCGGTGTTAGTTACGTGCACTACCAAGAACTCGGTATACGTTGCTTGCGATCGGCTGCCTTGGAAAACCCATTTTTGTATAAACTTTTGCGTCAGGATGTGCGTATTTTGCCCGACTACTATTTAGCGTCAACGTTATTTTATGCACTGCTCGTTATTCGATTCAACGTCATGATAACGCCATATTAGGACAATGAAATGGTTTTGCTAGCGTTAATGTCTATGCTACCTGGTGATCAAAAAGAGGGACATTAACAAACATTCAGTCGTTGTTATAGAGCTGACAACTGAAACAATTTGACTGCAACGTTTTAGCAACATTTTGTGGGTTCGAGATGGGTATTCGGCCTGTCGCTATCGCTCCTCGTTTCTTTGTTACTTATTCATTCATTTAAGATTATCTCAGCCTAACTTACCTTTCATTAGTGCTCTTTTACAGTTGCGGAACTGGAGCCAGACAAGAACGTTGGGTGACACTGCCTGTCTCGGATTCCATATAATCGCATGTTTCTCGGAACGATGCTCACATTTCACGCGTTCAGCTAGCATATTCCTCCGAAGTAACAGCTGACATTCTAAACCAACAACGCTAAATACTACGAACGAAATGCCAAACCTCGCTACTTTTGTATTGAAATAAGCGACACACACCCGACATCCGCAATGAGTGGACAAACTTCTGGTGGCTTTAATCGTATTCGCCTCGGAAAGCGGGAATGCGGCATCCAGCATATGCTAATGGAGATAAGTGGGATTTCCTAACTGTAAACAATAGAATGGGGTTTCTAAATGTGCTCTTAAACTTTTCGAATTCCACTTATTGTCTAAATTTGGTACTCAATAATTTAGGCAATTAGCAGAGCTCAGTTAATTCTTTGAAGACCACAACTTGCCTGCGGTGCTCAAAGCGGTTGTTAGGAATTTAGGAATCTGCATCAGCAGTCGTTAGGCTGCGCTAAGGTTACAAATAAATCTTAGGTACAAATTAGCTACGATGACCGGGATAATATTTTTCACTTTTCCTCCTTCAGTCTCCAATAACATTTTTTTCAGAGCTAAGTTCGGTATTAAAGCTTCCTAACATCCCGCATCAGCGAAGAAGCCTCTGGAGAAATTTTTTAAATGTTTAAGGCAGCGAGTAGAGAAAGCGCATTGCTTATAATCATATTTCCTGAGAAAACGGATTCCATAGCATTCGCTAAATTGCAAATAAGCATTGTGTTTTTCCTGCCTCTCCGTAGCCTTCTACCCTGTATGTCTCTCCTAGCATGACTACAGGTAACGTGCGAAAGCAAACTAAATTTGAAAACAGACCCTCTTTGAAAGGGTTTGAGCCCGTCCTGAGCACGGCCCGGCCTGGCCTTCCCTGAACCTGGGCAGGAATGAATCCTTACTCTTTGCCAAAATCAGCACCTCACTTCACCGTTATGCTTTGGTCAGATCTTGCTCTAAACACTGTTTACTAAAATACTTTTGTCCCTTTTCGCATCTGGAAGCAGCGGCACAAGGCAGGGATCGATCATTTCGCTAATGCTGTAGAACGTGGCAACGATTGGCCTTGAGAGAAAATTTCACAAAGTTATAAAGCATCCATTACCCGTTTAAGGCCGACGTCATTACTATCCGGGTAAACCGCGACAGCGACAGCCAGATCAAATTGTCGTCGCTGCCGGAAGCGGTAGATGTCGTGGAAAATTACTGAGAAATCGGGGCTCCGATGCTCAGCCAAAGAAGCCGGAGTTCTTGATGTACCGCTCCATGCAGAAGGGACGAACGACCACCGAACACAATACAGCACAATACAGAATTTGAAAAAATCAGACTACACACCAGAGACGATGAAACCATACCCATCATGAAAAAAAAAAAAAAAAGTGAAAGTCCTGCATGATCATCAAATCGAACGGCGTTAACGGTGAGACGGTCAATAAGCTCATACACAAGACTGCAAATGCAATGAGGTTACTAAAGAAAATTGCCAACAGGAGAAGCAGCACGAGGGAGGAGAGACTGATACGACTCGTGCACTCCTTCATCATATGCCACGTAACCTACGTGGCCGCCTTTCACAATTGGTACAAGGCGGAGAAAAACAAAATGTGCGTGATTATACAAAGGGCACAGAAGACTGCTCCCGGACTGCTAGATTCGACCAGCACGGAGCTCCTGCTACAACTCGGAATCCACAACATACAGTTTCGCACTGAGTAAGAACGATGGCTATGCCGCAACAGTGTGACGTCATGTGAGGTGCCCGAAGAGTATAGCATTGTTGCTATTTTATCCCTCGCTTTCATTCTGGTACGTTCAGAAGATTACCACATAGCAGTTGGAGCGAGCTGAAAGATAACGCATAGATTATTTCCAGCAATTGTATGTCGCGTGTAATCTCACGACTACTCGTGAGATCGCAATCACCCTTCGGTTGCTGAAACAGAGCTTTAAAATTACAGGAAATAAAAATTTGATTTCAAACTATTTGTTGAGCGCTGGCAAATGTCAGGTGATGATCCATGTCTACTGACGCCTTATGCCTCCGCCTCTGCGAACTTCTTGTAAAACTATAATTCAAGGTCATAAAATCAATTTCATCTTACATTCGCGACATGCAGTCACCCCTAATTCACTATGCGTAACCACTTGGTATGAGGCGACGTTTGTACTAATTTTAGAACGGCCAAATTGTCCCGGATGAAATTGCTGCCTATGCACCTGGGATAAATTTGGGTGTTTGAGGAGTGTCTTTCAGTGCTTACAGATCGCGGTTTAAGGCATATAGTGCACTTAGGTTTGAATTTGTGCAATCTTGTGCCTGATGCATGGAGCTGAATTCATTATTGCCAGATTAATGCGTGCAAGGGACAGTCCCTTTGAGAAAAGCAGACCATATATATATATATATATATATATATATATATATATATAAATATATATATATATATATATATAGGAAAGAAGCCAACAGTCGGCGAGGGCAAGGAAAGCGATGGGGATGGTACTTTATGTATTTTATATATATATATATATATATATATATATATATATATATATATATATATATATATATATATATATTGAAATGTGGATTTAATAGTTCGTTTGAACGTCTAGCGCTGCCAGTAATTCGGGCACAGCAGGGTCGAATTGTCAGCCGCAGGGCACAGCTTCAAGCACGAGAGATGGGCGCCGGAGCCAAGCGATGGTGATGGCGATGACGGCAATGTCATGACGGTTCATGTCAATGACGGCAAACGGCAGCGGTAAGTGGCGGCGGCGGCAGACAACGTCAGAGGGCACAAAGAGGACTGTCGCGGCGGTGGTAAAAGAGGCAGTGAGGGGAACCAGAACAGCGCTAACGGGTGGGATGGTTGTGTCATGAGCTACGAGGAGTTTGATCGCAAAACGAGGACACGGCTCGTGGAGCAGGGCATCAGACGGTGCATCACTCGATTCAATGAGCTCTACTTGAGGACTGGCGCAGTCAATGATAGCATGATGCTGGGACAGGAAATCCCAGCCGAGAATGACGTCATGAGAACATGTGGGGAGAACGACGAATTCGATGATGTACAAGGCTGCAGCAATGACGACGCGAGCAGTGCAGATAGCTGTCGGCTGTATACTGTGAGCGGATGCGGTACGAAGCGATAGTCCCTCAAGAGGCGTAGTCACTTTTCGGAGGGAGCGGCAGAGTTTTTGGCTGATAACTGATACAGCGGCACCGGTGTCGACGAGCGCAAGAGTATGAACACCTTCAACGATGACAGCAGTAACATTCGCGGGATTAAGACGAGGACTTTGAAATTCTGTCGAATACGCAGTTCGTGCCTCGCGAACTGCGGCGGTTAGTTTTCCGGCTGAGTAGTGGGTCGTCGGCGCATTGGCGAAATGGAGCGGCGACGTGGTGATGGCGAACGACGAGGCAGGAAGTCCGGAGAGTCAGGGGGTGCTGTTGGAGGACCCGATGGGACGGGGAACTGGGGGGCCAAATAAGGTGGCGCAGGCCGCGCAGCAAAGGCCATATTTATTCGGCGCCGGCAGTAGCGTGTAGTGTGCCCAGGGATGCCGCAGTGGTAGCAAATAGGCCTGTTGTCTGCAGTGCGCCATGGAGATGGTGTCTGACGCAAGGGGGGAGCAAACGCTGTTGGTGCCGAACGCACAGGGGGCGAAGCATAGGCATATGCTGGCTCAGGAGGTGGACTTGAGGTAACTTCGGCATACGTGCGACGCAATACATGAGGAGGAGCCGGCGCGAATGCTGGAGCTTAGCTCAGTGGCGCAACGCCGGACGATGAAATTGTGGTCGTGGGGAACGGCATTGAGGGTGCGACCGGAGCTGATTGAGGAACAGAATTAGGAAGGACTTCAGATACATGCTGCTGGATTGCACGGCGAAGCTCCGGAACAAGGCCAGTTGGTGACGACTCCTTAACATATGGCTGCAGGGACAGTTGTCGCGCGACCTCCTGACGTACAAAAGCCTTGATGTCTTCAGAGAGGCTAGATGACTCCCTCTCCGCGGCTAGTCCAGCAAGTGATGCTTGAGGCTGGCGAATCAAAACACGCTCCTTGCGAAGTTCGTCGTAGCTTTGACAGAGGTCATGGATTTCCTTGACTGTCGTGGGGCCTTTGGCGACGAGCATGTTGAAAGCGCCGTCATCAATTCCTATGAGGACATGACGTATCTTAACGGCCTCGGTCATGGTCGGGTCAACGCGACGACACATATCAACAATGTCCTCAATGTAACTGGTGAACGTTTCACCGGGCAGCTGCAGTCGCGACCGAAGACGCTGTTCCGCGCGGAGTTTTCGGACGGCGGGGCGGCCAAAGACATCAGAAAATTTCGTCTTGAAACTCGCCCAGGTAGTAAAGTCCGACTCGTTGTTTCTAAACCACAGATTAGCGACGTCGCTCAAGTAAAAGATGACATTGTTGAGCTTACGGTTGTCGTCCCAGTTATTGTGACGGCTGACCCGTTCGTAAGTGGTCAGCCAATCGTCGACGTCGTCATCGCTGCTTCCACTGAAGGTAGCGGGGTCCCGTTGACGAATCGCACCTGTGCAGGTGACGGGCGGAGGTAGGTGTAATGAAGTCGGCTCCGTCATTGGGGCAGTCAACGTTCTGCTGCGAAGTTCCAGGGCGAGATGGGTACAGGGAACCTCAGATTGACCTCCATCAAGTGAAATGTGGATTTAATAGTTCGTTTGAACCTCTAGCGCTGCCAGTAATTCGGGCACAGCAGGGTCGAATTGTCAGCCGCAGGGCACAGCTTCAAGCACGAGAGATGGGCGCCGGAGCCAAGCGATGGTGATGGCGATGCCGCAGCGTTTTTCTGTTCTTTGTCTTCTTTACAATATATATATATATATATATATATATATATATATATATATATATATATATATATATATATATATATATATATATATATATATATATATATATATATATATATATATATATATATATATATAGCACTGATCTGAAGTTTGCGTCTTGAAGGGGCACACAGCGCGTCACTACGTTCGTAACGTTTTATACGACAGCACTACAACCGAAGGACGCAGAGAGTATTCTACTGGCCGCATTCGAGAGTTTCTGGAGAGTTTTAAGGACTGTATTTTACGCGAGAGCATAAGGACCCCGCGTCGCAGAAAAGGTATTGTCAGCGCTATTGTCCTTCCTAGCGCGAAACTCCACAATCAGTGAAAGAAAAAAAGTGAAAACGGTTGGCTGTGGTTTAGCTCTGGTTAACCCTATAGTTGAACTGCGAAAGCAACGACGGAAGCTTCTTTTGCCTGCTACATTATTCACGCCCTGTCAGTGTAAGGTGCAACATTAGTGGAGACACTTAAGCTCATCCTTTAAGGGTGTGACGAGAGAACGAAAGCTACGTTCTCGCCACATATAAAGCCACGCTTCAGCCAAGCTGTATGGACGTGCCTGCGTGTCGTAGGGGTAACGAGAATGCAAACGGTTCTGGCAGGCTGATTCTGATATCACCCTCCCATATGAAAGGAGCTCGCAGAGACTATACATGCTGCTTGTCACTGTTACCCAGTGACTATAATCTGGGTTCAAGACAACACAAATTTGATTACCATTGCAGCAGACGTGCTTCCTCATGCAGCAGAGTTGTAGCAACCTATTCATGATTCCTTGCCACCGGATCCACTTCTGACCCATTTGACATCATCAGCATCCCTCAGGCAGCGTACACGTGCTCTCATTCCCCGTGTACGTACCCCCTTCCCCCCAATCTAACGAGGGTGGAGGAGGTATCTCCGAGACGGCTGAGAGTCGGAGTGGCCCTTACACCCGCCATTCGACACCAGTGGCAAAGTCCTACAATTCCAGTTCCCGACAAATGCCCACACTGCGAAGAACCCGCTTGCGACACCACTGTCCGGCATCTAATATGGACATGCCCAGGAACTTCGCATTTGCACAAGACCATTCTACAAAAAGCTGGACTTTCACCGACTAATGACTCTAATTTCCACTTATGGCTACCAGTCTCATCTTAATGTGATGTCATATCGCATGTGACATCTTGCTTCCATATTTAGATTCCATGTTTGAAAGCGTAAGCTTTACTAGCCCCATTACGCGAAAATCTGCTCACCGGCGTATGGACCCGAGGGTATCCCCAAAACGACGCCGTCTTCACCTAAAAGATTCCCAGATGGTCGAAATTACTCCGGAGCCCTCCACTACAGCACCCCTTTCTTTCCACCTTCACTCCCACCTACCTCCCTTCCCTTACGCTGCGGTTCAGGTGTCTACAGACACAAGTGTGACCTATACTGCGTATTTCCCTTTCTGTGAACCAATTATTATTATTCAGGCAGACAGCTCGCACCGTAAGGGGTAGAGGGAGCGCAGCGGAGGAGTGATTGATGCTGACATGTCTTGACGCGCCTAAGCCAGACGGACGAAACACTTGCAGACGAATTGCGACCACAAAGAGTAATGGTTCCGCATTCTGACACGTAGGTGGTCCTAAGTTTCTCTGGCGAATGTTTTGCTTCCACGTTTGCGGACACGCTTTCGCAAACATAGCCAAGTAATAATTTCGCCTTAAAAATGACTTTAGCTTTTTTATTACGAAAGCAGTGTTTCACGAAGTCTAGCCAGGAATTCTAAATTGGTGCTTCTCGACGTTTGACCTTTGAGCGCCAGCCGAGTTGGCAGCACATAGAAGGGAGGGTGAGATAAGAGTACAGTCTTCAAGGACTTTTGGGTCCCGATCTAGACGTGCTACTCATTTGCCACGCAGGTACATTAGTAGCGCTTAGTTAAAGCTGGATTTACATTCTTAATCTTGTTCCAGATACATGCCTAAAAGGTTCAAATTATAAGTGGAACTTCAACTTATATGGTCTGTGAGAGCCACTTACATAAGTGGAAGTTCCATTTATAGCTGGAACTTTTTGACACGTATGTGGAACAAGAATACATAAGTGGAAGTTCCGCTTATACCTGACTTTTTTGACACGTATTTGGAGTAGGAGTGAGTGCATAGATATCGCTCCTGGAATCTTGGGTAGTATATACACCACGGTCCACCTAATGAGCGCAACCCTGACAGTTAAAACGTAACATGGCGGCGCATCCATTGGTCGCAAGCTTATCTGCCGTCACTTTTCTTAAAGTTACTTGCCTCTGTGTTTGCTTGTATTAAACGTGATTGCTTTGTGCTTTAGGATTAGTTACACTTAACGTGGTCTTGACTTGATCAGTGACGTATGCGTGACGTTGTTTAACCGTCTAAATCTCGTGACAAACTGGTGAATTCAGTCTGTTTTAAAATGGATAACGAACCCGGTCCTTCGCAGAAGTGGTCGAAGGCAGATATATATATGCCACACCAAGCGGCGTGAACAACAGATTTCAAAGACAGCGACAACGCACCTACATCTACATCTGCCAAGGTAAATTACGCCAAATACACCCTTTCACACGATATACAAAGTCTTGCCAAGTTAAACCTCTACAGTCTATAGTCACAACCTACTTACAACTGTGACGACAAAATACAAGAACTGCCGAGAACATAGGCACACACCATTAAAATTTTATTTCATTGCGATTCTACATTTGCTTCAAGAGTACGCGATTTCTAAATCTGCTAAACGAGCAAGAAAAAAAGTATAGATCAGGGCTAGAGAATATATGCCGTGATGTCCTGTAGGAACAATGATTCACGCCCCTTCTCCCTCGCGATGTCTACGGTTTGGAGCTACGCTAACTTAACGCGTCCTTCATTTTCAGCACCGCGGACACGTTGCTCGCTTCGCAACGGGAATGCTTTGTACGCTTTAGTTCCATTAGTTGCCGCTATTTCCCGCGGCACAGATAGACCGCCTCAAATCAAGTGCAGGGAGAAAAATCGGGCGTAAATTGTCTTGAAATGAAGCAGTAGATAGAAACGCGCAGTACAGCTATATATGGCTTCAAAGAGACACACCCTAGAAGCCTCAAAAAGCTTCGATTATCAAAAAGCTTCGATTATTCTAGGTTAGAGTTTAGAAGGTCGCAATAGAGAATCAGGAGAACGTAAACGTGGTGACGTAGGAGCGTTGGTTAGGCGTGACCTTACTCCACAGTGAGTAAACAAAGGATGTGAAGAGCATGTATGGGTTAAATGAAACATCTCAGGCAGCTCTTACTGGGAGCGACAACAGGGTGAGAAACGAAGCTTTGGTTAAATGTCGGTGGGAAGATATCACACTAATACCAGGAAGAGGGGACTACTCATACAATGGATATGAAGCCGCATATAGAGGAAATGTATGAACAGAACGATCCTATTATTGTAAGCAGAGAAGTAAAATCTGACGGTGCAGTCACGTGGAAATGTGGGACTACTGCATAATGACGGAAGATTAATACGAGAGAGTTGATGCGAGGAAAATAGGCGGGGAAGGCTTAAAGAGAAGTGGGAGGGACCATAAGAGGTTAATGGTAATGTTTTGGTATAGCGCGAAGGATAAAGCTCGGCCGCAAGAAGTATGACAGGGAGTGTGCGGCATTTGGTATATGAGAGACCGACATTCGATGGCCGCACCTAAAGCAGTAGAGGAGTGTTAACAAAAATGCATAAACGAACCGTATGCTGCAGTGCCAGATATATTCAGACGGAGATAGATTTGGCGTTAAAAAAGAAGCAGCGGAGAGGCAAAAGACAATATGTTGAGGGATCATACATATAAAAGAGCCAATCCAAGCAGCTTCCAGGGCCCATAAACGAGCAAAAAAAAAGCAAACAGAACTTTGCCTCAAATTAAATAGAAATGGGGTAAATACAGAAAACAAAGGACACGCTCATTTTTTAGCATGAAAAAACTTAAATACTACAAACAAGAGGTGGATGGCAGGTCTTCGTAGAGACAATAAACTGGCACCTAGAAAGTTCCGGAGTCATTTGGTGAGGATCCAATAAAGACTTGCCGCCATATAAAACGACGAGGACAGTGACTTATTCGGACATCAAGCAATTCATTTCCGAACAGATAGCAGAGGCATTCGAATAGGGCGACAAAGCCAGTAGTAAAAGGAGGGAGTTTTGAAAACGACATCGAGCAGTTACATTGGGGATAAAAGGGTAGAAAAAGATGTCTTTGTATACAGCAAAAAATTTGGTCAAAATACCAGCGAGTCTTTGCAGTGCTCGATAAATGAACAAACGCCCCTGTATTCAAGTGACGCATCGAAAGCTAAAGAAATCCCAGCAACCTGGCCAAAGTAGAATGAGTCTCATTTGCAAAAGCAAAAGTGAAAAATTGCATTTAGGCCGTTAACGGCTAATTCAGTATTGTATATAATATCAATGCAACTAACATAGAATGCATGTGATCTGTCCATAATAATTTCGCTTGTTATCGCTCCTTCTCCCACCATCGTTGCGCGCTGTGCCAGCTGTCTTCAGGCGGTAAAAACTAAGTCCACTGATATGGGATGGTGGACGTAGGAAGCGTGTGAGGCAAAACGTAAGGTGCAGAACGAAAAACGGTTGAAGCTAAGGAACGAGAAACGCAGGGAGGCGGCAAAAATTTAAGGCATCTAGATAGGGGTGCAGTTGTTACACGACATGAAAGATACTAACTAAATTACTTGTGTATAGATAGATAGCGAAGAAAGGCAGGGATGTTAACCAGAAGGGTTTCCGGTTGGCTATCCTGCAGTGCGAAAAAGGGATGAGGGGATTAAAGAGGAAAAGAAAGAAAGGACGAGGGGCATAGATGCCGACGTAGGGATCCGAGAAGTGCTGAGGTTTGGGACATTCACAGCATCCTCAATTGTCAGACAGCTTTAGCGAGTAAGAGACAACTTGAGGATTTGTGGAGATCGCCAGAATAGTACTTTTGAACTGTGAAGAGAAAATAATTGGTTAATTCTGAAATACTTAGAACTCGAGGTATACTAACAGCAATAGGACGCTTCTCATCAATTCGTTGGAAAAGAGATGTTAATAATTATTAATCTAAGCACAATTCCGTAACCGATCTCTGAGGCTGCCTGGCAGCAATTATTGATGCTGCTGGCCGCTGAATGAGTGTCTTCGCTTCCGTCACTTGAGCACATATGGTACCCTTCTTAATTGCCGTGGGGCAGAAGCGAAGTTTAGCCGAGGGTAGAGAGCGTGAAAGGCGGGTAGAAGAGAGCTTTGGGCGGCCTTATCGGCTGTATCTGGCTAGAATTGAAGATAGAATGGGCACTGCCTAACCATGCCGGAGTGATCCTAGAATAGTCTCACCGCACCTCGTCGCGAAGGCTGCATTCTACACATACCGCACTTTCCAGCAGTCTGCTGGCCGCAGTAGTATAGCCTCTGCAGACTAAACAGCCTCCGCCAATCACAGATCTATTAAGGCGAAAGCATTTATTGTCTCATACTAACGGTGTCCGGCATCCTGTCCCACTATAGATGTCAATCATACTGACAGCCACGCCGGGAACGTGAGAAACGTGTTCTTGTCTAGTCCCTTATTACCCAGACAGTGGCCGAGAGCCATCCTTTTATTCAAATAATGGCTTCATTCATTCATTCATTCATTCATTCATTCATTCATTCTTGTCTAGCGTCATGCCAGCACTGTAGCCATGGCGACCGCCACCGCTAGTTAGTGGTAGATAGTGATCGATAATGATAGTGGAAGTTAGTGATAGTGATGATGATAGTGACATAGATGACTATGACGCCATCATCTGGTGATGTCATGATAAGTCGTGACGTCATGACCGAATGTCACGTCATATCCGGCCATGTATTATAACCGGACCTTACGTCGTGAAGACGTCATATCCGGTCTTGGCGTCACCAGACGAAAAATAAAGCTCTTAACAACAACACGCATGCACGAAGCTCATCTCGCCGGGCGCCCTAACCAGGCGTCCGTGCGGCGCCTTTCATTTAGCGCAAAGGTGGTTTGGCTATGAGAGACGCCGTAGTGGAGGACTCCGGAAATTTCGACCACCTGGGGTTCTTTAACGTGCACTGACATCACACAGCACACGAGCACCTTGCTTTTCGCCTTCATCCAAAAGCGGCCGCCGAGGCCTGGATTCGATACCGCGTCCTTGGGAACAGTAGTCGAGTGCCGTAACCACTGCGCCCCCCCGGCGGGGAGAGAAAGGTGGGAGTGAAAAAGAGAGAAAGAAGTGTCTTAGTGGAGGTGCCTTAGTGGCACCGTGGAAGAATAAGTCGAAGAAGACGAAGAAGAAAAAAAAAGAAGTAGTAAAAGAAGAAGAAGACAGATAACTCGGTAGTTGGTAGAGGCGAACGAGAACAGCGAGTTGCTAGGCCAGAAGGTTTGTTCGAACGTTGTGACGACTGTCTGCCCCGGAGTTCGACGTAGAGACGATGTCATATCGCTAGACGTCTACATACGAATGAGAAGGGTCAACGACGAGAGGCAAGGGGTGCTCGTGAAGTGTTTCTGTTTGGTATAACTAAAGTTGAAACCATAGAGTAAACTACTATGCACAAAACCCACGCCTTTACTATGAAGCCGAACCTAAGCGTAGCCAAGGTGGAACCACAAGCTAAACCACAGAATACGATCCTCATTATTGGAGCGAGAGGTTCCGCCGCGGTGGCGCGGTCGTTAAGATGCCCGAGCACTGTTCCGGAGTATCCGGGTTCGACCCCGACCTCCAGCAGCTGTATTTCGATGAAGGTGAAACGGAGAGGCGTCCGCGTGCTCTGCGATGTCAGGGCACGTTAAAGATTCCCAGATGATCGAAATTATTCCGGAGCCCTCCATTACTACACCTCTTTCTCTCTTTCCGCTTTCACCCCCATCTTCCCCCTTTCCCTTACGGTACGGTTCAGATGTCGACAGAACAAGTGTGACAGATGCGGCACCTTTCCTTCCCTGTGAACCTATTATTATTATTATTATTATTATTATTATTATTATTATTATTATTATTATTATTATTATTATTATTATTATTATTATTATTATTATTATTATTATTATTATTATTATTATTGAACCGAAAGCTCGACGATATGTGTCTTCCAAAAAGGCTCTGTTTGGTTAGGCCACAGGGTGACGTCACAAGCCCACGTGACACTAGAAGTATCCCAGCTGGCTAGTTGGCGCGCGGCGGCTTCACGGCCGGCAGGTGTGCAGTCGGCAGTGGAGTTGGGTGTGCGCGGACGTCACACACTCTCTGCTGGCGTCAAGTCAGAAGCAGGGCCGGTGCTTAATGTGCCGAAACCCCGCAAGCGAAAAGGGTTCCAATCATGTCACTGTTGAGATCTGGTGTCAGCAATGGTCGGCGCGGGCAGCGAATGCTACCAGGAGGCGCCGTGAACGAATGGACTCTAGGGTGCCTCTATGCCTTTCGCCTCCGCGGAGGTGTAAAGCATCGAGGTACCCTAATGAACTCCGCTGTGCTACTCTAGTGCATTGTCACAACAAATGGTAATTTAGTGTCCCACTATATGTTTATCCTATATGTTTACCGGTACAAAGTTGCAGTCGCACAGGAATTCGACCAACGGGTCCCCTTAACGAAAGCTGCATGTTCCACATCAATGCTACGGCTCATTTTCAGGATCGCTGGTGTTAAAGCTCGCTGGACAATTCTGCGAATTCTGGCTCTTTGATATCGCTGCCTCCTAACTAGGCGTTCCGGAGGCACCAGCTTCATTCAGCGCCGTCGTGAACAAGCTGTAGGGACAAGAGCTGCTTCAAAGACGCTCCTTCATAAGAAGTTCAAGTGCGTGCAGCTCTCAGGCGGCTGTTCTCCTGCCGTGAATAATTCCTCCCCGTCGGCCGCTTCGGGCTTCTCAGGTAGAGGCAGGTGCAACCAGCGGGACTCACACGCTGTCTTACGCTTGCGCGTATGCTCTTTTTTTTTTTTTTGACGCAAGACTCTTTACTTTTTAGTGAGCGGGCGAGTGGCGAGCAGCGCCTCTGCCTCGTGACCCGGGGGCGCCGGCCGTCTTGGTTCGGTCCCTCCTTGCGCTCGAGTCCCTGATTGGAGTGGAGCCTCTCCTCCCGAGTGGCGGCAAAAAGAGGCATCAATATTAAAGCTTCAAATGATGACTCGGCCCTCCTGCTCTTGCTTCGCTTACGCCGAACGACTTTCTTTTCTCCTCCCCGACTGTTAAACACCAAAAAAAGGCACAGGTTCATTTATGAGCAGAGTGTTAGGACTTTCGCCGGAGCTTTGAAGAGCCTTTCTAGGAAGCTGCCTCGATCTAGTTCCCCGGATGCCACTAGCGCCGTACTTACGCGTCAGCTCTTTGCCGTGCTGATAGAGCTATTGGTAAATGGTATCTTCGAAAGCGGCAGCATAACCCCAAAGGCACATAAAAAGTTATTTCCAAAGAAGAAGCGATGTGAGTGTGGGCCACAAGTGCAGCAACTTGGAAGCATGCAATTAAAACAGTCCCTAAAGGCTGTTTCAAGGTTTCACACAGTGTGGATAGCACAGATATGACGAACAAACGTATTATAATTTACTAGCAATATCCAACTCCCCATAAATATTTTCAACAGAGACTTCCCATGTTTACTTTATATAAAGAATGCGGCCCTGCATAAAACGTATATCAAACTTCTCAGCGCCAAGCAATGTCCACTCAAATGACTGGCGGCAGATGCGGCTGCACCACAAACATGACTGATACTGACACGTCAAGCGTCATAATCATGTTTTGAGGTTTTACCTGGAACAAATACACGTCCTTGTTGAGGCGAAAACCTTTATAGGCGAATAGTGCGGGCAGAAATTTCCCGTCCACGGATGGTATCACACAGTCACAGTTGGATAATGAATTGATTGATGAGTAAATGAATGGTTGTATTTGGTAAAGGGCGAATAAAAAGCATTTGAGTTCAAAATTTTGTTGATATGAAATAAATAGTCAAATAAGTAGAGCCAAAAAATCTATTTTACGTTAAAATGGTCAAGGTCGTCAATATAGTAACGTAAAAACAGCATGGACGTCGAAACTGTGGACAATACGCCAGAAATAAGATAAAAACAGAAAATAAAAACAAAAGGAGCACAAAATAAAAAGAAGAAGCAGATCAGAGCAAAGCGGCAATAGAATGCAAAGAGTCGCACCATGGCACCAACGAATGTTCTTACGTTCGCTAAGAGCACCACTGAAGACACTGCCTCACGCGTTGCTAGCCAGGTGGCCGACATGTGTCCGCGTCTCTCCCGGAGGCAGCGTACGGTTGCAGCTTTGCGGTAACTTTATAGAGATTTGATACACATAAACGACACCATTTTTCCACGCGACGTGGTTGTAATGCAGAGAAGCCGCCCTAACTGGCGCGCCCAAACACACTCATGCGCCCACACACAAAGGAGGAGACAGCAGCGTGGCCTGTCGTCCCTACGCGCGCGCGCGCGTGTGTGTGTGTGCGTGCGTGAGTGTGCGTGTATGCGTGTGTGTGGGGGGGAGGGCGCGGAAATCGCACCCGCCTATGATGTCCTCGCCCTCGGCTCTCTTTTGAGCGGAGTGCGCCGTTCTTTTGGAGAGCGAGTGAGGTGGTTCTTTTGCTTTTGTTCTATGGATGGAGATCTGCTAGATGGCTGGAACGGCGATTCTTTTGAAAAGCCGGTTCTCTCTCGTTCAGTGAGCCTTTTCTGTCGGAGTCGGGTGAGATTTTTTTTAAATACAAAGCGAAAAAGCAACTATAGCACCTTTCCTTGTCAGTGTCAGAACCCATTGCCTTCGGATCTTCCCGCGGTACCGCGGGCGCACTGCTGCTGGTGCCGGCACTTTTTTTTACTTGCAGTTTCATGGTATCGTTCTATGCCTGGGCGGACCGGTACTCGTACTCGTCCGCTGTGTAAAGTCGTCCGCGGCAATCCCTTTGGCTCTATATGCGTTATATAGTGTGACACCCGATGCCACTGAAAGGGGGAGTAAAGAAGCCTCAATTAGCAAAGAATGGCCCTCGGCACCCTCGAGGCCCGGCGTCAGGGAATCGAGGTCAATGTTGTCGTACTCCAAGCGTGCTTGGTACGCGGTGTTTTTTAGCGTCCGGAGCGGAGGCATGCTCCGGAGAGGCGAAAAGGAGAGCGAAGTGGTCCGAATGTTCCGCGTTCTTACGTAACACCTTCCTCAGTCTTCTCGAAACCCCAACTGGAAACCCAACCGCAGGCAGAAACTGATGCTAAATGCCATCGCTTGCTGTGTCACGTGAAGTCCAAAATTAATTTTACCTTTTATTATTATTAATGGTGATAAATATAAATATAAATATATATATATATATATATATATATATATATATATATATATATATATATATATATATATATATATATATATATATATATATATATATATATATATATATATATATATATTACTGATTTCTGTTTTCGCGGAAGGATTCCCGGTCGAAGCATTCATTGATACAGGAGCTGCAATTTCTGTCATTCACGCTGATTTGGGCTACCGTTTGCGAAAAGTGACGACACCATATGATGGGCCTGATCTCCGTGGAGCCAATGACGTCCCTTTGCGCCCTTTAGCAAAGTGCACCGTACGAATTGTTATTGACGGCGTCCGCCATCATGTGCAGTTTGCTGTGCTCTCACCATGTGCGCATCTGATGATTTTAGGATGGGATTTTTTGTCAACCGCTTCGGCGTTAATTTCTTGTGGCGACCGTGTTATCCATATGACAGACAGCGATTTTTCTTCTGAAGTTTCTGAACGACATCATCCCCTAGTTGCCGCCGCTGATACTGTTTTGCCTCCTCAGTGCGAAAAACTGCTTACCGTTGTTTCTGACCACATCCCTGACGGGGACGTACTCATCGCACCATCTCATCGTCTCTTGCACGCGGTATCGCCTTCCCGTCTAGTCTTGTGAGGTTCTGCAACGGCTCAGCGACAGTAGCGGCCACTAACACTTCACGTGAATCCCTCGTGCTCCCAAAAGGAACTTCTCTCCCCTGCATGGTGGATGTTCAAACTTTGTCCTTGATGGTGCTCACCGCCCCTCTGCCTCAGCGCCGGGTTTCGCCAGACGTGTCTCTTTCTGTTCTCACAAAGACTATTAATCATAACCTCACGCCGAACCAACGCCAAGAACTGCTGACATTGCTTCGACACCCCCAAGCCATTTTTGATGCCACTTCTCCACCACTGGGACGGACTAGTGTTGCGCACCATCGCATCATTACTGAAGGTAACTCTATCGTTCGCCGACGGCCTTATCGGGTTTCCCTCTCTGAACGAAAGGTAATTGAAGAAAATGTAAATGACATGCTCCATCGCAATATTATTCGTCCCTCGACAAGCCCATGGTCCTCCCCAGTAGTGTTAGTTAAAAAAAAGGACGGCTCGGTACGCTTTTGTGTTGATTACCGGGCACTCAACAAAATTACCCGCAAAGATGTATACCCAATGCCAAGAATTGATGACGCCCTTGACTCTCTCCAAGGCGCCGAATATTTCTCGACTTTGGACCTCCGCTCAGGTTATTGGCAAATACCTATGCACGAGGACGATAAAGAAAAAACCGCTTTCACAACTCCCTATGGCCTTTACGAATTTAATGTTATGCCTTTCGGACTTTGTAACGCACCAGCGACCTTTGAAAGAATGATCGATACTGTGCTTCGTGGCCTAAAATGGAGAACCTGTTTATGTTACTTGGATGACATTGTCATCTTTTCGTCAACTTTTAACGACCATCTCACGCGCCTGAATGAGGTCCTCACGTGTCTCGCTTCAGCGGGCCTTCAGCTCAACACCAAGAAGTGCCACTTTGCACAGAAGGAAATTAAAATATTGGGACATCTAGTCAGCCATGACGGCATTCGTCCAGACCCTGAAAAAATCATCGCGGTCTTGAACTTTGCTCGTCCACAACGGATTACAGAATTGCGCAGTTTTCTGGGCCTGGCGTCTTATTTCCGGCGTTTTATAAGGCATTTTGCAAGTATTGCTGCTCCACTTCATGAACTACTTAAAGCACGCCGCACTTTCGTGTGGACTGAACAGTGCGAAGCCGCTTTTAATAATCTGAAGCACGCCCTCACATCAGACCCTGTTCTTGGCCACTTCAGTGACAGCGCTCCAACCATCCTGCACACTGATGCTAGTGGTCTCGGTCTTGGAGCTGTACTCCTGCAGCGCGATGCAACTTCGCATGAGAAAGTGATTGCCTTCGCCAGTCGGACTATGACTCCAGCTGAGAAAAACTACACCATTACCGAGCAGGAGTGCCTTGCCGTCGTCTGGGCTGTCCAAAAATTTCGCCCTTACCTATATGGTCGGCATTTCACAGTTGTGACCGATCACCATGCTCTTTGCTGGTTGTCTTCACTCAAAAATTTGACAGGCCGACTTGGCCGTTGGATTCTACGCCTGCAAGAATACAATTTCGACGTCACTTATAAATCGGGTCGCCAACACCAAGACGCCGACGCTCTTTCTCGCTGTCCACTTTCGGAATCGGCTTGCTGTTTTTCTTCCCAATGCATTTCCACCTATGACCACAGCCGACCATCTCTTTCTCCGACGTATATCACAACAGTTTCATTTGATGACTCTGAAAACAAACACGCTCTCCGCTCACAGCAATTAGCCGATGCCTACTGCCGATCCATCATCGACCGCCTTATTGGCGCTTCGGACCCACCCAATGCTCGGCTTCGCCGACAATTTCGCAATTTTAAGCTCGAAGATGGCATCCTACTCCGCTTCGTGTATTGCCCTGATGGAACTCTCTGGATCCCAGTCGTGCCGCGTGCGCTTCGTCCACGTATACTGGCGGCTCTCCACGATGACGCTACTGCAGGTCACCTTGGTGTTGACAAAACCTACGACCGAGTGAAAAAACGATTCTTTTGGCCTGGCCTATCTTCCTGCGTTGCCAAATACGTCGCATCCTGCCCTCTGTGCCAACGTCGCAAACGGCCGACGTCTTCTCCCGCTGGCCTTCTACAACCCGTTCCCTGTCCCGCCACGCCATTCGACGTAGTCGGCATTGACTTATATGGTCCCCTACCTCTCTCCGAAGGGGGTAACCATTGGATTATAACAGCTGTCGACCACCTTACACGCTACGCTGAGACAGCACCTGTACCGACCGGTTCCGCTCAAGAAGTAGCAAATTTCTTTTTGCGATCAATTGTATTGCGTCATGGCGCTCCTCGGGTGCTCCTAAGTGACCGCGGGACGGCCTTCTTATCGGCAGTCGTTGCCGAAGTTCTTCACGCGTCATCCACCCTTCATAAGACAACCTCAAGCTACCATCCCCAGACTAACGGGCTGACTGAGCGATTTCACCGCACCTTATCGTATATGATCTCCATGTACATCACACCGGATCATCGAAATTGGGACACTATTCTACCATTCGTCACTTTCGCCTATAACACAGCAGTACAGCGGACTACCGGTTATTCTCCATTTTTCCTCGTTTATGGCCGTCCTCCCACTACAATTCTCGACGCTTCCTTCTTCTCTACGCTCGACTACTCCACATCGGTACCTACCCAGTTCTTATCTCGTGTGGCCAGATGCCGTCATCTTGCCCGCCTCAACACAGCAGCGTGCCAGGAAGACAGCAAGAGTCGCTACGATTCTACGCATCGCGTGGTCTCTTATCGTCCCGGTGACGAAGTACTGCTGTATACACCACTGTGCACCCCTGGCCTTAGTGACAAATTCCACCACCGCTACCTTGGTCCCTACGAGATTATCAGCCAAACTTCTCCAGTTAACTACAAAGTCACGCCTGTTGATCCCCCAGCCGATCGATGCCACCGTGGAACTGAAATTGTTCATGTTTCTCGCTTGAAACCGTTTGTGCCCCGCGGTACATCGGTTAATTAGGAGCGACCAGGCTGGCCGCTTCCGACCCCCCGGGCAGATTGTGTGAGCCTTCTGTAGACCTTCCTTCATTTGTACATGCCATGATCTTCTTCTTTCATTTGTACATACATTCATCATCGTCCCGCGGCGCCGGCTCCGGCGCGCGCCTGGGTTCGTGATCGGATTAAAACGCTAGAAAAGGCTTGGCTGTCCTTGCCGTCACGACCTCGCCGTCTCGACCTAGCCTTCTTTTACAATATATATATATATATATATATATATATATATATATATATATATATATATATATATATATATATATATATGTATATAAGATTCCGCCCCTCCTGAGTGAGTGACCCACTCACCTCTACAGATGTGAGCCAGTGAGCCGTTCAAGTGAGCCGGCTCACTTTAGTGAGCGGAGCCGCTCCGATCCGCTCACTAAAGAGAGCCGTCTTGCCCATCTCTAAGTGGAAGGCATACACTGGGTCTTAAACCTAGTCGGTTAATGGTCATGCGCTAGCTTGCGAAAAGCTATTGCGAAACGCAAAACATGTCCGAAAAAGAGAGAGAAGCAGAAGAACGGAATAGCAGGAAGGTTACTTAGGCGATGCCCTGGCTACCGTACACGTGCAGAGGGGGACAATCGGAGAATGAGGAAAGAAAGCGAAATATTACTGAGGAAATCGTGGTATGAAGCTAGGGCGGCACCGCGCGAGCGTATTCCTTACTGTCGTAACGGTAAAATGCAAATCAATAAAGGGAGATTATATTCCGGCCGTATTAAAAAAAAAGCAATCAACACAAAATGTCACTCAACTACATCATATGATTAGATCGTACCGCCATAACGTGATCCGGAGTACTTATTTTTTCCTAACAAATAAGCAAATGGTGAGCCCGCATGCATATTGAAACAAAACTTTATGAAACACATCACATGTGGCAAATAATTATGTACCATGTACATGGAACATGCATCCCTTTAATAAAATAGAAGCTGTGAGTATTTTTGCTTGCTTTTTTCATCGTGGAAAGGCTGTTCAATTCATTAGCATTGCATTGAGTGCATAGCGCAAGTCAAAAAAGGCAGTGTTTAGGGCTGACATTTAAGACAGTCTTTGGTGATCCCTCGCTGCCTGCCGAGCGAAGTTCCTGCACAGCCATCGCACCATATGAACCCTCAGGTTGTACTCACGAACCGACCAGACAGATAGTTAGAAACATCGCGGTGCTCTTTGAAATTCATGATAGTTTAGTGGACGCTGTTTAACATAAAGACAAAAAGAAGAAAACACAACTTGTGGCTTTATTTCTCTTCTTTTTCTTTTTTTTGTCTCTATGTTAAAGAGCGCCCACGAAACCATCATGAACAGCCTACAACTCGCCGAACTTCCCCTTCTGTTGCTCTCTGAAATGCCTCGTCTCGCTCAGCTAGATCAACCGCTCGAGTTAGCGGGCCGCATTGCTGCGCTTTGCAACGACGGTGCGGATGGATGATTTCTCTATTAGAGCGAAGCATTTGCAGCGGGAGGGTAGCTACGACCCTCGTGCGGCTGTAAATTTGCGTCTTCATTATTAATCCTCTAAAAGATGATGCAGCTGAAAAGTTCCCTTATGTCGTTTAAGTGCTTTATGCAATTACAATAAAATGTGTCAGCTAACTTCACCACCCACCAAACTGTCTACCAAACTGCGGTGAGCTAACAGCCGCCTATACTTCTCATCAAATTCGCCATATTTTTTTACGCGGCCGCCTCAAGTTCAGAGCCGGATTAACAGTGACGAGGGCCCGGTTCAAAACAAACAAAATGGCCCCTGTACCACCCTGTTGATTCCACTCGATCCTAAATGTAGCTCGCTGACTTCGAGCTGGTAGGATCCCGGAACCAGTTAATGCCAGTTGATTACGAGCTAGGACTAGCTGTAATTAACAGAGGCCAGTTAGAAAGAGCTAAATACATTTCGATATTTCATCTCTTTATGCGAATACAACGTTTTGTACTTTAACTACCGAAATATAAGACTAGTTTTGAAATTAAACGCACGATGCGGCGAACAGCGTTCGAAGCATTCGAAATTGCAGTGTATAGACGTTTTAAACATGTTTAAGCTTTTTAAACCTATTTAAAACATGGAAAATGAGGAAGAGGAGGATTTGACTATTTTTCGTACGAAACCTCGAAATCGCCCATTCTTTTTCGTCTCTCGGGGGCCCCTCAGAACGTAGGCCCTGGTTCATTTGAACCCTTTTAACCTTGGATAGTCTGGTCCTGGGTTCGAAATGCGGCGGCCAACTTTGGCCAGTTACATCAATGGCAGATCATCCTTTACGTAATGAAACGTCATTTTAACGTCATCATTAAATGTTTATGCATGACATATTTCCCGCCACACAACGTCAGCCAATCAGATTTCAGGAGTCGGCTCTTGACAATGGACAGTCCATCTCAGCCCATTCGTGACACAAGCGTAAGTACTTCCCTTTCTGTCATATATACCTCTGTTTTCCCTTTACAATTACTTATAAATACCTTCCAGACATCATGAATAGCACTTCTAAAAATCACTTTCACGTTCACGTCATTTTTACGTCACCTCAAAAAGCCGTTTTGACAGACCGCAATTTCGCGCCACAAATTTGAAACACGTGACTTTTCTGACAACCAATCAGAGAAACAACATGGCGCCGAACAGCGGCCATGTGTGTCAAAAATAAGGCCCCTGAGTTAACACGCAACAGCAAGACAAACAAACTCAGCGATATCCCTTGCTTGATGGGAACTGCTTGTATGCAGATTTTGCGAAATAACATGCTACTTAGATCTGAGAGATTGTCTCGAGGGGGTCGAGAATCAATTGTTCTTAAGGAAAGCATAAACGTAACAGTTACACCAACTATTCCCAATCATAAAATTACAATCTGCAAAATTGGGTATTACGATCATTCTTTAGTTATCGTGGTTCGATACCATTCGGCAGAGGCAGATCTTGGGCTTTTTGATCAACTATATGAATATGTGCAGCATTTCCGATGGAAGCACGTATAAATTATTTTATCCGGGGATTTTACATTACCTAATATTGACTGGTACGCCATGTATACAATGGGTTTTAATTTTATAGGCACTCTTGACCTTCTTCTGAACATTGCATTTTGATGCGACCTAGCGCAAAATGTTACTAGTTCAACCAGGACCACTTTTTATTTTTTGCAAGTCCCACTATGAAATGGACCTCTGTTGATGTCATGAATGGGCTGTGTGATCACAAGTTAGTGTCCGCCACCTCCTTTCAAAAGTGTTCTGGCGAAAACAAGTAAACGATTGTTGCGAAAAATTTTAACACGGCGGATGATGAGAGTATCTTATAGGCTACTTAGAATTAAATTTGGATCGTCTCAGTGCCAACGAAAATGTAAATGCACTGGGGAGCAAGTCAAATAAAGCTCTCATTATTGTATTGTCATGTTTTCTATCAAAAAAGAGATGAGAAAACGAAACATAGTCCCTGGGTTACAAGGCAGGTAATTCACTTGAAACTAAAGCTTAAGAGAATGGGGCGCAGAGGTCGGCCTCGGGATTCTGCTGCGAACACACTGAGCACCGTGCTGAAAACTGAGATGAAAAAGCTAAGGACGATTTCTTCGCTGTCACTGTAGGCAATTTCCTTAAATAAGCCTCAGGTAAGTTTTGACTTAAGCAGTAATAAACCCAGCAGTATCTCATTATAGGTTGAATGCTTGCAAGTTTCAGAAGCTAAAGTAATTGCTGATGTATCTAACAAATATCATCCAGTCAGTCCCCCTGCCAACTCCTTCTCCTCCGGAGGCCACCAACCTCCGTGTACTTCCTCTTCCAGCCAATATGTCGCCGGTCCTGCATGCTGGCCGCCCACATGCTGCTGCCTCTCATCATAATCCGCCCTCCAATACCCACAGAGTCGCTTACACGGATGCCTCTTATGTGGCTCCTCACGGGTCCGGAAGCCAGGTCCTCTTTCATCCTCGTCTATCCACCCCTGTCACACACACTAGCGGCCCTTTTCTCCACCCTCCAGATATTATCTCGCTTGAGGTCCTCTCCATCATTCATGCCATTCAGTTTCCATTCTCTCCCACCTGTGCCTCAATATATTATATACACTGACTCCCAGGCTGCTATCAGTGCCATTCAATCTAAACGTCTAACACATCATCTGCCCACGGAGCTCGAGGCCGCACTTGCTGCTCTGCAGCCCTGCCCGCCTTCCTCCGAGGAATCCCTGGACACTCGGGGATTGACGGCGATGAGTTGGCGAACCAGCTCGCCCATGAAACTCGTAACCGGGCATCGTTCATCCCCTGGCCAAGATCTCTGGAGGATGGGTCGAGACTCTCTCTTCGCGCCACCATCAGCGAATATTACAATGCTGCTCGCTTAGACCGGAAGCTCTTACCCGACCCTCATCCTATTCTCTCCGGTCGGGAGGCTCATGTCCTTCGTCAGATACAGCTGAATACGCTCATAGCCCCTGCATGGCTATATCTGTACAAATTTAGTCGTGATCCATTATGCCCCAACTGCCCTTCCCCTTATGCCTACCTTTCCCACCGCCTCCTATACTATCTGGACCTAGGTGGACTGGCTTAGTGCTGAGGGTGAAGAAGAACAGTGCCTACTCGTCCAGCAGGCCATCGATGTATTAGGCGCCTAAGTGTTCCGCCTCAATAAAGTATTCTACTGCTACTGCTACTACTACTACTACTTTCAATCCATATATGCCTCGAAAAATAGAAGTAATGTTACTGAGCCAGAACGTGTTTCGACGACATGTCAGATGTCGCTGCGCGTCTGGGAGGCATTTTTGCCATGTTGCTTAAACTTGAAGCTAAAAAACCAGATGGCCCTAATAAGATAGTCGCAGTTTTCCTTCGTGGTTATGCAAAATGGGTTTCCCACTATACTTTAATAATTTATAAAACTTCGCTAGAGAGGTGGTCTCTTCCGTCAGACTGGAAGAGTGCCATTATCATTCCTATATTTAAATCAACCTATCGCATTCCTGTTTGCAACTAGCCCCCCCCCCCCCCCCTCTCGATTTCCTTGATTTTGACAAAATGTAAAATACTAGAACATATAATCAGCCGGCACCTAACTGGCTGTATTTTTGGCAGAAAATAATCTAGTATCAGACGCCCGGCCCAGTTTTTGCGTGGCTTGCCGACTGTGACAAAACTGCTTAGTGCTGTCATGACAGTGGGACGTCTTGGGAATTTCCCAGTAGTGGTGTAATCCTTTGATGTTTTAGTAAAAGAAACTGATAGTAGTGAGGACTCCAGGACAGCTTCGCTTTTAAGGAATATGGTTTGCCTCCAAAGCAACTCTGAACAAGCCGACCTGCCGGTATGTAGAAATGGGACAGCTGGGAAAAAAAAAAAAAAAGAGGCTTCAAAAATAAAACGCTGCTTTTTTTTTATATCTTCGTCAGGCGAGGAAGGTAAGCAAAAAAAGAAGGAATGGTATAAGAACAATTAAATACGCTGTAGTCAACAAGTATTTCTGTGAGCGTCCAAACATGGATCCTCGGCTACTACAGAAAAAAAAAAGAAGCGCGATGGAGAGTGGTTTTATTAGTAATATATTGCCACCTGACGGTTCGAGGTAGCGCTCGAACGACGAAGAAGTTGGAGATTCTCGCGCGCTTCGGCTAGCTAGGACTGTGGACTCTTGAGCTTGTGTCTTCGTGTTACCGTTTCCCGGGAACCTCTGTATTGACTGTGTGTATCTGCCCCTGTTGCCGATACCCATAAATCCCTGTCTTCGTGACAATATTTATTCTGGAGAATAATTAGATGTTTTGCAACAAAATCACCCTAACATATCGGATTGTATAGGCCTGAACAACAGAGGTGCAAGTACGCCTGCGTTCTGCCATTGGACTTTCGTGCGAACAGAATGGGAACCAACGCGGCCCTTTGCTTCCGATTACGCGTTTTCATATGTGGCGAAATTGTGAAATTTTCAATTTTTGAGTTAGCTGCGATCCTCTCGACAGCCTTTAACTGCACATAAGAAACTGTTCCATATACAAAACGTTAAGAACCCGTATTCCTTGCTAACTTAAGAAACAGTGCAGCAATCGCTTTATTCCCCGTTTCTGGAAAAGCATATAACCTCCGACCACTAAGCGTGGGATCTCAAGAGAAAAATGAAATTATACCCTATTGCGAGCCACAGCAACTAGACACCAAATAGTAATTCGTTATGAAGCAGATCATAACGCTATATTACGTGCTTGTGAGTTCTCACAACGTGTCAATAGTTTAATCACCTCGCAATAAATGTAAATTATTGAGTGAGAAATAATTATTCAAGTTGAAGTTTATGACTCCAAAGTACAAAGCAATTTGCATATGAGGTGCGGTTGAGATTGAAGAAAAAATGTGGAAGTAACTTAACTAGCCCCACCTCCCAACCGCCTGCAGCGGAAGCTCTGTCAGAAGTAAGCAGCACAGTTCACACGAATATCGGTTTTTTAACGCGAAAATTTAACTTTCAAGCTGCTCGTCGGTTTGCAACTCAATGTGAAACGCTTTTTTTTTTTTTTTTTTCAGCTTCCTTCTCCCACTTGATGCGGTTTCAACGCCATACTCTCGGATCTCACAATGGTGTGTTCTAGGCGCGGATATAACAAGATAGAAACGCAACTTGGAGGATTTCTCTGCACGTTCAAACTGTTTGCACATTTTACTGTTTATTTGTGTAGAGACAGTACAAGCCTTGGGAGGCTCATAGAAGATCAGGAAGTCGGAATATAAGGTAAGGTTTGTATTTATTGCAGAAAGTAAACGAAACAAAGGCGAGCAGAACAAACAGCAAAGGATGAGACCGACAGCAGAAGGCCTCGCCCGCGCCACTAAGTTCATCACTACTGCTAATGTGTAGATCGGTTGCGTTCTTTGCTCTTGTTAAAACAATATAACGCGGTTTAACCGTTACCACGTGTAGAGACGTGTCCCTCATCAATCCCCTTTTTCAGCAATGTGCAGTCTTTGGAAACCGCTTCTCTGGGCCGCAACCCAAAACCACAAAGAAAAACTAAAAACAAAAACAACAGGCATTAATATGTGTATCATATATGCTTTGTCAAGTCGGAGTGTGCCAACCAAAAATATTTTTGATATTTGTCCTATGCTTTCAATAAGAGAAAACGAAAAAAAAATTACTTTCCTTATTTTTTAAGCTGCTCGAAATTCCCGCGAATCGTAAATCGTCTGCCTGCCGGTAGGCCCCACGAGCGCCCATGCGGGAGCTCCAAGGGAGCTCTTACGGGAGACGTGTTCGCAGCACTACACAGCGGCCATTGTTGGCACCTTCAAGAGGATAGTTTCGCTTCCACCCACCACGCGGAGCCAGCGAATGGACTCAGAAAGCGCGCCGGTCCACGCACCAGTCGACAGGCTCAGCGGCGACGCCAATCAATGTGGCGTGACTAGAAAATATAAAAGCAGTCATTGCTGGCTCTCAATCGCGCCAGCGCCGACTGTCGTCGCGCGCAAGGGGGCAGCGCGGGTTACGAAGTTAATGCGCGGCCCGGCTATTAAGGCTGCTTTCGAGCCGCTTCGATCGCCTCCCTTTGTTGCCGCTTCGCTCAAGGTAGCGTCCACTTTTAGACCGGCCGTGCAGCATTGTTTCGGAATAGCGATTCCGTCGACGGAATATCTCCACCGCGGCCGAAATTGGGTCGGCTGGGCGCGATGACTTTTGCTGTTTGAAAGTGCCTATAGGGCGGAGTGTCGGGATCTTAGCGAGAGGAATATAAAAAAATAATATAACCAATATGCAACATGGTTTTGACTGAGAGTTTTGAAGGGATTGGTCGCTATTTTCGATGGCTGATGAAATTATCATAACTTTCGATATCGCCAGTCTAAGAGACATTGTCTTCTTAGTCAATATAGGCTTCAAAGTGCGCATCGCCAGGCTGTTGGCGATCATCCTGAAATCGACATCACGGTCATGCGGCTACACAAATGAGTATGATCATGGCCGAGGGTACAATGCTGCTTGTGTCGTTGTATGACTGGTTCTCCAACACAATCCAATGCTATTATCGGAGTTTTACTTTTGCAGTCAATAGCGCAGAAGGAAGAGACGGGGACAGGATAAAAGTAATGACATTCGAAACACACACTCGGCGCTTGTCTCCTGTTTCTGTCCTTTTAGTAATGCGCTGTCAACTTCTAAATGGGACAGCAACACTTCCAAACTACTGTTCCCTCTGTTCTACGAGTTGTTCTCTGAATCTGTCAGTGAAACTCTTTAATTGGGACGTTTGCTTGCCAAGGAAATACAACAGCCTTAAAATGTGATTCCGTTAGTTTTTTCACGTAATTAGCACAGGATGATCGCATACTTCGTAGTAGAGCTCACGCACAACTTCGATAGCGCAGTTCTCAAGCAGAGGACCTCTGTTTCTAAAGGATCATTTTGCGTTTACCTATGTAAATAAGAGGCGCTGTTACAACGTCGCTAAGCACACACGACAAATGAAAGCGCGAGGAGTTCTGTGCATGTACGTCTATGTAGTGGCAGACCTTCTTACGGCGTCCTCGTATGGTGATTCTTGTCAACAATTGGAAGGCAACTGGCGACAATTTACTCAATCTCCATTTCATTACAACCCTTTCCTCACTTAGTCATTGCTCGATGCCGCCTATGTGAGTGGAAACATGCGTCCAGACGGAAGAGTGAATATAATCGCACGAGGCAGTCGTATATTTACCTTGCATTCATTGCGTGCCTTCCATCCACTGTTTACGAACGGCGAGCGCAAGGCACGCTTTTTCCAAGAAGACATCGTGGTAGGTTGTTCTCGCTTTCCACATCCACACCAAACAAAAGTATATCATAGTATATATAAACTAACGCACGTGGTTAATAATATTTATGAGGATGCAATAACGCATAAAGGGGCAGGTAAAGCTCATGCATCAGTATAGAACGTTTCTATTCCTTTCGTGCTCCAGCCGCATGGTTGCCGATGAGCCTTGATCAAGAAAACCGCGTTTTGATGTTTTATTGTATTTAATCCGCTGTAAAGCGGCTAACGTTGACGTTATCGACAGCAAATCCACTCTAAATGGCGTATGTTGTGCCCCGCCTTCACGACAGCCATGGGTTTCAACGACGGCAATTAAAAATGGGGGAGGAGATTTCTGAAATTCTTGGAGAGAAGTAGCGATAGTCATTTATGGTAGACATTAACACTGCAAAAAAAAAAAAAAGCAGTTAAAAAAAGCAGGAATAGGACGGGGGATGAAAGGGGGGGGGGGGGGGGGGGTTATGGAAAAATATGGAAGGAGGTAGATTGGAGGTACAACTGCTTATAGGGTGATGTGAAGGCATCGCCGAGCCAGCTGTTCTCACACGAAAGAGCAATTTCCACCTCGCTTCTTTATTCGTATCTGTAAATGTAACAAGGCCGAGAACTCTGGATAAAAAATGGCAGGTCCTTGCGCCTAGCTCTCCTGTCTTTTCGTCTTATGTCTGCTTCTACATTTTGCTGCTGATAATGCATTCAGGAGACTAAGCTGAACCAGTATATATCATTTGTCCCACACATTTAATCTAGTTTAAATTTGCTGCAGTAGAAGTGTGAATACATTTAAAGAATGCTATCAGGTCACTGCCTGTAACAGAAGCCAGCCTCTCTGATGTAACGGCTTTTGCTAGTCAAGCATTTCAGGGTCCGCGGTTGCCCACAATTGGCATTGTACTTGTTTTTCTTACTATATTGTACAGTGTAATCATTCTGGGGAATGTTTTCGTAAGCATGGCTCGAAAGACTTCTGTAGAAGTAAGGTTTTTCGAACACTGGGTCAAATATTGTTTCTCAAATACAGGAGCGAAGTGCAGATTTCATATGCTCATGTTGATCAATTTAAGCCATATATTTGCATATCTAAAAAAAAAACACACACACGCACACAGACAATGCAAGAAGCCAAAAGTCGGCGAAGCCAAGAAGGATGTACGGATTGTTTTCTTTTCTTTAATTCTTGCTTGAATCATTATTTTAAAGAGAAAGATAATTAAATACAAAGTAGAAGGGAAAAATATCAACGCGCCGCTGGAGAGAACCGGATCCGTGACCCCTAAATATCGCATTCAGTGATTGCACCAACTGAGCTTGAGCGACGGCTGTCCATCCTTCTACTTTCTTGGCATTAACGTCAACATCATTATGTGAAGAAATCACTTTTTTCTCAGTTCCTATTCAGGTGAACCTGCGCATTTCGAATATATATATATATATATATATATATATATATATATAGGGAGACGCTCAGACTTCGCCTTGCGATTAGACACAATAGCCACCTTTTCCTTCAGCGAATACTTTTATATTTGCTTCTTCAAGTTGTTTTTGAGGAAAGGGCACCTGCACATCGAATTAACGACATACAGTCGAAGGTACATATAGGTCATTGGTTCGAGTCCCTGTCGTAAACTAACCTACAGCTTGGCTAGCAGGTGGACACTAAATGAAAACTAAATGTTATAACAGTACCTGAACGTTGCACAAATGTTAACCTAACAATTTTCATTTGAAACCGGGTGCGTTTAATCGAGTTTATTCTCCCGTTACTAACACGATGCCAACACCATCGTTTCTGCGACGCGTGACACTTACGCTATTGTAAACTGTTTACACGAAACGCGCCTAATTTCGCGTTGTTGACAAGAAGGACGCCAAAAAGCAGGGGAGAAGCGTCTGAGAGCGCCTGACGACAAGAGTTGCGGTCAAAACGTCGGCGGTGCGATAATGAGACGATGCATATTCAAACAGATGTGCAGCGGTATCGGTTTGGTTTAAGGGTTTAACGTCCCAAAGCGACTCAGGCTATGAGAGAAGCCGCAGGAGAGGACTTCGAAAATTTAGACCACCTGGAGGTCTTTAACATGGTAGAAGAACAAATGGTAGCGTAACTCCCATAGAAGCCTGCGTGTCGACTCTGAGCGAGGCTTTAGTTTCCCAGCACCCCCTGCGAACTGTGAGGCACAACAAACACGTGACGTTGCTTGTGACGTCACAGTAACATACTTTTGGCGGGGAATTTGATTGTCTTTTTACATAAGCACGAAAAAAAAGGGCAACAACGACGGAGGCAGAACGATGCTCGGATAAGGCAGAAAAATGGACACCGTAACTGTTCAGCCAACTTTACTTGACATGGATTTCTACTGTCAAGTTTCACGTTAACTGAAATGTTACGGCATCTTTAACCACCTTATCATAGCATCGTTCTGCCTCCGTCGTCGTTAGCCTAGTCTGTCGTCGCGCGTCATGTAAACGCATTCTGGTGCTTATTTCTTCGGACACGTTTGTGAACAAGGGCCTTCAAGTGAATTCGGCAAGCACATGGATAGAACCACATGGCTTGAGGCATTTCACTAAGGGAATAAATGAGTGAAGCTGTGCTGCATAGAAAGCCAGGCTTTATTAATTCACGATTACTTACATAGACGCTTCACGACAATCAGATCTTTAAGTGTAGGAGAGCGACCACCGCTCATTCGTCACGGTCTTCATGAAATCCTAGTGATAACAAAATTTCCTGAGCGTAGGTCTCCAAACGAGACGCGGTGAGATTATAAAAGTATGAAAGATCTTGCTAACAAACAAAGTACATATCAGCGTCAAAGAACAACAAAAACAAACGAGCGGAATAACTAACGCTAGCGCTAGAACGCCAACCTGTAAGAGCTTAGGTAAGCAATTCAAATTGGGATTGCTAGTATTTAGAAGTTAATGCGTCTGAGAAGTGAAAATATCTACGATATAGCTTCGCTCCAATAAATCTCGCACTGTTCATGATTCCCATATTTTACTAGCGCTTCATTTGCCACTGAAAGGAGTCAATGTGAGGTTACAAATTTACAACTTAAGCATTTAACATGTTCATGAGAAAGATCCCATTGACAATAGGAACATCACTGTAATAACAGCTAAAGCACGTTCAGCGAACGTTGGTGCGGTAATACGACGCAGTAAGCAAAACACGCAGCAAAGGGAGCGGAACGGAAGGCTTTGAGCAATGCGACACGCGTCTTGGGGGCAATAAAATCTCACCTTCACCGCTCAATTAAAACATGCAGCGGTACGCCGCTCATGCAGACGTGTATCCGTAAAACAAGCCACCACTTTTGCGACGTGCCTGGGAGGCCGAGCCGAGCCGCCGAGCTGTGACGCAGCATTGTCCCATCGTCCGGAAATGAGCACATGCAGCGGCAATCAGTTTCTCATCGAGCACAGACAGTCTTCGCCTTGCTGTAAAGCTCTACCACAACCAGCAGAATGAAATACTGACAGTTTGTTACAGATAACCCACTCTGTACGCAGCACGCAACGATGAACGTTGAACCGGGGCCGATGACGCACCCATTCCGCGGATGAAAGAAGCTTTGGTCTGAGCCATATCTGAGCTTTGGGCAACTACGCAGCGGATAATAAGTGGCCGAGAGAGGCCGTTAGAAACACGTTAAAATATTATTAAAAATGTGACACGGTTTTTTCTTACGCAAGAAACAAAAACTGCATTCATTCCTGAGCGCGAATATTCTGTTTACTTTCTAGTTCTTTGGAGTTCTGGCAGATCTTATTTTCTGTGCGCTAGTAATTTGCCTCACAGTTCGCAGGAGCCCTCAACATCGAGTTGATGCCGCTGACAGTAGGCAGCTGCACGCGTTTTCTTCCAAGTTGCGCGACCAGTTGTACATTGACCTTGTCTTTAACGTGCACTGACATCGCACATCGCACAGACGCCACGGACGCCACTCCGTTTCGCCTCCATCGGAACTGAGGTGTCAGCGTTCGGTTTCGAAGCGGGCTACTCCGGGTCAATAGTCGGTACTTTCAGACCACAAATGTTTGCACGCTGAGTACCTTCCGAAATCCCTCAGGGGAATATACGCCTTAATGCTAACTCCTTTTCCGACATGCAGTAGTTGTACGCACCATTAACGCAAGACTCATTATTTATTGACTTCAGAGAATCTGTGAGCATTTTGAGCTTCATGCGTTGACAAAACTTGTTATCATCCCCCTTCCCTGATCTTGCTACTTGGGCCATGAAGATCAATGCAAATTTCCTAGGCCTGATTCGTGCGTGAACTGCGTTAAAGTTCCACATTTATTTGCCACAATTCTTACGATCGTTCACTGGATCCTCACGTTTCTTCGTCACAAATACTACCAGCAGAGAAATTTCTTTTGTCTTCTCGGATAAAAAAAATAAAAGCCGACTTCTCCGGATATTCGGCGGCAGGCGATCTTTTGTTCTGTGCATATCCGATAAAGAAGAGTGTGCCTTTTTTTGTATCTAGACGCTCGCGCCGCTTTGTGGGAAAAGAAAGACAGCGTCGAACACTTTGCTGAAGCTCGTCATTTTTCGCTCGTATACTTATTTATGCAGGCCTGAACACCTGCTTCGGGCAAAATGGGTCATCGTTCGGGATCGCTGATGCTTTCACGGCAATCGATGGTCAGTGGTCCCTTTCTAAATCCACCTTCTCGTGTGCCGGCCAAATCTATCCTCCCTCTTGACAATTACTTGCCGCTAAGCGGAGGCTAGAATAACCTCATCAACCATTCTGGGGAGATTACAGATCGTGGCGGTACTCTGAAACGCCTTGTCGTGTGTTTGTCGCCGAGTCCCGGTGCTTGCAGAAACACTCAGCCGTCGCTTGTGGCTTTTGGACTCCACAGCTTATCCCGCCTTCGCGGTGTCCAATCCCGCGGCGGTGAGATTTCGGAGGGAGCGAAATGCAACGATGCCCATGTGCTATCTGTAATGTAGCTGCTCGTTAAAGGGGAACTCTGGAGGTCGGTACAGAAATTTGCTTTGTACTACACTGCGGTAGGTTTTAATGCGAAAGCATTACTTCGCTATGTGCACAGACTTCTGTCCGCTAACCGCGTCCGAATAACGTGTCCGCAGCAGTTGTGAGTAATTGAGAAGTGATAGAAGCTATTGATGGCGTCAATCGATAGAGGCTGACAATGTTGTGTCCAAAAATAATTATGCCAATAAGTGAAGTAGGTAATTAATTACTGGCAAGAATGCAGAAGCAAAGGCGAAAATGGTCTCATTAGCTAAAGGCTTGGTACCACATTTAAATGTATCCAATACTAAAATAGGTAATTAAATCAGTGAGTTACCCCGCCGGGGTGGCGCAGTGGTTACGACGCTCGACTACTGTTCCCAAAGACGCGGGATCGAATCCCGGCCTCGGCGGCAGCTTTTCGATGGAGGCGAAAGGCAAGGCGCCCGTGTGCTGTGCGATGTCAGTGCACGTTAAAGAACCCCTGGTGGTCGAAATTACCGGAGTCCTCCACTACGGCGTCTCTCATAGCCTGAGTTGCTTTGGGACGTTAAACCCCAGAAACCAAACCAAAACCAAAACCAAATCAGTGAGTTAATATGACGTCTAGGATTGGACGTCACGCAACCTGACGTCGAGCCAAAAAAGGTATAGTAAGGGATTGGCGTGCAATTTGAAAGTACCAAAGACTAAAGTAGCTAATTCAAGCAGTCAATTAATGTGACGTCAAGAATGTGACGTAACGCAGCCGGAAGTAGAGCCGAAAAAGGGCATAGGAAAGGATTGGCGCGTAATTTCAAAGTACCAAAGACTAAAAGGGGGGAACAAGAAGTGAATTAAGCAACTAGATGCAACCAACAACAGCATCCGTGCTTTCGCATTACTCCAATGCAGATTCTGCAGTGCTCTTTAATGTTTTCAAGACCTCGAGTAGCAGCAGCTACGTCGTGAAGAGGGGTAGCTGCGAGAAGAGGAAGACAAAGAAGAAGACGAAGACAAACACAAAGATGAAGACGAAGGTGAAACCAAAGGCAGGGGAGAAGGCGGAGGAGACGAAGCGGATGAAGAACGCTCGGTAACCTGCAGCTAATGCTTTTGCTCCACATTCGGTTCAGCAACGTTGAACCCTTCTCATTTAAAAAAATGACTGGTAGAGGTATTTTGGAAGACCAAAGACTAGGAAGCCGACATCTAATGTAAATTTCTTCTAACCTACAATGACACGATATGTGAACCTATGACGCCACGGACATGGCAAAAAGGAAAGCGTATCGTATGGGCGTTGATTGGCTAAACTTTCATGTAACCCAACTTGGGTAACTATTTCCCTGAAAGGACCAAAAGAAGTTCGAAAGTTTCTTCTTCAACAAATGCAGAGTAAATAATAAACGGACGTGCATCAAGCGACATCATTCACCTAAGGTTGACCATTGAAATCTCCCCCACTGAGGATACGGGATAGGGAATTTTAGGATTATTTTTCATGGCAACTAAATATAGAAAAAAAAAATGCGAAATTCAATATAAATGACGACAACGTAGAAGAGAATATGTTGTGAAAGTTCAAGTAAAGCATTACACGGAGGAAACAACATCAACGCATGTTGACCTGTAGAAATTAGAGGCTATCTATTCTTTCCTTTGGCCGCGTGCCTTTGCGCTGAAAACTATGTCCTTAAATCTTTAGGAAGTTTCTAATAGGATATACCCCTCATAGACTCATATGACTTTCGATGGCATAAATCGAAATCTATTTAAATAAACAAAAATATCTATTTCAGAGCATTTTTCTTAGCATTAGCGTGAACAACTCCTTGCGTTGGAAATATTACAGCGGTGCTTCCTAATATACTCTGAATCCAAATGTAGGGGCTTTTCACTAATTTTATTTATTTATTATTATTATTATTATTATTATTATTATTATTATTATTATTATTATTATTATTATTATTATTATTATTATTATTATTATTATTATTATTATTATTATTATTATTATTATTATTATTATTATTATTATTATTATTATTATTTAATTTGGATATCTATTATCAAAACGCCCGAGGTCTTCGGACTAAGGGATCAGAATTTTTTTCTAGCGTCTTGTCCTCTTGTTATACCGCTGTTGTGGTTACCGAAACCTGGCTGTCAAGTGATATTCCTTCCAATGATTTATTTCCAAATAATTACTCTGTTTTTCGTAGCGACCGCCCTGAAACAGGTCCCAAATCAAGAGGAGGTGGAGTGCTCATTGCTATTGACAGTTTTGTGAAGTGTGTTCGACGTTCCGATCTGGAAACTGTTGAAGAATGTGTGTGGCTCGAGCTCACTTTAAATCGACATGAAAAACTTTTACTTGCAGCTTTCTACATTCCTCCGAATCTACCTCCTTCAGCCTATGATGATGTTCTGCTCTCAATCGAACATGTTATAACCCGTCATAGCAAACACAAACTTCTTATTTTAGGTGATTTTAATACTCCTGGTATCAACTGGAATTCACTTATTTCTTCTCGCAACAATCATTACATATTAAGTAAGTGCAACGCTCTACTTGATTTCATAGCCTTTAACTCTTTGCAGCAACACAATTTCATTGAAAACTGTTGCGGTAATATTCTTGACATCTGTCTATCGAATTTTGAAAGTGTTCGAGTCTCGAGTTCAGACATAGCGCTGACTCGCTGTGACAAATTTCACCCTCCGCTTCTAGTTACTACTGCTGTCTCTGCCTCACCTTCTACTAATTCAGATCGGGTGGGGAATTCGCCCCGTTTCGCGTATGCACGTGGTGATTATGTCGGTCTTTTCAATTTCTTCTCTTCCGTCGACTGGTCCCTTTTAAGCGACATTAATGATTCAGATGGACAAGTCAGTCGCTTTACAGAAATAGTTCTTGATGGTATGCGTCGGTACATACCTTTGCATACTCCTACGCGTAGGAAGTTCCCTTCCTGGTTTTCAAGGGAACTAATAATGGCGTTAAAGCTCAAGGAACGGGCCCATCGTAAAGCGAAACGCCCTGAGTTTCACAATTGGGCAGATGAGTTTCGCCGTGTGCGTTCTCTTTGCAAACGCTTATACAAGCGGGACTACGACTCCTATCTTGAGTCTTTAGAGAGGTATATATATGCCTCAAATCGTCCTAGTCAGTTCTGGCGTTACGTTCGCAAGCGTTCCATTAAATCAGATTTAAGTATCAGCTTAGTTGACTCTCAGGGTTCGGAAATTCGGGATGTTGCCGGCAGTTTTGCACAACATTTTTCCTCCGTTTACAAACATCCACATTGTGATTCCGTTTGCCTCCCATCTGGTGCACTATCTAATTCCATTCTCTTTGACGAGGAGTTGATAACTGAAAGTCTTAAGCATCTGAGACCATCTTTGCCTCCTGGACCTGATGGCATTCCAGCTGCCATAATAAAAGCCTTCAGTTATATCTTCGTACCAGTACTGACTGCCATATTTAATAACTGTTTAAAAAATGCTGCCTTTCCTCGCGTGTGGAAAATGGCACGCGTGTTTCCTGTCTTCAAGTCTGGAAACAAATCTGATGTTTCCAATTATCGTCCGATTTCTCTTCTATGTGCAACCTCTAAGCTTTTCGAATTAGCTTTGCACAGCGTACTTTCCTTCCATCTCAAAGATATCATAGTACCGAATCAACATGGCTTCATGTCGGGTCGCTCTACTTCTACCAACCTAGTCACGTTTATGACGTATGCCTCTGCAGCAGTCCTTCAGAGGGGTCAGGTTGACACTGTGTACTGTGATATGAGCAAAGCTTTCGACGTTGTTACTCACTCACTACTTCTTGAAAAACTTCTACTCTCTGGTGTTGAAGTCTCTCTCGTAGCCCTCCTACGCAACTATCTCCTTGATCGCTTCTGCTTTGTCAGTGTCAATGGACAGACTTCTTTCGTTTACCCTGCAACGAGTGGAGTTCCTCAAGGTTCAGTACTAGGCCCGCTTCTCTTCTCCGTTTTTATTAATGATGTTTCCTCGGCGATAAAGAACTCCTCGTTTCTTCTTTATGCTGATGATATAAAAATATTCAAGGTAATACATTCTTTTCAAGATTGCGTGTTGTTGCAATCGGACATATCTGCTTTTTCTGATTGGTGTGCGATGAATCGACTTACCCTCAATTCTTCCAAAACTAGGGTTGTGTCCTTTACTCGTAAAACACATAGCTTTCTCTACCATTATTCTGTCAATTCTGTGCTGTTGGATAGGGTTGATGAAATTAATGACCTTGGTGTACTTTTTGACCGCACCCTCAGCTTCTCCTCTCACACTAAACGCATTGCTCAGCGGGCTATGCGCACACTCGGATTCGTTTGCAGACTTTCGAGAGAGTTCCATACTCCACTTCCGTTCCTAAAACTGTACCTGTCCATATGCCTCCCGGTCTTGGAGTATGCGTCGGTTGTTTGGAATGGCACTTGCAAATCGAACTTGGACAAGGTTGACAGAGTACAAAAAATTTTTTTACGGATATTTCATTATCGCTTTCCTTTCGCAACTTCCCCCTCTCGCTCCACCAGGAGCGCCCAACTGAATCTTCCTTCCCTTCACTGCCGTCGTATCAGACTTGATATCATATTTCTGTACAAACTCCTTCATGGCCACATTATGTGCCCTCAGCTCTTAGAGTACATCCTACTGCGCGTTCCGCGAAAGAGCATGAGGGAATTCAGACCATTTCAGGTTTCTCCTCTTCATTCCCACTCCCCTCTGGACAGGATGCAGTGGTTATTTAACTCTTTTTGTCCTCACCTTGACATCTTCCAAAACTCGCTCTGTTCATTTACATTGGATGTTCGTAGCGTTGTATTCTAAATAGTACTTTATCACATATAACTCCCACTTTCTAGCCTTAAATTGTATTTACTTCACTTTTTGCTTTTTCTCCTGTTCAATGCTGTCTGTATCTTGAACTACTTTTATCCGTTTCTTACTTATATTTCAACTTTAAACTTTATATTCGAATCTTACTGTCCCGTGTTCAATTTTACTTCTTTATTGTATTATTCTGTATTTCTAGCCTGTGTTTTAAGTACCATGCACTTGTTGCGCCTGGAATGGTTGTTTATTTTATGTATATTTCTATATTACTATAATCAATGTCAGTTATCTGTTGTTTTTTTTTTCTCTTCTATCTACCGTTCTTTTTTTTTTTCTTTATTTCCTGGTGTGCTAAAAAATTCTCTCACTGTGTATATAAGTGATGCTACTCATTGTTTGCTTACTTTCCGTGATACTTTTCGTCTCAGTTTCATTTCATGTATTATTTATTTCTTTTTTTTTGTGTTCTCTCTGTGTGTGTAAACATGTTTGTGCTTTTTCATTTTTTTTTTGTGCTGCAGCACTAAGACCACATGGTTGTTCCTGCGCACATTAAATAAAGATTGATTGATTGATTGACTGATTGATTATTATTATTATTATTATTATTATTATTATTATTATTATTATTATTATTATTATTATTATTATTATTATTATTATTATTATTATTATTATTATTATTATTATTATTATTATTATTATTATTATTATTATATAGGTGTCCCCCGAATGGAGCATAACCTTGAAATACTGCAGCTTCACCAACGTACATCTCATCCCGTAGAGCACAACTTCACAAAGTAGCAGTCCCATTTTCTCAAACTAACGTAATATTTATTAATTCCTAATGCAAGCTACGAATGGAACCTCTTGCCCGCTGAATTGCCCCTGTTTCCGACACACTGTCACACTGACGTTTTCTTCGCACGATACAGCTTTTTCCAGCAATCTTACCCGCCCTATAGGCGGAACTGTATGCATTGTTTTCTAAGTTTTGTTGCTACAGTGGCTATGTAGCACATTTGACCGTTTATTTTTGTCCTCAAATAAAACGGTGTTTATCCCATACGCGTGTGGCGAGTCACACGTTAGGTAACATAGCTCACGAACCCAACTAACTAAAACGCGTGGCATTTGGGGCCACGGTGAGTGCTCGCATAATAGATTGATTATCCGTGGCGGACTGCGTTCCGGCACTGCGAAAAAGGCACAATGCCTATTCTCGTGCACAGATCGGCCTTTAACGGTTGCATTCCTTGACTTCTGTTAAGATTTTGTGAAGTTCTTTGTGACTTGACGCAAAGCAAGCGGTCAGTACGTACCAGTGCTCCACAATAATTTATTTCCAAAAATATATGCAATGTTGGTCGAATATTTAGGGGAATCCCGCTAGTTGGAGTAGATTTGTAATACAGGAGTTATTACTCACTAACATCCACCCAAGTGCAGCCATATGGCTGCAAGGAAAGCTATACAGCTTTTTCATAAACTTCGTAGTTAAAGAAAAATTACTTATGATTAAAGGATCTATCCCGGGACCACCGCCTTTCCGGGGCAGTCGCTCTACAAACTGAGCTAACCAGGACGGCCAGCAGATCAGATGGTAGGACGAGAGCGAATTGATCAATAACACGAAGTGTTGGTCGAATATTTAGGGGAACCCCCAATGGTGGAGTAAATTTGTAATAAAGGAGTAATTAGTTGCTGACATCCACCCGAGCGAATGTAGCCATACAATTACAAAAAAAAAAAAATCTCTACAGCTTTCTCAGAAACTTCGTAGTTACTCCTTTAATATATATGTTACGTTGCTAAAACTAATAATTTTTCTCCTGTGCATCGGGATATACAACCTACCTGCTTTAAGACAGCTCCGAAAAAGGACAAAGATGTTCGGTCCCTGATGCAAGACGACTAACGTTGTTTTTTTTTCCTTCATACTATCGATCCCGGATATATCGAACTAGAAGGTGATCGCGAAATACTGCGATATATGCATAATGCGGTATATAAAAAGTACGAAGGTTTATTTTGCTTAAACCTATAGTTATCCGAGCGTATAAGCTCCTTTAAGCGTGGGTTTATATCAGCCTGGCATCTGCGCCGAATCCTTGATGCACTCGCGCCGGCAGGCACCTCATTCATGTCGAGCAGTTAAAGCAGCCAAATTTTCCTGCGCAGGGTGTAAAAGGAGCAGCTGCCCATGCACTCAAGACGCTCCTTTCAACTAGCGCCGGACGCGCATAGATCATCGCGTAGATAAGCGAGTGATCAGATAGTAGTGGCCGGTCGTTTCGGTAATCTCCTCCAATTTCTTCATACGCCTCCCGCTGCGCTCGTTTCAGCGACATTAGCGTCGGAGAAAGCCGAGAGAGGCGCTGCTTTACGACTTGGATCAACTTGCCATCGTGGTCCTGAATATACAACTTCCTTTCGTACACGGTGAACAGTGGTCGCTTCGGTCCCACTACGCGCCTTACGACTTTGTCGTCGGTCCCACTACGCGCCTTACGACTTTGTCTGGACACGCCGATAATCGCCATGGCTGCTTCCTGGCCATCCGGGCTGGACGCGAGACGCGCCCTGACGTGACTTGAGAGCGCGTCGTCACCGACGAAGCGCTCTGTTCGGAGTTAGCGCTCAGTAAGCTACGCTAACTAGGCACACGGAAGAAAAGACACGAAGAAAGCAGTTGAAAACTATCATAACGTACCTCAAGTTCAGTTTGTTTTTTTCTGCTTAGGCTTAATTTTGCACTACCTTTGCTGGTGCACGATCTGCCTAAGAGCGTCGGGACGGCGAGTGGATTTGCACGCAGTTTCCCTCGCAAGGAAAGTGAACGGATCGTGAAAACACAGAAGCTCCACAACACTGAGATAAAATCAGACTCCAACCAGAAGCAACTCTGTTTCTGAGGTGCTACGGACGTTTGGAAGCTCACCTCTTTCTGCTAAATTTTTTATCTTTGAATCTTCTGTGACTCATAAATTAGTAGTTGAATTGTTATTTATTTTGAAATGCACACACATGCTCTGAATAGGTCACGGACTAAAAGTTAAGAAAGCAATTTTTAAATATATGTGGCCTTCAAAAGCTAAAAGAATGCATACACCAGTCGCATTGCACACCGCAGCTCGCAATTTGAATTCCCGAGCAGTACTGGACAGCAAACAACAAAACGCCAGTATTGCACTAATCGCACGTAAAGAAACCCTGCTTACAAAATGCGAATTTTGATCATAACTTTGGATATTGTAAAAATTACTCTGAGAATAACTATTGAGAATATCACGTGACACAAATTTGAGTGTAAGCTATAATTTGTTATGCTGTGTAGAAGTGACTCTCTGTCAATGAATCGGGATTCAATGTATGTGTAGTTTGGCTTTAACTTTGTGCTATTGAAAAAAAAGTTACACAATAATGACGAACAAATTTTTAAGTATTATAATAGACGATACTAATAACAAATATCACTACCAATTATGCTATAGCGGGCAACCAAATCGGCTGAACTAACAGTAAAGGTAACATCTGGGGCAAGCCTGAGAATATTCTTGTTAATAAGTGCTATTTTATAATTATTTTGATGCAATGGGACAAAAAAAGATTAGCAGTAGTTGATGTGTGATGCGAATAGGGATTCACAAATTATTAGCTTCAAATGGCGCCGCAACGGTCAAGAAATTGAAAGGAAGGTGTCTTATATAAGAACGCAGCTTTTATGCGCCCGGCTTGAGCGACGTCAGCCTCGGTGTCGGCGTAATCCGTGGGCAGTTATAGGGCTTGACAGGGGTCGTCTCTATCACAATTGGCAGTGGCCAACCTGAGGCGCAAGGTTTTGCTTGGCCTCCCGCAACCTGCAATGGTCATCCGGAACGCAGGCGTCTCGGACAGTCTGCTGAACGGCAGCGTTGTTATCCTGAGGGGTCACGTTTCTCATACGAAACTGAAGTGCACTCGGGTGTCCTCTCCTTTGCAAGTACTGCTAGCTATGACAAGCATTGTGACTGGTATTTCTGTGGTGCCTGGAGAGCGAGGCGGGTAGCCGCTAAAAAGGAGGAGGAACAAGTGTGAGGTGGAAATCGAAAGAGGAGGGTAAGCGGTGAGAGTTGTGAGCGAAAAATCACGGCCGCGCCTTCGGAATGCGGGAGTTGTCAGGTCACTTGGATTGCAGGCATTGAGATAGTATAAACTGATGCCCGAGTGTTCAGCTGCTCACTCGGCAAGTATCAGATGGAAAGGTGACATGGGATTCGAACTCGGGACCCTTAGGTCCCCACTGGACCTGCAACCCCTTGAGCAAGTAGGGGTGCTCGGATGGCTTGGTTCAAGTGGTGCTTTATGTCTACGTCGGCTGCTCTCACATGATCAGGCAGCCTACAACTGTATGTGACGCATGTTTGAAATCATATACGCAGCGGCGAACGGGGGCGCGCAACAATCAGATAACACGCGCGGTCGCCGCCACGGAGAAAGAGTAGGGCTGAGCTGGGGGGCTGAAAAGGGGGCGGCGCTGGTTACGACGTCGACGGCGACGACGACGCGAAACGCAGGAACGGGCGGCTAAGAGCTGCGCTAAAAAAAGGCATGCATAGCATTCTTCCGAGCTGAAGTGATGCAAATGCATCCAGTCATAGTGTAAAACAATGGCTAATGTATATTCCGTTCAGCCTGGTTTAGTTATTAGCTACCTTTACTTAACATTTCAAAGATGGCAGCATACACTGAGGACCTGAATGTAAATGTTAACGGCATGAGAAATGGTCCCGCACAGGTGGTTTCGACAAAGCAGCCTTGGCAGCCTGAGTGATATGCTCTGAATGTAATACATACGCAACACAAAGACTGTGGCTAAAATTGCGGCTTTCTATTGCACTGCCTGTATATCCGGCGGCTCATGTGATTACCATGCAGTCGCACTGAGGGGGGCGCCCACACGCTGAATTTATCTGCATTTTATACCTCATAGATCGCAAACATTAGTCGGTGATTACGTGGACATTTCCTGGACCATAATGATTGAAATTTGAGGACGTGCAGGTTGCAGTTTATGCGGGTCAGGCAGGGAGCGAGCGCCCCCTTTCCATGCGCGTGAACGGCAGTAGCAGACGCGGAGCGGTGAGGAGGTGGCGGCCCCCACCGAGGTGCGGCTGGAGGTCGAAGCAGGCCCCATTGCTAAGGCCGTAAGAAACGCGCTCTCCTTCGAGACCGGCCGTGAGCTTTCACTTTGCCAGAGCCCTTCAATGATTTTGCCTAGTGCCCGACACTGTTTGCGCTACTATTCGTTCAAAACCAGCAGCAACTCGAAACACTCCTCTACACATTTAACAGATTTTACTCGGGGAGTTTAAGAAGCGAAACATAGTGGAAAAAAAAAAAAAAAAGTCGTTATTGCCAGGCTTTTATGTTAAGGAGCTAGCTTGGGCTCGCTACGGTGGTGCAATACAGAATTAAAATTTTATTTATCGCAAGTTTCAAATCAGGAAAAAAAAACAATGTCTGATCGACATCTCCACTGCGGTACTTGCTTCCTAAAGATGAGCATTGCAACAGACTCGTTGTCCATGCTCCAATAACGTTCTGAAAACAAATATATGTTTCCTTTCCGTTTGAGAAAATCGCGCGACCACAGCATCAAGGACCACAGTAGCAGCTATGCGTATTAATGAAACTTATGTTTTGCACGCATTTCCTAAAAAATTATAGGGCAGGCTGTAGACAGCTCATAAACCTATAAATAATTTGGTAGGTTTGACATGTTTCATTGACAAAGAGGTGGGAAAATTGGGCTGCACTATTCAGTTGACGAGTAACCAGGAACAGATATAAACGTTTTATGCCTCAGCCATGTCATCAAATATCAGAAAATGTTTCCTTCCAAAAAAGACGGATGGCGCTAGTTTCCAGCCCTACCCCGTATTAACTATAAGGCACGTGGACTTAGCCAGACAAAATTACTGCTCTAAAGCCATTGGAGGAAAAAAAAATACTCAGGCACACGCAAATTAAGAAACAAAAACGCAATTAAATGCTGCTGTGCGACTTGGATTCATACTGTTTTTCTCTCCCTGGTTTTATTTTTATGATTAACTTTGTTCCGCCGCCCGCACATTGCTCTCCTCCTTGATACGGCACATGGGGCTTGTGATAATTGAACTGGAGCGTGCGATTTTCGGCGCGCCCAAATTATGCAAATAAGAACGAGGAGCCACACTGCACGCGGACCTCTTGGCGACTTAATTCTAACGCGTCTGCCTCACTGAGGGAGCGGTCGCCCATAATTACCCCGCATCACTAATGGGTACGGAAAAAAAAATCACCCGGGAAAGGATTAAACAAAACATGAAAAGAAAAAAAAAAGCAAAGTGCATACCCCAAGATCATAGTACCATTAACAACGATGATAAGTATGTATTTCGCTTCTTTAGGCACGTCACGCTCCACAGGATCACCGTCTCGCCGCAGCAGGGCGTCAGATGTTGCACGGCAATGTAAAGAACGGTCTGTTACTTGTTCCCACTGCTACCGTTCGCCCATTAAGAAACCAGTTTTTTTTCCTAGGCTTCCAATCAAGCGAGAAGGAAGATGAGTTTATGGAAATTACAGAGTGAGTACGTGTTATTGAATATGAAGAAATAAGTACATTACAAAGAATGCGTCTCGTCTCTCGGCAAATTCGTTTCTCGTTTGCTCGGTTACAGATATATGAAACACATTTCATGCGCTTTCATGCGTTTTAAAGCTTAAGAGAAGGGTTTTACGCTAGATGGTACTGCCAGAAAACCCCCGCACGTCAGCGCTCATGGCACATATCGTAAACAATGAAGCACTCGCTGCTACCCTTTCATAGCCTAAATGAGCACAATCGCCGTACCGTTACGCGTGCAGTCATGACACAGTTAATCACTTGGCGATCCAGCTAGCCGAAGTAGTGCTGGCGGACGAAGGTGTAGGCGGCAAGGTTGACGTCGCCACAAAGCGAAGGAAAGTGCCATGAAGATTGGAAAGCAAATTAAAGTAAAAAAACGTTACGAGGGACTTAAGCGACTAAAGCAGTGAAAGCCGAAAGCCTGACTGCCGCATTCTGCTACACAACTGGCATTAGTAATTATTTATTTATTGCTAGTTAAGAGTTTATCAATTAGTTATATTTAGTTACCCAATAACTTTTTAAGCAGTCATCAATTATTATTTATAATTATTAAATTCGTAATTAGTAATTTATCATTTATAGGCATATATGGCCATATGAGGCACGCATTCGCGCATACTGTGGTAGTGCTCTGTGATTGGTCGAGACCTGTATGACGTCATCCCGCCTCGGCCAGTCAGAGCCACCGCAAAAGAGGGACACATTTTGCCCACGACAGCATGAGCCATTCAAGGCTTTCGCCTTAAAATTTGACCTCTGAGCTACTGCGTATGTAGTTGGGAATTATGAAGCAGGTGTGAATGTCATTTTTTTTTTCCAGTAAGTTTGACACTACTGTTACAGTTTTCTATTTATTGCGGGGCTAAGAATTAAAGCAAAATATGTGAACACTTAAGCTCCGCCTTTAAGGGCGGAGCTTAAGCCGAATGTATTGTCAGGCAACCTGGTTGATAACTGCGTGGCCACGTCAGCTGCCAGCTACCGCCTGCCAGCGCCAAGCTCGTGATGTTTCGCTCATAACGCCAATGCCGACAGCGCAGACGCCTGTTTTACTGGTGAATAGAGCCTTTCACGATATAGCGATTAAAAAACAAAACAAAAAAGTCCTGATCAACATAGCGGCATTCCCGGCCTCCACTGCACTAATTTTTTTGGTGTAATGCTTCATAATAAAGACAGAGCTGCTACTTCTATCTACGCCCAAATATCGATTCGTTACTATCCATGGGGATGTACAGGCGCGCTTCTGAAGCCTTAACGATGAAAATTGTATGTTTCAAATGTTCAATCGATCGTTGAGTGCTCTCGATTAATTTTGGACGCATATGAGCGCCCGCTAGTGGGTGCCACGTGCGCACAACCGTATCGAGAATACACCGTCGTTACGAAAAAGCAACGGCCAACTCACCCGACGAAATTGCCCAGGCGGAGTGATGGATTGCTTAGGCGACACGCGCGTGTCAAAGCCATGGACAGCTCTATCTTGGAGATGGAGCTACAATACTTCCTATGTCAGTGAACTTCTTACTATATTCGCTTTTTTTGGGAGAGACGTGGCCTAATATGGCCCTTCGCGGTTAACAACCATCCGTCGAGTTAGTGTACTCGTATATACCTCCTGTCTTAGTTTTCATCCCTGTCTTCTACTGCTGCACATTTTTGAAAACGAAAAGCACACAAAGCTTAGGATGATGTTTGAGGTATACCTTGAAAGTAGACCCAATCTTTTTTAACGCCCCCTTTTCATTCCGCGGAGTTTTGAGGCTCAGAGACCGGCACAGCTTGGGAAATTTTAAAAGTCTTTAGTTGGTTGGTTTTTTTAAAGAACGAAAATACGCAGTACTTTTTTCACTTCTTGTCTCACTTACAATTACTGGCATTCAACTGGAAGAACATATGTCGTCGTTTCGGGTTCCTACCGCTAACTAACCTCCAACTTTACCAACAAATGGATCCTGAATGGGAAGTGAAAAGGCATGACGCCACTCTGAGCTCTCTACAAAGAGTGGCTGTGTCAGAGTTCTGATACAAATTCAAGTGCGTATTTTTCTGACACGTCTTTCTCAGTCACCGATTTCGGCGACGGCGACGCCTTTACGAGCAAACAAGCTCTACATACGATGCCGCGTAGTAGTTCAATCGCTGTCGTTCAAAGTCGTAGGCACAATTTGCCTAACTCTGCGATACGTGAACGCACTGCGAGCTTTTCCTCGTTCATTAGCTAGTTTTCTCACATTTATGCCCGTGCTTCATCTGAAATGCAAAACGCGAGCACCGAGTGTAAATGAGTATCCAGACTTCCGACTTTGGCCCCTTTATTCTTAAAGCTGCGATCGGGGCTGTGCGACGTCCTTCGCAGGATCATCTCCAGTGCCATGAGGAGGATTGCGTTCCGCGGAATTTTTCATGCTTCTTAAGGCATGAGGAGGATTGCGTTCCGCGGAATTTTTCATGCTTCTTAAGGGTGTCTCCTCACAGTGAGGGAGCCCCCCAAGTGCATTACACCATTTGTATTTTTAGCAGTAAAGTTTCTACTCCCCTACCAGTCAGGCAGCGTTGCTTTACAAGGTCGTGTAAACAGCTTTCGGGCGTTACAAGCTCGTATCGGGAACGTACTCATCAACACGCTCGAGGTTTTGTCGGCCGAGCGGTGAGACCTAATGCAGAGGAACTTGAAATGGAAGGATTGCTCACATACAGCGACCTTACACAACACTTCAAACTCTCTAGGAGAGTATACCCACCGCCACACAGATCACTAAGAAGACAACAAGAAATTGTTTGAGACGAAACTACAAACGAACTCCTTCCCCAACCCTGCGGTTTACTCACATATATTTCCAGACAGCATAAGCTCATCATACACTACGTGAGGAGCAAAAGCCGACCTTAATCATATCCTGTGGGAAAGCTCAAAGGACCCGCCTCCCAAGGCTCTCATTGAAGCTCCCTCACTTGAATCCTGGAAGGGCTGCCTAACGCAATAATAATAATAATTGGTTCACAGGAAGGGAAAGGCGCAGTAACTGTCACACTTGCTCTGTGGACACCCGAACCGCGCCGTAAGGGAAGGGAGGAAGGTGGGAAGGAAAGTGGAAAGAGAGAAAGAGGAGCCGTAGTGGAGGGCTACGAAGTAATTTCGACCACCTGGGGATCTTTAACGTGCGCCGACATCGCACAGCACACGACGCCACTTCGTTTCGCCTCCATCGAAACGCAGCCGCCGCGGTCGGGTTCGAACCCGGGAACTCCGGCACAGTAGTCGGGCGTCTTACCACTGCACCACCCCGGCGGGGCAACCTAACGCAAGCCCCGATATACAATTGGGCGCCGTAAAACACGCTGAAGTCGCCGCAAGCCACCAGCCACGGCCGCTCAATGGAGGCGCACTTGGCGGCCCGTCGCGTCGCCCAGAAGAGCCGTATTGCGCCTAGTTCTCATCGCCACCGCTGCGGCGCCACCGCTCCGGGACGAGTCCGGGCGGAGAGCTGCGCGCAGCGGCCGTGGCTGTGCTTTCGTTTCGGCGTCCGCGTGGTCGGCGCTTGCTCAATTTAGGATTTATGAGCGGCGTTTCACACATTATGTGATGCTTCGTGCAAGTTTGCTATTGATAAGGTGATAGCGGCATGTCATCATCATTGGGCTTTTCGAAGTCATTCGTGGTCTTCCGTTTACAACGAGAATCGAGGCAGTCGTGTGCTTCGCTGAGTGGGCACCCATTTAGTTGCGTTTCAACCACTGTAATAACGTATTAGATATTACAATCTTGAAATCGGGACAAGGTTTGGGGCCATTTATTCAGCGCGCACTTTTCTGGAAACTTACAATTGAGGACGTAGCGTTCAACATTATCGTTCAACCAGTTCCTCCGTTTTCACTGGAAATAATATTCAAGTGGGTACCACCACCTAAACATACTAGCTAACACAAACTGTTGCAAAAGAAACAACACAAGACAGCCAGTTCATCGACACGCCCGCAGGCTCAGGCAATTTCTTTTTTCGTTTGATTATGAAGTCGCGTGATGCACAGAAGGCACACAAGCTTATTTTACAAGCGAAGAACTTTTCCTCAAAAAAGGTTTATGTGCAAGCGCGATTTTCTCCACTGTCAGATTGATGTTGCCTGTCCAATTGGTCAGCAGTGGTCGCATTAGTTTGGTTAGGTCCTTAGTGTGACTGCGGTCTTCTCTCTCGCAAATCAACTCCGGAAATTGCACAAAATGGGGAAGAAGGGATGAAACTAACATGTTGCATAGCTTGCTGCTTCTTCTGACCTCCGGGCACTTCATCACCTTGCTAACAAAGGTGCATGGGGATTTTCAGATACCTTAGGCGTCCGTCATCAAGAATTTTGATAAGTCGAGGGTTTTGCAGGAATCACAAGGCACAAAGTTAATAAATGGATGGGGACTAATAAAATAAAATTATTGACACTCTAAAGTAAGCACTAGAAGTTATTTAAACTTTGGTAATATATAAATAATGAAAACACGGGCAGGCACTGAAAACAGAATAAATAAAAATGTTTCATGAGATTCTGTAAAACTATTCACACTTTCTCTTCAAATGGACGTGCAAGGTAACCAGCCAAGAATGCAATCGGTGCTAACTCTATGTCAGATGCTGGTTCACACCACACATGGATGAATCCAAGCTGACTCGAAAACTCTCTCGCAGCAGACGTGATATGGCAGTTGGCAAGGTACGACTTTCATAATCGCGAATTCCAAGTTTTATAGCTGCCTATTGTTGATAGGTGCATTTGCAAACCGATGCTTGCAAGATGCCAACCTGCACGAAGCATGGCAAAATGTGTATAACATCAGTCGATATATATATATTTTTTGCTAGTGGTACCTTCAGTATTTTCTCCGAGGTGAAAACTGCAGCCCTTGCGTCAAGTTTGTCGTTCCCGCCTTTGAATTGCCTTAGGCTGCTAAAAAGCGATACTATATACCCGCTTTCAGAGCCTGCTTTAGGGCGTATCGGAAGCTGAAAATAAGATTCGGTTAAATGCAATGCACTAGTAAGGCACACAGAAGACATTGTTGTAAGATACTTGATGTGATCAAGAAGGTACGTGATTTGCGCCACTGTGGATCTGATTGTCATGATTGTTGCTTCGTACGTTTGTTTGGTTAGCCTTTGCTTTGACATGCCTCCTTGGACCTGAATGTCTTCGATATGGCAAAGTCCAACTCTAACCAAGATAGTCACTCGTCATCTGACAAATAGAGCGGCTCCTCTTGGTGTCTCCATGGCTTCACTTATGCGATGTTGGGCAAGGCATACCATTTTGATATCATCGTCATAAAAGTGATCGTGGCGCAGCTATCTTGAAACACACATGCTTCAGGATGACACGGGGGGTTGTCCAGGAGGAAATAAAGTGTAGCTATAACAAGTGGGGAAAATAAAGCTATTGACCTGCGCGCGTTAATTTTTTCAAGGTTGTTTGGCTCAACATGAGCCCGCGTGAGTAACTTAACTTGTAATGTGGGCAGTTCGGGAACACGGAGGGGACAGCTGAAGGAAGCAGGATCTTCAGTTTTATGTTCTTCCTGTAATCGTCATCTGTGAAGTGTAGTGAGTATACCAGTGACTTGTCACTCGGCTCCCACCGGCTTCCTTTTCCATCCTAGCCCTCCCGAGATATGTTTTTCAGCCATGCTGCTCGACGTTGTGAATCGCACGGGAACTCATGGTAACCAATCTTTTCTTGCTTTCGTGGTGCACAGCGGCACACAGCAGTTGCCTGGCATGGTGCTGCATACGCTTAGGACGCTGTTATGCTGAGTAGTCAAAACGATAACACGCGCCAACCCAGCCAGCGCGCTCCTTCCGCGTCGTCTGCTCGTCCGTGCCGGCGGCGTCTTGTCCCGGAGTGGTGGCGCCCCCGCGGAGAATGACGGCGGAAACTGTAACTTCTCCCAATACGCGCTTCCCCAGCCATTGAGGCGCGACGCGACGGGCCGCACCAAGTGCGCCTCCATTGAGCGGCCGTGCACCACCTAACGGCCACTTGGCTCTTCCACTAACACCCAGTAGGACTACTCCCGACAATAAAGTTTTCTCTCTCTCTCTCTCTCTATCTCGCGCAAAAGACACATTGATAGAGAAATAATAATAATTGGTTCGCAGGAAAGGAAAGGCGCCGTATCTGCCACACTTGTTCCGTGGACAACTCAACCGCACCGTAAGGGAAGGGAGGTAGGTGGGAGTGAAAGTGGAAAGAGAGAAAGAGGAGCCGTAGTGGAGGGCTCCGGAGTAATTTCGACCACCTGGGGATTTTTAACGTGCAGTGACATTGCACAGCCCATGGATGCCACTTCCTTTCGCCTCCATCGAAACGCAGTCGCAGGCAGTCGACATCGAGGCCGGGTACTCCGACACGGTAGTCGGGCGTTTCACGGCGGGGCCATTCATAGAGAAACGTTAATGTTTTCCACCCATTCAACCATTCTGCAATCTGCCGCTAAAGGAGGAGGTCGAACATATAGAATACATCGTCAGCGGCGAGCAGTTGTGTTCCTCCGAACACAGAGACGTAGCTAGAAGCACCATGATTATATAATTTATGTCGCTCTAATAAATGCTTTCTTCACTCCTTACGCTGGCTCTGACATCATAAAGCGACCTAATTGGGATTGTCTTAGCTTGAGAAGAGGCCTTTACCTCGTTCCTCACACACTGATTGATTCATTAATAGGAAGGAAAAAGCGCGGTAACTGTCTCACTTGTTCTGTACGGACACCTCAACCGCGCCGCAAGGGAAAGGAGGAAGGGGATTGAAAGTGGAAAGAGAGAAAGAGGAGCCGTAGTGGAGGGCTGCGGAGTAATTGACGCGAGCATTATATGAACACATTTTTTTTTCTACAACGCGAAAGCCTCTCTAGGCTATTTCGGCAGATCGTGTCCGCAGCCGCTGTGTCGTTCTCAGAAGAGTTAAAATCTAACGAATGGCTGTGATTGATTTACGATGACGTGAGGATGCTGCAGAAACAAATATGTCGATAGAGGTATTTAATTATTTACAGCCAAAAGTGTAAAAAAGACAAATCAAACATACGTCGACATTAGCCCTACGACTAATGCCGACGTCCAATGGATGTGACGACACGCCCATCGGAAAGTGGATGTGTTTCTGATTTATTGATTGGTTAACAGGAAAGGAAAGACGCCGCATATGTCCCACTTGTTTCTGTGGACACTTGAACCGCGCCGTAAGTAAAGGGAGGAAGGTGGGAGTGCAAGCTGAAAGAGAGAAAGCGGTGCTCTAGTGGAGGGCTCCCGAATAGTTTCGACCAACTTGAGATCTTTAACGTGCACTGACATCACGCATAAGACGTACGGCTCATCGTTTCGCCTCCATCGAAACGTAGCTAGGTTCGCTGCCGGCGGATGATAAAGTGTGATTACCGCCAAGCGGCGCCTATGGGGAGCATTGAAGCCGTCTGGTGATGCTTCCGCTAGATGACGCACCTTCTCGCTTACACGTCAGGTCGGCGCATGAAACGCGTGCTTGAACCCTGGAGTGTGTACGGGACGTGGGCGCTTTGCGTTGTTTTTTGGTGCAAATTCTGCCTCACTGTGTACGATGAGCCGGCGACAAAGTCATTGTTTTGTACCTCGTTACAAAAGCGGGTACAAATCGTACTAGATATAGTTGTTCGGTGTGCGAAATTATTGAAAGGCGCAAAGCTGCTGTTTGCGAGCTGCTTTGGAAAATAATTACTGTCACGTCAGCTTTGGCACGTTATTTATGGCACAACTGCTATGTTAATTGATAGAACGAGCGTGGGTGGCCCCTTTGCACGGCGTATTTCGGACCATTTTTCCGATTGTGCCTTGATATGCATGTGTCAAAAACCGTTTCAAGGAAAACCTCAACAGCACTTAGGAAGCCAGGTACACAGACTACATCATTCGGAGGCTTATTCCAGTCCAGAATTGTTTTAGGGAAAAACGAACACTTAAATACATTAATGTGGCATTGATAACTCAATCTTTTTCGTGTTGTCTCGAATACCGGTACAATCATTGTAAATGCTGTACAAGAACTTCAGTCAGCAAATTTTTCTTCGGGTTGCTAAAGTCTTCCACCCAATACGGTCGCGAAGTTCAGAGCTCTTGATACAAAAGTGATATCTGCCAGTTATTTAAATAACGCCACTGAAGAACTGAAAAAAAAAAAATGGCGGTAATTTAGAAATTTTTCCAATGCTTCAGCGCATGCTAATCAATTTTTAAAATTAATATTCGTTGTGCAGCCGAGGTGTTTTTTCTTGTCTCAAAGAAGAAAAACAGCCAAATTAAGCAGCCCAGGCAAAATGAGTAGCGAAACAAGACAGTAACTGCAAAAACAAAATTACTACTATCCTTAAGTGATTCTTCAGCTGCTCACCTATCTATTCGGAAAACAAAAAAATTCACGGTAAAAAAAAAATTCAGGGGTGGTTTACTAGCATGGATATACATGCAATGTTTACAGCTCATGTTTAGAAAAGTATTGCCTCCTGTAGCTTTGTTATGCCATGCCTTGCCACGTTTAGCTAAGTACTTTATTAGGTCTCCTTAATGCTAATGAAAATCCAAAGAACTATTTAACGTCTTTAGTGCCACTGTGTCATATAGAATGAAGCCAACGACCTTCGATCAAAGCGCAGGTTGAATGGCTGGCAGCTTAATACGTGAACAAAAAAAAAAAGAAAAACTGGGTACCGAAATTGCGGAGTGGTCTATCTAGCACTGTGGCCAGCAAAGTTAATCTTTTTACCTCGGCCAGTGTCTGGTGGCAGTTACTGGTGGCAAGTGTTTCTTGGGGTGATTTGCTCAAAGGAGGTTTTAAAGCCACCCCGGCGAAGTCCCGCTTAGAATGCTGGTTGTAATTCTTCCGCTTAAAAATGGCCGCTGCATAGAATAATAAAATTACATCGGCATGACTTAGATAGTTGACAAATAAATAAAGATGCCGTATAAAAGTGGAGGTCGCAGTAAGAGCAGAAAGTATGCATCAGATCTTGAAGGGATGTCTCAAATGCGGCTGATTAACCGCGCCGCGAGCAGACGACACGCAGTGAGCGGACGTGTAAGCGTTTGTTAACGCCCCCTGGATCTCCCGCTCCGGAGCATCACGGAAGGGCTTCAGAGTCGGCAACGCGATCTGCACACTTCTAGCCACTGTACCGGCGGTCGGGACAATTAGAAAGAAAATTTCCTCTGTGCGGCGCCAGCCCTGGCCTTGCTAACAAAAGGTATACAAGTGGCGTGCGATGCACCATGCATAACAGCAACGTTGAGAGTTTAGCATTTCTGCAGTGCTCTCCCATTTTTTTGTTTTGGAGCTTCGTTGAAAAAAAAAAACCGCAGTAACCCATGAAAGAAAACAGTAGCTAAAGAATCGTTGACGATCGAGTCTAAAATTGTCGCAGTTTGGTGCGTAACTAAGTCTCAACACACAAAGAAGGACATAGGCACGAGCACACGCAAAGAAGAAGGAACACACGCACGAAGAAAAACAGGCCAATGCCTGTCCTTCTCCGTGCAGCGATACGCGTGTGGGATCCATTAGCGCCTGTCATTTTTCCCCTCTTCCTTATGCCGAGTCGGCCACCTGGTATATGACTGGAGGTCGATATTGAGTGTCCGAGAAGTGAAAGCCATTAGCCTCAGCAACCTAAGCCGCAAACACTCGGCGGCTGGTGCTGTGTTCTGACTCAAGATGTTTTCCAAATCTAATGTCAGCACTGAAGTAGTTCGCATTGGCAAAAAAAGCTTTTTATATCATGCGCGGATAGCTTCCGTTAACTACCAGTAGCACGTACTGAGTCCCTTAGTGTCTATTAACCGTCTAAGCGCAAGAAACCACCCTTTAAAATATTGTCCTCATAATTAAGAGATGTCAAGTTTGTGACAGTTTTAGACTGTTCTTGTGTATGCGCTATAAGCACAAAATATTTACAATTATTCTTTTTTTATGTAAGGCGGCTTACAACTTTCGCATGTTTTTGTAAGAACAAGAGTAGCTTTGTAGCTACAACGGCCCAGTAAGCCTCAAAAATACAGGGAACACCACTGACAGGAGGTTGCATAAGAAGCAGACTGGGTAAATACTGCTGATGAGAAAACAAATGATGAGCACGCGCTGTTCACACCTATATATGCAGGCACATGCTCTATGAGATGTGCCGCTCAGTGTTGAAATGTTCGCCGCGTAGACACGATTTGGTCTCGCGGTTTCTAGGTATATTCCCAAGTATATTCTAGGTACATTCCTAGGTATATTCCGCATTGTACAGCTGTGCCACGCAACACGCCCTATACTACAAGAAACCCTGAATTTTTGAGGTACCCAGGTGTAGAGAGAGAGAGAAAAAAAACCTTTAATCCACGTAGGAATTCAGGACGCGGAGGCCCTTGGGTCCTCGCACGACCCCACTGAAATTCAAGTGTTTATGTCCCTGAGGATCATAACACTGGCAGCCCGAACGGTGGCGATGGTCTACACGGCCGGGTCCTCCTAACGAAGCAGGGTCTCCCAGTCCTCCCAGGTCTTCAGTTGCTCTAGGCCCCGCAGGGGAGGGCCCGCCGGGCAGAGGGAGAGGATGTGAATTGAAGAGGCAAAGGGTACAAACAGGAGTGTGGAAGGAGGGATGGTAGTGGGAAAGGGTAAGGGGTGAAGGGAGAATCCCGCACGGAAGCCCAGTACATTTTAACCGATTCAAAAACAGCAATTCTACATTTTGCACGTGGCCGAGTCCGTGTCCCTGCTTTTAGCATACTGGACTCGCCCGATGCACCCGATGGAGCTGATATGGGTGCCTGCGCACTCCGGGAATCCCGGAAACGAGGCTGCCAACCTTTTAGCTCGAGGTTCTTTAAACCGAGCTCAGGTAACCTCTAATCCGGGATTTACGAAGGAGCGCATGCACTCGTTCAGCGAGCTGACGTAGGCCTACAGAACCTCGCGCAGCTCTACTCCCCCTACCCCCCCCCCCCCCTCCCTAGACAATAAACACGCAACACTATGGCGCAGACTGCAAACACACACTCTTCTCAGGTGTAGAACAAAGTATGGTTTTGCTATTTTAGAATTATTATATACATGCCAATATGTTTAAATACTTTTCTTTATAGCAACATAAACAAAATGACTCTATTTCCTCCGAGAAATGTTCACTGATTAGGTTGTATTGATAAAATGCGTTTGTCGACCATTCATATTTTTTTACTGTTTCCGTCCCATTGTATATTTTTTCTTCTGTATGATAGCACTGTCTCCTTTTGTAACGTGCGAATTGTTCATTTTGATATCGCACAAACAGCCGCTGCTGTTTACGGTCGAATTTACGGGTGGCGAAGCCCGTCATGCGGTCATTGCGAACTGTCTTTTTTCGTCCCCCACACTTTTTGTACGACAAAAGAGGAATAAACATTTATTCATTCAAGGATCGTATCGCATAAAATTAATGTATTGATACATTTGATACTGTGTTTTCGATATATAACTTAACTTGCTAGTAGTAATTTTTTTCTTCACGTCATTACTAGCGAGTGACGCCACGTTTAATGTTCAAGCAGAGTGCATGCTTTATTACTCCGGTAAGAATAAATCCTGCTTTTATTTTACGGACGTGTTTTTGTTTCTCACAGGAAATACAACTAGCTTAGTTTAAAACAGAGGAAAAGCTGAGCAAATAATTGCCGCTGTATAACGCCAGACTGAGCGGCATATTAGATCAAGTGTTGCTATCACATTTCAAGTAAAGATTTCTTTAACGACGCACAAGCTCATGCCACTACCACATGCATTGATAATGTAATAATTGGTTCACACGAAGGGAAAAGCGCAGTATCTATTCTGTGGACACCTAAATGTGAAACTCGAAAAACAGGCGTCTAACAGATGCTTGGCGCCGTTAAATGAGATTTCTAATATTACCTTCCAATTCGCACATCTTTGCTTTCGCCATACTGCTAATAACCATAACAAAAGCAATAATTATTATTATTAATAATTACTACACATTCACATACAATCTTATAATTGTTATATTAACTTTTTATTTCCATCACAACAATGCTGGGGGCTCTGAGTAAAAATGGCTCGGGAATCAGCAGTTTGACAAAATCCCAAAGCCGCCTCTACGAGGCGATAAGGGCGCGAGAGAAAAGTCCATACTAGCATACTTTTGTTTGTTGGAAATGCGATGTAACACACACAAGCGCCCACTAACAAAAAGTTACGTTGCCATAAACAAGCACACAAATATTAATTTTACACCAAAATAAAATAAAACCAAAAACAACAGCGACAGCATACAAAGAACACAAAGCGCACCGCAAAAATATACATTTGTGCGCTTTTCCTTGTCTGCAGAAACGCAATAAACGCGTGACACGCCCAAACGAAGGCGAATCCACTTGTCGAAACGCTGACTCTATTTGCGAACTAAGGCTCTTCCTCTACCCTTGTACAGTGATGTTTCTTATTATTACTGGACGTCGCACAACATCATTATAGAGATATACAAGTGTGATACCGTCATATTCAGTGTTCGTAGTTTTTGATGCGGGTCCGTTCTGGTTTTATAGCCACGATTTAACAATTTCGGAAAACTGAACGACAGTTCTTTCATGACTAAATTGGGTCTGGGGATTACTACATTTCGTTCTTCTTTTATCCCCCACTGCGTATACGTCAGGTGATTTAAAGTGCTCTTTTCAAATAATAACAATTAGCACCGAGCACGCAACTCTCTCCTTTCTCGCACAAAAATAAAATTTTAGCTTATAATGAAATTGTCATCAACGTTACCATGTCTGCTTTTTTTTGGAAATTAATGCGTGAGTAGTAGTTCCCTCACAGACTGCACAGTATTATAGTTAAAAGAAATAAAAATCATTTTTAAATTTCCGTACGCTGCGCTCCAAGCCAAGAAACAGTAATACAAGTTTGAATAGAAGAGGAAATCGCAAAGTAAGACTTTCCTCTTAATGAGGAAATCAGGATATGTGATTTGTAATGAAAGAGTGGGTCAACTGCACAACACGACTTCATCAAATAAGAATCGGTGGCAACATACCGCTAAGGTGTCGCTGAAAAGGGGATTCAGAAAGTGGCCAAGAAATGTATGAGTTATGCGCAGGAAATCCTATTGCGCATGACTACCGCGCACAACTACTGAAAAGAGAGCTGATAATTACGTACATGGCTCTGTTAAAGCTAACGCCTTTAATGGCTCATTGTTGTGAGCAAAAGTGTCATGTTTTTGTGGAGCCTCTAATTGGCTGAGGTGGGGATGACGTCATATAGGCCTCGACCAATCATAGGGCACCACCACACCACCACAGTATGCGCGAATGCGTGCCTTATATGGCCATATGGTAGTCAATGAGCAATTACAAATTTATGATTAATTATTCTAATTATAGCTTAATTATTGCTCCAAATAGTAATTATGAATGCCTAATAATCAATAACTGAATAATGACTAGTTAACATAATTATTGCCTAATCAACGCTCTAATGACTAATCAATGCCTAATGAATCACTAATTTCAAATTAATATTGACCACTCAAATAATCAGACGCTAATTATTGATCTAAACTTAGACGTTTCTAGACACAGTGTAGAAACTTCTTGGAACATTCTAGAAACTAGTCACCACTCGACAGCTCAATGCACTAGCAGAATGTGAAACAGTAGTCGCTCACTTTACTCGTAGCAGCATTCATCGCTACATGCGCAGCAGTTGCACAGCAGAATGCGGCACTCAGGCTTTCGCCTTTCACTACTTAAGTCGCTAAAGTCCCTCGTAATTTTTTACGGTCATACTGAATGTTGCGTAATGAAGCGAGAGCAGATATATATAAAAGGTCTTCTGTTGCAGGGACAAGGAAGGCGCATTAAACTTGTCGGGCAGGTAAAAATGTGAAAACACCTTTAGTATGCCACGATCGGAGTAGTGAAGCAGATGATCGTAGAGGAAATCTGCAAGGACATCTATATATTTCATTACCGCAAATTATTTGCTTTTCGACTCCAGGCGACAGTTCCGTACATTCAAAATTGAAATTATTGTTTCCATATGAGATCTCTTCTATACACAAAACCTCCAAATTCGGGGCAAAAGTAACGAGATCTCCCTTGTCGTGTCTCTTTATTCAGCTTATTACGATAAGTTCTAAACTGCTTTTCAATAATAGGGATTTTCACTGCAGTATAATTGTAGTAAAGCTTATTTTTTATTTATTTTTCGATGCTTTCCAGGAGTTACTCAAGAGTTGCGGGTTTCGTGCCGACCTGAAGGGCTTGACTGAAAAACGCCCTTTACATATCCTCAGGGATTGGTTCACAGACTTCTAATATCCATCATGGGCGTTGTTAGTTTCCTTAGCCAATTCAAATCTGACATCAGAAATTATTTTTTGAAGTTATTTAAACTATTATAGCCATTTCTTGCGTGAAAATTGGCTGCCGTTTTTTGCAAAGTTCTGAACATCGCTTTCTGCATTAACGAATACAGCAAGGTACTTATCGTTGAACGGTAAGCCGCCCCTTTTTTCCACGATGATAACCCTTCAGTTTCGCAGAGTACTGCTCTGACTACTCTAACCACTGGCACTATACTCGGGGACAAATTTCTGTTCCTCTACAGCCAAAACTAGAAAGGAAAGGGAAGGCCATGAGATTCGGTCCCGTCCCGTGAGTAATGGGCTACCTTAGCAGCTCGACGTTCGCCCCACCGCACCCTAGTCCGAACAATATACATCACGTGCCCAAGCGTGTCTCCTTCAGCAGGAATCAGTGCACCATTATAGCACTACTGCTATCCCTACAATAACGCCACGCTGAGAAACATAAGTTTATCACCCTTCATTGCCACAAAAAGCGCGTCAAGGCTACGGTCGGGATTTTGAAAATGGAACTCCTAAGCACGCGTCACAACAGCGTACGATTAAGTGGTCGCAAGTCTTCTTTGGGCCACCTTTGGGCAATTTACGAAAAACAAATTTGTACAAACACTCATATCAAATCTTTATTAACATCATCCGTGCTTTAAAGCGTAGACAAAAGCGCGCACTTCAAGTTGATTCTGTGGCTGCACTTCCGTGCAATATTTCCGATGTTGTTATATATAATATATTGCGACGAACAGAACAGCATTTCAAGAAAATAAGCGGGGCACCGTTGACAGCTGCGAAGAAGTTACCGCGTCGTTCTATGTCGAATTTTGTTGCGAAAGCAACACTACAATAGTCGTAGAGCCATTTCGCGTGGCACAGCGTGGGCCAAGCTGAGCATGCGCGTGGAGCCGCCTATCATCAGAGGCAGCAGCTGGTGTGTCGGAGCTGCCGTCGCAGTCGCGCTTTGCCGCGCGCTCCGTCGGTGCCGTAAAAGTGACGTCATACTACAGCCGGCGCCAGCTGCGCATCATTCTCTCGGTTGCTTGGGCGGAGAATAGGTGTGTGTGGTGTATATATAGCTAAGAGCGCGTGGCCAGAAGGAGAGTCCGGCCGCTGCTCAGCGCGTAGACTAAGCTATCCTAAATGTAGCCATGCAGCTGTTGCTTTCAAATCTCAACTAGGTTTCATCACCATCATCATCATCAGCCTGACTATACCCACTGCAGGGCGAAGGCCTCTCCCATATTTCTCCACTTAACCCGGTTCTGTGCTAGCTGCATACACTTGACCCCCGCGAACTTCTTAACCTCATCCGCCCACCTAACTTTCTGCCCCCCCCCCCCCCTGCTAGGTTTAACCGGGATTAAACCACTGCCAATTTTTTCAGCGATGCGCGGTTGGTACAGAGCAAGCAGAGGCCGTCCCTTCGTTTCATGAAAAGGACCACGCGGGGATCAATCTGTGCCTTTGAAGCGGTAACATGCCTCTAGGCTTGCGTGACAGCGCGTGCTCGGGAAGATATAGAGTTCGGAGATTAGTTTCCTCTAACTCCCCACAAGAGCCTACCGCTAAGGCAATCTGCTGTACCATAAGCAGAAACAATTAAACACAGCAGGGGGAAGAGAGCAAACTTCTTTCCGGGTCCTCAGGGAAAGAAATTGCGAAGCAAACGGTGTCCGGTATCCCATTACTCGCTTCCAGCGGAGCGCCGCTTTCTTCGAACCACGTAGAGGTCGGGGTGAGCGTTCTGGCCGCTCGAGCATGGCTCGTGGGCTTCGTGGACCGCTTTAACACTGTACCGATCGTCATCGAGGGGATGCAGTATACTGGCTTCAAGACCCTGCTTTGTCCGTGGCTTGTGCAACAACGCGAATGGTGTACGGGAAGACACAGGAGCGCAACAAAAAGGTAACGGACATAAAAAGTGAACAGGACTAGTGCTACCTTGCATCATGTTTTATTTGGAGAACAGCGCTTACGTGTGCTATCGCTTACCAATGCGCCAAAGTGCGAAAGCAAGCTCTAACAGATACAGAAATGTGAAATTAAAACCAAAGAATAAAATTCTTTATACATTGTAGCATTCTGCGCAGATGAAACGCCTGTAACGCTTTGACACGGTAATATTAAAGGACTCGCTCAGCTGAAAATTCGGTTTTGTGAACAAAACATCATGGACGTGGCTCTGAAAAGCGGTCAAACGGTAGGTGACGTGGTTACGCACTGTTTGGTTACAGGGTTATGCAACGACCCGAGATAGAACATTCTGGGGCCCTTCAGCGGTGATTTCGACACGCTTACTGTTAGGCCACTGAGGCATGTGCGTACGACTTGGATAATGCGGACTTTAGATACCTACGTCGGGTGGTCTTTCAAGTATATCGGTAGCTTAATTACGGCTCCATGCTGATAAATATATGAACATGTGCGAGAAAATAATTGATGTTAATTAAGAAATTCGATGTTAATCAAGCAGAAACGAGGATATGTGCGAAAAGAAGCGCGAGAGAAGCCGCAGGCAGCAGCCATCCTCAATGAGTGATGTGTGGAACCCCTGAGGGCGCCGTCAAGGGTGTGTCAGGCAATGGCAAACTTCGAGTTTTCCCCGCGTGATGACGTGAAAGTGGTAAGCTCGACCTTTTCTGGGTAAATAGTGTGGGTTTTGCACTCTTCCCTATCCTAAGGTGAGGACTAAATTTCCCGGCGCGTCATTTCCTTTTACGGTATTTGCATTTTATTGCAGTCGAGAATTGGTGCTCTTTATTTTAATTTATGCTCTATATACTAATTAATACATGATGGATATTATATTGCGGAAAGAGATTCTAACCACTCTTTTACAATCTCTCTTTCCCTCGTTCTTTGAGAATAGTACCCCTTCGATCGACCATTCTCCCTCTCCCATTGATTCTTAGTGTCTATTGACAAAACTCTTAGAGCGCTCCTGTTTTCCCATATCCAACGGCGCAATGAAGCCGAGATATCCCGAAAAGGAGAAGACCGTAACGCAAACATGTGTGCGCACATTAGTGCCACATTTGCTATCTGTAGTTGCTGTGTTCAGCGATGCAGCATCGCTTGGTGGGCAGAGAACGATGGTTTGAGTTCCAGCGCTTGCAAGTGACCTCGGATGCAAAAATATCCAGGTGTTGATGTAAATGAACAGCCAAACTTGGGATAATGTAGTCTCTTGCTCTAATTTGAGCTAGAAACGAACCTCCAACGCTTCTTTTGGGAATCCACCTGTTGATCGTCGGTTCTTAGCTTCAAAAGCTACAAAAGCAGCTACAAAGGTTACGATGAGACCTGTGACGCAAAAGGCGGTGCTAAAGATATCTGGCTCTGGCCTGGTGTTCATGGTGATACTAACCTGGCAACGTGCTTCGCGGAATGTTAAAAGGAGAGTAGATAATCCAGCTAGGGTCACAGACTCGCAATCGCATGATAGAAAATGGATTATTTTTACTAAAAAGCCCTTTTCAAAACACATAAAACTGAAATAAAACGCGATCCTCATGGCGCCAATATTTACAGATTAGCACACCTACGATTAGTTAGGGTATATTCCGAAGACCTGTCGAGGAGCGCTATGAGCAACTACTGTACGACGAACGCGGCTCGGAGAGCGTAAGCGTAGACAAGAGTAAGTCTCATGGTTAAAATGGCGCAAAACAGGCTGATACAAAGAGAAGGCCTAAACGCATGCGAACACGAAAGCTGAATCTTTCTGCGTATTGCCGATGCACGCAGACAGTTGAGAATCGCCGTTTTCCAGCGCAAAGCGAACGATGATACGGTCTCGTTTTCATTTTAAAGTTTGCAATCGACTACATTCTGTAAGGTGTGAATGTGCAGAACGTTAATTTCGTTTTTCTTTTTGTTATTTAGTAACAGCTCGGGCAGAAGCGCACGTACGTTAATGTTTTTGCTCAGTGGAAAGGTGAACATGTATAGAGATACTTTGAAAAATATCTGAGAGGTACCACGCGCGATCATCTCCTCTTTTTGAATTATTAAAGAGAAAATTTCCCAAGGGTAACTAATAATGCACGCATGCAGTACGTGAGGCGTCGGCACGCAAGGCTCGATTTTTCGTTGGAAACACGCTGCATGATGACAGTTCGTCACGATAACGGGTGTCTTTCCTACCGACGGGTACGACAAGCAGATATTTGACTATACTTGGGTGCAATGCGCCTCAATTCCTTTGCATCCACGATCGTAGAAAGCACATTGACCGCAACAAAGTCAATCACAAGGGTCGCTTGCGGTACTTATTGCGCAGTCAGCCACTAAATGACAAATGCCTAGCAGGCAATTTGGTGATCAATGAGCATGCAATTTTTCGCTCACATAATGCACTGATTTCAGTGCGTTATAGCTCGACAGCCGCTTGCGTGCTTTTGAGGATGCGCATACTTCACGACTGCACACAATGCACTGAAGGCGACACGCTCAAATCATCGACACCACTGTGTAGTACGTGCGTGAGCGCAATCAACCTTTCCGTCGTCTCTCGGTACCCTGTAACTCTTGTGTAGTTTCTGTCCCACTCACGCGGCCTCTTTCTAGCGTACGCGTGAGTTGTACCCAGACGCAAATGCACGCGATGCACACGAGACAGCAAAGGACATCTGCCTTTCGGTGGCCGGTGAGGTACGGCGAGGCATTCCACTCGTGCAACGTGCCACCATGACACCCAATTCAACCGGTCACGTGACGTGCAGGCTAGTTTCCGTTTCTGGACGCCTTCGCTGTTTGTGAAAGCGGCTGCTGTGACTGGTTGAGAGTAGCTCCAGTGCGAGGGCGTCGTAGAAGTCTGAAGTTTATTCTTAGTTTCCTTGCACAAAAACCAAAGGAGCCCGAACAAAAGGTGAGTACTTGCGCTTGACTAGAATCAGAGCCCCGTACAATTTTTACACAGGGGAAACAGGGCGGTACAGATGAAATTATTTTCTCCACTCAAAGATGCAAACTAACAATGAAAAAATACAACAGCAATAAGCACTCAAAAAGCTGAACAAGTTAAAAATGAAAAAAAAAACCACAACAACAGTTACAGGCATTCAAAAAGCTAACAATTTTTCGTATCAGTCACCCACATGTTTCACTCACAACGAGCTTCCCGCCTGTTCGATATCGCAGGTGATTTGAATGCAGAAGGGTTTCGGATTTCTGATCTTTACGATTTTCTAGAAACACAACATCCTCTACACGCAAATAATAACAGAAATTAAGGCTGGTAGAGTTCCTGAGGGATAAAAGACCCGCTCTATTTAGCGTTATATTAGAGCAAAATTATTATCGTCCCATTAAATGCACACACACCGGCGGAGGGGGGCTGATCACTGCTTCCGTGACACGGGTATCACTTGCATGCCTCTGAAAGGGGCTGTTTGGAGAAAGCATTCCAATGGCTATTTGTCTTTAGTTTAACTATCAGTCATAAATATGCGTAATGTTTGTACACACTCGCTAAAAATACGCTGCTCCTAGGTCCTGCAGGCACCTTCTTACGGCGCGGTTAAAGCGAGGCTTTGTATTTGTAGTCCCTACGACGTAGGCGGCGCGCATCACATGTCTCCTGACCAGCATGGCTCTGGCAGGTTATAATTGGCAGGTGTTATGGGCGAGTACTGACTGATCAGCCGAGTTTCCTGCCATGGCTACCGCCACCGGCTTTTGCTCTAATCAGGGTCTCTTTGTTGGCAGCCAATTGTAGTGTAAGGTGCAGAGTATGCACAAACATTATTTAGGTATTCATAACGACGTTATGGCCAACTGCTCGACACCAGGAAGTCCAAATCATGTCCTGGTGAGTGAGTGCATTTACGGTGGTTCTATTTAAGTGGAGGACAACGCAGAGAGCTGTGCAACGGAAAGTGGAAGGTGTACCCTTAAGAGGCTGAAAGCGAGCAGACTGCATCAGAGAAATAACTCGATTTAATGACATTCACTTCCAAATCATGAAGAAATTGGCATGGTAGGACATGTAGTGACCAAATGGTAGTTGTACCATCAAGAGGCGGGAAGCGAACAGACTTGGTCAGAGAAATAACTTGAGTTAAAGGCATTGTGGTAGAAATCAAGAAGGATAAATGAGCATGAGCAGGGCATGCAGTGAGAAGAGAGGATAACCGAGGTTCGCTAGGGGTAACAAGTTGAATTCTAAGATAAGGCAAGCGTAGCAGGCGGCGGCAGTAAATTAGGTGAGTAGAGAGAGAGATACCCTTTAATAAAAACCAGAGAATCCAGCCGGCGTTTAGATTTCGCCGGCATGCCACTCTGCGCAGGAAGGGGAATAGGGGAGGGAGAGATGGGAAAAGAATGGTGTGGAAAATAAAAGAAATGAAGGGGGAGATAAATGCGGCCAATAAAGGCGCTGTAAGGTGCATCGTTGAGTAATGGTATAAAACAAAATGATGAAAGGCATAAAGTGCTTAGAGTTCACAGCGTGAAAAATGCCTGAGGGTAGTATGCAAGGGGAATTTAGAGTTTGTCAAGAAGTCCAATCTTTTTCAAATACATAAACAAAAAGTTCATCGCGAGTCTCTGTTACCTAAGGCAGGCTAAGGGACCTAAAACAGTGTTTATTGTTAAAAGCACTGGGGAGAGCTTCTCCATGCTATGTTCATTGTACGAACGTTCGTCAAGGTACGCAGGGCACTCATACAGGATATGTTCCAGAGTTCAATCGAACCACAGTTGTCATAATTCGGGCTGTTCATTTGACCGGAACAGTATCGCAAGCCATTTTTATAGTCACAGTTCAGACGAAGTCGATAGTGAAGAGTTTCTAGTTGGCGGGGAAATTCCGGAGGGAGTCTTGACCTTAGATGTGGGTCAATTCAGTTAAGAAATTGGTAGTGATATGTCGGCAAGCTCCAAAGTCGATGCTTTGCTTCAAAAGAAACATTTTTAGCCATTTGGGATGCATCAGATTTCATGAAGGCCCGAATGCATCTTTGATGTTGGTGGCCTTTATGGGCCGCTTCATCTGCTTTGTCATTGGCTTTAATGCCACAACGAGCTGGTATCCATTGAAATGTTATGCAGTGTCCTGCGGCAATAGCCAAATGATGTAGATTGCTTGGCTGATTGGTTTTCTTCAGCAGATTATACGGAATTTGCAGAAGGTGGGTGGATGAGGTTAAGAAGTTCGCAGGGATCAACTAGGTTCAGCTACCATAGAGCCGGGTTAAATAGGAGAATATGGAACAGGCCTTCGCCCTTAAGTGGGTATAGTACGGCCGGTGATCACGATGCACAAATATTACGTACGCGCAGTCATGATTCATAGTTAACACTTACAGTCATCATAATGCTTTTGGATTCGCAGTTTTTAGCAGGCAGTGTATCTTCCTAATATTTTTCTTTTAGTATCCATTTAACGCTGGGAGCTTATTCAGTGAGACTAGTTAATAGTCCTTTTGAAACAACGACGGTGAATTGAATGGGAGGCCATAAATCTTACGTTATGGAGCCAGAGAACCATATAAAATATTAAACAGGGGGCACTTTCTATGCTGGCATAGTTAAGCGAACCAGTGGTAATGACATGTGAGATTCCTACTATATAGAGCCCTACATAGATGTATTCCACAGCATTCACCTCGTTTTTGGCGCATGATACCCTTAGTCGATTTGTACAACACCCAACACAACACGCATTCACAGGAGAGCCGACTTTGCTGTGATAAAGCTTAGTAATAGCCACAAGTTGAAAGTTGTACTTGTTGATACACCTATATACATTTATGATCTTCCGGGCCTTTATTATTATTACTATTTTTTTTTTCACACAAAGCGTATTCAACTGGTTCGGTTGAAAAGGCGTCGCCGTACCACAGTATCGGCTGGTGTGTTATCGGAATTCTCGAACTGTTCGGAACTCGTCAGGAAAACTGCAAGCCTGTAGTTGACCAATAAATGCTAGGTGATGGATAGGAAGTGTGAAGGGCGATTAGCGTTAATATTAAAGCCGTAATTAATTGTTTATTATTATTATTATTATTATTATTATTATTATTATTATTATTATTATTATTATTATTATTATTATTATTATTATTATTATTATTATTATTATTATTATTATTATTATTATTATTATTATTATTATTATTATTATTATTATTATTATTATTATTATTATTATTATTATTATTATTATTATTATTATTGATAAAAAATGTAAGTAAAATAACGAAATGAAAATAAGTTAGAAAAAGTTGAAACGCAAATAAGAAGCACAAGGTCATTGCGTGGTAGTCCGTCGTATCTAAAAAAGTGAAAATATTGAGCCGTAACCCAGTCCGTCATAACTGAAAAATCGAAAGGGATTAGTCATTGTGCCGTAGTTCATCGCAGCTAGAAAATAAGAAGCAAACGAACGGACGCTATCGCGTTCACTCTTAAGACGAAACGCGAGAGTGCTAGTCTTTATTTTTAACACTTTTTTTTTAGATCCTTATTTTAAGCCCTGCGAGCGATACACCGCCACTGTCTATGCAGATGGATTGTACGCCAAGGCGGACATTATATGCATGATGGAGTTCAGGTATTAAACGATCAGTTAACTAAAATTACCTACTCAACTTTTTACTTTTGATTTTAGGGGTCCACATTATATCAAGGAATTGAAAGCCATCGACATAAAAGTTGAGTACAACTTCTAAATTTTCTTTATCGGCAGTGTTGTTCGAACCTTTTAGTGTCAAATCTGCGCCTTTTTTTTTTTTTGCCCTAAATTTGCCTTCCCGCCATGCACCTTTTTATAATGGCACGCTCGCAATTCTAATGCAGCAAGTATGGAAGTTGTATGTCTATTTTATGCCGTAGAAGCAGCTACTGTCATTTCTGCGACAATACTATGCCCAGCAACGCCGTTTAAAGATATGTGTAATTTAGCAAGCCAAATTTACGAGATAAAAATGCGTATTTTTAACGTTAAATATTTCTAGTTGCACTGCAGATAAACGAAAATTTTAAAACTGCAATCAGCTTCTGCTTGACAGTTTTTAATTTCTGACTATTATGTTGGCCCCTAAAATCAAAAGTAAAAAAATGATTAGTTAATTTAATTATATTTTCATCACTAAGCTCTGCCCAGCCATGATGGCGCAGTGGTTAGGGCTCTTGAATACTGTTCTCAAGGATGCGGGATCGAATCCTCGCCACGGTGGCCGCTTTTCAATGGAGGCGACAAGCAGGGCGCCTGTGTGCTGTGTGATGTCAGTGCATATTAAAGATCCCAAGGCGGTCAAAATTTGTGACGCCCTCATCTATGGCGTCTCTCATAACCTTAGCCGCTTCCGGACGTTAAACACAATAAACTAAACCATCACTCAGCTCTATCACGTACATAATTTTCGCCTCCTTGTACAAATAATCTGCGCAGATCGCTCTAGGTATCTTTCGCAGAGTTTAAAATAAAGAGAAGGAAACGAGTAGGCAGGTGATCAAGCAGTGAGACCTAATCATTATTATCGGTCAACAGACCGTTGTACACAAGCATGGGACATGAAACATAGCGCAGGCATCGAACTACAATTGTATTCACAAAGTCACCAAATCAAACATCAATCACGGGGCATTAGTATAAGAGAAGGGGCGGAAAGGAGGTGGAAAAAGCAATTAAAAAAAATGCAATATATATCGGAGGTCCTCTTGTGGTCCTGCCGTTTTTCTTCTTTTTTATATGTACCGCTGGCACATAAAAGGGGCAATCAGAAGAAGCAGGTAATGAATGCCATCTGCAGTCTTATTTCTCTGTGCTGCTTTTGTTTCCTCTCTACTTCGACATCACTTCCGACTGTTTGCTCGTATCAAAGCTGCTGCGGTCGCTTCCCTCTCCATTTTAGGAGAGTCCTTGATATCGCAAGGAGTGGGAAGGGAGATTTTATGCCGCAACGCCGACTACAAGCACAGGTTTCGTTGTAATGGGACATACTAGTCTTTACGTGACCGGAAGAGCGGATAACCGGTGGTCGTTATGAGTAACGTAATGGATTCCGCGAAAACGCAAGCGTAAAAAAAGTGGCGGATCGTCAAGTTAGCGGAAGACGTAAGGAATTTCGCAAGAACAATGGGTCCTCAGCTGGTACAGAACTGCTTTGATTGTAGAGGTACGTCGGAGACCTTTGTTTCTGTGGGCGTATTTAGGCTGATGATGATTATGGTGATGCATTTCGATGCAAATAAACAAGAACCTGCATTGCTGAGGCAGCTGATGCCCCCATCCCCCTTTCCTCCAAATCAAACTTAGTATCCAAAGCGGGTGACGCCTTAACGTTACAGCACACGCGTGTCCGTGCTACTTGCAACAGATTCCTATTATACATCCTGCTCGTGTTCATGTAGTGTTAGTATTCGGCTACCTGTTCCAAAACTTAGGCATTAAAGAGAGCCGAGTGAGTGTTTCTTCGCTTCCCATGCGTCTCGTGCAGTACGAGATGGATGCCTCTCTGATTTATCCTCCTCTTTGCCGACTAATAGCTAACTTAGCGAACGTTGAAGGAGCTAACGAGAGATGAGAGTAATTTATGGTCAATGACATTTTTAACATGAACTCATTGAGCGCGGGAAAACAAAAACGAGTAACGTGTAACAGTTTGTCGAGCTGGTGGAAGCTTCCTGACCTTGGAATTCTGCGCCACGGAAACTCTACGCCGTGTTCATATCCTAGAATTCACGCGTACTTTGTAGACCATAGAAAAAAAAATTAAATAAACCTTGCGAAGATAACAATAAGACAACAAAGGTACATATTATTCGGGCAGTAAATTGTATGGAATACGCACCAGTGTTAATGAAGTTAATTATGTTTCGAAGCGCAGCTTGGACAACAGCATTCAGTAACTATTTGCGCAGGAGAGCTTTATTTATCTGCCTCTATCTAAACATGCGTTTATCTGTGTGCAAACGCTGCATTCAGTAGTTAGGTAGTTAGTTATATGGGGTTTGTATGGCGCATAAGCAGCTGTGACTATCATGCGCCAAACACAACAAAAGCCGAATTTATCGGCCAGAAGTTTCCATATAGGAATCTTCCCGCCAGTCTGACAGAACTCACGGCGCTCTCACTGAAAAAGACGAGTGTGCAAAGAGGTGAACGGTGGATGGATGATTAGCGTGGCCTCTAGGGCACGCGCTATAAAATAGGTGGCGCTCCCAAGCGCTTTCCTCTCCTGAAACGTGATGACGTCACCAGCAATTCAATATTTCTTTTACCTTGATTGCTTTTAAAAGCGTCGTTTTTGATGTCGCTGACCTCTTTGTGCTTCACTTGTTGCACAGGTAAACTCTCTCAATTTGTCTACCGCGTTCCTTTAAAGGGGGACGCGGCATGTGTAAATTGGCCAGTTTGATAAAAACAAATTTTTAGTTAACAATTTTTTTACTTCTCAAAATCAGGATTTTCGTGTGTCTTGTGACAAATTGTGACTGACAAATTACGAAGAAATTATAACTAATGATGCCTTAACCATTTAATAAATCCCGTTGCTCGTAGGCAATTGCAAACTAATCGTCCTTCAGGCGGTATCGATGCAACGCGGATTTTACGAGATTCTGACGAAAGTTCACCACAATATTAGTGCAGCCGTGAAGAGGAGAGGTTAGTAGATCACATATTTCGTTGGAAGTATTACCCTATTTCGTGGACCAAAGGGGAATTCATGCAAGGTGATACACGAAGCGAACGCAATAATACAATTTGAAATTTATTTTCTTACTTTTCTCTTCTATTAAGATTGTTCTGACTCATCCATGTGACACTACGCACCCAATGGCAGTGTAATTGATCTGCTTATTTGGCATGAGATCTAGAGCACTGAAAAGTGCAATAAAGCTAATCATTTCCCGGTATATCTCTTTAGTAGATATAGAGCGTCACCTACAATTCCTGACTGCCAAATGACGCCTGGAGTTGACCTCTAACGAAGCAATGCAGTCGCTAGTCACGCGCGCCATAGCGATGGCAGGGGGGTTATGGCGAATACGATGGTTACCCCTAAATTTAGCCTGGACTGCCCCACAAATTTCCCCATCAAGCCATACCGAAAATTTGACCTCGTCCAACTTGGAACCAAATTTACGTCCAGTCTAATTCAACTAGGGCGAACACGACCTCCAAACTGGGTCTGGGCTGCCTCCAAATTTGGCCAGACCGACACCCACCAAAGTTTGACCTCAGCCGATTCACCAAAATCAATATCCAGCCTAATTCTACTATGGCGAACATGACGATGACCTCCGAATTTGGCCCTGGCCGATTTGACCAAAATCGTACTACACCGGGTGTAAAATCGTCATTAATTAACAAGTTATGCAAGTGCGCAACCCACGAGTCTTCCTGCATTGCTAAGTAAGTCAGAGCTAACGCCAGATATTCAGATTCGGCCGCGTCAAACCACTACTGAACTTTAAACTCAATTATGCAAAAACAGCGCACAGGTGAATGGGGCCAGTAATTTTTGCATTTCTTTTCAAGCAGATTAATTAAAAGACATCACTATCTTTACTTTACGCAGCACAGATTTGCAAGCATGACAAGGTACGATACTTGCGCACTTTTGTCTTCCTTAATATTTAATGGCCTAGGGAAGACTTTACGAGGGCGATAATTCTAGGTGCTCAACAACTGCCCAAACTGACCCAAAATAAAATGAAAAACAACTTCCTAGCTCTTCAACTAGTTTAACAATGCTAGCAAACGCCCTACACTTGTAAAACCCAGCTCTCCCACGTTCCAAGCAGCTTGACTAGATCCGTTCTTGCGTTCCCGGCGTTTCGCTGTCAAGTAACCCACGGCGCCGGGGGAAATCGGTGCGAGCGAGTCATGACTTGGGGAGCGGAGGGGGAAGGCGGTGGAGATTGCAGTTGTAAAGGCATACAATAAGGTTGCTGATTTTGATGACATTTTGTGCCGATTGAATAAACTAACAGTAGAGCAAGAAGTGCCCGAAGTAAGCGAAGGAATATACTTTAGAATAGATTTTCTCACTTTTCACTTTTGTTAGCGTTGCTGTGCGACCTGAAAAAGTCTGAAAACATCTTTTTTTTTTTTCTTTTTGAGATGCTGATTTTTCGTTTTTACTCGGGCTTAAAGCGTATATCGTAAGCTGGGTATTTTCATAATTTGTTTTTTCATCTCACCTCAAGTGGGGCCGCAGTATGCGAGAATAACTGAAATGAAAATTAGAGGACGCTTAAGCTTCGCCTTAAGAGTAGGCGTGAAAGCCTTTGACAGCGCCTTTCCTTGAATGAATTTTAAAATTTTTCTTGTTTAAATTATTTCAATTTTATACGTGTTATTATGGCTGTAACATCTATAAGCATCCAAAACCCTAGTTAGTAAGCTAGACTCATCACAACGGGTTCACAAGGCGCCAACACGACTGGCATCTACGACAAACTCTTCAAGTATAGGTAATACTGTGCCGAGGTCACCTGACAGCGCGCCATCCTGAGAGCTAAGCGCCATTCACTCAATCCCACTTTTAAAATGGCTCTTTCAAATAATGAGTTGGTTCGGGTTGCAGCCTTAAAGGTACGAGGATTATCTGAACGGAGAGGGCGAATTCAGTTCTATCGTTTCGTTTTGCTCTATGATTTTGACATTGAGGCATCACGAGAAACGAAGGTTGAAAGTGAGTATCTAATCGAGCGATGGTGAGATATTGTGTGTGTTTAAGTCGAGCCACAGGAAAGGCGGCTGAATGCGTCTTGTCAGTGGGACATAGTTTAGGCCCAGTGGTTGAAGTTGCCACTGTTTGTGCTGTATAGGCCGATTTCGTGTATGTGACTGTGTATTGAAAATTCAGGGGTGGCGGATTGTTTGTATATTTAAGCACTGTGAAAACCAAACGAGAGAAAATCGTTTTTTAAAGAACTCCAAACGTTTTTTGACACGAAATGTCCGAGTACTTTTCTAGGAGATATTAACTGCGTATTAACTACCAAGGACAAATCAAGCGAAGCACCTTAAGATGCAAGTGTACTCTTGCGCTTAATGATATGTTAAATGACTTTGGCCTGGATATTGTATGTGAGGGTGTAACTGGTCTAAAACTTTTCGGTATACTTACTTTAAAGGGAATTTATGTGAATGGAAATTTTGCGTCTTTGTAGTGATTATGGCGTGACTCCCGGATCCTTTAGTGATCGCTGCTTAGTTTCAGTCACGCTGGGGAAGAAAGAGCAGGAAAAACAGATTTTAATTGCGACCATTGGAAATTGAACGACCAGCTGCTGGCCGATGAAGTTTTTACCGAGTTTGGTAATGGTGATAGAAAAGGTAGAGTCGCATTCAGAAGCAGAATTCGGAGCCAGATCTGAAAGGTTTAAAGACGTAAAGACGAAAGCATTTAAAAGAGCAGGTCAAATTGCTTGCAAAAAGAAATATATCAAAGCCCCCTAGAAAAGAATCTCCAGGCAAAAATTCCAGGCCCCTGGGTTTGAAATGGATACGCACGTGCCGTGAATTCTCAGTTAGAGACGATGGATAAGAAGCGTGTTTTTTTTTTTTCTTTTTCGATGTGTATTGTCTCGGAGCATAAAAAGAACGTTATGAAGGCTGAAGGGTATGGTCAAATAAATGAAAAAAGGTTGGCTGGTGTAATGAAGTTGAGGAGGGAAAGTAATATACTGTGAAATTGCACGATCGAGAGCATAGAAGCTCTTGCTGGTTTTGGTTGGCTTTAGTGAAGCTTCCAAAAAAAGGGCTCTGAGCCCAGAAAAACAGCATTCTTTCCCAAATAATACATCCGAGATCGATTGTAATGTAAAAATACTTGTAATCATGCAGAAACAACAGCAGCTTTTACTGCATTTTACAGAAAACTTATTTCAGCCCATGTGGTTGACTTGAAGAAGTTTGAGGAAGAATTCCTTTTAGAATTACCGCAATTGAACCAAGAAGCTAAGCTACGGTTAGAATTCCCTACTACTGTAAGCGAAGTGAGCAAGGATATTGACAAGTGTGATGATGGAAAGTCGGAGGCCCGGATGGCCTTTCAGCATCTTTAACAAAATGTTTAAGCATAAGATAGGACTAATATTATGTCAGGTGCTGACAGAAGCATATGACTGCTACTTGCTGCCCCCATAATTCTCGTGCTCTCACAAAATAAAGATACCGAAGACTGATGATAGCATAAAAGTGAAACAAATTTCTGGTCATTGTCCATTTAGTTTGACAATTATAAATTATAAAAATATTACGAAACTCCTTGCTACGAGGTTGCAAACAATAATCAAAGATTCTATTCCCCCATCAGATATGAGGCATAAAATGTCAATCAATTGTCATCATCATCATCAGCCTGAATAGACCCACTGCAGGGCGAAGGCCTCCCCCATATTTCTCCAATTAACCCGGTTCTGTGCTAGCTGAATCCACTTGACCCCTGCGAACTTCTTAACCTCACTCACCCGCCTAATTTTCTGTCGACCCATGCTACGCTTTCCTTCTCTTGGAATCCAGTTTGTTAACTTAGGCGACCATCGGTTATCCTCTCTTCGCACTACATGTCCTGCCCATGTCCATTTCGTCTTCTTAATTTCCACTAGAATGTCGGTAACTTGAGTTATTTCTCTGACCCACTCTGCACGCTTCCCATCTTTTAATGTTACGCCTACCATTTTTCGTTCCATAGCCCTCTGTGTTGTCCTCAACTCATGTAGAACCCTCTTTGTTAGCCTCCACGTTTCAGCCCCATAGGTGAGTACAGGTAAGATGCAACTGTTATATACTTTCCTGTTGAGGGATACCGGTAAGCTGGTAGTCATAATCTGCGAGTGTTTGCCAAATGCGTTCCATTCCAATCTTATTATTCTTGTTAAGGTATTTCGTTTTCACGGTCAGGATCTGCGGTTGCTACTTGTCCTAAGTAGACATATTCGTCTATTACTTCCAGTGCTTCGCTACCTAACGTAAACTGCTGTTCTTTCCCGTGGCTGTTGAACATTACCTTAGTCTTCTGCATATTGACTCCTACCTTTCTGCTATTCCTGTCTAGGTCAACAATCATTCTTTGCAATTCATCCCCCGAGTTGCTTAGCAAGGCAATGTCATCAGCAAATCGCAGATTACTGAGGTATTCTTCATCCACCCTTTTCCCTAACTGCTCCCATTCCAATCCCCTGAATACTTCCTCTAAGCAAGCTGTGAATAGTACTGGGGAAATCGTGTCTCCTTGCCTAACACTTTTCTTTATGGGAATTTTGTTACTTTATTTGTTACGTTTCTATCAATTGTACTGACATTCAAGTGGTCAGGAGAATAGTGGATTGCTGTGATTGTATGAATGGTGCCGTAGCCACGCTTCAGCTTGATCTAGAGAAAGCATGTGACCAGGTCTCACATGTAGCATTATATTCGAATACTAGAGCTGATAAATGTCGGATCGCTCCTGGTGGAAGGTATACGCATGACTTACAGAATTTGTGATCCTAGATCATTCGTGAACAAAGCACTTAGTAGGAGAACACCGGTTCAATGCTCCATACGGCAGAGGTGTTCACTGTCGCCATTGCTCTTTGGTATACATGGTATATCGAACCATTTTGCAGACATGGTTCGCGTGTAATTTAATATCTGGGTTTGCATCGTAGTCATGCGAAGTATACATTTTAGCATACGCTGACAGTATAACCATATTCAGTGTCGTCCAGGAAAGTGTTAGCCAGGCAGGGAATACTGTCAAGGGTTTTTGCAGGCTCAGGGGGAGCGTTGTCAACTGGAATAAATGTTTGAGGTTTTGGCATGGGCAAGAAAAAGCAAAACAAATGGCAATGTTTGCTCACGCGATTATATGCATTTTTTTTTTCCAGTAACGTTTGGTATGCGATGCAGGTTTTGCATTGTTCAAGGATAAATATGCAAAAGGTACACATAGTCTTTGCGGTTTTTATCTCGGCTTTACGTTATGCGCAAAAAAAGTCGAACGAACCTTTCTCGCCGCGTAGGCGATGGTAGATTCGTTGCCGCACTTATTTGTGTTTGCCGCGAGATTGTTCAAGCAACCTTGTTTTTATGTATTGAATTATCAATGAAACATTTGACCAATGTCGCCAGTAAACGGCTCTACAAAGATCTTAATGAAACAGTCGTGCCTGTTCTTTTGTACTGGTCATTACACTCTACTGGGCCGGTGCAAATATATTGAAACGTGTGATTAGAATGCATGTACGTAACGCTTGGTGTGAAAACATTTGTTTCTAAATGGCATGTAAGGGTTCTGCCCGAGAATACTAGGATGGCGGAAAAAGAAATCTTTGTGCTATGGTATGCCAACTGTATTCTATATATCAACATGTGTTTTAGAGCATTGGAATGGGGTTTTCTTTTCAGATGTCCTACAGCAGACTTTGCACAAATACTTTCCTTTAAACCCCATTGGAATTCGGTTCCTAGCTGTAGAAAATGAGGACTGTGTTCCGTATGACATGGTAATCCTATTAGGTTTCCACAGCCTGTGGAAACGCCGAATGGCCGTTTGCCACGCTCATTTTCACGCCAGACCTATCCGCCCCAGGCCCCAGTGTCTTAGGCTAACCAAGCCCGCCACGTTGGGGGAGGAGAGTATGGAACCTGAGGTGGCTGGATTGCAAGAGGGCGGGAAAATATGCAGTGTTCTAAGTTTCCATATTGTTCAGAACATTTCGAGCATGCGGGGGAATGTCTGATTCCGTATAGAAGTGATCGTGAAGGAGTAAGGAGTGTTTGTAGTTGTATGCTTCTAAGAATGCGTATTTGCGTGGCAGTAAGGAATTTATCAGAACGAGGAAGTGTATGAAAAGTTTTCCTAATGTTGTCATAGTGAATGTTATCTTTTTTGTAGCGGAGAGTAGTGGTCCCACGTGGGTAGTAAAGGCCAGGGAATCCCAGGCGCCCGTTGCTGAAGTTCGCGGCCAAGGCGATCATCACAAGCACCGCCTAACCCTTCAGGACATACCATATACACTGATTAAATACGGGCTATACGAGCCATTCACATGGGTCGTATTCCTGAAGAACTGCAGGACTATCTACACAGAGCTCTCACCAAACGACGTCCCAACACTGTCACACTGAGGTGGATTCCTGGTCACGCTGGAATCCCAGGCATAAGGTAGTGCGTCAAAAAGCGTTCGGAGGCAGGCACCAGAACTGGTCGGTGTTCTCCTGAGAAATTTCACCTTCGCGCTTGATAAAAATTACTTTTTCTGTTGTGCGTTCACACCAGAGAGCAGTAAACGACATAAAGAAGTTAGAAGCAAATAATTAACTATTCAGACACTGGAAAGCGGCTGGCCCTCACGCTTTGTCCAACATTATATAGCTAGCTAGTCAAGATAACTTTCTCGTGATATCGGAATGCACTCACACTGTATCGAAAAATTTCTAAGCTAATGAGAACTCATTGTAATTAAAGAAACCTTGAGTAAAACCATGAATGTTATTCAGTTTTAGCTTTTTTCACTGCTTCCTCATTAACCTAAGCTCGCTTAAATATTTATTCCTCCGTTACAGAAATAAAGAAACGTGTTTAGTTGCAGAATTCATCTGGCTGGTAATTTCAGCTGAATGACTAACCAATTTGACTTCCGGTCTAAACGTAAGGCAACAATATTTCAGAAAATATGTTTTGCCTTGTCTTATTCTAAACAAATAAATACAAGCATTTGCCTGCCATTATAGGCAGCATAACTCTTCATCGGTAACGTCCTTTGTAATTTCCGATCACCCACGTATTGCATCAACTGCGGACGGAATTAACAAGCTTGTAGAGCCAAGGTCGCTTTCCGACCAGTTGCTACCGGGTTGCATTTATCGATACAAACTCTAGAGCGTGCACTTAGTCCACCGGAGCGTGTCCGTCCGCTCGTTGCAATTACCCTTTGGCTTTCAGCATTAATGCTTCGAGTGCAGACCAGCGAAAGCCCGGTTTTTAACGGCCTCTGTGGCTCATTTCACCGACTTGGTGGGAAACCAGGCGGCCTTTTAAAAGACACTCAGGAAAGAGTAGGGAACGTGCGAGGGCCGGAGACGCGCATCGACCGCGGAAACACAAAATCTATTTTTACGCTGGTGGGAATCAATGTTCGTCCACGCAGGCTTAACAATGCGCTGCGCTCTTCACTCTACCTCGATGATCGGATCGCAAACGCTGGCCCACACGGCCCACGGCAACTGGTCGGCCGCAGTGGGAGGCCAAGTACGAAACAGCGGGTATGTACGCTTTGCAAGCGTTCATCGGTGTCGAGTGACGGAGCCTGAGGAAGTGCCATTGTTTCCAAAGACCAAGCGTATATCACTCGACAATAGGTTATTGTTGCCAACGCTCGAAATCTTCCGAGCTTAGGACGAACTCTTGTCTTCATCATTCCAGAGGTTAATAGAGCATCGCACCGTGAGCTGGCAGGAAAACGCGAGGTGTGAAAACTTTCAGAAAGGGAATGCACGTCTTTATTTTCTCCTTATGCGCAGGTAAAAAAAAAAAAAAACGAGGGAATTACCTTGAAATAGACCTAAACTTGTAAGTCCATCGGACTGATCTAGCTCCTGTCCAGCCAGGTAGAAAAATCTGGGAAAACCCTGCGAGGAAGCAGTCACTCCTTAAGGACGCACAGTTCAACTCCTGGTGCCATTCAGTACGCCCTCTGGTGGATTCCAAGTGCTCCGCCTGTTTGATTGTTACGGTTTATAGGTACGACAACGCAGCTGGGAGCGGTCGATGGCAGATATATTCCATGGTACAGATAGTCATTGAAGGAGACTTGTTGTCTCCATGTACGCCTATAGGCTGGTGATGGCAATAAGATATAATTCAGCACTTGTTTATATGCCTATGCAATAACCACTTACTGCCATGTGTCTGCAGAGGGTTAAGATATTGCCGATCCACTGAAACGTCACACTCTTCCATGTTGATCAGCGTTTTCCTTGAAGGATGAGTATCTTTCGCACGGCTTGGCACTTGCATTGAAACGCAGGCGTGTTTCGACGGCTTCTTACGCACCCCGTGGGAATCGCACGTCTTGGAATACGCAGACACATTCCCTAACTCAACCGCCACTATCGGTGCTGCTGTTAGGACCACAGTGTATCGGAGAGTGCATACAGGGCTTTCATTATGCAAGTATGACTGAGCATGAACATTTTTTTGACTGAGCAGCACAGCGAACAATGGCCTAGAAAAAAAATACCGCAGACAAGCCCTTACTTCATGCGAATGAAGATTTATTGCAGGGGAAAGCAAACTTATAGCAAAATAAAGGGCATAGTGCCGTCCAAAGAATATTGCACACTTGCCGAGTTTCCGAGAAGTTACGACCCCTAACAAAGTAGTAAAATAAGATGCTGAAACTTTAAAAGCCTCGTGGTGTAAAGAGAAATCTCGCGACTGAGGTCAGCAGGAACGGAGAGTGTAAATTATGTAGGAAAAGAAACGTGGGCATGAAGAAGAGGCGGGGATAACTCCGAACCATTTTAAAGGAAGGAACAAAAAACATTATAGTTAGGCCAATTTTTTTGCGAACAGGCGAGTTTAACATCATGAATAAGCACATGCGTATGATCGAAACGAAAACATCAATAATGCACGACGGCACGAGGAAAGTTAAAAACCCGATCACCGATGGCCAACATTTGCAGCTCTTCCTTCGATAAAACACAGAGGGGCATCTAGCCTTCTGTATGATCGAAACGAAAACATCAATAATGCACGACGGCACGAGGAAAGTTAAAAACCCGATCACCGATGGCCAACATTTGCAGCTCTTCCTTCGATAAAACACAGAGGGGCATCTAGCCTTCTGTATGAAAAACTTGTGAACAATATTTTGCAAATAAAAATGTAAAGAACATAGGTGCAGTCAGAATTTTAGGTTATAAAAAGAGGAACTGTAATGACGCTGAGTAAGCAGCTTTTGGCAGAGAAACAGGGCTCGGTCTGACGCAATGCATTTTTCTTCGAAATTGTGCCGTTGTTGCTATAAATGAACTCGGAAAGCAATCACTTTTATCATTTCCGTCGCTTCTCCTGTACGCCCTCAGATAGTCAGGGGGCGTTTTTTAAAAGCGCGCGAGCTGTCTGTGATGTCATCATAGCGTTTTGGACCAATAGTAGTACAGACAGCACCTTAAACTGTGTCGGGATTATGTACCCGCTTTTTAAGGCAAACTCCTTTACATGCTCATCAGTGTGGACATGATTTATGCGTACTCTGATGGTGCCACACTGTCATTGCAGAGAAATTTACTGATTAATCAATAAAAGAATGGTGATTCAGGTATAGGGTGAAAACAATTGCGGCTTTATGCAAAAGTTTGTTTACGTGGAGTAAGCAGTTAATTAAAAACAGCTAAAAGAGCCACTTAGACGTGAAAAAAGCCAAAGAAGTCCATATAGTGGCAAACGTCCAAAAAGTCATCGACCTCGATATTGTGCAAAATACGTCAAAACTGTGCAAACCACGTAGGAATAGAGAAAAAAAGAGCCAATAGAGAAAATTCAAGGAGAGCAGAAAATAAAAAATACAAATAGAAAAAGGTCGCAAGTGAGTGAAAATGCGGCATATGCGTGCAGAGACGCAGTAAAGGCCGAGTCGTAATTGGCCTTACAGCACTTAGGAGTGACATCTAAGTGCCTCCAACGTAATTGTTTTTCAGCGGTTTCTCTCCATACAACTTTTGGCGCAAAGAAAAACATTTTACTATAATGTATATTATTGTACGAAGTGGAGACTCCGAGAATATGAAATATAACTGCGTTGTTTTGCTATCCTTTCAGTTAGTACTCGTTATAGCTCATGCAGTCCGTATGTATCTTCTTCTATTTATGCCTTTCGTTGATTTTTTTCGTCTGCACTTTCAGAAGTAAAGTTTTACCGCGCATTGGCCAGGACTTTAATCTCCACGGATGTGAATCCGCGGGAGAGAGAAATGAGGCATTCAACACAAAGGACTCGGATGCAGTCCTAGGTAATGAAATCGGCAGTGTTCACAACCAGCCGAGGTCTATTTCAATTTTTCACGAAAAAGAAGCCTCGAGCCGCGGAACGTCCGCGTGACGGTGCGAACGGCCCGCTTTTTAAGGCGTAGGAAAGTTGTCTCAGAGTAGAGCCAGGCATTTTCGGTCGAAAGGATTTCTTCCGGGTCGTATAGTAGATGTCGAAAGCTCCACCTGGTCACGGCGAACGTTAGGTGCTATTGTGTGCGACATAAGAGATAACAAAATATGAGTATTCAGTTATTAATTACTCTATAGGTGTCGCCAAACGAAATTTATTAAAGTGTTAGGCTTGGCTTAAAATTGCAAAAAAAAAATATTCTCAACTTCCAAGGAGAAATAACCAGGAAATCTGTACTTTATGCAAAATTTCTGTTCCCTGTCTCAATGCACACGATTGCACATCCATAACTTGCCACACTATTCATTAAAAAGGGCAGCACGCTCCAAGGTCAAAGAAGGCCACAATCAAAAAGAAATTTCTTCGCGAATTTCAAATCTAGGTCGCACAGGCGGACCTGATTTCGTTTGTTTTTATTAAGGTGAAAGCCTTGAACAACTCATGAATGGCATCGGGAGAAAGTGTGCGCGAAATGTGTCCGCGAGATTCCGCGGGATATCGGTGGGGTACTCGTATATATAGTGACCGATAGTTATACTTAGTGATAATGGCAGTGATGAGAAAGGACTTGTTTTTCTCTCTCTCTCTACTCTCTCTCTAGAGAAAGAGATAACCTCCCCTTCTAACTTTCCTGCTTCTCTTTCCTTTCTCTCTCTCCCTCTACCCCACCCGTATTCCCTAATTTTATTTCTATTTCCCTCTCGTCTCTCCCTCTACACTTCCTCTATCCCTTCTCTCCCTCTCTAGAGAGAGAGTAGACAGAAGGAGAGTAGACAGCGAGAGAAAGAGAACAAGCCTTCCTCTTTGTTTCTCTCTCTCTAGCTCTCTCTAGAGAGTGAGAGAGCCCCTCCACCTCTCCACCTCCACCCACCTATCCTCCCTCCCCACTTCCCTCTTACACCTCCTTTTCTTTCCCTCTGCTCTCTCCCTCCACACCAACCACCCTCCCTGCCCTATTTCAATCTTTCCTATTCCTCTTTCTCTCCCCTATCTTCCTCTACCCCTCAGTATCTTACTTCTCTCCTTGTTCCTCTTTAGAGAAAGCGTTGACAGAAAGAGAGACTATTTATAGAGAGAGAAAAAGTGAGAGAGAGGGAGGGAGAGAGTACATCTCTTTCTGGTTCTCTATCTCTCTCTCTCTTTCTCGAGGAATCAAAGATTGCGCTAATATTTTGCACCTCAGAGAAGAAAGAGCAAAATAGGGCCCATTTAAATGTGACGATAGACACCATTTGTGACGATGACAAAAAAATCTCTGGGATGCATTTTGGGTTGAACCCAAGAGAAGCGCTCGGGTTGACCGTACCCCTTACGAACGATACATTGACAAAACCGCTAAGACTGTTGCCGCGGCCCCAAAATTCACTTCCCCATTCCTGTTGCCTCAACTCGCGCCCACCGCGGACGATACCGAGGAGGTGAAACGCGACCAACCTCTGGCAAGACTTTGCATTCGAATATAATATTGAGCCTTCAAAATTATTTTACAGCATCTTTCCGACTGTAATGCTGGTGACGTGCGGACAATTCGCGAAACAGAGTAGCAGTGCCACTTCAGGTCAGAAAACTATGTTATCACCGCTGGTGGCGCTGATGATAATTCTGCTATTTCATTCGATCTTCTCCGCTCCTTGCTTTCCGTTCGCCAGTTCCAGTCTTGTACACCCGACTTTGTCTTCATGGTGTTCATGGATAGCCGACATCGTCTACCTCTCCATATTTAAAGGCTCGATTACGAAACAGACTGAATATACAGTGATTGAAAGTGGTACGCATTTTCTTTTCCTTTAGTGCTGCTATCCCATTAACTGCTTCGGTGCTGAAATCAACCGACTCAAACTGTTCGCTACCATGCACGTCGTTGTAGGCGGTAACGCTGCAAGGTCCTTGAGCTTTGACCTGAATATAAAAAACATTAAAAAATGCGCACGAGATAATACGATGTGGGGCAGCAATGCAGCGTTAATAGCACTCTTTGCAGATGTCGCTTTTACATCCATCGTCTAGTGGGCCAGAGAAATAACTCAAGTTACCGACATTCCAGTGCAAGTTAAGAAGAAGAAATGGACATGGGCAGGAATGTAGTTTGAAGATAGGATAACCGATGGTCGCTTAGGGTAACAAACTGGATTCCAAGAGAAGGAAAGCGTAGCAGGGGTTTGGCAGAAAGTTAGGTGGGCGGATGAGGTTAAGAAGTTCGCAGGTGTCAAGTGGATACAGCTAGCACAGAACCGGGTTAATTGGAGAAATATGCGAGAGGCCTTCGCCCTGCAGTGGGTATAGTTAGGCTGATTATGATGATAAGGATGTCTTCTGATTTCATCTATGAAATGTATTTCTCCATCGCCGCTGCCAGTTAGAGGCTTCGGCAGAGAGGAGAGTAGAGGTGGGTGGATGGCGGGTAGATGCCTGGAGAAGAACCTACCGGAAGGTGTCCCAAAGAAGTCCCCTTCCCAGGGTGCGCGGTTCATAGATGCTACTCACAGCCATGCCAATAACGGCTTCTTCGCCGAAATAGGACAATACTTTTGACGTAATAAAAAAGTGTACAACCCTAGAAAAATACAGCGTAACGAATGATTCCTGTTTGTATGACATTGGAAAACAACCTCTGAATAATACGCCCTGCTTGTACAGCGAAACTCATTTATAATACAATGGACTCATCGGCTCAAGCGATTGATGGTAACCATCTTGTCACCATTCTAGTGTTCACGTATATTTATTTAGTTACAAAATACTGCTTTCTTTCTCTTTCAGTTATCTGCTCAACAGATAAGCACAAGCACCAGGCTTAACCTTGCTATTAATCCGTAATTCCTCAACAAGAGATATCACATTTTGTTGTGCATGCACACTGGTACCTTTGATTTTTGTACAAATGTCCGCGCCGGCGGGCAAGCAACTTACTAAAACCTCATCGAAGGTAGGGCAAAGCCGCAGAAAACTTATGTTAAAGATCTCGATTTTTGCACTGCTTTCTCAGAACATTCTTCGAGGAAAGTTGACTTCTGTCGCAAAAGCATATAGTAATTATATTTATGTTTTCGTGTCCCGATGAAGTGAGCGCAGAGCAGTGACATCCTAACATTTTCGGCTTATCTTCGATTAGCGGCGCAAATTATGCCATTATATTTCGGAGTGCCGCGCACATAATGTAGCATAGGCTTGGCTATGTTAATCCTGGAGCAAAACACAAATTTGTTTGCCTAGTTAAAAAGTAAATCTTAATAACCTGACGTAACTATAGGTAGTAGAATTAAGCACAGCCGGAGATATTTTTATTGAAACTATTTCCCACCAAGGTAAACACTTCACGAAATGTCGTTCTCTAGCACGAGCCTTGGTTGATAAAAGAATGCGTTTCCTTTAACTAGCATTCAGTGTGAAATATAAACATGTGATATGACAAAATCCTTATCATTAAATGCGCCACAAGATTGTGTTTTTTAGCTGCTCAAGCAAATGCAATCCATTTTTAACTCCTATTCGCAGTTATTATGATTTAATAGCAGTTCACGTACTCGTCGTTCTACACGCAAAAACAACGTCGACCAGAATAGGCTAGCTATATGATTTCGTTAACAGGTTCATCGGTTCAGTTCAAAGCTAAACAAGAGATCTGACAAATTCGGAGACTTCAGATCTACTTCAGGGAAAAACAGCAGAAGGTAGTCCTAGGCACGGTGTATGGACGCCCTTTACACGTGCCAAGAGTGATCGTGTATGGGCCCATAACCAGTTTAAACAACGAGCTCATGGTTTTCGTTTTCATACCGAGTTATTTGTGCATTGTTTCAGACCTGCGTTGCTGCTAACACCAGATTGGTTTAGCTGAACCATGATTGCGAGATGGCGTGGTAAAGTAGTAGGTTAAGAAAAGGGAGGGGGGGGGGGCATTCTCGCTTGTTTAAAAATCGACTACGAAGAACTTTATTTAGATTATGGCTTTTATTAGTAATTCGCCTTTTACGTGCGACAAAAGCAAAGTCAAATGTTTTCCAACTTTAAAGTTTATCATCTCATTCTTATTAAGCGGCCACTCAGCCTGATTAACACAGTTCCGAATGTGAATGCCCTCCCCCCACCAAAAACAAATACGAGCTTTATATTCGTTTCTTTCTTTTTCCACTGACATCGTGCGCGACACAGAAATGAGACCATGATTGAAACCTAGGTGGTACGCAGTTTTTTTTTTTTTTTTGTTGTTTTCTGATTATGAAGTTTTAGAAAAGAAACGTTATGCATATTAGGAAACGCTATTGACAGTTTCCCAGTCCTCCAGCGCGATCATGTGCTATGTGCTGAGACTCTCACTGCTAGCCGAAGCGTTTTCAAAACGAGTATAAATGATGACAGTTGATGCATTCATGCTAACTGGTGGAAAATTGTCATTGGGTTACTGGCATTATAGGAGAGTTCGTACTTTGCATTCAGTCACATCGTTAGAGCATGTCTTGAGGTGTCGGCGCCATCATAAGCGCACCAACTAAGCGCACTCTCAAGCGATGTGAATACTTAAATCATCATTGGTGTAAAGAAGACTTGTTGGGGGACACTTCGACCGCTCCGTGAGGGAAGGGAAGAAGAAGGCGATGAAAGACGGGGACATGTAATTGAGCGACCTAATTTCGGCAAGCCGCGGTTATTCATCGTACACCGACATCTCACTAGCACAAGGGTGCCCTTTATGTTTCGTCACGTTCGAAAGAGCACGTTCCTCCAGGAATCGAACCCACTTAGGCTGAGTACCTGAGCACCATTAACGTCTGCCACCACGGCGCGCTTTTACGGGCAATATAAATCTGACCAACTGTATCAACAATGCTCTGCCAGAAATTCTTGCCCTGCCGAGGTGGTTTTATGTGGTTTGAGCGCTCAACTACAGAGCCGGAAGACCCGTGTCTCAGCCCTGCCGCGGTAGCCGCATATCGATGGAGACGAAATGCAAGACGCGCCCGTGTACTCACAGTAAAGTGCGCGTTAGAATACTCCAAACGGTCGACATCGTCCGCAGCCCTCCTCTGCGGCATCCCTCCTACACCGACTCGCTTTGGGACGTTCAAACTGATAAGCCTAAACAAAAGTTATACTCTATTTCTGAAGCCATACTCAGCTAGCACGATCTGGTTGACCCTGTTGACTTTTGGCACACACTGGTCAGGCAGTTACCTGCCGTTTCTATGTTACCATTTTGGCGCTTTTTGTTTTAGACAACGGTGGTGGTGGGAGGGGGGGGGGGGGGGGGGGGGGGGGCATGAGGCTAGGGCATACTCTTCGGACTCGACAATGCAGAAGTGCCAGTTGTGCGACTGCTGTAGCAAGCCTCCTCGTTCACGCTAACATAGAGGTGCAGCCATGGCTGTTCAGATAATCTGTGACGCTTAGCTTCTTTTGCGAAGATACGTTAACGATAGCACAGCCATTGTTACAACAGGCAACTCCTCGCTATAAGTTGATGTTTACAAAAGGGTTCGGCAATTAGTTCAAAGAGAACACGTATGGGCCTCCAAGGTTCTTTATTCAGGAGTAGCACGTGTATTTCACCACTGTCGCGCAAGTTTGCAAAACAAACACAAAAAGAGTTTTAGAAATTGATATCAGTGTATTTAACGTATAAACCGAATATCAGTGTAGAAATTGATATCAGTGCACGTGATGCCGTTGTCGACCAGTAACAATTATTCACTCACGTCCAAAAATGAAACAAGGTGACAACGCCAGGTTTTCTAAGACACGGGGCGTTTTCTGAGACGTCGTGTAATTTTCAAGGAGTACAGCATACATACACCTTCACCTCTAAAATGCATGTCCTGGCTCTATTCGGTCTTATATTGCTAAGCAAGCCATTGCGCAGAGGCGTGAGGAGCACGAGCGTTTCGTCTTGCGTTCTTCACGTCCTTGTTTGTTCTGTTTAGTTCCTTGCTTAACATCCAAATCTCGTTTTACAAAATACAAAAAAAAAAAAACTGCTTCGCAGTACGGCTCACTATTTGTGCAGCGCGCCAAACACAAAGGTACAATGCCTGATTTTTGGCAACTTTGGAGTAGCGATCTATATTTTGAAACTTTTAGCGCACATATGCGATATGCCACTAAATCGGTGTAATGGCATACGCTCCTTAAAGAAAAAAACGTGCAACCAGTGTCACCTTTTTTCATTAATGTATATAGACTGTTTTACCGAGAGTAAGCAGGAGATGAGTAAAATACTCTCTAACCTGTTTCATTGCGCCGGCCCATTGTTGCCACTACCGAGTGGGCTGTGCATTCGCACACTTCATGCATGCAGAACGGTCTTGAACCTCGGTATGTTGTCGTGTGAGGCACATAAATACCTTTATTAGCGTCCCTTTTAGTTGTAATGATGACATCAGGATAGCAATGTGTGATCGTGTACTGCACGAACAATCGAAGAAGTCGTAAGATGATTGCCGAGAGCATGTTCATAAAGGATGTTACGACAGTCCGAATGCGGCTGGTATGTGTTTCTTCTTCACCGCTTTGCAGTCCATCCTGATTTAATTCGCCTATGAACGTTTTGTGTAAGAAAGACAGATTTAGTAACAACGGTAGACTAACGAGTATGATGCACATTTTAATTCTTCCGCCGTAGTAAACACGCACGCCAGGCCGGCCATGCCTCCCGAAAGCTCTTCGCGCAAATGACACGGTGGATATCTTCCACTAGCGCCAGAAGAGCGTGGTAAAATCTGTTCTTTGCTCAAACACTAGGCCGACTGAAAAAAAAAATCTTCTTTGCGGATAGCTGATCCGTACCGTGTTATTGATAAGTGCAATACAAACAAGTTTTTCAACACAGCCTGCTGCCGCTGGTGCGGCACGCGGCTCATCCTCTACACGTTGGCTACGCTGCTAAGGCATCCCCGAAATTTACATCTTTCTTTTATTCATACAATGGGCTCGACATTAGCGTTCGACAAGAGTGCCATTGTCCGCCGCACCACAGTGCGGCGCCGCTTTTGTGAGCGCTGCTGTAAGTGCTGCGAATTTGTCGTCTTTGTTCATGGTGCAGCTGAGTGCGCACGTTTTTCGACGTTCAGCTCAAGAACACGCCGTGCAGACGATGCTGCTACGACGGGACGGGGATAGGCTGTTGCTGCGTCGGCGAACGTACACCGAGGCTGCATAAAAATATCGGCGGATGGTACTCTAGACACTGCTTCTATTATGTGCTATTTTTTAACTGTGATTTTACTTAAAAGTACATTGTTGAAGTCGGACAGCTTGATCGTATGCTTTTCGCATGCTCGGTCGCCGGCGCACCAGAGACACGCAAGCATTCGCCAAGCTCGGTACGCAATAGCAACGGTTACCGGCGTAACCGCGGTGAACGCTGCCCGTGCCTTTAGTGAGAAATAAAAGCAGCGCAAAACTGAATATAAATATGCACTGTCGCGAGAAGACACACGAAATGAAATGGGTCACACATCACGTTTTGATGCGGCGATGACTGGAAAGCATATTTCGTAGTATCTGTATTCAGCGTTCGGTAGCTGCCCGTACGGTATATTCGCTGTGTGTTTTTGTGTACAGTTACCCATTGCGATTATAAAATATCACTGAAAATACACGTATCGTGAAAAAATACATCAGATACATCCTTCCAGTTAACTGCGACGATTTGGGCCTGTAGAAGCGGAGCGCCACTCCTTTGCAGTCGTCCCGGCCGTTACTGCTGCTTCCAATAGCTGCCGCCATGCCAAACGGATCGTATACGGTTTGCTGGTACGCTCAAACAAAACGCAAAATAGCACCAAGGTGTCGGATAGCAGACGAGCACCGCGAAACAGCCATTTTACATTGCCGCTACCGCAGCATCAACAGCGTACGCACAACCCAAGATGGCGTCAAGAGGTGCCAGAGCGGACTTTCCCAGTTTGACTCATACGGGGTGCCACCATTAAATAAGATGGCTGCACCCAGGCATCGAAACTGAAATCGTCTACAGAATGCCACGAAACCAAAAGAGTAAATCATGACATGATCTGTGAACAAATATGCTGAAGTCAACAGCCAATTCAGTATTATTCCATAAACAATGTACATACAATTTTTCCTTGAATAGGGCTGAATTAAATACAGAGAGCGATTGACTGCCCGTATGCTCTGGAGCATCCATCGAAGGTTACTTGTGTTGTGAGCTTCCCGACAACGTGCAACGCCCCAAATGTCGACGTTCGCATCGTCATCGCTCGGGCACACCTACAGTCTTTGTCAAAAGTGTAGAGCCCAGGGGGTCTGCTTTTGAGCGATATCGCGCGGCTTGCAATACATTTATAGTGTTCCGAATCGCTTGATAGTAAGATGATTTTTTGTCCTACCCTTTCCGATGGGAAGGACCTCCACTAATGCTAGATCAGCGCCACTACACTGCTCAGAAGCACACCCCCTGGACTCTAAACTTTTGACAAAGGCTGTACGTGTAGGCTGTGGTTTCCCTTTGTATTTCCAGGTAGTTTCATTCACTCCGAAAGTGTGTCGACTATAATGGGTCGGTGACCTATCCATGACTCTGGATGAACTTTCGGGTACGAGGTCTTCTTCGCATCTGACAACGGCATGCCGTTGTCAGATGCTTGATCATGACCAAGCTGTCACCCAGTTTTCAAGAGTAACCTGAGCATTTACTGGTGGTAGAAGTTAAGATTAAAGTTAGGAGCACGTTACACACAAGTTTTGCACCCAGCAGTATTCTCGCGGACGTGTCAGAGCACACATAACTCTGGAAATGACATTGCATATTTTGTTTCGGCGGTGGCTAAGAAGCGGCAGCTTTCGCTGCTCAAACAAAACCAAGCAAAAGGTCGATAGTAAAGTTTAGCAGGCATACAATTAGCCCGACAATAGATAGAGGCACCCATTTCGACGGTAAAAATTAGCGTGAATTTTTGATAGACGCAGAGTGGTGCCAATAAAACTCTAAAAGCGTCCAAAACAAAAGCCATAAGATTTGCCAGGAGGAACATTGTTCATGAAGTGCAGGAAAGGAAAAGGCAGGAAAAGTTCGGCATGAAAGTTTAACAATTGCTTCATACCGTTAGTAATCGCATGGGACGAAACCCCAAACCAAAGGTGCGATTGTACAGCACTCCTAATGATTTATAAAACAAATAAACTGAATGTCTGGCTCCAATATTTTCTACCCTTTAAAATCAGGACGTTCCCGCTGACTGATTAAAATTCGATGATATTCTGGTGCGGCCGAGCTTCTCAAAGCGCCGTGAATTCTTGATGGATAACCGCGCTCGGGAACACTCTTAATAGTGCACGTAGAGAACCGACCTTATTATTTTCATTTTGCGGCAGTACGCAAAGTTTTAAACCTGTACTGACATTTGAAGTTGAACATGGCTAAAACATAAAGGGTGCTAGCAACACAAAGATGGAAAACCATGCGAGTTAAGCAAGCGATAGTGAAAGGAAAACATTTAAACCCGCTGGCGTCCTGCCCCAAAAACATTACGACTGATCTTCTTAGGTTTAGCGCATGAAATGGTGCTTCTAGTTTTGTCATTCTGCTGTGGCACGAAAGTGGTTCTTTGTGATTTTAAATTCACATTTCTTACAATCAGAAACAGCAGCAGTGCAGGCAGGCATGTCGTTCCATTCGTTTGAAGTAGAAATGATTCAGCGCGACCACTGGAATGGCACAACGCGGTGCAACAGCATACAGATCATCACTGCGGGACAGTTTTACAGTGGTTTGAAAGGCGTCTGCTCCTGAAAGAAAGCAAATTCGGTGGCACAGCATTATACGGAGGCACATGCCAGTAAAAACCAGATCAGCCAACTGCAGCACTACAGGCAGGCATGTCGTTCCATTCGTTTGAAGTAGAAATGATTCAGTGCAACCATTGGAATGGCACAACGCGGTGCAGCAGCATGCAGATCATCACTGCGGGGCAGTCTTACAGTGTTTTGAAATGCGTGTGCTCCTCAAAGAAAGCAAATTCGGTGACACGGCGTTATGCGGAGGCACATGCCAGTAAAAACCAGATCAGCCAGTTCAGCACTTCTTTCATTCTGGAGTCATATGCCAGCACTGCGCCAGCATATAGTTTTAAATATTATTCTAGAGGCCAGATTTTTACCACTTCAAGAGTCTTAGAAAGTGCGGCCTTGGCCCCTGAAACACTCGAGTTTTGACCTTGTCGCGTTGAGTAGAGTTTGAGGTTTTTTTTTTTTTTTTACAAGAACCGTTGCAGATGAAAAAGACGTCGCAGGCAGCCCAGCATGCGATTAGCGTTTTTAAAGGCGTATTTTTCGTTGAATTTGCAGAAGAAATTTCATGTTTTGTGGATCGACATGTGCAAGCAGTGAGCAGATAATGGTGATGTTCAAAACAGAATGCTACAAGTCATGTGAAAATCGTATTGTCAGGTAAAATTGTTATCATGGTCAGCATGAAAGATGACATTGCCTTCATGACTGATGCTAATCCGATATGAACACAGTCACCACAAAATCATTTTATACTGCAAGAAATTGTTCGGTTCAGTTTATAAGATTTGAAGTCCGAAAGCGACTCAGGCTACGAGAGACGCCCTGGTGGAGAGTTCCAGAAATTTCTACCGCCTGATTTTTTTTAACTTACACTGAAATCGCCCAGCATACGGGCGCATTGCTTTTTGCCCCCATTGAAAGCTGCCGCTGTGGCCGGGATTCGATCCCGCATCCTTGGGTACAGCATACAGGAAAGAATATAGCTAAAATATCATAATATTCATAGTATCATAAGACATAATTCTCGGCCACACATGACACTACAAAACGGATCAATCGAATAGATATTGATCACCCATTAAGCTAGTAATCAACGCAAACATATTGCCATCAATCAGAAAACGAAGCTTTTGACCAACCGATGGCATGAAGAGCACTGTTGAGGTCTTCGAACTTTAAAAAAAAAGGGTCGTGTGGTACGGTGTAGAAGGCTGCAACAAATTCCAGGAATATGCTTTAACTCAGATATTCAATTTAAGTGGTTCAATAGCGTTGGAAGACGCAAAGATAAGAAAATACCTTAGAGACCTGCGGACTCGCCCGACAGTGATTGTGCTATCTGCATTTCTCTTTTTGTCTGTATTTTTCTTTTTGTCGTGTCTTTCTGTGATTTTAAACCATGAACAGAAATGTGGAGCGTATAGCTGGTGCATGATCAACTTTCAGCTACCACCTTTCAGTAAATACCGTACAGCGTCAATACATCATAGTTACCCAAAAATATTAGACCGCGCTGCAGCCAAATATACTCGTGAATTTTTACATGATGAAACTAATGTCTCTATGACACATCTACAAAGATTTCAGAGGATCATGTCGAAAGACTGTGAGGTCGTGTCCACACTTCCTTTCTTGCGAGCACTTGATGCATCTGGTAAAAGTGCCTTGTTTCCCATAGATTTTCGTAAAGCTTTCGACAAGCTGCCGAAGGATATTTAATTTTTAAATTAGAAAGAAATGGGCAACCATGTAAGATATTTGAGGGGGCACAGACATATCTTGGCAACGTAATTATGTTTGTTGATATCGTAAATAGTAAATAAGAACCCAGTCCCGACAACCTGTAACACCAATTTATTTAAACCTGCAAAGCCACAGTCGCGGAAGCCGCAGCCAGGCGTTTTTGTGCTTACAACGATAATTAGCCTTTGTGGAAAAGTTGGCCGCTTGGACGGGCGCTTAGTCTGGCCACCGTCGCTTTTTAGCGGAACAATCATCGACCTCCAAAAAAACAACAAAATTTCGAAAGGACCATGAAAAAATTTGGTTGCCCCGCATGAATTCATCCGTACATAGGTATGCTGACCTTTCAGCTGACGATCCGTACATCGTTTCACGGGTTATAAAACACATCCCTTTCCTTATCCGGAGATAGTTGGAGGCCACCTAACAGCCGTGCAGGTCCGCTTACGCCGGCCATTCAGCCGCAGGTCTTTTGGCCTTCCCTCAAACACGGCCTCCTATTAGCGAGGAAGCCCCTTCATAAAAAATCAGCATTACAACTCTTCTTTTCGCACCCAATTGGCCCTAATGAATTTGCAGCGTGGGGTTTAGAAGCGCAAGTGGTTAAAATTATGCTGCACATCATGCCGTACCTTGAAAACCGAACGCGCTATGCAGGGCTGCGAGCCACATTTGTGCGAAATTATTCCACACAGAGCGAACACCAGAATGCACAAGACCCTCCCTGCCACTGAGTGTTAGCATACGCATAATCCAGCCCTAGAAGGCTTAGCAGCCCGCAGATGAATGTGCATAAGCCTCCGTGCCAAGCGCAGTTCGTTATAAAGACTCCTCATCCAGATACGTGCAGCCAGAACAGTATACGGAGACCGCACTCGGAAGCGCCCCTCGACGCCTTCAAACCAGACCGCATTAAAGGAGGCATTTTCCAGCAAATTCAGCATCAGCGTTTACATTGCGAACGAAAAATCATCGGCGTTGCACTGGCTGGTTGTAGGCGGCTGGCGACATGGTTATGCACTAGCTAATTGTCGGGCGATACGACGTCGTTTGACCACGTGACATAGAGGGCTTCGCCTTTGAGATACGAAGGTGAGATCGGAATGCAGCTATCCAGGGACCTTGGATCCCGACTTACACAAGCTGCCCTTAGGCCAGACAAGTATGTACATTTGTGGAGCTTGATTGAAGCGTGTCCCAAGGCTGTATCTACCAGCCTCACCATGATTGGTCATATTAGCATGCCCTGCCTCAACCACTCTCCTCCTGGTCTCGCTTCTCGCAAGCGCAGCTACTAAAATGATGCTGCGACATCATGACGTTTAGGATGGCGGCTTTATATCTCTCCGAAATGCACAGCTTCACCTTTACAGAAGTCACTACAAAAGTGATTTAACTAATCACTTACAAGGCACGAAGCCCACACTGAAGAACGTAATAAATTAGCGGGGTCATCTCTCAGTCACTAGTTCTACCCTCTCTCTCTCTGGCATTGACACTGGGCAAGGAATTTAGCTTACGACATTTATGGCAATTTGACTACGCCGCGCAAACTACTATATTCTCGTGCTGCTCAACACCAGTTGTAGCTGGTGTGTATGTGCGTGTGTGTGCGTGCGTGCGTGCGTGTGTGTGTGTGTGTGTGCGTGCGTGCGTGCGTGCGCGCGCGCGTTCCTACGCATATTTCAATCAAAGTAGGAGAAACGAAATGCCATAAAATTCAAGAAATTCAATAAATAGTCCTTCGAAGAAGCCCTAAACTTGGTGCGAGAAGCCAAGTTTGTAGACAGCATAGAAACAAACAAGTTAGCGATTCGCCTAAGATGCGTTTATTGACAATTATTGGCAATCGACAGGGTTTTGTAAGGAACAAAAGGACTATGTCTTTCATCGAATTGTTCCTTCTCTCCCTGTAGACTTGTACGCAATGCTTTAGAGGTGTCTGATTTATGGCCACTTGCTCTGACGGCACCAATTTCGTGACAAAACTCTCTCCCATACCGCTATCAATCAATGCGGCCCTGTACCGCCTGCAAAACATTCTATCCCCGCTTCGTAATCTTCATCCGTCCACATAATTTTCAGCCACCTGTTACGGTTGCCTATGTACACACTTGGAACCAATCCAGTAGCCTAGGGGACTGTCCGTTAGCTTCCCTTCGTATTAAATGCGCCGGAAGAAACACTTGATATTTACTGACATTTTTCTGTCACCAACTCTGACGTCTTGCTGTCTCTTAACGCTCCACTTACCATGTTGTTTACAAAAGCAGCTCGACGCAAACACACTGGCCAAACACACAGAATCACACTCCATAAGCGCTACTTGTAACAACTGTTTATGTACCTTTTATCTGCATTTCCTTGACTGCTTGAAATATTGTATGTTCCTACTTTTCAACTTCGTTGTCGTGCCGCCGTTAACAAAAACAAAAGAAACCTTTTCTTCCATTGTTTGCTTGCCCACTCCCTCTGTAATTCCTCGGCGCTTGAGAGTATCAAAAATAAATAATTACACTAATTGAACCTTGAACCAGGCAAAGAATGCTGTCTTTGCTACCCAAAGAGACGTCAGTGAACAGATCACACAAAAAAATATGATACACTAACCAAAAGACATAAAGCGCGTGAAGGTCGGCATGAAATAGTGGAAGGAAGAAGTCAAATGGCTACCGTGGTAAGTGTGATCGACACCTCGAAACGCCATGTATTACGCACTATGAAAAACGTGAGGCTGGCATTTAATTCAGTCTCAAGCTGTGTAAAATTAATAACCATGTCTACTTTCGAAATTGGGGCTTACAGAGGAGTAACAAGGCCAGAATAATGCCCATATCTCTATCACGCAGCTTGATTTGGGCCGCCTGAAGCAGATGCAGGTAAGGAAGTGCATTCTTCTCGGTTAGTGTGCGCAGGCAGAGACGAGCCAATATGGGGGTGATGCAGAATGCATGAAACTTATGTGACCATGGAAACCGCTGTCCTCCCTTTTGCATTTGGTGCTGCAACCAACCTGTTCGGACTGAAGTGGGCACGTTCACTAATGAGCATTTTCAGAATAGAGCCAGCAACAACAGATGACCAGAAAAATATCTGAGTGCACAAATGGTAAAACCAGAACGATGCGTGCAAATATGCGCGCAAAACGTTGATTGAAATCTCGAACGTTAATGGATTAGTAGATGTGTTAGTAATAAATTAATAATACACTGTAGCAGTACAATGGAGTTAAATTTTCATTTCTTAGCTTCAGAAATTATACCGGTGCTGGGATTTTCTTGAAACACAGCTGGCGAAAATATTTTCAGCCTGTTACTGCATGCGTAAAGTTTATTTGAACCAAACTCAGCACATTGCAAAACTTTCTAGCTTCTGCTTCAGCGTGCCCAAAGCGTCCCTTGAATAGCAAATTCTCATTGCTTCCAGACCGATCACCCTGAAGGGGCTTTTCACGAGCACAGGGTGAAATACATGAGACAGCAGCTTTCTTTTAAGGCTGCTGCATAAAGTTGCGCGTAAATGGCACCATACTGCAAACATTTCAGACTGCAGCTTTCCTAAGTAATAATAACTGCTGAATTTACATGCTATCTTAAAATAAATATATATAAAGTTGCACATTTAAACAATTTTAGATAATCAACTCAAAAGCATGAAAAGGTTCCAAGGGACACCTAATTACGTCGTGGGCCGGCCACGTGATAGTGTGACAGCTGCTGACAATTTCACATCGAATTTAGCGTGATTCTTAAAGGTTGTGTCTGAAGACCTTTACACATCTTATTGTACACGACCAGATATAACCAGGTGCCTATTCGGTTCTTCTCTCAGGTTAGGTGTTTCCCCAAATATTGTCACGTACACGGTGACTAAGGATACCAATGATAGCAGGGGGTAGCCCAGACACAACACAGCAGCACAGACGCAAACGTGCAAGCGACACTTTGTCGTCCTATTCAACTTCGTCCTCCTTTCACACCTCAGTCATGCGCCACCTGGCAACGCTAGGTGGCAATATGTATACCGGTGGCCACACAGGTGCAATGAGAAAACATCGAAACGTACAATCGCCCCTTCTGGTCTGATGACACCAATTTTGATCTGGCAACGTCAATTCTCTCCACCAAATTGTAATTATTTGGCCTGGTGACGTCACTTCTCTTCGACCAATCAATGATTTTTATGATTGCACGCCCATTTATTTTTTGCCGCATTAAAGGCGTACGGCAGGCAACGCGACTCTGAACCGCTCAGTGGCTGTTGTCCTCCTGAAAAATGGCACATACCCACCATGCGGTCGGTACTTCCCATATAGAAATGCATATTGAGAGGCTGTTGACAGGAGCAAGACCTAACAGAAAAGGGCAAAGCATTAGCTAGAATTCTGACTTTCGCTTCCGATGATGGCAATTTTTGCCATGCTTCTGAGAAACGTGCCCCGCCGGGGTGGTGCAGTGGTAAGACGCCCGACTACTGTGCCGGAGTTCCCGGGTTCGAACCCGACCTCGGCGGCTGCGTTTCGATGGAGGCGAAACGAAGTGGCGTCCGTGTGCTGTGCGATGTCAGCGCACGTTAAAGATCCCCAGGTGGTCGAAATTACTCCGTAGCCCTCCACTACGGCTCCTCTTTCTTTCTTTCCACCTTCATTCCCACCTTCCTCCCTTCCCTTACGGCGCGGTTCGGGTGTCCACAGAGCAAGTGTGACAGTTACTTCGCCTTTCCCTTCCTGTGAACGAATTTAACTTATTTAACTTCTGAGAAACGCAGCAAAGGCATCCACAGTATTGGTGTATATGCTGACTGCCCTACTCCTTCTTCAGGATTAAAAAGAAACCACAGCTCACGAACTAAAAAGAGACCAGGAACAAGACACGAACGAGAACTAGAGTCTTTCCTGAGTGACAGGACGAAGACGTTCTTTAGCAGGCATTGCATCTACCAGCCCCGACAGTATCCTTGTCTGAATAGGTTAGCTATCCCATCTCCCTTCCTAATGTGTTTAGCCGAGGTATGGAGTAGAATTTAGCAGATATCAGAGGGAGACGGGCTTCTTTAATGACCTTTTATCAAAACTGGGAGCATATATCCTTCCGTTCGTGGAAAGCTTTTCATGGAAACAAAAAGTGGAAGATGGGCAAAATCAGAGAACTTTACTCCCGCGAAAAGCATCAGGCAAAGAGGCAAAGTGGCTTTCAAGTCAGCTGCCTATTGCACCAAAAAATGGGGCCATCAGCCCGCACAGTCGAAGCAGCGATAGCATAGTAAGTCATCGAGGCGGTGGAAGAACGCTGGGCAAACAGTGTCGCAAGATCAAAGACTGCAAACAACAAGCCGAACACGTGCAACTGTAATAGGCGCATCCTTGAAACAGAACGGCGAGCTCATGTAAAACGAAAGAAGGGCAATGTGGACATAAATACAAAGAAAGAAGAATGCAGAGGAGCCTCAGTTCATTAACCAACCAGGCAGCCACAAACAGATGAGAAATCCTTTTTCCCCTCTTTGTGTCTGCTGTTTTCTCGCTAATTAGCATCGAAGTGTACGTACCACGGCGACTGCGTTCTCTGTGTACTCCTTATCCCCCTGTGTGCGTAAAGGCGCTCTTTCAGCAAAGCCAACCTTCATGTAAAAGGCGTGCATTTTTTTGCAAAATATTTACGCTTTCTCAGGAACTAAAGAGAAACTAAAACTAAAGAGAAAGAAAAGAAAGAAAAACTAAAGAGAAACGAAGAAGATAACGCTTTAATGTTCTCTCTGACTCTTCTTCAATCACTTATGCATCTACACTAATGTGCATGTGCATCTAACGCGGCAGTAAACAAAATTTACGGACACCACTTAGGACTGCTAAATTTATCTGGAGGGGAAAGCACTGGTATCTTTGCTTTTCTTTATTTGTATCGCTCATTTTAGTTGTTACTGTAGACTGTTCATTCGTTTTGGCCCATGGTCGCAGATCGTGTCCGTCCATCCATCCGTAACGCTTTCGTTACGTGGGAGGCGGTAGCTGGCAGCTGACATGGCCGAGCACTAAATGGACGTAGGGCTTCCTGACATTACGTTTGGCAGGAGTTGGTAACTCTGACCCCTCCTTTCATTTGGGAGGGTGACATCACATTCAGCCTGCCAAGATCCTTGCATTCACGTTATCCCTAGGCCCCGCAGGCACGTTCATACGGCTCGGTTAAAGCGGGGCTTTATATGTTGGCTCGTAGCTTACGCTATCGCGTCATCGCAAAAGTGGGAGTGAAAAATTGATGGTCTCTTAGATATGTCTCTTAAGAGGAGAAAGGCGAAAGCCTACCCTTCCTATCCTAAAATTTTCCTCTCATCGTTAGCCTCTTGTCGGCATTCGTGGCAGTGCTACATATAATTATAATTGGTTCACAGGAAAGGAAAGGCGCAGTATCTATCACACTTTATCGGGCAAGTGTGTTTGGACACACCATCGCTCCTGTGGCCCCGCCGGGGTGGTGCAGTGGTAAGACGCCCGACCACTGTGCCGGAGTACCCGGGTTCGAACCCGACCTCGGCGGTTGCGTTTCGATGGAGGCAAAACGAGGAGGCGTCTGTGTGCTGTGCGATGTCAGCGCACGTTAAAGATCCCCAGGTGATCGAAATTACTCCGTAGCCCTTCACTACGGCTCCTCTTTCTCTCTTCCACCTTCACTCCCACCTTCATCCCCTCCCCTTACGGCGCGGTTGAGGTGTCCGCAGAAAACAAGTGAGACAGTTACCGCGCCTTTCCCTTCCTATAAAATCAATCAGTAAATCAATCCGCATCGCTCCTTGGCGCGCGTTCAAGTGTGGCGTTGCAGATGGCAGGGACGCATCCCGCCTCGGCCAATCAGAATGTCGCAAAAGCGGGACACACTTTATCCACTACAGCATGAGCCATTAAAAGCTTTTTCGCCTTAAAACAGAAAGAGGTGCCGTAGTGGAGGGCTTCGGACCACCGCGTGGTGGAGGCTTTCACCTCATTTCTGTTTAGTGATACAAAGTGCCCCCTAGAATTCTTTTTTTTGCTGACCATTTGATTGATTGATTGAATGTCCTTTATTGAATGGGAAGGCTCATGGCCATTTCATTTTTCAATATTTTGGTGTTTATTTTCATTATGTGTTTTCGTGCCTATGATATCAAAGCCTATGGCCTCGCTATCACTATGTTTACACAATGTCTACAATACAGATGCCCATTCAATAATTTTCTCTTTGGAATCCCGTGGCTAGTTCTTTCACATGACTGCTTATGACGTCGCTTACTATCACTATCACCAACTATCACCATTGCTATGTACACCGTGTCTATAATGCGCATACGCATTTACTTATTACCTAACTGCCCCTTTCGGACCACCTGGCTATTCAGATGTCATCGTACCAGTGACAACAATTCATGGGAAACGACGCGGTTAGCACCGAGGCCAGGTTTCTCGGCTGATGGTAGATACTGCTTTCGTCTTAAAACAACTAAATGAAAAGCAATAAAAATAAAGTTTAAATAGAGCAGCCTTAGGAACAAGCAATATACTTCAGCGGTTTCCTCACGACTGAGCGTCCACATTTGATCCTAGCAGTGAGGGATGCGATGCTGTACAAGCTTTGCACTGACTTTTCGCTCGTATTCCACGGACTGGAACAGTTGGGAAGCTTACTCTAGGAGACTGTAATACGCTGCCAATGGTGTTCTGGCGAAGCTGCACTTGTCTTATTGAATATTAAATAATGATGAATAAATGAACTATGCGAAGCAGCTTCTTGAAAATTAATCGAACACAAATAGAACAGCCACACGACGAATTCAGTGTGCTAGCGATTACTGTCTGTGCGAATATCAGTACATAATAAATATGCATTTGCACCAGCGAACCGCTAGCGACGATTTTGTAAGACGTGAAATCAATGTTGCCGATATATGCAACGCTGATCTCGGGCACAGGCAACACAAGATCAGCGCAGTAACACTGTGTCCATTAGTTTATATATAGTGTTTTCGCTCTAAAATCAAACCTTTAGGAGAAATGACCACCTCAAGAATTTCGACGCCCCTGGCTTGTTTTACATAAATGGATATAAAGAAAAACGGTTTTGTTTAAGCGGAGTAATACGGAACACCTTGTACCAGGGCCCATGGTTCACTCTTTTTTAGGGAGCATCGAGCGGTTTCACCGTTCGCGTCTCCGTCATCATAAGCGGTGAGAAGCTATTGGACCCCTCAGGGGCCACTCTGTTAAGGTTAACACTGGCCAACCTGAGGTGAAAAAGCATGCTCGGAGTCGGGCAACCTTATATGGTCATCCTGAGCATAGTCGTTTAGTTCTGTATGATTAATCACAGCGTTGGGATTCTGAGTGACCCTTCTACGCAATCGCGTGCTACACCTAAAAGTAAAGTGTAGTGCAGTGTGCCCAGGATAGGGTAACACCATGTGACCACTACCTAGACCTCAGCAGAGAGGAGGAAATAATCTGGAGGAACATACAGGCCATGACATTCCCAAACCTAGCAAAGTACCACAAAATCTGGCCCGAAAAATTCAAAAATAACACATGCACTGCATGCGGAGAAGTCTCGGACCTCCTTCGCATGATATGGAACTGCAAAGAGCAATTAGAGAAATATAAAGCTCGAGCGCTCAGCCAAGCGGAGTGGGAGGTAGAGCTGGCCCACACGGGTCTCTCTGAGCTGCGCAGCCTGCTCACCAGGGCCCGAGAGACAGCCCAGGCCAATGGTATCCTGGACTGAGGAAACCACCCACGCTATTCCGTTAAACAATTAAGTTTACTCTCTCTCTCTCCATTGCAAGTGGAGAAGACCAGCCGGAGCAAATGATTCTTCTCAGTCTCGGGAAATTTTCCGTGGTCATATGGAACACTGACGCTTCGGACAAAGTTGATGAACGGTAGAGTAAAGATCCGAGAGATCCCTTCGTGCTATCGTGCCCTGCCCTTAAAATCGGAGCTTAAGACTTGAGTAAATTTTTTGCTGGAAAGAAATTATCCGATAGAGTAACACAAAACAATATAGAAACAAAATAAACAAATGGATTCATCATCATCATCAGCAGCAGCAGCAGCAGCCTGACTATACCCACTGCAGGGCGAAGGCCTCTCCCATATTTCTCCACTTAACCCGGTTCTGCGCTAGCTGCATCCACTTGACCCCCGCGAACTTTTTAACCTCATCCGCCCACCTAACTTTCTGCCGCCCCGTGCTACGCTTTCCTTCTCTTGGAATCCAGTTTGTTACCCTCAGCGACCATCGGTTATCCTCTCTTCGCACTAAATGCCCTGCCCATGCCCATTTCTTCTTCTTAATTTCCACTAGAATGTCGGTAACGAGTAATTTCTCTGACCCACTCTGCACGCTTCCTATCTCTTAATTTACCCCTACCATTTTTTGTTCCATAGCCCTCTGGGTTGTCCTCAACTTAAGTAGAACTCTCTTGATTAGCCTCCACGTTTCAGCCCTATAGGTGAGTACAGGTAAGATGCAACTTTTGTATACTTTCCTCTTGAGCGATATCGGTAAGCTGCTAGTCATAATCTGTGAGTGCTTGCCAAATGCGCTCCATCCCAATCTTATTCTTCTTGTTATTTCCTTTTCATGGTCAGGATCTGCGGTTACTACCTGTCCTAAGTAGACATAATCGCCTACTGCTTCCAGTAGTAGGCGAAATGGATTCAATATAGAGATTTTCGCTTTCAAAAACACAGACAGGATGCATTGCACCGCAGGAACAAAGAAAAAGTTGGTTAGTTGGTTTGTGGGGTTTAAAGTCTCAAAGCGACTCGGGCTATGAGAGACGCCATAGTGGAGGACTCCGGAAATTTCTGCCACCTGGGGTTCTTTAACGTGCACTGGCGTTAATTGCACTGTCCTTCGTTTTTATATAATTCCTCCGGTTTGCCGCTAGCTAGCGTTGTGCGCAAGGAAGGTGTATAGTCACTGAAACCACGGCCACTCAATGGAAACGCGCTAGTAGTGAGCCTCCCCTGAAACTAAGCGACCGTGTTGGAACTCCGAAAGTACCACTGTGAGCGGGCAGCATTGAACTGTTTTTGCCAGAAATAGTCCAGCGCGGCGAGCGCCTCGTATGCTAGGCGAAGAAAATGCCGAGGCAGCGTGTGTTGTGTTTACCGCATTCGGCGTATTGATCGTTCTCCAGCAGAAAACAGCGGATGAAAATATTGATAAAGGAAAACTGAAAACTAGTCTAGACGACGATTTAGGAAAGCCTTCAAAACATCGTACGATAGCTGCGCAGACCTCGTTTTCTCGAGTGATTCGGAGGGCGCTTTCAACCCAATTTCGCAGCCCTAGAAGACGTTGGCTCTCACGTATGATGCCTTTCGTGCTGGAAAGAGAACAGCGCAAATCACGTCGCTTGACATTTGCGCAGCGTGCCACCTTGATAGGGTATCAAATGAAAGTTGAGTATATAATTTTTTCAGGAATTTAACGCGTAAAAAAATGTCCATTCCATAGCTGTTTCTCTCCATTGCTTTCCTCCGCAGGAAATAGTTGAACGATACCAAAGGCACGTAGCCACAGCTCTGCCGCTCTAACTTCGTGCTCAAATGCCCCTTCCGTCCGATAAAGTCAGCTAACGACGTCTTGCAAAGAATGGAGTCCAGAATCGGTTGAGTTTTATTTATTTTCAGTGTTTGGAACCAGAGAAAAAGCACTTCAAGAAACTATAAATAGTAGGCTAACAGCCAAGTGTTCCATTTATAGCTCAATTTTTTTTAAGAGAGCTATAATCGGCTTACGTCGGTGTGTCCTGTAAAGCAGCAATTTCATGTAAGTTTGAATAATGGCTGCGCTTTAAAATCAAGGTTTCCGTTCGTTTTTACATGAAGCGTAAAAGGAAATGGCACCCGGCAACAGCATCCTCCTTTAGCTCTCTTTTCGATCAGACTCGAGTGAAAATTCAGCTTATTGGTCGGTAGCAAAGAATATTGTCAGCAGCTGATATATCATACTTTCTTAGAAATATAGAAATATTGGTTATGCGTTCCCACACGCACAGAAAAATATTGTTATGAAATTTGCCAGTATTTAAAAACAATGCTTTTCTAAAAATACACTGACAGTGTTGCGCGCGCCTGCTGATTAAGAGGAAGCAATACCCTCGAAAAGCACCTGCTACAAACTGCAGATTTAGTACCAAATTAGAGATTTAGTTACCAACTTCAGCATAGGAATGACTTCGAGAAACATCACTTCGGGAAACGCGCCTGTTACAAATCATAACTTCGAGAGAACGACATGAATATAATCAAGATCCCTCAGTGACGCCTAATCAGCAAAATTCAAAATATATGAAACGAAAATAATGGCGCACGCCTTGGATGATAAGTTCATACTGCACTCATCTCATACCGCAACGCGCCACTTTTGTGGGACAAATGTCGCATTGAATGCGATGCTTCCTCACGGGCCTTAATGCTCGCAATCAATGCTTTTCCTGATTCTCTTCTGTTGCTGCAGTCGAAGGCGCAACAGTTCGTTACCCATTGAAGGCGAGATATACCATGTTATGCATGTTTAAAACACATCGAGTGACACTGAACAAAAACCACTTCGTCAAACCCACCGCAACAACTTGTGGGGCCAGATATTCGAGCGATTGGACGATCTGTGCCGACTCCGTACTGCATGACAGCAACTGGCCAATTAGCAGCCAATACTTCCAGAGTTTCAGTGACTTCGGGAAGCTGTGAAAATCGCACTATAACTCGTGTTCATAAAATTTTAAATTCATATTTCTAATAAGCGACTTGCTAATGCTCTTACAGGAGAGCACGGGCACGGTGAAATAACACCAAGAGGAGCAGAGATATGAACCGCGAGCATTATCTAAGCCTGAAAGGTGCTGAAATCCCGCCGCTTGGCACATACAATCACGGGCCATACGGCAGCGCCGCTCAAGACCCTCATTTCAGCTTTGCAGTGGTCGCTGCATCTACTGCCTCTTAATAGTAAGGAAATAAAATATTTTCGATGCATGTTGCCTATATTTCTCCAGTGCCTCATTAACTTCCATTCATTCGAGCTGAACGTTTTCATAAAACATATTTTTCTTTTCTGGCGTGCCTGACATTATTTAGAACATGCACCTCACCTCGGTGACAGTAGAAACCACTAACCTGCTGCTAGTGTGAACCATGCACATTAAGCTTCTCAGATTTTAAAATCCTGCAGATTGATGAAATCTCTGGGTGGAGGTATCTACATCACACAGGCAGGCCAGCGCCGTGTTACGTTGTGAAGCCCCCCATCAGTAAGACATCTATGAACCTTATTAACGCGCCGTACAATTTCATTAGAGAACGTATTTTACTCGTCTGCTATAATTGAACGACGAGCTCCAACTCTGAAATTGCAACATACCACCTAAAATAAAACTTAGGAAGTTAATTAACTTATTTAGATAATTCGCGAACTAAATGCCTATTCTGGCCCTTACTTTCTGTCCGCCCATGTCCCCACTATAGCCAAGGATAAAATAAAAGCAATGGCCGTAAACTTTTTGTTTTAACTTTGGACTTTCTAAAACGATAAAAACCCGGTATATGCCTGCAAAAACACGCCAAACAAGATATAATCCTGACGTCATGTTAAGGCGAAAGCCTGTAATCCCTCATCATTGTCGACAGAAGGTTGTCAGCAGAGGTGTCAGGCTTTCGAAAGCGAGAGTTAAAAATAAATTAATAAACCTTCCCTCCACCGCGAATCGAACCTTCATCCCTTGGATCCCCAGCTCAGAGCTTTACCAACTACTCCGCTCCATGGTTCACGCCACACCTTTTCGACCAATCAACAGTTCCCTGAGACGCCAACCCTGTCGACACCGGTATCTCCGCCGAACTTTTATATATTTTGACCTATACATTCAACCCAGTGCTGCTTTGGTGTGGAGCCGGTGCCATCTCCAAGAGAATGGACAGCAAACAGAGACTTTATATTCAAAAAAAAAAAAAAAGAAGAAGAAGAAGCATACACCTTTAATACTTGTACGTCTTGTTCAGAGGAAAGAAAAATGCTCGAATCGAATACCTCGTTATTTACAGGGACAAGAACGAAAAACATAACAGTATGTTGACTAACAGCACAGCTTTTAAGCAGTCAGCACTCACTGTGTATTCTTCCTTGATTTTGGGCTGCACGCTTAAATCCAGCGTGTAAATATGAATACGCGCAGTCACTTTTCTAAATGCCTTTGGGAAACCGACTCCCTACTGGTTAGCTGGTTTCGAACACCTGAGTTGGCCACTTGTGCTTTACGACAGAACTATGTTAAAAAAAGTTTTGCTCTCTTGAAAATGTACAGTTCTTAATTGAAGTCGTAATTTATTACTCAAAAACCTTAACGCACAAATCAGACTTTCAACCGTGGCACCAAACGAGACTTCCGAAATCGTCATGGAAATCAATTTTGCAATCGACACTCTCCAAGGTTGTTCACAAGTGGCATAAGAGTGCGAAAGAGTTCTGCCCTACGGAAGTCAGGGCTGCGTTATAGAACATATGGAGGAGAGATAATTTATATAATTGCATCAATAACTACGCTGACAAAATAAGCATACAATCAAGCGTTCACTCAATGGGGAACTGAGAGGAGGATCGGGCAATGTGCAAATGCGAATGGGGACTTTGTATGGTCACAGGAAGCGTTCACAGAAATATTTGTTAGAAGATGTTACCTATAGTGATTTCAGTCGAACAACTGAGTTCTCTAATCGCCGAGAGCTGGTTTGATTGGTGTTTAATTCTACGTATACTACCAATCGAGCTTCACTGTGACGACCCATTTCAGCTGGCCTTGCCCGCACTCTACAGCGGGCAAGGTCCACGCAACTGCCGTGAGGCCGCGTGACTCACGAACTTTCGGAACCGATGACGCGTCATAGCCGCCTATTAATAGTGTATCAGACAGGTGCAATTTCTGGGTTCAATATTTGTGTCCAGAAGCTCTTATTATAAAACACGGTATTCTGTTCTCCGTAACCAATATTCTTTTCAAAGGCAGTTACTGTCACGGTTACAGAGACAACAGAAGCGTCTGGTTTGACGTGATAAGTTTGGCTCCTATCGCTCTGTTGGTCTTCGCCTCACTAAAATGCTCTCAAAGCGCTCGAAGCCAGTGTGCCTTGTTTCTTCCAACCATGCTCTCCCTAACAGTGGTGCACAGTCGGTCAAAACGTAATTCTTGCTTTCTGGACATTACAGAGGGCTATGCAGTGGGTCGAATGCGAAAGAGACCATTCCGTATCTGCATAGAGGCTTATCTATCAGTAGTTGAATTAGGCTACAACAAGAGCTCATGCACTAGAGTCGGAACCACAAGCCGCCGCCTGGCTGATGAACAGCAAGGAGTGCTTAGGTTTGTCGTACGAATGCCATGTCGTTAGAGTCACGTCAGCAACGAGCTTACCAGCTAACCCTCGATACTGCGATATCACTAACAAGGAAAAAAACAAAACTAGAAAAACACAGCGAGACGTCTGATTATTGCGCAGAGAATCCAATTACCTCAAGCCGCGCAGCGACACATCGGACGTGCTGAGAATGCAGTACTGGGGAATAGCAGCGTATTTTGCTAGTTTGCTTTTGAAATTCCCATGCTGCTAGACGCAGAGTATTTATTCCGATTAGTCCTTGTGCTAGTTATCTCTTGCAAAAGTCCGCCCCGTTTGGGCGACGTCACCATATGTATGCAGTTGATTCGCAAAGGTATGGAATGACTTTCGTGTGCGTCTACCGCGCACTTGGAACTCGCCACACGTACGACCACGTACGACATTCGCTTTGCTGCAACGCAAGCGAATGGTTAACGCTGTGAACGAATTCTGTACAGCATGTAAATGCCGGGCATTGCAGCCAGATTTCTTAAGCTGAAGAAACGCCGTAACGAGCACAGAATAAAGACGAAGGAAACTACACAGACTGTAACTACACTCTACCAACTATTCTTCCGATTTCAACCGCTAGGTCATAGGCAGAGGAGGAGAAAGACAGTTCAAGAATGTTGCTAAAGCACTCGGATTCATTATGCAAATGATCAATGATTAAGCAAACATATCCTTCCCTTTGTAAAAAGAAGAAGGAATTTCTGAACGGCACGGCAAATGATCAAATTTTACACTTCCTCTTCAACCCCGCCGGGGTGGCGCAGTGGTTACGACGCTCGACTACTGTTCCCAAGGACGCGGGATCGAATCCCGGCCTCGGCGGCAGCTTTTCGATGGAGGCGAAAAGCAAGGCGTCCGTGTGCTGTGCGATGTCAGTGCACGTTAAAGAACCCCAGGTGGTCGAAATTTCCGGAGTCCTCCACTACGGCGTCTCTCATAGCCTGAGTTGCTTTGGGACGTTAAACCCCACAAACCAACCAACCAACTTCCTCTTCTATATTCCTTATAGCTGGTTAGAGCATTGCATTTGATAGCATTCTTTCCATTCTCTCGTCTATAGTTTCTCCTTTAGCGCTTTCACCCACTCCTTTTTGTTTACGTGTTTATAGTTTTTAGCCATAATTCTTTGATCACAGCCCGTTACACTATCGCTTCCTATCGCTTTCCATTTCCATTTCCAGTTCCATTTTTGCGTTTTCCTTAATCATTTTATCTTCCGACTGAAGAGACTACTCTAATTTTCGGTGATAGTGAAGAAACGCCCCTGCTCTACCCTTTCATGTCACTCCAGTATATGTTTTATTTGGCATGGTTTATGGTTTTTAACGTCCAAAGACGCCCCGGGCTATCAGAGACGCCTTATAGAGGAGGGAGCTAGAAGTTTCGACCACCTGGGGTTCTTTAGCGTGCACTGAAATCGCAAAGCACACGGCGACTTGCTTTTCGTCTATATCAAAAAGCAGTCTCTGCGGCCGAAATTAGATCCCGCATCCTAGTGCACAGCAGTCGAGCGCCCTAACCACTGCACCACCGCATTTCGGTTGTTAGTATGGAGCACTTGGTGTCCGCTTCGTATTTCCTTCGTTTCTCATGCTGTTTCTTTCGGTATGCTTTGCCAAAATACAACATTTTGGGTGAGTTGGTTACATACATTCATTATTACAGCGTGTCCTCCTCTTGTTCTGTGCCGTCTTTGCGCTGTAATAATGAATGCTTTGTCAACTAGACCTATACCTCGCTCTTTCGAATCAGAGTGCTGTCATCCTATCGACAAACAGAGCTGCACTCCGGTGTCACCATTGAAACATTTAAACACGTGTCGGGGGTTAGGGCTCTCGACTAGGGATCCGGGAGGCCCGGGTTCGATCCTGGCCTCGACGGCCACATTTCGATGGAGAGGTAACAGAATGCGTCCCTGTACTGCGCGGTGCCGGTGCGCGTTGAAGAACACAAGAGTGGTCGAAGTTATGCGGAGCCCTCTACGATACGGGTATCTCTGAGATGATAAACCAAATCAATCAATTAGATAACACATTTCGTGAACTACGTGTGAAATTCACTCATGATACAAAACTTGAAAAGTAGGTTTCACATTTCACGATATAGCCTGTATATTTAGTTCGGTTGAAAAGACACCGCCATTGCAGTAAACCAGGATTTAGTAAACAGCATCGGGGAAAACTACGCACCTGATTTATTATCAAAATTGGGAGGCAATTGTTCTTTGTGCAGTGTTCTTGATGTTACCATACCTCATTTCGCTTTCCTATAAATAGCATTAATCTGTTGGTCGGGTTGGAAGCTATTTTGTGACAGGGATTCGAACTGACGACATATGTGCCTTCAGTTGCATGTCTTTAGTTGTAAACTTAAGTGTTCATTGAGAAGTGAGACTGAGCCTTTCTTTTCTCAAAAACCAAACCAATAAAAATGCTTCATCATCGGCCAAATTCTGTGCCAGTCTCTCAATACTGAAATCTCGCGGTACGAAAAAGCGGTGTTAAAAGCGCTGTCGCTTCTGGCTCCTACTCTCAAAATGAAAATTAAGTGCCATAAAGAATGAAACAGCTGATTATGTTTGGAACAAGAGGGGAAGGGAAAAGTGATCGATCACTTCATACATCATTTATTTTATGACGAGGATCCGAAGTTTAATCAAGAAAGACTAGAGGATTAATTGCACTTCGGAAACTTTTCCGATGTCAGCGTACAGAACAGTCCTCGATTTGTGCCCTTTATTTTTGTCCTCGATTTGCTCTTTTAAAGTGCAGCTCTTATGAGCACGTTCGGGTGTCGCGCGGCGTCGCCGTTGGTGCCGCTGACGGTGTAACCGAGCGACAGAGAGTCACAGATCAGAGAATTTCCCACAAGAGAAGGAAGAGCCACAAGCTGTGCGATGTTGACTCGTCGCTCTCCTTTCCCTTCCTTCGAGATATTCTCAGGCTCGCGAGAAAAATAAAGTGCATTGTAACTGCACATACATACATACATACATACATACATACATACATACATACATACATACATACATACATACATACATACATACATACATACATACATACATACATACATACATACATACATACATACATACATACATACATACATACATACATACATACATACATACATACATACATACATACATACATACATACATACATACATACATACATACATACATACATACATACATACATACATACATACATACATACATACATACATACATACATACATACATACATACATACATACATACATACATACATACATACATACATACATACATACATACATACAAACATACATCTCTTAAAATGTTTTCTTAAATATATCGCAACAACGCTAAGTAGCTGCGCTCAAATTTCGTGTCAGGGAGTACGGTAGCCAGCCTTAGAATTTTCTTTCAGAAAGAAGTGAAGCTGCATCCAGACGACAGACCATCTAACTGTTTTGGCAGTCGGACCAGGCGTTACATCATGCCCTCCTTCTGTGTCCGCACCAGGTTCCCAGTGCGGACCTTTGGCCGTCGTGATGGACGCATGCTCTTGCCTTTCCCTTTGGTAGATGAGAATTTTACGCAGTGATGGCGCTCGTGGTGTGCGAGGTACTTGCACCCCTAATTTTGCACTCTTTTTCACACAACCGCTTTCAAGCATGATTTTATGTGAGGAGGGCTAATATACCTCGCCAGTTTATATCGGCAAGGTAGACTAACGCCTACTAGCTGGAGTATATACGACGATCAAGTTTACCTCAATGTACAGCCGCTATCATTAGGTAACACGTGACCACTAGTACGTCCTTACGATATGTGAGGACAGATTAGCCGAACAGCTGATTTCAATAGCAACAGAGATGATCTCAGCATAATTTTGAGCCGGCAGAGGTATGAGGAATAAATTAGTGGTACATAAGAGCTTCACAGTTTCGAAAACTGCGTTCATTAATGCGAAAGCATTTCGTGTCCCATTAGTACATAAGCTCGCGGCGGCGTCCACAGCGTAAAAGTACCGATCATGTCCCTGACAGGCGTTGTTGGTAAGAGCACGATAATTACAATCTTCCATAAGCCCTGACAGTGTGTATTGTTTGCACAAACGCATACACTTTACAGTACAGTCAGGTGCCAACTTGGGCACACACATGAGATCTTAAAAGAGCCCACCGGTATCCTTGAATCACGAGCCAGACATACTGCAAACACACGTAGGTACCTTCGTGCGATTTGTTTGAAGTTGGACATTTTGTCCATGCTGCTCCTGCAAGTTTGGCCAACATGCATCCCAGTTTCCCTCGCAAGCATGTCTAAATCAGGTAGCAGTGGGCAAGTGGCAAGGTTGTTCATTGATTGGACGGCCGAAGTTTGTGCCATAAACGAGGCCACCGGATTTTTTGTTGATTCCATGATGTAACTCTGTTAGCAGCTCACTGCGTAGAGTATGTAAATACGTAGGCATAGTCATGACTATGACCTACAGTCATATAATGTTTTCACATTCTAAATCGTACGGAGTCATAAGTGTCGCTTTCGAATTTTGTTTCGATAAGCGAAGTCGGCCTGGCGGCTTTTTACGAAACAATCAGCATCACACGGATCACAACCCGTAGTGCACTTCCACGAGCGCTGTGCATTGAGTAAAGGCGCGGCAATTTTTCAGTCTATCTCTTCTTCTCTCACTTGGTTGCCAATCACAACGGTTCTCTCGAAACACCTATGGCGAACACGTCGTGTATACTGCGGCACCGAGCTCTCCGTACCTCGAAACATTCAGGGTGTCTCACATCGCGTTCCGGTTTCGTCTCGCTGAGCGGCACTTTTTTCGACCGAAGCGTCCTTAAAGGTGCAGGCGAAAAATTGACGCTAGAAGTAATCGCTCTGTGCGTATTCTGTGGACGCCGAGCGATTGCCAACTTGAAAGGCTCGTACTTTCTCACAATATTTACTTTTTTGTTAACCTTTCTTTTTTTCTCTTCATTCTTTCTTTATTTCTATTTTTTTTTCTCTGTCACTGGGCCCGGCAGCTACACAGCGTGCTTGAAATGAAAATCTCAAACACCTCCTCTTTTAGATTTCGTCCTTTCCAGTACCGCGAAATTCAAGTGGGAAAATGAAACGACGCAGTCACGAAGCAAACTCGAATGTTTGGCTCGAGGTGCGCTTCGGCAGTTTTACTCAGAAGATAGGAACTGAATGAAAAAGTATCGATAAGCGGGACTCATTTTTGTTGCCGTGTTCAGGAAGGCGACGCTTTCAACAACAACAAAAAAAAAAATCGGGGAAATCTTTTGGCTTTTAGAACACGGTCGTGAGCGCCGACCGACAAACATTGCTTGCGCCTCTCTGCTTGCTATAAGAGCGGTGAAGACAGCCGTTTTCAAGCCACCGAAGCGATAAGCAAGACTACATACACAACTGATTAAAAAAAGTTTACTCCTGTGGTAGAGTTCCTCCCCTCAATCGCCATTGGCAGGCCATTTGCTCGAATCACGTCACTAACGGACCACTAACGGACTCCGCGAACCGAAGCTGTACGTAATTGATTGCTTGTAACTAATTACATTTGAATGTAATTTTGTAATCAATCGACAAGCTTTTTTGACACCAACGTTTCGGGTAAATGAATTCTTTTTTTTCTTTAACTTATTACAGGTAACAATTATTTGTTTGCGAAAGCGTCACTGACGACATGATTGCGTCAAACTGTTCGGCCTCACAACTGTGCGCACGGCTGCCTGGGATGCTGCTGAGTTCTCTGCATCCTCTGTTCTTAATGTAGCAGGTGGAATTTACGGATGCTGTTTTACACAAGTCGTACCTAGCTATATATATTACGTTGTTATAAACGACTGTTCTTTCCTTGGCTTTAAACGTTTGTTGTTGGTAGTTGTGCTAGCAATACAGTCGTGCCTCGTTAATATGAACACTTTGATCCCCGCACAGAACTGTCCATAAATTCAGTCGTCCGAAATAACTGATCGTGAAGAAAAATAATTACAAAGAACATACACGCTGTCAATGAACTGTGCTTTTGATCATAGTAACGGCCAGTGAAGCTGAAATCAGACATAATTTTGGTATCTACGGACATGCTGTACCGGTCACCTCTATAACTGAATTAAATTTGTCCAACTGGACGAGTATAGTGGCCTATGAAACCCATTATGGTGCCTCAACAATAAATTACATAAAGTTTTGCTACAGATGTTTGCACCCCAGAAACTCCTCCTGTATAGCAGCCCTCTTTAGGCTTAGATGCACAGGCTAATTAGTAGGCTAATTGCTTAGTAGGCAATTTCTTAGTCTTATATATTATTTATATAATTATATTATTATAATTAACTACATATATTAAAATATAGTTTTACAATAATTTTAAATCTTATATTTTGTTGTCGCTGTCCATATTAACTCGGCTAAAATACATGAGCCTCAATGTGTTGTGTACATCTTTCCCATTGTCCATTGTCCAGAAAGAGAGTTGCTATATTTAACTCAATAACGAGGCTGAAATACATTGCAAAAGTTTGGACCCCGGAAATATTGTCCATAATACGAGTCTGTATTAACGCAGATTATATTAACGAGGTACGACAACTGTTAATATATAAATATACATATATCCGAATTACTGAAATTGAAAATATAGTATGTTTATTACAGTAAGTCAAATCTGATGTTCGCAAGAAAACAACCGCATACATTTTTTTTTTTTACCTTATACGACGTTACTCATGCGTGTAGCGCTTACATTCAGAAAGTTTCCGTGCAGCGTATGATGTAATCACGTAGACATGCTGCAAAATCACCGACGACAAATTAAAAAAAAAAAAGCTCCTGTTAAAATGTAACACAAAAATAAATTTTAAGCAAGCCACTCTAGCTTATTGCAGTTTGAGAGAGTTTGTGTGACGGAAACACATTTCTAAGACAAGTAACGCAATAGTAATCGACTACTGTTCAAATAAATATTCAATTACTTTACTGAGGCTGTAAGTGGCCGCTGTAATCCCTTACATTTGAAAGGACGTGATTGTAACTGTAATCGGTCACTTATTTTCTGCAACTTGTAGAATAGTACCGCTGCCTTCACTGACTTAATTGACTGTCTTTAATCGACGAATAGCAATAAAGGCCCCGCCGCAAGATCAGGAACGCTCTCTTCTGAAGAAAATTATAGCCTAGCTATATTAGTTGAAAACGGACTGGACGTGAGGGTACGAAGGACCATTTCCGTACAGCTGTGATATGTAGTGTTCCTCCCTGAGTGTTCCTTTCTTAATTTCAGGAGTGTGTTTTGCGCTAAGTGAGATTAATATATAATGGCTGAAGACCAGCTATACCATCTGTTGACTCCTCTAAGGAAGTGTTAAGCACTGGAGAACATCTTCTATGACAAATTGGAGCTGAACACTTTTTAATCTATGAGCCTACTTCCATTCGCTTCTATGTATTCCTAAATACGCCAATCATCTCGCATTATACGAATTGCTCAGAAACACACAGGGCCCCGTCACAATGAATGAATGAATGAATGAATGAATGAATGAATGAATGAATGAATGAATGAATGAATGAATGAATGAATGAATGAATGAATGAATGAATGAATTTCCGGCAAGGTGGAGAGGGCTCAAAAAAAGCAAAAAACATTCCATTCTACTTGACAAGGGTTCAAGCCCCCTTTCTACAATGTACAGTCGTGAGAAAACGTGGTATACAACACTCAGCCGGTGGCGAAGCTCGAGAAAACTGCATGTCATTTTTATATAGCAACAGCTATCCATGCTCGAGACAATAGTGGCACTGCCTCATTTTGTCCACATGCGTGTGCCGATGTCGCTGTCCCTTACGCTCTCACTAAATGGCATTTCGACGTAGTTGTCCTGAGCTCTGTCACCAGCTGAATGTTGTGTACCACTTTTGCCCACGACTGTACGTGCTAAACGAAGAACCTGTCGGTTATATTGCCATCTAAATACACTAGAAAATTAAAATTGTGAAACCTATCTTGCGATGCCTTATAGTGCTTGGTTATCAGCCGCATTGTCCACTGGTTCACGCGCTAGCACATTTATTACCGAGTTTTATCCCACCATTCATGCTTTCAGTCCACCATTAATTCTCGAAAAAATATACTTATTTTCAGCATTGGAGCCATATGATCAAACGAAAGCGAATTTTTGATGCAGCAAGCTCTCAGAAATTGCTACAATTTCAGTAAAGAACACACCACGAAAACGTTATGCATGCGCTGTTGACTTAAGATCCCAGAATGGTTTCAGACCCCCAAGCACAGAATCACTGAAAAAACTGTATGCACATACGTAGATTATGGTCCTTCAGTCAATATTTTGATGGGAGGAGCAGATAGCAGTAGCGATTCCGAATGTCAGCGCCACCAATCATAGAGGGAAGCTGAAAGTGATGCAGTCGATCGTCGTTTAGGACATGGGTACTGAATTTCGCCGCAGGATTAAGGAACTCCGTTCGAAACGCCAACAATGTTCGGTGAAATCGATGAGCATCAAGACGAGGAGGTCGCTGCGCCTATTTTGTTTTTCACTATGTTGAATCTAGGCTACATTTATCATTTCTCATGTGTGATGCAAATCCTGCTATCGTTTCCAGAGCGGAGATACAATAAGACACTGTTTACAATTTTCGTTTGCCTGCTCTTTAAAAGATATAAAAAAAGGCAGTGAACTTATAATAAGAGGAAGTCCGAACCAGCAGATGTGGGCAGGGCTTGAAACTAATACAAGATAAACGAAAGGAGGAAACGCTAGAGAAAATTTAAGTTATACAAACATAAAGAGCATTTCTTGTGCTCTACTGAACACCGAAAAGCCCCTTAGAGATGACAGGCAGTCTCAAAAACCAAGGCATGGAATAAAAACAAATCTACATATTTCCCTTAGCTCGTGAAGGCGAACGCCTGCGCTGAGCAGCAGTGCATCACGTTCTGCTCGTGTGGATACTCTGAATCCCTCTTGTGATTGTTGCCTTATTTTTCGCCGGCTCTCCAAGTGTGCCTGCACCTAAGTTTTACTTTTCTTTTCTTTTTTTTTTTTTTTTTTTTTTTTGCCATGACATAAGCATTTAAGCCAAATGCACTCGGCGCCTAATCTCGTTGTTAGTGGCCGTCTTAACAGTGGCCGTGCGGTCTCTGCTCTTTTCTTGTCACTGCCATACAAGCTTCTCAACATATGCCTCTACACAAAAAAAAAATTAATCCAGCGCTGAGATTCTTTCCGGAGTCCTCTCTGGTCTCCCTGGTATATGAAAATGGTCATAAAGCGTTTTTTACGGGGTAAGACTTTTAGTCTGCTAATCCGTGACTTCACTGCACACAGTGCCATTTTAGCAGTGATGAGAAAAAAAAAATAGCAACCTCTATTCCGTTCTGGGTAATGTAAAATTTAAGCGGAGATCTTTACCTCGAAGCAAGCCTCGCGTCTTCGTAGCCGGCGGTGTGAGAGAGAAGTATGCATCCGTTACGTCAACTCTAGGGCCCCCAGTCCACAATGCTCCCCGTGGAGCAGCGTCCCCTAGTGAAATATTAATTACATTTTGAGTGTCCTCCAGGACCCCTACTGTGGGAAATAAAGTTTTACCAAACCAAAAATGAATGCAAATTATATATGACGCTATTTTCACAGGTTACGGTTGAGTAGCGACAGCTAGAGGCCAATCGGAGAAATTTTATGAAAACCAATGAGAGCTCAGTTGACCACGCAGCATGACATCGTTGTCCTCGTTGTTTGTGCATAGTTCGAGTATCATAAAGAACGTTGCTTCATTATAATAAGCATTATGCTGAAAAAGAAAATCTGTGGCTCAAAGGACGAGCGCTGCGTATTTTAAACACAAAGAGCGGTTGGTAGAATCCATGTTTTTTTGGGGGCTTTTTTTCGTTTCCTTTTTTCTTTCCTTTATTCTGTGAGATATTTTTTTGAATATGTAACAGAACTGGGAAAGGAGGGGGGGGGGAGGGGGTCTTAAGCCTTGCTTTTAAAGGAAAAACGTTATGCACTGGGTAAAATGGGCTGGCTTTAAGACGGTCTTGTCTAACCATTACTTCCTGTGTTTTACTCTGCCTTAGTTACATGTTCGTTGTGAGATTGTGATGTATTGTATTGTAATTTGTTTCGTTATTTTACTAGAGTTTATTGTCCCTTCTGTCCCCTTTTTTTTTTTGTATGCTGCATCATCTGGAATAAAGTGTATCTTTCACTGCATCCTCCCCACAGTAATACCTCAAGGACTCTGTAGGTATCAGAATTAATAAGTAAAGTAATTAACCAAGGGAGTGATCTCCTCAATATTCCTACTCTAGCGTCTATCAAACGGTCTAGGACGTCAGAGTTCCATATCATCATGCAATGCAGCTATAGGCTGAGCAGAGTCTTGTACCTTAGGTTGGCCGTTCCCACGTGCAGTAAAGATGGCCACAAGGGGCTCCTTATCTCGACTACATTTAAGCTTCGCTTTTAAGGGCAGGGCGCAATAGCTTTACATGGTCGCTCAAGATCCCAACGCTGTCGTTTACCAGCCTCTCTGAGACGTCTGTGTTCCCGGTGCCCCAAGCGGATTGCTGAGGCCGAGTCGAATTTTGTGCCTCAGGTTGTCCAGTGCCAAGTGGGATAGTATCCCCTTGGGCCACTCATATATCAGCTAGCCGGTTGCACCGACGCGATGACGGCGACTCCGATGCGATCTTCGGTCCCAAACCATTTTAGCAAACGCATTCTTTGAATAAGCAATCGCTTGAGTTTCCCCTTTACTGCTAGGGGTCACTCAAGAGAAATGCACATAGGGAGCAACTCTTTGCTTTAACATCCAGCACCGCAGTGACCTGCAGCTTTTTGCGATGAATTCAAATGCGCGGGCGAATGGCTGAGCAGTTTCTAGCAAGTGCATAAATTGGTCAGGTCGTTTGGACGGTGCGCAAAATACCGCTTGTGTTAATTAAATTTATGGGCATTGTTTAAAGGCACCCAAGAGCACAGACGTGTGGACACGCGCTTGAGAGCAGCCGGCCAGCAAGCCACTAGCAGCACGGAGGCGACAGCCATTTTGTGGGCTCATCAGTGATTCAGACATGAAGGGAAGGAAGTCTAACAGAGAACTGCGACGGGAATTTGAGAGAGTACGTTCAGCCGATCTAGTGCCATGTCGCGACTTCAGAAAATATGCATCGCTTTAGTATTAGCAGGAGCATCCAGGTTAATAAAAAAATTACTGCCTATTCAGAAATTGAGAGTAGGTGTAAGCAAGAAAGGATTACAGTCATAGCACGTTGTCGGCACGGGCGGGCAGCAGTCTTCTGTTGTGACATATAACTGCGAAGCGATTGGTTTCCGCAAGACGCTTCCTAGTTCTTTTGTCATCAGGTTTCTTCCTCACTCTGCTTGGGTAGCACTGCAGCCTGCAGTATTTGGAAATAAATATATAAAATAACGACATTGCTCGGCTTAAGCAGCTGTGACTGTGACGGCATTGAAATCCGGAATGATGCAGAAGCGTGAGCGAACACAAAGTGACGCTGGTCTCAGAAGAATGTTGAACAAACGGCGCATTCCAGTACTCTCCGATGTCTGCTAAGGAGAAAAACGCAATCAGTTTCGTCCGCAACATAGAGATAGACTTCATTTCAAATGCCCGAACGCGCTTCGAACGACTGCCGCCGCGACTGCCAGCGTCGGACTGTTCTATGCGCGAGTGTACGGCACCGTGGCGCCATCTTTGTGTTATCTGCGGAAGCCTTGCGAGCAGCGAAATAGTCTCGTTAAATCTCGTTTGGTGCGCGTATATTCACGCTTCGGTGCCCGGGTGATGAAGAACAGGTGTCAGTATGTTCGTTCTTGGTTTTATTTTCACGTGTCCTCACGACCACCGACAACGAAAGTTAAAAGCATTTCAGGCTTCAAAAAAAGAGTTCTATCAGTGTGACCAGTATTATAGTTCCGTACTGTCGACAGTCCTCCGTTGTGGCATTTTTTTCTGCGTTAGAATTAGAAGTAACACTATTCAAAGCGCTATATAGTGTGTGTGCTTTGACGTCTCCACCCTTTACGATGTCCTCCCACCAGCCACCACTCATTCTCACAGGGCTCCATTCACCAGATATCAAGAGCAGAAGAAACAATTGGGGGGGGGGGGGGGGGGGGGGGGGGGTTAGCATGGCTTGAAGGCAGTGATAGAGCGAAACCTGGGAGTGTTGCAACCCGATTTTCAATCTTCGGTTTTTCCATATTGTTTATTTAAATTAAGTTTTGGGGAAATGAAGGAGCCTTCTACTTCTGAGTGGACGCCACTGAATTGTGTACACCTACATCTAACATATATAGTTTCAGCGCAAATTCCTTTTCGACATGCCGTATTGATGTTACAGCCGCCAGTAATATTTTACGTGAGCACACTGCGAGAAAATGCAAGCTGAGATATCCTGGTGAGACTTGGCGCCAGCGCCTTTACCAGCGCCTGCTCCGGAGAACGTCTGATAGCTGCGCACCACGTAGGTGGAGCCACGGTCGAAATGCGAGAGGAGGAGCGTTGGCCCCAGAGGAAGAGAGGGAAGATGGCGCTACTGACGGCTTTTCCCATATTTTTTATTCAAATTAAGTTTTGGCGAAACGAATGAGCCTGAGTGGATGGCGCGGAATTATGAACACTTACTTCTAACCAGGTCGAGATCATGTTTTCAGATTTTTTTCTTGCATATTGTACAACAGTTTATAAGAAAGGAAAACCGCAGTATCGGTCAGAGTTGAGAGAAGAAAGGTAAGAGAGGAAGCAGGCAGAAACAGGTCCCATAGTGGAAGACTACGGAGTAATTTGGCCGCCTCTGGGCCAAATGTGTGGGTTGTGAGAGGCCGCGCCTGCGGCCTCACACAACCCAACACGAAGCCTGCTATACCTAGCGTAGCGGTGCTTTCTCTTCCATTGCAAACTGCTTTATAAGACAGGTAAAACGCAGTATGTGGAGTAGTAGTAGTAGTATTAGTAGCAGTAGTAGTAGTAGTAGTAGTAGCAGTAGTAGTAGTAGTAGTAGTAGTAGTAGTAGTAGTAGTAGTAGTAGTAGTAGTAGTAGTAGTAGTAGTAGTAGTAGTAGTAGTAGTAGTAGTAGTAGAAGAATTTATTGATCGCAACACTTAGCCGCCTAATAGATCGATGGCCTGCTGGACGAGCAGGCGCTATTCTTCCTCACCCTCAGTACCAAGCCAGTCCGTCCAGGTCAAGACAGTATGGGAGGTGATGGGAAAGAAACCTGATTGCACTGCTACCGGGCAGGAAAATAGGCAAAGAGAAAGGTTGGCATAAAGCGAAGGGCAGTTGGGGCATGAAGGATCACGACGGTATTGTCACTTGAAGGTGAAAACCTCCCTGACACTGTCAGTTTGAAAAGTAGTCGTAGTGAAGCTTTCGATTGAAAACGGGCTGCGAAATCCAATTTAAAGGTTCAAAAACGAAAACGTTTTAATGCTGCTAACGCGGAAATCATATCTGGCAAAGTGACGATTTGCGAAAATTTGACTAATGTCATGAGCTACCATCCAATTTTTTCCTGTAGTTTCGGTTTCGGCTCAGGCGCCAAACGACTGTAGTGTTAATTTCATGCTCAGGTTACGTGAGACAAGCAAAAACATTGCCATAAAATCACTGCTTATTCATTTCCTTATTTTATGTGTTGGGCAGCATTCCATAATAATTCGTGCGAATTAGTTATAGTGATTAATACCTTCGTGTGGGCGAATCGGTGAGGCATCATGTGGAGCAGGACCGCAAGAAACAAGGACAAAGGAACACTCTGAAAAATGCGCTAGTCCTGTTTTTCAGTGTGTTCCTTGTGTCCTTGTTTCTTGCGCTCTTGCTCAGCATAGTTATAGTGAACATGGCTGCAGCCGCCATATTGCAGTTGTACGCCTCACGTGGCCTTAGTGCCCCTGTAACCAAAACTGCACTGGAGAAAATTTCAATGAGAAATTATTTACCACACTGCTACGCAATCCACACGGTCATTCACGCTTAGTAATTGCGGCACAACATTCCACACATTGGTGGATTTCAGTGTATTATGGTGGATTCTTGTGGATCGCGATAAATTAGGGGGAGTTATGGTGAGTTATGGGTAATTATGCTGAACTCTAGTAAATGAAAAATAGTCACTGCTTTCACCTTTGCTGCGCGGAAGCAGTCTAAGTGCCGTACGTAACGTTTCAACGTTTACCGTTTATGCAAAAAAAAAAAAAGCTAATGCTTAGGACTTACTGAAATCTTTGCCACAGTGCACTGGTAGCAGATGTCACAATAGAAACGCGGCGAAAAAATCACTTCACTGTGAGGCGACAGTGTAAGAATTCAAAGCGAGAAGCCGGCTCCACTTCGAGGTGTTGCGTCGCCGCCCCTAACCATAGCGCCATCCGCAGCGCGTAGGCACAGGCAACTGCAGAGCGCACCGATTTGACAAGTCTTGTCAGCGTGACAGCTACGGTATGGAAAATATAGAAACGCATCGTTCTAAACCCTGTGCTCGGAGAGCGGTTCACAAGTGACACTCACCAGGGCGGAAATGATTTTTTTCCATTGCCTCGACCTGTTAGAGGCGTTTAATAACAGAATCTGCTGCGATTCGAAACGTGAGGCTCAATAGTACTTCGAAATACACGCCTCGAAGCGGTGCGAAGACGTGGGTTATGCTAGTTTCTTAAGGTGCAGGCCCTAGACTGGCATTTACTAAAACTACTTAAACATTCCGCACAATCATCTAACGCTCCTGCTCGCCGCATCATGTAATCAAAATATGTCATTAGGCGTGGTATGCTTTTAGTGCCCATTGTCGCCGCGCCGCCGGGGAGAACATGGCGTTGGGTCGGAAAATACGGAGGCGAACCGAAGGTGAACCTAAACCCTAAACCAACCTTCGTAGGTCACAATCTAGTGCCTACGTTTTGCGATGACGTTGAAGCTGTGCATGCGCCAAGGGTCTTCCTTAGCTCTGCACTGGTTTCGTAATGGAAATCTGGAAAAGCGCATAAGCATCGCATTTCACGGTGGACATCTCAAGCGTGCCGCCAACACGAATGGCAAAATTCGGTGAACTAAAAATTCACCGTCAGATGATTCAGATACTGAAACAAAATATCATTGAACGCGGTATGCCTTCAAGTCATTGATGATATATCTCTGCAGTGCTCACCAGATCAGCAAAGCACACACGCAACTGCACGTAAAGCCTCCGACAGCCCAAACGCACGACCATATCAGGCGTGCTATTATTCAACAAAGCAGTGTTTTCCAACGGCGTCTTCGTGTTTCGGTTTACAGCGGTGCGTTGGGAACACCGCTGTCTGACTAGAAGCCCTCCCGTCATCACGTACAGCCGTGTGATTGCGGCTGGGCTGGTTGGAGGAAACCGCTAAATGCCGGGCATAATTGACGCCATTGTCAAAGTTATCTAAGCAGAACAATCAAGCCAGGCGAGAGGACAGCTCCGGAAATAAACCCATTTCATGCTTCCATCATCTCTCGATTACTGCAGAAGAATTTTTACGGACATTGTTTCTTTGTTTTTGTTCCCCCGCTAAGAATACACTGCCAAGAATAGGCATTGCAATAATAGCTAGTGCGCAGCCTCTGTTCTACCTCTACCTCTGTTGCTTTTTGTGATAGAGGGATATAGCATGTCTATTCCATTGGAATCCCACTCTGTTTTCGTCTTTACCACTACGTGTCTTGTCTGAAGCAAATAGAAGAGCACGCCATCTTTGAATCTGAGCCAGTAACGAAAAGAAAACGTAATGGTCGCAGCATGACAAAGGGCCAGCTAAAGTAAACCAGGATGAAATGAATGGAGAATCGTTGTATGATACACGTTATTGTAATCTAACCAGAAGGCGTAAACTTAACGTCAGGACAACAGAGTGAGCTATGGAAAGAAAACAAAAAACGTTAGACGCTACCTCAACGCAAGACTAGAGTGGATCGGGGACCAAACGCGAGTTGATGACTTTCGGGCAGAAATGCTTAAGGAGAATGGCTGCAGGAAGGGTATGTGATGAGAAAGGATAACCGAGGCTAGCTGTGGAAAATGGACTGGATTCTGAGGGAACGCATGCTTAGCAAGGGGAGGCAGAAAGTCAAATCTGCAGATGAGAGTATGAAGTTTACGGAGATCAAGTGGAAGCAGCTAGATAAGGACAAGGTTGATTTCATTGACGTGAGGGAGTCCTGCAGAGGGAGTTAGTATTGTGGCTGATGAAAGGGACTCCGGTTATCCACCCACAGTCAACATGTGCGTGCGTAACGTTCCCCTCCGTTTTGAGTTCTAATAATGACCACACTGGAATAGCAGCTCACGGCATCGCTCGCGGTACAACTGGCGTTGTCAATCTTAATTCCGCTCATATCTATTCATCAAATTGGAGTCATTAGACGGCAAACGCCATACCCTAATTGCACGCCGGTGAGTTTATCCTTTTGGCTTTGAGAACTGAGTGACGTCTCCTTTCCCTGGCCTGTGTAGTTGCCCCGATGACGTTGCCAGCTGAATAAAAGATTAGACCATTACGAGTACTTACGTACTGGGAAAACAACATCACTGATATTTTTTATTTACCTAGTAATGCTTCATAATCCATTCCAATTCAAAACAAATCACCTTCAAATCTACCGAAAGCGTGCCAGTCCACTTTATTGCATTGTAATTTACCCTAATACAAACACGTCCAGCCTAATCAGGAAGCGCGCAGAGCAGCCCAATTAACAAACGCGAATTACTGGCGTTCTAGTCTAAATGAATGTAATTGGTGCAGGGCCGCCTTAATGATAGAATATGGAAGATGCATTCTCCCTTATGTAGGTGTAGTCTGGCTGAAGATCATGAGGATGATGGTGATGATGAATACTACACAATTCACCTTTAATACGCTGAAATCCAACACAATCCCGTTTATGCCATTCTAATACAACGTAGTGAACTGTTTTAAGCAACCAGAATTCATCCTTAATAGATCATATCTATACAATAAATCAGCTCAAATAGATATGAGTAGACTAGAACCAATCCCTACACATAAACTTCATAAATCGAGAAGACATCTGACTCAGTCGAAACCGCAGAAGTCATGTAGGCATTACGGGTTCAACGGGTAGAGTAGCCATTTGTATATCTGCAGCAGCATAATAGCGGCCACGGTTCACCATAAAGTAAAAAAAAAATCCCTTAAGGAAGGCTATAGTATAGGATAGGGCAAGGTAAAGGTAGGTCCCCTTAAGGAAGGCTATAGTATAGGATAGGGTAAGGTAAAGGTAGGTCCCCTTAAGGAAGGCTATAGTATAGGATAAGGTAAGATAAAGGTAGGTCCCCTTAAGGAAGGCTATAGTATAGGGTAAGGTAAAGGTAGGAATAGTAGTAGTAGTGGTATAGATATCACGTTAGAAGACAGTAACCGTGCCGAATGGGTGAGCGCAAGTTTATGACACTCTAGTAGAAACCACAATGAAATTGGAGTGGGCTGGTCATACAATGAAAAGGGAGGATAACCGGAAGTCTTTATTAGGGACAGACTGGGTTCTGAGGAAGGGCAAGCGTGGCTGGTGGCGGATGGAGATTAGGTGGGTGGATGAGGTTAGGAAGGTTATGAGCATCAAACTGATACAGCTACCACAGGATCGGGTTAATTGTAGGGATATAGGAGAGGCCTCCACACTGCAATGAGTTAATCAAGCGACTGAAATGATCGGAAAATTTATTTGCCGCAAAGTACGGTTTACAAATAAGTGTACAAAACTTTAGAAGCTCAAGTAAATTGTTTAATCGTCCCTGAACAATTTGCGTAAAAATATGTGCAATGACGACGCTGGAGAAGTGAGGACCATCCTCATCCATGCATCCATGCATGGAATCTCAATCCATGCCTGAAGGAATCTTTACTACAAAGAAAACTCTATTATTCAAGACAAAATTTGTACACTTGGCAGATCAAATATGCAAGAGGCGCGGACATTCGAATACTAGAAATACAACACGTTACGAATAGTACAGCTTAGACTGCAGTGTTCTTTTTGGCTCTTTCTCTACACCTCGCTGACCAAAAAAGGCCCACCATCGATCCTTTTTGTACGCAACACTGTGGCCGGGCATTGCGAAGGCAAGCGCAGACGACTCTGTTTACTGCGATGAATCCGCGTTCCGCAAACCCGCCTGGCACGCACTGCTCCCGTGATTCCTGCCCCCGGCCCTTTGGGCGCCCCATGGATCTCATTCAGCGAGTAACAGGACAGCCATTTGCATTAAGTACAGCCCATGAGTGCGCGCCTAAGATTCCGGCTGCCCTGCAGCGAAACAAGCCGCAGACGAAGAGAGCAAAGAGATACAAGCATACTCGACAGGCTGTGCTGCGATTACATGCCGCTTTGCATACGTGTGTGTTCCTATAGTCTTTTTTTTTTTTTTTTCATCTTTCTTTTTCGGCAAAACTATGCCAATATTTTTTTCCTTGATTCAGGGCGGCATACGGAATTAGAAGAAATTATGTCTACGGACCGCTGTCGCAAGGTAAGGGTGTTTTTCGTTTTTGTCAAACGTTAGACTTTTCTCGGAGAAAGCGGCCTTAACAAAACACTTTTTTTGCAAACGAGCGCAATCAAGTTTAGTGCCGAGTTGTGACTGGCTTCCTCTTCAACGTGGCAGTAGTGCAATATCCCTGAATAAGGGTATTCATTCCGCGTTTCACGCTTGTTGGTCTCCTCGAGTGAACTTGGCAGAGCCTTCTGATCCCAGATCACAAGCACCGCCTTAGTAGGAGATGCGAAGCATATTTTACAGCAGTAGGTTCCCAAAACAGAATGAATGTTGCACTGTGAGGCTGGGGTTAAGATTGTTGCAAGCTACAGGTGGTATTGGCCTCACGGATTCTGCCGTCTATTTGCTCCACCGTAGCGCCATTTGTATGTTAAATAATGTCCAGTAATCAGGCACAAACCTGAAACCTGCTGATCTACATCGCTACATACATACAATCACCATTCTAGTGATTATCCCACTCCTACTCACACCATCTGGAATCCAGATTCGAGTCCTGGAAGAGTCATAGGAGCAGGCGGCAAGCCTCCTTTGTATACGTCCGGTTTCTACGCGGGTGTAGACAATGACCTGAAGCGAACTGTGAGGGTATCCAGCCTTCTTGAGAGCGAGCAACGCAACTTTCCGCGTTTTACACTTGACAGCACATGGCATAATGTTCTATATCCTCGCACACACCTCATGCGAAACATAGCGAAGACGACCGCTCATCATCCACGCGAGGAAACTACAGAGCCCGTGCGAATGTTATCAACTAACGTTGGTTGGTACCTTTTTTCTGTGGCTTGTAGAGCGAACCTCACAGGGTACTGAAATGGCTGAGCACTGTTTTTCCAAATAGCCTCTTGGAATCCTGAGGGACCATTTCTTGATGAATTACCTGACAGCCCTTTATGGGCGCCACTGCCGCCACCTAGTTACCTATTTGTGATTTCTGCTCTAGGTCCGGGTGTCGGATAATGCAGAGTCGTCAAAGATTGATCCAGAGAGAATCTTCCAAAGGAAAGAATTCACTATATAAATAGCAGCATACAATACTCAACTTCCGGGGAGGAGCTACATCATGAAAACCAGCGCAAAACGTACAAACGAGTGCTAAGGATATCGTGAACGATTTAGAGAACAAAAGGAAAAGGAAACGAGAGGTCAAAACATTAAGGCTTTTGCGTGGCCATAGTTATTGATGAAGGCAAAGCATCTGCATAAAAAGACCAGAAATTGTCCTTGAACGCAACACGAGAGTGTTGAACCGCTTTGTATACAGGACGTTCACAAAGAACCTCTCACTTGGCTCTACGAGACACAACAGCTAAAGCGGAAAGATTCTTGACAGGAAGTTCACGGGAATGTGTAGTGATATCACAGACGACTGTTTCCAGCGTTAACAGATTCAGTGGCAATAGTAACAATGATGATAACAAAATGTACAGCCCATCTCCCTCAAAGCATATTTGGTGGTAAGTCCTGATTGGCTCTGGAACGATTAGTACAGTGATGATTCCATGGCGTCATGCCATGTCATGACTGCCACTAACATGATTGCAGGCATGACCGGCACTGAAACGTTTCTCTTCTGCTTCTACCAGCATCATGAAACGGAAACCTGGTTTGCCTAGAGATTAGTAGAATAGGGTAATAGGGGAATACGTGTACCCTGTCTTACGGTCTTGAGTGATAAATGAATGCGCGGTTTCATTTCACTTGCTCATACAGAAGTAACAGCCAAGTCGGAAAAAAAAAAAACTTTTCTGATGTTACGACAGAATTTCTGTGCGGTTTTTGACGAGAAACCTGTTGTGACAACAGAACAATCTGTAGTAACATCAGAAATTTCTGTAGTTACAACAGGAAAGTGCTACAGAACTACAGGCAACAGAAATATACTACAGAAAAACTACAGAACTACAGAAAAGTACTACAGAACTACAGAAAAATTTGATGATTACGACAGAACTACGGGATATTTTGTCGTATTTTGACACAGTTCTGTAGTTTTTTTTTCGACTGGGAGTTGCAGCGAAAAACAAACTTCTATACTCTCTTCCTAATGAGAATAAAAAATGAAACCTCTCGGTTCAAAAATGAAATCCCTGAATTATACCAAAAATTTATTTTCCCCTAAACAATGTTGAGATTGCCTAGTTGCAGGGGAAAATCCCTAGGGTTGGCAGCAGCACTGTGGTCATACTGCGTGCCTGTATCGTCCGTCGCCATGGGGTTTCAATCGCATTCCCAGCACCCCGTCTCTTGCGGCCTGCTGCGGCTCACCAGTTGCCTCCCGTAGCGTGCAAGCTCCATCCACCATCTTGTGTTCCCGCATCTGGTTCACACTCGGTGCCCCTCCGACTCAGCGCGTTGTCCAACCACGCTCTTCGAGAGGACGCTCAACTCATTTTATGAGCTTGCATGTTTCTGCGTATTTGTATTGTCTAACCGACCATCTTTGTTTTCCTCGCATTTAAAATGTGAGCACAGGACACAAACCACCCTCCGTCAACAACCCGATAAGGACTTCGTCCCAAAATGAACCACAACTAGAACTTTGTAACGCATTTCTTTTTTTTTAGGTTTATTAATATCGGTCAGACTAATTTGTTTGGATCGTACGACAAACTTAAGAAGCAGCGTTTTCTAGCGTGTCAGGAGCGTAGGCCATTTTATTGAATATAATCACAAAGGCATGCCACAATAGCCCGCAATATCCCTCAGTTATCTCAATATTATTTAAAAGTACACGTAATTGAGTTTCTAACTCCCTCTTGAAGGCCAACTGCAATAAATGCTGCTTTTACTACAGTGCCGCTTAAAGCGGTCGACTAGTCGTCGACCGCTACTACTACTGCCGCGATTATAATACCAAAACGCTGCGCAGTCGTTGGGGGCATGAACAAACGCGGCATGTAAAAACGTGCGCGTCGCATGCGCTTCTGAAGCACAGAGAAGTTCAAAGTGATGTAAACTCATTAGATCGGCGTTTTCGTGTCGCGATACCCAAATGTAACGAGCACTTACTCTAAAGGGTTGTAACAAGCATCAGAAAACCGCCCAAAAACTGCATTGCAGCGCGCGATTGTGCTCGTTTCTACGTCTCTTCGGGATCTTTTCAATGACCGTCGCTTCTCCATTTCCGGCTCCGAAAAGGGCGGTTTTGCGAGCGATTCCTAAATCACTCGATTCAATACGAATGCAAAATTTCGTTTTTCTTGATCTACTGCTAAAAGACGCTTCTTTTAAAATTGGAGTGATAGATTTTGTTGCCATTGGCAATCAACTAGGAGTGCAGGACATACTAACGAAGCAAATTTATGGCGCACGTTCGTAGTCTAGACTGTTTCTATCAATATGTGCATAAAAAGGATTTTACAAGATTACAAAGCCCCCTCCTAATTGTTCTCGAAAACATAGCCCACCGGTTTTCTATACCTCTTTCAACTATACTCGCCTCGACCGCCGAAAAAACTGAGAAAACTCTTGCACCGCATCGGAAGATTAGACCATTACTATCTTATAACCACAGCTGCTTCGCAATTAATCGCAGGTGTGTGTGTGTGTGTGTGTGTGTGTGTGTGTGTGTGTGTGTGTGTGTGTGTGTGTGTGTGTGTGTGTGTGTGTGTGTGTGTGTGTGTGTGTGTGTGTGTGTGTGTGTGTGTGTGTGTGTGTGTGTGTGTGTGTGTGTGTGTGTGTGTGTGTGTGTGTGTGTGTGTGTGTGTGTGTGTGCGTGCGTGCGTGCGTGCGTGCGTGTGCGTGTGCGTGTGCGTGTGCGTGTGCGTGCGCATGCGCATGCGCACCTCGGTCTTGTACCACCTTCTGAAGTTCGCATACACTTTAGCGGCAGTTATCAATAGAAACCGCGTTCGGTGATATCGTCCACATGTTTCTCCGGTGTTTGACCACTGGCGGGTGGTAGTCTCCAGGGGTACATAAGAATACAATAAACGGAATTAGTACACTTTATGACGGAGGGTATATTTAGGACCCGACATTTGGCGAACAGAGCCGTTTCGCTGGCCACTGCTTAAACCCCAATGCCACTGTCACCAGCTGAACGTCATTCATGCTTAACTAACTGCCACCTCGTGCTCTGTACGTTTCACAGCGTCGTTTTTATCAACTCCAATCCGTGCGCAATTGATCGAGGGAACACTGCTACTGCAGCCTTCTTGAGCACGTTAAAGCCAAAAATTTCATAGTGGCCTACCACTACGGTCCCCACTAAGCGATTTCCCCGGTCTTTGTCTGAGAACAACGTTTGTCCTCGAAAACTCAGGCTCGAACCAAAACCTAAACTAAACCGTTCGTGCCAGCGCTCCTAATTCTCGTTTTGCGTGACCTTACTAAATCACTCATCATCGTTACTGCGAAAGTGTTACTGGTATAGCAGGAACGATCTGGGCCGGTGTCTGTGCGAAGCCTCTGCCCACCTTTGCGGGGAAAAAAAAAATCTCGTCGGACTGGATACAGACCTAACATTCATTGTTGGAAGCGAGGCTTGAACCTCATATCTCTCGCCGTAGCCGGCAACAGCATGTGTCGTTGAGGTTATATATCAAATAACATATGGCGCATAACTCTCGCGCTGCTTGCATCATGTCGTTGTCTTTATCACCTTCCATTCGCGCGCAATATGTATACTAAAGACACGCGTATATCGCAGTGAACTCTTTATGTGGGTTAAGTGGCCATAATTGTTAGTGCGCTGTCACTAAAATTCGAAGTCACCGATTTCGCCATCTTTTCCGTAGCTCTATCGGCTGCAATTTTTCATATGCCATAAAATTCCTATAAAATTGCAATGCATTCATCAGAGCCCTAAAGTGACATTTCGTTTCTTTAAGATGTTCTGTTCATCACGTGCCATCAGAAAATTCAGCAGTCTTATAGCTTGGTTAATTCAATAAGCACTTTTTCTTGGGCTAGTTGGTTCATATGAGCAAAAAAAAGTAATGAACTTGCGCAAAAAGTAGAGGAAGAAAGAGACGTGACGACCGGACAGGTTTGCGCTCTGTTCTTTCGTCATGTCTCTTCCGCTACTTTTTGTGCAAGTTCATTACTTTCTAGCTTGGCTAAGCTCGAGTATAGGATGCAGAACTATTATTTATCACTCGTTCAGCTAAGTCACGATTCGTTTCGGTTTGCTCTTTCATGTCCTGTCAAGTTTGGTTAAGCATTTATTGGGAGCTTTGGTGTCGAACGAGCATTACGATGAAAGAGGTCTAATTAAGAAAACTTGAGTGTAACTTTGTAAGAGGAGTTAAAGGCCTCTTCCGAAGCACAGCGCAGCTTAGCACTTAAAGGAGGCTACACAGCCATTCAGGCAAAATCCATGAATGCGGCTAGAAATGCCCTGCAGTTAAAGTACGAGGACCAAACGATACGAAGACACACCACAAGTGCTTACTCTCAAATGACTCCCATCACAATGGGGCACAATCCTTGCGCATGAGCGGCTAGAATCGCAGGATAACAAATAAAAATATCTCTTTACAAACATACAAGAACAAAGTGGCAAATAGCAAGGATGCCGAAACCAACGACGTACGTCAGTAAACCTGTCATATTTGTAACACATAATGAGGTTATATTCTTCGATACACGTTGAGTTCACGATGCCCTGTGTCATGTTCGTTGTATGCGCTTGTGAACCTTTCCGCTGTTTCATATCCTGCGATTACAACCGCTCAATCTGCCTATAAGATATGTGTGTCAAAGCCCACAAAGCTTGGCAGTCTTTGGTTGCTGAGTATCTTTACTGTGACAGTTGGACACTAGCGAAAACGCCGTCGCGTGTGTGGGTGAGGCCGGTGGAGCAACAGGTGCAGCCGTGGTCGAACGAAGGAACACCTGTTTCACGGAAGCAGAAGCCAGTGTGCTTCAGGAATAAAACTCCAGTTTTAGTCGCCGGGATTATTCTGTACTGTCTCAATCATCCTCATTTCATGTAACATTGGGAACAAGGCTGCTGTTTGCATCTAACTAATCAACCCAGTAGCGCATTTACTAAAAATAACAAAGATAGTTAAGCAAATTGACTGTTCTAGAGCATCTAGGTCGCATCTGCGCTGATCTGTTTTTAACAATGCATTGTAACCATCTCTAGAAAGTACATAGGAGAAGTTCTCGTATAACAGTGGTTACTTTTATTAGCCCTTTGGTCGTTCTGAAGATGTGCGAAGCTTTCAATGCAGACATGCCTATACTGGAGTAGTAGCAGTGCAGCGAGACTCAGACCCATGCAGTGCCTAGTTTGTGCTGCCTTCCTGTCCCATCCCCCTACCCGAGGAAAAATAAACGCGACTTGATTTTATTCGCTGCCCGGAGTGTCTCACGCGATATTTCGTGGCTCGAACCAGGGCATTTGACTCGGTCGCTGCGCTTGCGACAGCGCCAGCTGAGTGACAATCGCAGCCAGCAGCGCTGTCCAAACAGTTCCCATTGCTTCTTCTCTGTCTTTAGCATCGTCTTCGCCCACCACGGTGGCTGGGCGCAGAGCGCGAAGACAGGCGCCAACCCGGGTCTGGAGCGCCGACTGAGCGAGGGTAAGCGGGATGTCCTTTACAGGTGGCCCCGCGGGGCCCCAATCGATGGCCGTTCCGAAGGCAGCCCATGTCAACAATCCCATCTCGGCATGACAACGTCGATCGACGCCGCCGCTCTCTGGCAACGGGGCCAACCTGCCGCCGCCACGCCACCCGGCGTTGCGCGGCTACCCGACGCACCCGGAGCGACGCTGGGGCTTTCGCCCTTCTTCCGTCTCGAGGCTTCGTCGGCGGCAGTCTCGCTTCAGCTGCACGCTGACGGCCCCGAGTCAACCGTGCATGAGAAGGCAGCTTCGATCCCCCCTCCGCGCTGGGCTCCTCGTCTGGGGTCATGCTGTTCGCTGCCATTGCGTGAGAGGATAGGTGCCGCGGCTGATACTTTGACCAGCCTTTAAATGAACATCAGATTCGCCTCGCCTTTGGATGCGCCATGGCTCGTTTCTTTATCATTTTGATCCGGTTCATCTAGACAGCACGCGGTGGACATAGAACTTTCAACCCACATTTCAGTCTACATCGTTCCTCGTGCTTTCGTGCGAACCAAATACCAGTCGTTAGACATAGCTTTGGAGCCAAGGATGCCAAGTGGCACTGCCTTCATCCGCCTTTTACTCTATAGCATGTAGCATCACTGTTCACAAGTTACCGTTCTATCATCTTCGCCCTTTCCCATGTTTCCTATGTTTTAATTCTTATTGACATGGAACACGCTATGTACTCTCACGTAGCTGAAAACGAACCCTAGTGAGCAAAAGGACCGCAAACACAACAAAAATGAACTGTCGCGAAGTGGGTCCAATCATCGTCATCAACCAGACTATGCCCACTGCAGGGCGAAGGCCTCTCCCATATTTCTCCTATTAACCAGGTCCTGTGCTAGCTGCATCCACTTGACCCCTGCAAACTCCTTAACCTCATCCGCCTACCTAACTTTTTGCCTCCCCCTGCTACACTTTCCTTCCTTTGGAATCATGTTTGTTACTCTTAGCGACCATCGGTTATCCTCTCTTCGCACTGTATGTCCTGCCCATGCCCATTGCTTAGTCTCGATTTCCACTAGAATGTCATCAGTTCGTTATATCTCTGACCCACTCTGCACGCTTCCTGTTTCTTTAACGTCACACATACCATTTTCTGATCCATGGCTCTCTGCGTTGTTATCAACACAAGTTATTCAATATCCGAAGTCCACTATCTCTCGTTATAAGCGAAGGCTGCAAATGGTTTGCTTACACAGGCTTCACCATTCTTATGAAGGGGGAAGCCCCCACGTGCTTGCTGCCTGCAAGTGCGATCCGTGCCTGGTGAGGAAAGCCCTCGAATTTGTGCTGTGCGAAAGCGGCGCTGTATATGAAGCAACCTGTTTCTATAAGCAGTCCTTACATTCATAAAAGAGCTGAGTCGGCCTGGTTGGTTCATGTTGGACTGAATGGCGAAACAGCGCTTGCACACGGGACGGGACGGGGGAGACAGACACATGCGCTGTTTCCCCAAGAGGTTTACTGCTGCCTTTATACGCAATGAAATATTAGGTTGTTAGCACATTTCTCTTTCTATTCTATCCTGTCCCATCTGTCAGCGCTGTTTCGCCCTTCCTTTCAATGCTTACATTACTCATTACTGGCTGTGTTAACACGTGCCTGAGTGGAAGCTCATATGTTCAATATATATATATATATATATATATATATATATATATATATATATATATATATATATATATATATATATATATATATATATATATATATATATATATATATATATATATATATATATATATCAGTCCACCCGCTGCCCTAAGGGCACAGTTATTTCAAACAGTGCGCCTTTTAAGCGCGGACATCACCTAAGAAGAAATAAATGGCTCCCGATTTACCGAGCATAGTTTTAATAACTGTCAACAGCTTTTGCGCAAGGGATGCTTTACAGTGTTTGCAGGTTCGACCTAGACGTCAGAATAACGTCAACACCACCGAGAAGCGGTCGGAGCAGAAAGAACATTTGCGTCTTCAACAAAGAAGCGAACGTGGTCAGGAGCACATAACGGCATTTTCACGAGTGACACACTTAGTGCTAGTGCACTAAAACTCTAAATATACTTTTTATTTTCGCTCAGAGGAAGGCGGAAGCGTATGGGGACGGACACCTGTGGCTATAGTTGGTAATACGTATTCGACGTCGAGATAGGCTGACCCGTACCGATGTTGTCATTTTGCACACCCCTCCTTCATTTTTGTACCGTCTGAGTTTCGCTTTCTGTCCCATTTCGAAGCACACGTGGATATGTTAGCCTATTCTCGCCATCAAGAATTCAGTTTTAAGCCTAGTTTTCAATTTTCTCGAGTCCCCAAGTTCTCGCGTTGTATTTCCTGGCTGATGCCTCGACAGGCCCACTTGAAAATTGAGCAGAGTGTAGGTCTTCGTTCATTGCAGTTCCATTTGGGGTATCTGACGATACTCGTTTACGCCTTCAGGGCCGAGCAGGAAGCGTTTTCTCCACTGATCCAGCTCGAGGCTGCATATGCAAAGGTTGTAGACGTTTAAAGAAGCGCACGCCATTTTTCTTCGCAATAGCTTCTTCTCTTCGGCACTTTATGCAGGCCACAAGAAGGCCAAGGAATCTCGGTTGCAAGGCGTAAACCCCTTAAGGTTACTGTTCACAGATGTGCGAAACAAAACGTCCAGCGGAAGTGTGATCTTTGCTCCGTTCCTCACTACGAAAGACAAGGGCAACATTTTCCAGTCAGGGTGGTGAGGGCATGTCCGTACGCGACTAGAGATCACGGTGTTAGTATTTAGAACGAATACAACTATGTGGTTCATGCCATATTGTCTTTAATCTTTCGTAGTCCGGCAAATAGCTTGTCAAGCGGAATATGGTATCCATTTAAGATGGCTGCCTACAATGTCTCGTTTCCTCGGCAGCACGGCTGTGGGATTCTAATAGCTGTGACACGTTTAGCGTCAATTTTGACATCAGCTTGAACAAGCGCAAGATTTCTGTATGAGTGACTAATTATCTCACTAGCACCGATATCTGAACTTTTCCCCGCAGTAGGTGCAGTCCGTGCAATGATGATGATGATGATGGTGATGATGGTGATGGTGATGATGGTGGATATCAGATTTTGAATGCCTGCATGAAAACTTGAGAGATAACAACATGTGCTGCTGCTGGCTATTTATTTTTAAAACTTGGATTCGATTCGTCCTTGTTTAGTTTGGTTCTCTGGCATCCATTAGTCGGTGACATAGGCCGCGGTGCATGGCGTCACGCGAACCATGGCAAACCCAAGCCCTTGATTTCACTGGCATAAAGACATCTCATGCTGATGCAGCTTTGTCGAATAGACGCCCATGGCAATGAACGATAAAAGCATGGCAATGCGCCTAACAGGCTTTCTGAGCTCTACTTTCCTTTCAGCAAAGCCATTGCGCAGTGGCTTTGGGTCGAAATGGCCGTACTGCGGACTGGATGTGGCGGAAAAGTGTCTGGTGCCAGAGACTGCTTCCCAACCTCCAGGCGTCAGTATTCACATCGCGACTGAGGAAAAAAAAGGAACGGAAAACAACAAAACATGACCCTGTAATTAAACACAGCTTCTGAATTGCTTTTACATGCTGAAACTGAGGCAAAAGCAGCGGTCGGGCCTTCGGGGGCGGCACATGTCAAATGCACGGGCACACGGAGCAATTCCTCGCGCAGTTAATTTTTCCTAAGTTGGTTAAGGCTTCTGACTGAGTCCCAACGAATGTAACGAAAACTCTTGAGCCCATCATAAATTTGCGTCGCTCCGTCTGGTTATACCTTTACCGTTCTCATGAGACCCGACAGGCTTCCCTTCGAAGCGATAAAAAAAATAATGTCCTATGGGAAAGGCAGCGGGTTTAAAATAACAGCGAGTGCTTTTAAGGCTTGTTACTGTCTTCCGTCTTGTCACGCAAGTTTCCCCTCACACACACTCCCGAGGTGGTTTTTATTATCTTTTTGAGGCGCATTTAGCACAGAGGGACGTGTGTGCTGTAGAGCGGTTGGGAGAGCTGGCGGAAACCGTCGTGTTCACTTTTCCGAAGCAGCACCGACGCTTCTATCGCCTGCAGCGAACCGCGGACTCCGAACAGCGTGCCGCTTTATCCTCCGCTTTTGCTTGTTTCTTGCGTTCGGTTTTCTTATTTTTTTGCGGGCCGTGCCGGTGACATTTAGAGAAGCATGTGAGCAATCGATGTCTTGAAGGCGACGCGTGGCCGTGCCAGTCTTCTGCACTGCTTGTTCACTTGTGTCGGCGCTCTGGCGCACCTTTTGGGACGCTTTATATTGAGTCCAGTAGGCAATCATAGCAGCCGCGGTGACGGGGAAATCAATTGGCTACTCAATCTCGCCTCCACTTTCAGCATCGTACACCGTGGGTGGTCTCGCCATGAGAGCATTATTGGGCTGCTGTCACGAAAATTATGTGGGCGGGTGACGTTAATAAGTTTGCAAGGGTCAATTTTATGCAACTAGCACAGGATTTGGCTAAATGGAGGAATATGGAAAAGGCCTCCGCCGTGCAGCTGGTATAGTAGGGCTGATTGGGTTCTGTTGGATTGGATTGCTTGAGAAGCTTTCCCTTACATAGGAAGTGAACAGCAAAAGTATTAGCCAAGTCCTGTCTGTGGTGAAGTCTGTCAGGGCGTGGCATCGATGTCACCAACACCATCGATCTTCCTAGCCTTTTCTACTTCACCCCGCCAGGATGATGCAGTGGTTAGGGCGCTCGACTTCTGTGCCCAAGGATGCGGGATCGAATCCCGGCTGCGACGGCCGCTTTTCAATGGAGGCTAAAAGGTGCCCGTGTGCTGTGCGATGTCAGTGCACATTAAATAAACCCAGGTGGTCGAAATTTGCGGAGCCCTCCACTATGGCGTCTCTCATAGACCTCTCTCATAGGTGTCTCTCATGTGCGGCGCTAAAAAACCTAGTAAACCTACAACTTTTTTTAATTCTCTAGGCGACGTTTTTGATGAGGCTAATGATGATGATAACAATCTCAAATAATGTGCGCTTTTGGTTCCACAAAGAAGTCATGAGTCGTCGTCGAATCGCTAATCAGTTACGGTTTTTCGGATGATTGCCGATACATCCTTTATACACCAGTGAGACAACCAAGTCAAGGCGGCAGCGGTGAGCACAAAAGTGGTGGCAGAGCCGTGGCGACAGCCGAGGCGCGACGTTATCCCGATATCAGTTAAAGGAGTTTCGAAAGCGGAACAAAAATTTCGCGTGGCTTGCCTTTAAATACTGAACAATTTTGACGAGAATCGCGGCACAACAATTTCTAATAGGCTAACTCCATAATTAGACAACTCTTTATTCGCATTTTACTAGTAAGCAAGGCAAATACAAAACCACCGGCTCTCAAGCTAATAAAACTTTACTGCGAAGTTAGCCATCCAACCATCAACTACTTTAATCGCTACATGAGCCAGAACATTGCAGCTGTCGATGCGGGTCTCCCAAATTCAATGCTTAAATTGGCCGAATCATTTGACCATTCCCGACGTAGTGCCTACCGCTATGGAATCAGAAATCGGTCAACTTGTCGACAACCTCTGAATAATATTTTATTATATGTGACTCATTGCTCAACACAATGTAATTATGAAGTAATATATGGTGCGCAAATAAGCAGAAGCCTCAGTATCTATAAACCCTTGATGTGCTCTAATGATTAAAGGGGCACAGAAGAAAAACGTTGACTTGCATAAATAGAATACCAGCTCGCAAAAGCAAAAAAATGCCGCTCTGCCTGAAAGGAAAACTTTTATATTGTAGGAAAGAGCATGAACATAAATTCTGGTATCGCCTCCGCAGCCCGTTCTCGCAAGTAGCGTGATGACGCGCAAGGGACTTTGGAGGCTGTCAAATGGAGATCAGGTTTACATGTATGAATTACTATAAGTATAGTTTGTTTAGAAATTGCTTGCCCATTTTTATCAAGCAATGAAAACCTGAAAGCTGGTAGGCAAAACAATGCTGAAGGCACCGAAGTGTGCTTCAAGAGATGAATGCGAAAGCATGAGCGTTTGTTGCTGCTGATAATCCTGAATCATCTGACACTTTGTCACGTGACTGTGGCTTGACGCCATCACTTCTTCAAGTCGTCCTTAAAAACGTGACACCAATGTGCCACATGACTCCGGTGTGGTGTCATTCCTTTTTGCAAGACATCCTGAATCACGTGACACTTATCAATACTTAGTCATAACGTCATAAGATCAGTATGAAGCTACATATAACTCGCATGACGCTCTAGATAAACTATTTTCCACCATTTGCTTTTGTTTATCATAATATATCATGACATCACGTTACTAATCATGTTTACACGTCTTGCTACGACGTCATATGACTTAGTATTATGCGTACTATCGAGGATATATATATGACTGATGAGGCGACTACACATTGGTACCACAACACGAGAACTGTTGGAACCACGTGGCTTCCGGGGACACATTGTGTGAGCACATCAACGGCTTTTCCTCCTCGTGAAAAAAGCCTGTGCCTGGCGGCCCCAGAAGAGGCCAGTTTCATTTCGATATACTTTGGCTTCGGTTCCTTGATGATACACTTTACATGTCTACATGGTTTCATTTTTATGACAAACTCCGAGCCACATATGAAGTAGAAGTTTTTCTCTGGAAAAAAACTCATACCTCGGCAAGCGCTTCCCGATTGCAAAATCTGGTATGGAATCTATACAGGATTAGAGATGTCTGTTTACTGGGCACAATTAATCAGCATGAAATCGGGTAGAGCTATCGTGCAGACTGATGCTCTATTACACGCCAGCCCTGGTTTGTGGCAGAGAAAAAGGATTATAACTTTTAAAATACCATGCAAGCGTGTTCAAAAAAAAGCGAAAAAAATAAACGACAAGTGCCCGCGGGATTTTAATCACAATTATTCGGAGTATTAACCTATTACAGATCACCTGCATTTTGCCTTTCTTGACGAAATGAATGTTTTGCCACCCAACCGAGTGGTTTAGCCCCTACGCCATACAGTGGGTAGATACTGTTCGCATTATTATTATTATTATTATTATTATTATTATTATTATTATTATTATTATTATTATTATTATTATTATTATTATTATTATTATTATTATTATTATTATTATTATTATTATTATTATTATTATTATTATTATTATTATTATTATTATTATTTATGTTGTCTTAGAAGACTTGAAAGGCATCAGTTTGTAGTCACCGACTGGTAGTTCCAGTGCCACTTTCGGCGCTACTTTGGATGTCAACTTCACAAGCTTTTGCAACAGCGTTCAGATGAGCTTGCCAAGTATACTAGTGGAAAAAAATATTCCTGTCGCGACACTTAGACTGCTCACATGTTTGAATGCGAAATAATTTAGTCCTGCAAGCAAAATGTTTCGAGTAGAGTTTTCGACATTTATTTACGTTCCTTCAGCTAGTGTTGTATTCTCCTGGTGTAGCGTATTCGACGTAGACTGTCACGCTTAACTGATCGTCTGGGATCCGTAATCACAGAAACCTCGGTTTGAAATCGTTCAATTGGAGGTACATATCTCATTTTCACGAATCTATCCTGAGCTAGCCCTGGGCTCATTACACATGCATTCTATATGCAACGAGGAATTATATGGCACCACCAAGCACTGTGTACGATATATGGTCATGTCATAATTTTCATACAAATGTCGACAAAACTGGTGCCACATGAAGATTGGTCAGTGGCGTGTATGTATAGGTGAATGACATGTATATTATTGTCCGAGGTTGCAGTGGCCTCGATCATGAATGTGTCTGTTGCATCCAAGTGGTGCTTCGCAGTGCCATAAGGCCACCTGACCATGTCATTTATTTTTCTTGATGTGAATTTGTTGATGAACTTTTTTCCAGCCACCTCGTGAGCACAAGCGACGATAGATCCAGTTTTTTCGTTATGAGACGTATGATACTTTAAAACATTTCATGCTTAATAATTACGCCGCAGTGCCTCCGACCGAAAACGTCCCCCCATCGGGTGCAGCCAGGTAATTTGCCTAAAGACCGCCTGGTGTCCCCCGCAGACGACAGAGCCTCGCGGTTCCGGCTCAAATGTCAAAAGATCAATTCCGCCCGAAATGGCGAACAACGCGTGCCACTTGGCGGGGCTGCACATACATACTATTGGCTGTTGCTCACGCGGGAGCACGTCGTCTATTGAATAGCCATTTTAAGAACAGCACAATGATTCGCGATGAGTAGACCGCAGATATTCAAGACGACAAGTGATATAATCAGAGCTGGACTAATGTATATAGGTCGCAGTGAGCTTGCCTTAACCCGAAGAAGAATACAATTGAAAAGAAAACCGTATATTTAGAGGGAAATCAAACGGAGAAAAGGGACAAAAACAGAATTACCGAAATCCTAAAGGGCATGCAACGAAAGACCGCACACACTTCGGGTCACTACGCCGCCGAGCATGAAGCTGGTTTCCGACGGCGTTCAAAAGGACACTCGTGGACAGCTCGCTCACTGCCGTTTTTTGGTGCTCCACCCATTCTCTATGATTGAAAATGTTTGCAGACGCGTGCTCGGGTTTTGTCAGGAAGCAAAAACGCAGCACTTCTTTCATTTGCTAACAAATATCCCCCGTGGTTTTTTTTTTTCTGTGCCACCGAAAGAAGTATTCGTAAATCACGCCATTCCGAGGATACCCAAGTTGGTAAATTTAATGTGTACTTTTTATTATACGATTTATTTGCCCTTTTATATATTATGTTTTAATATGTTTTTGTGTTACGTCATTGAGCCTTTCATTTTTGCTGTTGTGTTTTTTTGCTTATTATTAATTTGTGGCCTTTGTACTTTTTTTTTTCTTAATATTTGTACTTACCTATTTTCTGCATGCTCACCCTGCGAAAATCCCTTCCTGGGATTGCAGTATTAATAAATAAATAAATAAAATATATAGGGAAGACGAAGATGTAGTACGTGAAAAGGAGAAGAAGAAGTGACATAGCTGTCGGTATGGTGCGCTAGACCTGCTTGTATGCCTTGATGTTGGGCGTCGTCTGGCATTGCAGGTGTAGGAAGAGTGCAGCTACGCAGCTCCAGGACCGACGTTTCCACCCAGCACCTCCACCAAATGTAAGATGGGGAATTATTAGAGGTACTGGGACTCTATCTTGAAACACGGTAGGAACAGTCCACGTACAAGCAGGTTTAACGCATACACCGAGAGCGATGTCACTTCTTTGCACGTACATCATCTTCACAATAACCTTATATTAGCTGTAGGCACAGGGCTAGTCAAATGTTCCCAGGCCACAGGGTCTGGGTTCAAGCAGTATAATGAGGCAGCTATGACGTCCCTAAATCTCAAAACATATGCGCATGGTAGAAGAAGCTTTATTCTAACATCTGAGTTGATTGATAGCTTTAATGGAATCTCAAGTGTCAGAATATGCCGGCCAGAAGCAGAACCTGTAGCCTGGGTATACTTTTGACTACCCCTGTACGTTTTGTAAGGAAATACAAATCATCCGTAATGTCCTAAGCGCGACGATAATGGGATAAAAAATAATTATCGGGGCATATCCAGAGGCATAGAAAACTTCATGTTCGTAAGAATTCATTCTTCAATCTACACACTTTGCTTGGCGATTTTCAGCATGAGTAGAGAAAGCACCCTTCTACTGAAGCAACTGTCCTGAGAATAAAAATTATAATATAGAGGCGCTCCATCCTAAAGACCAAAGAAGATATGAGGCGTTAAGGATATATTGCATTGATCACTGGAAGGATTTTAATTCATGATTCATTCCATCTCTCTTCGGAAGTTGAAAGGGCACGGCGTGCGACGAACCACACAAGCATTGATAAAATCTTATCATTCTAAAGGAAGTTAGTTCACTGATAAACTGCGGCGCCTTCGTGAAGCCATATATCACTGATGCACCTCAAGGAACCATTTTAGAGCACCAGTTATTATTGTTTCCATAAATGACATTCTAAGTTCGTCAGATGAGGCTATGCTATAGCTTTTTGTGCTGATGATACAATGCCTATTGCTGAAAACTTGGAAACAGACATAGATAGGAGGATAAATTAAATGCCTGGGCCGCGGTGAAATATTTAAAAATTATCATTGAGAAAAGAAACATATTTTCGGGTTCTCCTTGAGAAAATCCGTTAACAAAGCAAGAAGTTATTTGTTTTGTTACAAGTATTTAAAGAGCTTTTTTTTTTTAAACTGCAAAGGCTTTTTTTTTGGAGACTAAGCCCGTTTATTACTTCTAGTCCGAGCTTTAATCTGTTGCTGGCGTCACTGCATGCTTGTAATGCATTCACCAAACTAAGGCGAGGATTACGCTCTAAAATGCTCCACACCTGTCTCTCATGCTATATACTGCAGCATGGCACGTGGCACGACAGGAGTGACAAATCTGAATAAATTACATTTACTGCAGAAGTGTACCACGCGATAAACTATAGTTAATGTACCTTCATGGTACCCTGCAAAACTGCTGTCTTCTTTTTTTCTACAAAGTATAAAATTCATCAAATGTTATGCTTTATGCTACTGATAATGAGGATCACTATCGGCGTTGGGGATTTAGTTAAGGTTGCCAAACAACGGAGAGATTGGAGCGTTAGTCAGACCACAGCAAACAAAAAAAAAATGTTGCTGGTACCAATCCTTAAACAAACATATCGCAGAAAATCCACTACCTTCACTGCAAACCTGTTTGACCAAGAAGATTTTGGTCTGCCTGATAATTGAAATTGTTTGATCACATATCCATATTTACTAAGTGAATCAAAGTAATCAAAGCATCTGTATCAAGGTTTCGAATGTGGTAATAGTTGCTTTTTACAGACTGCCACCCGTCACTGTAGATGAATTTTTAAGATTTTTTAATATACCTTGAAATCACTTGGACATCTAGCTTCCTCGTTTGTTATCCTCGGTCATGCGAACAGCAATGCTATATAGTGCCCCGTGGGTGAAATAATTTGAAGATAATATGCATGAGTATGCTTGTGCAAACATGATAACGCTACCGACCAGTTACAGCCGAAACAGCCCCGTGTATTGAGGTCCGCATTACAAACATTGAAATTGGAAATCTTGCTGCTAGTGTGATGACCAATAACAAAAGCGACCATATGTATTTAGCCTATAGTGTCGGTCGAAACTTAAAAGCCCGGTTAAGAAAAAAGCAGAGAACATATTTGGTTCGTGCAATAAACGAACAAACGTTGGAAAACTTCCATTGTCTCCTAGGGCAAGCAAACTGGGATCCCATACTCAAAGATACCGACCCCAAAACAGCATACCAGAAGTTTCTTCACCAGTTTCTTTTCTGCTATAATGCAGCCTTTCCTCTACGTGAGCTTAGAGCAAAAACGAAAAATAGAAACATAACAAAAACCTGTGCAATGCAGGATTTATGCAGAGGCATTAAGAAAAGGGATAAACACACTTTCATGCAGAATCGTCATCCCGCTTTTCTTGTGGAGTACAAAGAAGCCCGGAATAGACTGCGCTTGGTCTTGAAAAAAAAGCAAAAATTATTTTTGTCAGCATAGGTTTGTTCAGATTACCGAAGGCCAGATAAAAATGTGTGATGTGATAAACGATCTGCTGAGCAGAACATCAACTATCGATGTTGTGAAAGGAATGCTGAAGGACAGCGATGGGCAAAAACTGGCAGCAGAAATGCATCGTCAATTTATCACCATCGGTCAGCATCCTGGGCCATGAATGTGCACAAACAAGTGTCCGCAAGTTAGTAGCCGGCCGGACTCTGTTGTTGTCCATCTACTCCTGCTGAAATTGAAACAATTATTCCGCAACTAAAAATGATGCTGCAGGCGATAACATACACGTCCTTCCACTGAAATACGCCGCAAGCATTATAAACCCAGTACTGCTGACACATATTAATGCTATGCAACTATTTGGAGAATTTACTGAGGAACTAAAAATTGCTAGTGAAACCTGTGTATAAAGGCGGGGTTGTGTTCGACATTAATAACCACCACCCGATTTTTATCCTCCCGATGTTTTCAAAGATATTTGAAAGATTTATTAAGGACCGACTTATTTCCTCTTTGCGAAGCACAGATTATAAACCCTTCCCAATATGGGTTCCAAAAGAATAAATCGACAGAAATGGCCCTGATTCATATAAAAGAAAAGATGGTGGGAAAATATCGAGAAAAAAACTTTTGATGCTTGGTTTATATTTAGATCTAAGAAAAGCTTTCGACACTGTGCAGTACAATATTCTGATAAAGAAGCTTGATATGCACTGCATACGAGGAATCGCATTTCGTCTAATTTAAATGTATTTGTCTGACCGCTACCAGTATGTTTACATTAATAACCTATCGTCCAGTCTCAGAGATCCATCCTATTGCCGTTTCTTTCCTTGTGCATATAAATGATATTTCAATAGCTGGTCCTAATGACATAGGTTTATATACTGATGATATAAATGGTTTCTTCACTGTACCAAACAAAGCAAGCTTGGAAAGAGCTGCGAATAAATATCTACTTAAATTAGCACAGTGGCTTATAGAAAATTTAAATACAAATAATTAACAGTGCATAATTTTCAAGCCCATTATAGACAATATAATACAGCCATAAATATCACCTACATTGGCACTTTCACTGAACAGATAAAATAAATAAAATTATTTGGCGTGTGGTTCAGCGTAGGGTTTCCTTGTAAAACGCATGTGAACAAACTGAAAGCTCAGTTCAGTTCAGTTCTGTTCAGTCGTTCAGTCGTGTCCGACTCTTCGTGACCCTATGGATCATGTCACGCCACGCTTTCCGGTAAGTTACGTTAGCACAAATAACTCGGAGTATCTATAAAATCTGAAACCTCATACATACCTTCATAAAACAGGCAATGTATTATTCTCTTTTTTGCTCTGAATTAATCTACAAAATATTAGTTTGGGGAACCACGACAGCCTATAATTATAACAGATTAATAATTGCACATAGGAACAGTGCTGCGCTTGTGCGAGAATTACAGAGGCGACCAGCGCATCTTACGAACCGGGCCACTTTATATCAAATACAATATTTTAAAAGCAAGGAGGTTGGATTTATAGGAGTAAGCAGCATGCCCCTCAGATATAATATAGCACATACCAGAGCCGCAATCCTAAGAAGAGAGTACATGCCATACGAACGAATTGTGGTCGACAAACGCTAACATTTCAGTACAGTAACCTATTTAATCAATATGAAATGGTCACTGATCTCAACAAATACTTCATTGCCTTTAAAAGCGAATGTACCATTTCCTGGTTAATTCAACTGTTTCGTTCATGACTAAATAACGTGTAGAATCCTATAAGCACATCTGCTGCTTCAGCGGTTGCACAAGTGAAGTGTATTTAATGCTTACCAACAGATATTATTTTTTTTTTAGTTTTATGATAGGACACCTAATGTGTTACTTTTGGTTTTGATGTATGTAGAGCTGGTTTAGCGTCTGTTGAATATTGTTGCATTCACGCTTTGTGCACTCAAATTTGCTGAAAGTCTTGTTTTTTTTTCTTTTACTATCTTGGATCATTTTATCTAATGTAAATAAGTACCCAACTTTCTACTCTGTGTTTGCACAGTTCTTTTCTATGCCTGTACTGCTGACCGAACGATATGTTTTGGACCTTCCTGTAAAACTTGCACGAGTGGCCAATGCCTTGTCAGACTTTTAGCCCTTAGCCTTAGCCTCCTCATAGACACAGTCTAAGGAGCAAATAAAGAAAAAGTATGTTATCACTGCTATCAGTCTAAGTAACAATAAAGCAAAAATAAGTTATCCCTACTATCAGCCTTACATTATCAGAGATGCGATATCAGCTACAGTAATTTATTTTGTCTTCTTCGTTGTCGAATGAAATTTTCAGGAAATATTCATCGGCAGCATAGATGAATATCTGCACGTCCATAAAGCTATGGTAGCCTTGAGCAATTGTCGTGGTTACACGTATTAAACTAATAGTCACAATCCACAAGTAGTTCCAACACTTTTCTTGAAAGTCTCACACAGCTGCATCCGGTGGATTCAGCCAGCATCAGGCTTAGAGAACGATTCAGTTGGCGAATGCGCGCATAAATTTTCAACTCCCTTAATTTCTACCCTGTTGAGCAACAAAGAAGTAGTTATACTCCTCCTCCACATAGAGAACAGAAGCTCGCTATAGGCCCCTTCCTAAAATGACTGTAGATATATTGCAAATATTCTACGATTTCTGCCTTCCATCCATGTTAGGAATGTCCAGGAGTAGGAAATGCTTCTTCAAAAGTTCCGTGTTCGATGTGATCAGGGAAGTGATCATTGTTAAAGTAGCAGCGGGACATCTAAAGGGATGGTAAGATTGGTAATCAACTTTGCTTAACAGCAGATCGGGCAGATGGCATATCTTAAACAATGATCATGTGCTGGAAGTAAGGAGGGTGAGAATACCTCTCCTCTTATTCACAGCTCCGTCTCATGGGCGGTGTGATGCTCTCGCTGCCTACGGGGGACCTTGTCTTGTGTCCAAATGTTTAGTTATGCCTTCACTTGACCGTAATGTAAGAGCAGGTAAGGATGAAAAAGTCAAATAAATGGCGACGCATGCTTCGCCCATTCGTCACACAGAAACTGCACAGATATTTTTCGGACGGGAACAGTGTCGAACAAACTTGCCTATAGTGAACGAAGAGCTTGTTCAGGCGAGAGGCAAGCCCGACTAGATGTCATACATACGTTGAGATATTAGTAAAATGATTCCCTGCTTTTTTTTTTTCCTCTGTGCAGCAAGTTCAGCCGCACACGTACCACCGAGTTTCGCAATAAGGTGCAAGAAATCGGGACATTTATTCATGAATACCTCAAAACATTTTTCACTTCAACAGGTCGACTAAATTATGTTAGTTCCGAAACAGCAGTTTACCCAAGCAACTGAATATTTTTAATTATTCCCTTCAAAATATAATCCTGCTATGCCTAGATTACTTACTACAGGAATGCACATATGTTGGTAAATTATTTGCTGTCACACACGAGAGACCGCGCGAGGAAGGTTGTCGCAAAAGAACTCTCAGTGGTTAGGTCTCGACTGCTCTCGACTGCAGGTCTCGACTGCTGCACCCAAGGATGCGGGATCGAATCCCAGCCACGGCAGCCGCTTTTCGATGCAGGCAAAAAGTATGTCGCCCGTGCGATATCTGTGCACATTAAGGAACCCCAGGTGATCAAAATTTCCGAAAACCTCCACTGCGGCGCCTCTCATAGCCTGAGTCGCTTTTGGACATTAAATTCTATACAACAAACAGAATTCTTTGTGCTCTCTTTATTCTTTGTGTGTTTTGTAAAGATCCACTTGGCAGCACCGATGATGTAGCATGTGTGCATTCATGCCTGCTTAAACTCGATACTCGCCTGCTGTCGGTGTGCCGGCGCAAACCGGCTCGACAAAACAATGAAAGAGGGCGCTAGCTGTGGTATAGCCGCTAACACGTGCAGAATGAAAGACCTTGAAAGAAAAAATGCAGAACAAAAGATTAGATAAAACCTTGCGAGACGCTCAAACTTTGCTTTTAAGAGTAGCACTGGAGTAGCACTGGAACATTAAGTAGCTCTTAATCAGCTTGATCCAACGGACACTCGTGGCTTAACGACAGCGCGCCCGTCTCGCAGCCTGAAAGTTTGCTATAATACCTACTCGTCCCAAATTAACCCAATTACCTTCTGAGCTCAATCACTGTCTTTAAGTTACTGAAGCCTCCCTGAGATATTTGGCCGTGGTTTGAACATTTTAGGCCGCGTCCTGAATTCTTTACGCCAATTCAGAGAGTGATTTTCTCTGTGTGTGTACGGACAAAAGAAAGTAAAATGCAGCCGTTAAATGAAGTCATTCTCTTCATGTGTCCACTGTCATATATTTATATGCATTATATGCATTTTGTAATATTAAATTATTACCCAGAATATTCCATTAATTTTACCAGCGAATTTGTCGTGAGTAAAATGTAACTACTGCAGTCTTGCATAAATAGGTTCACTTCGAGACTGTATACTCTGTCTATTTTACCACGCCCAAATTTAAGCTCTTTATTTAAACGACTTTTGTATTGTTATATTTTCAGTTAAAATATGACAAACCAAAAGTCGTAAGGATAACTGCGCATGCGCGATGTATAGCGCTAAAGTAATCCGCCGAGCACATGTAACATATCTGTGCCTCAGCCTCCCAATGTAATTTGTCTTAGAATCTACTTGCCATAAATCGAAAATAAGTGTGAAGGAGGCAATTTGTGTTTGACGAGCGAGCCCAATTTTGTCCCAAAGAAAAATTCCGTTCATTAAAACATGTTACTCGTCCCAAGATTAATGTCTTGTCACTTCAAGACCTTATTAACCTCGAGACTCATGAAATCACTTTTTGATAGGCCCGCCATGGTGGTGCAGTGGTTAAGGCGCTCGCCTACTGTGCCCAAGGATGCGGAATCGAAGGCGAAAAGCAAGGCGCCCATGTGCTGTGCGATGTCAGTGCACGCTAAGAACTCCAAGTGGTCGAAATTTCTGGAGCCCTCCACTACGGCGTTTCTCATAGCCTAAGTCGATTTGGGACGTTAAATCGCATAAACCAAACCAAGCCATTTTTTGACCACATTGCTGTTGACGCCCCGAACCACACAATGTCTTGTGCATCATCCTGAACACCTCGCAGGGAAGTGTATCGGTGCTTGTCGTTTATCTGCGCCTATGCAAAATGATGTTCTGCCACTAAAGGCTCGATTCGTCATCATATTCATCACTTCGCGTCATCAAGTTGCATTGCTGCGGAGATGTTCCGCATGTCAATAATTGGTGAAAGGGAATTATACGCCCAAAGGAGCGAAAATTAAACAAACTTTCCTCAATAGGAACTAATAACCTAAGGTCTTACCTTGATGAGTTATAAAAAATGTTCCAATATAAAAATGTAACGAGAAAACAAATTAAATTAAAAGTAAAAGCAAACATTCATAAATAGATGAGTCTTGCAACCATGTGGGCAATCGTAAATACGCGTACTGCCCTTAGAAACGTAAAACTTTAACACACGAGGACCATCGTATACCACCTGTATAGGCTGCGATTTCTGGTAGTCATTGGGAGTAACAGCAACACACTGTTTAATTAGCAGAGTGTTTTGTCATTTTTAGTGGGAATTCGGGTTCAGATAAATTAGGGACGTTAAAATCTCACAGCATGGTCCCATCAAATGTCAGGCGCATGTGTGAGAGCTTTCCACTGCGGCACACTGAGAGGGCAAAGATTCAGGTCATGCACTTTTGTTATTGAAACTGACAGTGCGCGAGCTGTATTAGCCCTTTCAGGGGACAATCGTTAGTTCTAAACAAAGATAGATATTCGTGGGCATAAATACCATATCCAAGTCTAATGAACGCCAGTTCCATTGTTTTTCAAGGTAAAGAACAAATGCTTGTTTGGATGCGAGGAATTCGTAATAAATATCACAGCGATGGGAAATTGGAAAAGCCCGGAGATGCACATCTATTGGATCGCAGAATCACTTTCTGTTAAATTCGCCATAAATGGAAGAATCACTGCTACAATGCCTCGTCTCGAGAAGTTGTGTACATCAAGGCTCGAAGGGTCAACCAGAATAATAATAAATAATAAATAATTATTTTTCGTCGCAGTGTTAACGTTGGACCTATTCTCGCATGCACGTTTGCTTTCAAATACAGTTCATTTCTCTATACTTTGAAGTGTCCACAATCGCTACATATCAACTCTCGCTCATGATTATTTCGAAATGCTGAAACATGCTGCGGTTTCTCATGTGTTCATATTTTCTGGTTGCTTATGTACTCCTGGCGTGTAAAATTTTCTATTGTATTATATCTTCATTTACCCACGTTTGCTATAGGTACTGATTGGGGATACAGAGTTTGCAGACAAATAAATCAATTTCGTTTTCACAATCCTTCATCCGACCTTAGTTTTGATTTGGACATAATTTTTTTTTCATACGTCGGGAGAACGATTTTTGATAAGCTAGCCTGCATGCTGCGCTTTTAATTTCCCCTTCACAACTGAATTCACAAGGGGTCCAATTGAAGTGTTTTGTACCTACTTTCCGCGGCGCAATCGCAGGACTGAACGATTAGAAATAAGTGATTGCCTCAAATGCACAACTTCAACTTTCACAATGCGCTGTGTACTCGTTATTTTCGCTTTCAGGTTACGTTGCGTGCGCACTGTTTTCAAGCGCACGTCTTGCGACAAGATGGTTTTTGTTGTAAAGGCCGAACGAGGGTCGACGCGCGCAGTTGGAGAGGAACACACGGCGAGGAAGGACGGCGCGTGCACAGCGCTCCTCCGACCAGACAAGGGGGCATCTGGCCGCGGCTTTAAAAAGAAACCGCGTCCGAGAAGCGCTGTTTGTTGACGCTGTAGGCGCGGACACGCTCTTTGCTCTCGGCGCTGCAGGTTGAGTCGATTGGCGATGAATGGTCCATCCGAACACATGAAAATAACGAAATGTGTAGATCTATCTTGTTCTGTGCTCGTACGAGCGCACTCGCCATATTTTACGCAGCACGGCCGACGCAAATAAAAATGTTGCCAACACATGTACAGTCGCGGACAGAATTGGACCGCGCTTCCGCATTCAAACGCTTCTGTTTTGTTGTGTGATAGAAATAGGTATGCTTGCTGCATTTACGTGCAAAGAAAAGAGTAATTATTAGAAGCGTATGCAACAAAAATACAATATTTTTAGCTAATTAACACGCCAGGAGACTCTGACTACCGAAGCGTGATCCATATTCTTCTGTCCGCGACTGTAGGTTCGCTTCTCGTCCAAAACCCGCAGCGCCAACACGTGTCTTAGTGACTAACCATCCTCAAGCAAACCAACTTACTGCATTACTACGCAACAAATTCATCTGACCCCTTTCCGTTGTGAAGACAATAGCATATTCGGGAGGACGTTTTTGCGATGCCTGAACACTGTGGAAATAGTTTGATGCGACAAAAGATGAGTGGCAACATTTAGATTCCTTGATCCAAGGTGCTCTTCTTGTCAAACAAAACTCAGTCTAAGTAATGAGGCGACCGCTGAAGTTGCAGCTGAGGCCGACAGCCCGACAATGATAACATTCTTCGCTCTGAGCGTGCCCAGCCTTGGTAATGTTCGCACTGAAAGAAAAACAGCCCGCACAGCCGGAACGGAAGAAAAGAGACAGGAACGCAGTGCTGTGTTCGTGTTTGGCTTCTTCCATCAAGTTTCGGCGAGCTGTTTTTGTTTTCAAAATGAAGCAGTGCCAACTCGCCCATCCGGCCGTTCTTGCACACAGTGCAACTCCCAGGTGGCTCTCATTTCGAAGACAATGCCGGGTGCATGCGTCGTGCACATGCTCTTCATTTGCTCTCACCTCTCGTATTGTATTGTCCCCTTGTAAATGTAAGTAAACTCACCCTGTGTAAAATAGAGATCGCAAAGTGTTGATTTGTCCACAGCGATTAGGCATAACCTCTGTTGCTGCAATGCATCGCCATTTAACTAAAGCAGCTGAATAAAACGTGAATTTCACTGCGGAGCGGCAAAAGCTACCGCACAATAAACTGTAGTCTTCAAACCAGTCGCATACTTTATTTATTTATTTATTTATTTATTTATTTATTTATTTATTTATTTATTTATTTATTTATTTATTTATTTATTTATTTATTTATTTATTTATTTATTTATTTATTTATTTATTTATTTATTTATTTATTTATTTATTATTCCTCAAAGGTCCACGTCGGACATTACATGAGGGTTGGGCCAACAAAACAATATTAATGCAGGTACACATGATCTTCGATGGCAGATTTAAAGTGAAGTGTATTGATGATGGTTGCCACTTCGGATGAAAGGTCATTCCAGTCGTTGGCTGTTCTAGTGAAAAAAGACGGCAAAGGCTTTCTTTTTGTTATTTTATAATGTCTCGACAGAAAGCATGTTGAAATGTTACAGTGCGAGATTTCTCAGGATAGGCTGCATTAAGGTAGGAATTGCGGGATATTTTATTAGCACGTGTAATCGGGATTACATCGTGGTTGAAGCTATGATAAAATCTGCGATACTTTCAAAGCGTCCGCCTAAAGTGGCTGGACAGTCTCGCACACGCTGTTACTCTTTCCCCACCAGGACCCGTATTCCAAGTTCGCACTGCTTTTAGAAGTGTTGTTTTCACCCTCAGTTCTAGCCATGCTATTGGTGGAAAGTTAGGAAGCGGATTGCCATTGCGACCGGTGACAGGAAGCGAATGCGTAGCGCCACTTCCGGTTCCCACGTTTCCACAAATCAGATGAGGGTCGAAACGGCGAGAACAACATTTCTGAAAACAAAAAAGGAAACGCGAACTCGGAATACGGGTCCAAATCGCTTTTCGCTGAAATGCCACTAGCGCCATTCGGTGTTGATGGCCTTGGGATTCTACGTGCTTCCTTGTGGCATACTATTTATGGGAAAATGGCTCCCTTTTAGGCTCCCTTTGGGAAATACTACCCGCATTCTTGGGCTTCGCCAAGGTGGCTGTGAATAAACCTCCTTCGAGCAACCGCTCAAAGAAAAAACTTGCCGCCAATGGGTTTCGAACCAAGGCTGAGGTAAACAGCTCAGCTTCGATGGCCACAGGTTTGACAACTGCGCCATCTCGGCTCCTTTCACATCAAAAAGGGTTTAAAATTGGGCTTTGAACATATGTTTTCACATGGTATTTAAGACAGTGAAACAATGTTATATGTGCATGGACAGAGTACTTTTGGGGGGTTTCATGACCACGAAGCTGTGAGAGAATTGAAAAAAACCTTAGGTGAACGAAGCAAGACAAAGCTGAACTAGTGGTAAATATTTTCTTTGCATTCAGTGTCGCTTAATTTTTTTTTAGCTGACTTCTAATGTTCGGTCCACTCTAAAAGGTATACGGCTTTATAACCTGTTTTAGACCGATAGCTGCTAAACACTCAATCCTGGACTTTGTGTCCATGTGGTAGTAATAGCTGTCGGCGTATGATGGGTGCGTTGTCATGACAGCCCCCCTCCCCCCCCCCCCCCCCCCTTGCTTACCAGAGAAAGAGGAGGGCATGGCAAGTGATGAGGGAGCATTTGCTTTTCTATAAAGGTACTGTGCCACAGTAACTCAGACTATTATGGACGCCATAGTGAAGGATCGCCCACTGGACGAGTGCCTTGCTTTTCGCCTCCATCGAAAAGCAGCGCTGTGACCCCGATCACTCCCGCGACCTGGAATTGGCAGTAGAGCGTTCTAACAACGGAGCCACCACGGCGGGGCAGCTGTGCAGGACTGGTTCGCCGGATGGTTCTTAGTGAAATCATCCAGAGGATGTAAGCCCCCTCCGTGTGGTTCCATTCTTGTATCTCTATGGCAGAAGACAGAGGATTAGTCATGACGTCACAGAATTGCGTGGTGGCAGCGCATCACGCTCAGTAGTTGAAAGCTGGTGACGTAAGCAACGACAGTATGTAGGCCGCACTCGCATTCTGACACAAAATAAGCAAGATAAGGGATTAAAAACGATGTGTAGCCATTGCTTTGTTTAAACTTCTTCCTCGGTGTCGACGTATGTCTTCGGCGTATCTGAAAGAACCATTGAGGATGACAAAGCAGGCTATCTCCTCTCGAAAAAGTTCCGAGAGTACTGTAGAATCTACACTGCAGAAATGCGCAAGCCTCAGCGTCGCTGCTGCACACGGTGCATCACGTTTCTATTATTATCATTGCTAGCTAAATGCAACCTCATTAAGATCGCTACAGTCATCATTGTCCTTTATCACTAACTGCAGCGTCATTGTCATCGATACTATTATCCTCACGGTAGACAAGGAGAATTTTGATGTGTGTTTCAAGATCCCGGGCGTGGCGCAGTTGGTTATAGCACTCGGCTGGGTATCCGAGAGATAGGGGTTTGATTCCCGGTGGAGACAGGGTTTTACTTTTCTAGTTGACAGGTGCCGCGGACATTCACTGTCGACGCACGCACAAATGGACGCACTGAGTCATGATCCATTAAAGGCTAACGCCTTAATATTATTACGAAGACGACGAAGCGGGCAGAGACGCGGGGCGGAGCGCTCGCGCTAGGCCCGCTGGCCAATAAAGCATATTTCATCATCATGTCCTCACGTCGCGCTATTTCTGTTGCGTCGCCGTGTTCTATCACTTGCCATATGCCACCACGCAACAATGCTAACTGTCAACGCTCTTATTTGGGCCAGTTAGTGGGATCTAGATTTGGACATGGTGGTTAGCGCGCAGGAAGAGGCAAGCAGAGTGTGCGTCTTCCGTGCGCAGACTAGCGTGTGTCATCCCCTCCCTTCTCCCCTTCCCTCCCCCATCCACCTTCTGTGCGCATCTTCTTTGTGCACTAACCACTATATCCAAAATGTCACTGATTGTATCGGTAGTGTGCAAGAAGGTTATCTGCTGCCGATGCTGACGCGCCGCTCGGTGGCCACGGCGCCCAACACACTCAAGGCCTGCTTCCATAAAGTTATAAGCTCTTCGTTCTTTAAAACAATTTTTCTCTGGGTCTCCCAACAACTCCGACTTTAATTCCCAAACTCGTGACGGTAAGTGAAATTTCTTGAACGAAGTCTTTTGGCACATATAAAAAGACCACGCAGCTAATTTCCACGATGCAGAAAACTGACAGGGACGACGATTTACTGCTTGAAGCCCCAACAGAAAGCAGTCAATGTTGCCAACAACAAGATTAGAAGCGAGAACTTTATGACTAATCCAGCAGATAGTCCCAATTTTTTTTTTTTTTTTTGCAAAGTCAGATATCAGCAGCTCGTCTATAGAACGAGCTATATTTCTACGTGTACTGTGCCTGATAATTGCGTGATCAGTTGTCAAGACTATTCATGTAGGTGGTGGCCAGTTTGAAGCTGCCTTGCTAAGCGTCGTGTGTCCTGTTCCGTTACACTGCCAGCAGTGACCGCCCACATTTATTCACTCCGGGTACAGCCTAAGTTGCTGCTATGCTATGCAATACAATGTAGGATGCTCATCCGAGTTAGACTCCAAACTGTTTTCATTTTATGTACCTGTCGCGCATGTGTCTTTATTCACGAGCAGTTAGCTGTAGTGCCTCCAACACCCGTCATACGATACGCTAGAACATCAGTGGCGCCAGAAAGCATCCCACACCCCTGCTGAAAATTTCAGCTCCCTGCCGCATAGATCACGATGCCGCTGAGTCATACCATTGCTGCCATCAGCGGCCATGAATTGATAACTGAGGAACGCCTAGCAGGCGTCGTCTTGTAGTTTTTTGGAACAACGCTCTGGATAGGAGTCTATGCAGGCGGTAAAGCGCGATAAGCTTGTCAGTAAACCTTGAAAAAAGTGCAACAAGTTTTGCCGCACTCGGGTAAGCATGATCTCTGCGAAACCGGAGCACATGTTGGAGGGCATCAGGAGTTTGTCTATTAGCTAATACGTAATGCGGTCTGCCAACATTACTCTGCGGTCTGCCAACATTACTCAGAACGAAGTCGCTCTATAGAGATCTCAGCTGAGATGACACGCACCCTTCATTAAGCCCGGATTCGCTCAGCGAAGAAGCTTAAAGCTGCTGGCAGCGGACTGAGAAGCGACGTGCGAAAACTGCAGTCACGCCAAGGGCGGATGCTCTCTGAATTAGGTTCCAGGACAGTGACGTGTCAATAACGGTTGAGCTGTACCGCTAAGCATATCAGAAAAGCGAAGCCTTTCACGGTAATTGCCTTTCAACCAATCTTGAAGGCTACGAATCATTCAGTGGTAGGCGGTGCGGGTGGGCTTACGCTGGCACTAAGCGGCTTTTGGCGTGCCCGCTGTTTTGAGCTTGCTGGTCACATGTTTGGACATATTTGACTTTAATATGTATGGTTCCAGCTATTATAAGCGGCTGACTTGCGCAACGTCGTTTTTCCTTTCGTAGAGACAAACTTCAATACTGAACCTAAATGACACCAAGTCATATACTGGCAGCTAGGAGACATGCGAGACGAGACGCGATGCTTTTGCGCTCGCCTTTTTAATGTATGCGTATGTTATTCTAGGCGGTTGCTTTTCTGATGAGCTATACCCATAAACCGAAACAAAGGCGAATTATGCTGTAAAGCAAGCAAATCTATATAAATTCTCTTTGGGAAAGCCACTCCAATGAAAAAGGTGCCCATAACGCCTAGATAACCAACGCATAAACCATATTTCAAATAAAACATGAGCCAGATAGTCATAGAAGGATGAAAATAAGCCGACCTGACTCTTCAGAGACTTGCTTGTTGGCTTCAGCATCAGCTTTGACTGCTTCGACCGTGATTTCTTTCACTCCTTGCTCGGCGCTGATTTATAATAGACGGCACAAAGTACGCAGTGATAAATTTCACATAATGTGGTTGCTTATAAATACATGTCACTGAGTACACTTTTCATAACGAATATAAAAATTTTGGGACCAAAGAATAAACTTGTAGCAAATTACATGTGCGTAAACGAGGATTCACGCGGTTTGGAGACTGCAACCGGCTATGTCATGCCCTAAACGCGAAGATTGGTTGTACCTCAAAATTTTAGCGTTCAAGCGTTCAAACATTTCAAAGGTGGGCCAAGGAAGGACGGCTAAGGTTATTTTGCCTCCTTTTCGCTCGAAGATTTGCTGCATGCTTTTTTTTTTCTCAAAATAAATGCCTGATGCGTTAGTGGAAGATATTTACAGTAGTTTTGGTAATAAGTCATTTGTACACACCGGAATAGCTTTTCGCTGCCTACATATTTGCAATCAAAAAGATACGGAATCACCTGCGTGCATACAAATTTCACGAAGCGATCCAGGTTGGCAATGCCATTTATGAACATATATATAAAGGAGCAAATGCTTAAAGTGATTTTTCGGGTATTCCTAAATAATCAGATACTCTAAAGGAATCAGTAAGTGTTTGGCTTCATATTGATTTCGACGACTGAAATATGATTAAATAACATCATAAAAAATGTCATGTACGTATGCCATCAAAGCCATACTATAAGTCAAATGTTTTTGCTGAAGTCAACGGAAGTTCTTACCGGTTTGTGTTCAGTTTGTGTTGTGTTTCTGTTGTTCCTCGCAACAGTTTTACGTGATAGTGTCCTGAAAAGCTCACTTGGCAGCCTCCATGGCCCCAAACACGAAGGAACCTTCCAATAACTTGTCACTCGTGGCGGTTAGGCCATAATCGCGTGTTTCCGTATTTGTTGACATAAATTAGTGCTACTAATTGGGGATCCAGGGTAAAATGAAAGGAAGAAGATGGCTACACGGTATGAAAGAGGTATTAAGAGGAATTTAACAAGATGGAGGAAAGGGGGGGGAGCCTCTATTGGCTCTATTGAAGGCCTCTGTTTACCTTCACTGAACGAAATTTCTAGGTGTGTGCTACCTTCCCTTGGGGCTGCGAGTGATGAAAGCAAAAGGCAGACTGCTGCCGCAGCGAAATATTAGAAATTAAAATGGAGTTCTCACGCACAATAATGATCTTGACATTTTTATACTTCTTTGTGACTATCATTGGAAGCTCTCTGAGGGTCATGGCGTACAAAACGGGGATCACATTTCAGTCCCCAACCCCGGTGTTTTCCTCGACTAGACGATGAGCAGCGTGCTCTAATGGATGGGCCTGACATTGAATGAAATTATATCTGCCATTAATGAACTGCAGGGCTGAAAATGTCCCAGCTCTGACGTTAAAACTAGCATTTACGATTTAAAAAAAAAACATTCTCTTGCACTTTCGCTTGTTTCCATGGAACTTTGCCAAGCACTTCCTGATGTCTGGATTTCGCCTCCTAGTTTCCGCTACCGGCATACCCTATTAGTTCCAAAAAGCACAGACTAACCGGCGGAAATCTACAGCGGGATGTTGTTCAACGTCTGGCTGTAAACTAGAGTACTACAAACTTTGCTTCAGTATTTTTTCCGTCTGCAGCATTGCTATCATGAGTCTAATAATCTTGCATCACGTCTGTGCTGCAGGCGCCGTAGTATCCAAACACACATCTGCACTGCATGTTCTGCATTATATATAGTCCGAACTCAGATTAGGCAACTAGCTCTTATATAGAATGGTTTTCCAATGGCATTTACAGAAGTCAGTCGCATTTTTTTTTTTTTTTTTGCTGTCTTAGAGCATAGAAATATTACTGTTATTTTGTTGATAAAAATAATGGGGGGGGGGGGGGGGTCTGCAATGCCATAACGCCTATACAAGGCTAATTGTTCACTAAAAGATAGTGAAACCTATACCACTGAAATTATCTGCTCGCCAAGGTTGTCCATTGTCGCCACCGTTGATTGTCCTATACCTTAAATACTTCGCCTCTGTATTAAATGCAGTTCTCCATGATTTTATGCTGTCGCGATATGAAATTATAATTTTAGCGCGCACTGGTGGCCTCACTCGCTTTTCTTCTAACGAAAAGAGTGTGCTTAAGGATTTACAGTAATTTAGAACAATCCAAAAGATGTTGGTCGGACCATTGCGGAACATGGCCAACAAACTTTGATGAAAAATGCTGGAAGTGCGAAGACCTTCACGACTACACATTCCTCTGCGTCAGGTTCAAAACACTAGAGCGAATTAAGCTCATTTTAGACTGCCCCATATACTTATTAGTCGCAACGCTCGCTTATATATTCTTTCTTCTACTATGCGATAAAGAAGATGCAGGAAAATGCGCTATCTGTTCAAGTATCGTTTCACGTTGAGATATCCGTGATAATTTTCACATTTTCCTGCATCTTCTTTCTCGCATAGTAGAAGAAAGAATATATAAGCGAGCGTTGCGACTAATAAGTAAATGGGGCAGTCTCCAATGAGCGTAATTGGCTCTAGTGTTTTGAACCTGACGCAGAAAAATGTGTAGTCCTGAAGGTCTTCGCACTTCCAGCATTTCCATGCGCAATGTAAAAAAGAATGTTTTCGCAATAGATTAATTAACAAACTGCTGATAAGGTTCCAGATACAAAGGTGCAGATATAAAAGTCTACTAAGCTAAATAATCTGCTTTCTGGACAAGCTGTAAGGTAATATAGAGTGAAACTCACTGTAAAGAAACTGAAAGCATCAGCAATTTCCTGAAACCAACACTGAACGACTTTTCACAACAATCGGTCCTTCAGCGGGGTCCCACAGTTTGTCATGCGCAAACCCGGATATAGAACTGAAGTCCCTAAGAAACGAGCACCAATTGCCGTTTTCGGGAGCCTAATTCTGCCGGTGCCTCGGCGCATATCGCAGGTTGCGCTCGTAAATGACGCATTATCTTCGTTGCGGAGAGCCAATAGCAGCTGTCAACGTTTACCGGCATTGTATAGTTGCTCTGGTACGTAATACGGCATTTTTCAAAGCAGTTTATGGTTATCAATAGAAATGTGACGAGTCTCTGCAAAACATTAGCGCGTGTCATTGGAAACGAAGGGGTGTGAGCAATATCAAGCTTATTTCTATCTTCGGGCACCTCCTGCCTCGCTTAAAGACAGTCGTTCTAAAGAAACAACGTATTAGACATGGTGTACGAAATTCTATTTTGAGTGCCAGGGTAACAAACAACTTCATAAAGTGGGTGAAGAAGTGCCAAGTTTTTCACAGACAAATTAACAGTGAGTAAAGCGAGGTGGCCAAAAACTGCGAGACATATGATGACGGAACTGGTTTTGGTGACACTGTTTCGTAGGATACCGACCCACACCCGTGCAGAATTCAACTACTTCATTCACGGTACATTGAGCAGATGCGGTGTAATTTTATTTCCTCTCTCATAACCTTCGTTTATGCGCCAATGGTGTAAGCTCAGTTGAAAGCCAAGCTGTAACTCACTCGCAGCCACATATTGATGAAGATATGGTTTTCACTTCCCATTTAACTTGCATCCCCAAATACACAGGCTGGCGTTGAATCTTTGTGTTCATTGGGACCGCGTAACTATGTTTCGTGACGAATCAGCGTCACTGGAAAATCGCAATGCCGTGTATGAACATTACCGGTGCTTGATTCCTCGCTTAGACGCGCCTAACCAAACCTCGTTCAGGGCGCTCCGGGGCAGCTGGCCACGCCTGCACTGAATTTAGCATGGACTCCATGGAATTTAACGACACACGCCTGAACCTCTAATAAAGCTCGCGCACGTGAGCTCCGCGAGCATGTCAGGCAAGTGGCGTGCGAGAAAGTAGCTCGCAAAGCATGACCTTCGAAACACCACTGTGTGCCCTTCCCAATCGTCAGTCTGGTCGCGAAGCGTTTTAAGCGTGCGCTGCTAATGAGTTACGTGATGCTCAATACAGAAGACAGCAGCGTGTACCATAACTCGAAAAAATGAAACATGCTTGTACAGCGACGCGGCGACGTTCTCCGTCGATCCCATTGCGGTGTCGCACTTCGCAACTGATCACGGTAGAAATTTCGCGGTGATTCTAGTAAACATGAAACCTGAATTAACACAGAGTTAAAAGTAGAGATATTTACCTTATGTTCCTTTCTTTCAGCAAACGCTGTTGTCGCGAATGGTGACATGCTTTTTTTTTTTTTTGCACGAGAAAATCAAGAAACCGCATGAGGGTTCAGCCATTACTTTTTGATATAAAGCCCTTGATGGCAGCATGAAAGAGCTCTGCACATATAGACACTCTCACGATACTACTGCGAGTGAATATATTTGCTTTGGTAGGCTTGAACTCGCCTCTTCACAGCAGCATTCATTGCACTGTGGGCCTTTGTTCATGCGGGAGACGATCAAAAGCGGCATCGCATCGCCTAGGTGGTTGCGAACCCTAACGTAGAGCACTTGGTTGGCGTGCTCAATACTTAATTAAAAACTTCGATATCACTGCGGTAACCAGCATTAGGGAAATGCAAAAGCATTGTGCTGTGTTGGGTTTTTGGCGCGTAAGCAACTAGAAAAAAAATGCGAAATCATTTTTATTACTAATTTATCTCTGCTTTCTTATCACTAGTTTCCTTATCATTAATTCCCTTACCTCTCATTTCCTTATCACCAATTCCCTTACCACCTATTTCCTTTTCACTAATTTTCTTATCGTTGATTCGTTTTACCAACTCAGTATCACTAATCATGCTATCACTACTTGTGTTTCCATTTTCAATTATTACGTTAATACAACCACTCAGAGAAACACATTTTGAATTCAGCTTTTACTGACACAATTTCGCTGCAGTTAATTTTGCGTACGTCCACAACATGCGCAAAACGAGGAACAAGGCACGCGATAGCTCGCTCTGGTGGATCGGAATCTCTCCGGCATATGGGCGAGGTTTCGCACTTTGCTCTTCCCCTCTCTTGCGCTCGGGCGAGAATCGAGATTTGAACAGCGCGCTTTCAGTCGAAGACTGCATCGGAGTATTAAGCGCAGTTGTAAAAAAACTTCGTAGATGTGGTCAACAATGAGCCTTCTTCAGAACCCTATTAAAGGATAGCAGATTTGACAACAGCCTCGGTGCTCTTTTAGTAACCGCCTGAATGCTGGCATATACGTGTGCAACAAGACGGTAATTGTATACCACACGCTATCTTTTTGCTGCGTCGCTTTCCTACATGCTCTTTCCGCAGGAATGAACTTCACGCATTTTGCAAGTCACGTAGGAGTCAAAATAAATACGGCTTCGGCATGAATTAGGTACACATTTGTTTACACCCAACTTTAAAGATATAATCGTATTGGTAACGAATCTGTTTTCATTTTAATATGTGCAGGACGTAGCCGCGCTACAGCACTCACAGTGAAGCCACAGGATCCGGTGGCTCTCGGTGAACTGGGGATTTTACCCTCAACGTGCTCTTTTGTGCATATCTAACCTCGCCCATGATGACAGTCACGTCACGGCTTTGCCTCCTGGAGAACGCAGAGACGTAGTATGTACATGCTATGCTATGCAGTTGCATTTCGCCACATGGCTTCGCGGTTTCAGAAGTTGCAGCTCATAGCCGTCGTTTCTCACATTTCTCTCAAGTGACATCGACCAGCACGTAGTTGCGCGAGCGACATAAAAGTTAGTGTAGAGCGCTTGTGTTGGGGCAGCATTTATTCATTTACCGCCACATACAACTGCGAGCTAAAAGAAAACAACGCAGGCTCGTCGGTCAGCCAGCCTTACATCGCTGGTAGAAAACGCAGTTAAGGGCGCAGGCAGGCGGTTTAGGAAGAGTGTTGGTGAAAGCCTAACCCACATACCGGTGGGCTTGCGTTCTGCACTGTCAGATACGGTCCCGCTACCGCCACACCAGCTGGTGACGCAACTCAGCGGGAAAATGATGGACAGCTGCAAAAGACGTGTGGATCAGGTGTTCTTCGAGTACGTGGCAGTGGCATGCCGCCTTGTCGCGGTGCGAGAGAAAGACGATGCAGATGCGGAGAACGCGACGACTGCCAGCGGGAAACGCGACGCCGCACTTCCTGCCGGCCTAGTCCCAGCGGGAAAAGCGACGCCGCACTTCCTGCCGGCCTAGTCCCAGCGGGAAAAGCGACGCCGCACATCCTGCCGGCCTAGTCATGGGTCAGGCGACGAGCTTCTCCCCTGATGGGGCTGGTACAGGTGGGTCACCGTCGCTTGCGGCGGGGGCTAGCCTGGCACCGAGTTTTTATCTGTTGTAGGCCGTCATTGCACCCGCCACCGCTGGTGGTGGACGACGGCTGTTGTGGCGGCGCGCGTCTTTCTTTCTGTATCTTCCCTCTTCCTTTTCCTTTTTCTCTATTTTCTATTCTATCTGCACGAGGCAACGGAATTGACTCAGCTACAGAGCCAATAGCAGGCCCGTGCATTTTCTTTTCCTTCTTCCTACCACAACAGCAACGGCCTAGTCATTCTCGTCTGCGAACAGGCAACGCCGCCTGCAGACGATCTGCATGCCGCATGCAAAGCGTTGGCAATCTGTTAGCCCTTCTTTCTCGTTCACACGTCTACTTCTTGTTGCACGTGCCGACTTTATCCCATAAAAAAAGAACAATCCCTTCTGAAGGATGTTCAAGAAGCAGCAATGTGGCGACGAAGCAATAAACGAGTGCGCCCAAGCATCGGCAGGCACTATTACTGTTGCACAACGAATATTGCAACTCAAACGTTTTTACCCAAATCGCTTATGGGAGCATTGCAGACACCTGGCCGTAGTAATTTGCGATCTAATGTCTTGCAAAATCAGTGAAGATCTCCGAAAAGTGCATTGTCTGCACTTTTTGGGATGAAAAAAGAAAAGCATGCGATTTCACTTCTCTCCACTTCCAGGAGATGCATTCCGCAGCAGTGGGCACTTTCTGTATTTTTTTAATAAATCCCAAGCTACATTATTTTATTCAAAACCAAGCGCAGGTTTCAACACCATTGGCATATCTTAGCCGAGCAGAAATACACTCACAGACAATTTCGAGGATTCTGAGAAAAACCTAGGCATCTACCTTTCTTAGCTGTGCGTTTATTTGGTTTCGTTTTTTTTTTTCATAGCGAGGATTCTAATTCCATATGAGTATTTTTTTGTGTATACCTTACTATTTGCTTGTTTGTTTTTCGTCGCTTCTAGCACGCAGTTGCTCAACCGCCGTAATGTGTTCTCTCTTGAGCATTCCGAGCCCTCTGGGGAAGCACAAAGCATGGGTCCAATATTGGTATGTATTGATCATCTCCGGCCCTACATAGGGTCGGACATTGCTAACACAGTAGCAATATTCAGGCAACAATTTGTGCTGCCTCGGATATATCGTATTTCAAAGCAGCTGAGCTCCCATTCATACCGTGTGTTAGCTCTTCTCGCCATTTCTCTCCCTAATTGTAATCAGCAAATGATAACCCTAGGAGCGTATGGGCACAAATACTTAACTTACAATATACTCTGCACCAACGTCGCTTGCTAAAGAGGTAAAATTTCGCGCCTGGCGGACTACTTATGAAAGCGGCACCTCTCTCTCTCTCTCTCTCTCTCTCTCTATATATATATATATATATATATATATATATATATATAATCTCACCCATCAAATCACTAAATTCCTAACGACAATCAATCACGACGTTGGTGATCCATGCATGGTGCCTCTGTTTCCCAGCGTTATTGAAAGACTGCACGCGCTCTTATTGGAACTAGTGCCGGCCTCAGTTTCAAATAATCGCAAACAGTTTGCGTAATCATGCAAACGTGCGTTTAAAACGTGGAAAGCAATCTCTTTCAAAATTGATCTCAAAATCTTCATTTCAGTTGGCTGTAACCTATTGCGCGTCTTCGCCCCTGTGGAGTGGAAGCCAGCTGGCCATGGATCCTCGGCAAAAAAAAAGAAGAAAACAAATCGGCTACAGCTAAGGTTCGCAACTGTACTGCGAGTGTGGATTGTGCACCGGAAATTGTGATAACTATTTCAGAGAGCAATGCCACCTGTGTGCACCGGATGAATCTGGGAGGCGAATCACTGCCGAAGTAGCTACCCGAGCAGGGTCTTGCCGAGAGAAATTCGTGCCCGTGAAACAAAACAAAGTAAATATATAAGATGCTGAAGAAGATCGCACCATTCACTGGCGACATTGTTGCCGTACGCCCTAGTCGGCTCGGCTGTTTACCGACGAGCCAAGTCACGCAACGATAAATCCTCGCTTCTCTGCTCTCCCTGAAAACGCTGTGTTCGTAAATGAACGGCCGATACCTGATAACAAAGGGCTGCTGTAGCGGTGTCGAAATAAAAGAAATAAAATCAATACCTTTTCATATGTATACCATTAACAAGTCACTTTCCACTTATTTGTTTTTAAGAAACTTGGCTTTGCCCAACAGGAATAAAAGCTGTTTTTCTTCCATGATTGCAACGCTGAATTTTTCTGTCACAATAGCGGCCCGAATGTTAGCCTAGCCATGTTCGTTTTATCCTCCTTCTTATACAAGGAGGATAATTTAAACATCAACGTCAGCAAGTGCGAGTTTTATGGCTAGTAAATCATAATTTCTTGCCTCAGTAAACAGAGAAAACATGGTGGGCACTGTTTACCAGTTTTCATCATCAGTGGCTGACGTCTGCAACAACTCTTTGCCTGAGATGCCTTGAAAAGGTCTGCCGAAACAAGAAATGCGCTAAACTAAGCGCATTCAGTGTCAGTTTACTTGATATGTTCAGGCAATTACAACAGCTGACTAATTACTTTAATGGCTCCGGTAATGAGCCCTTTTATATTTTCGCAGGACAAACTTTGTCTGCTCTAAATGTTTACCAAATGTTGTACTTGCAGAGGCGAACATCACTGACCGCTATACTAATGTTTGTTATTTTGACTTGCATCATAAAACAAAAGCAAGCATGTTGAACCGAAACTTGATATGCAGGCTTCGCGCGTTGCTACTGTACGGCTAAATATATTGGCTATCTATTCAAGCTGAGACGCTCAACTCTCATTCGGAAATTTCCGCTACAATATCGGAACTGCTGTTAAGACGTGTACGAAAGCAAATTATTACGGGCCGCGCGCTGTCTCCCTGCTGTTCTGTGACTTTTGGGATAAATGAGAAAAAAGGGATGTGCAAAAAGAAAACAAACACCATCTATTCCTCGCCCAAAGCAGTTTTTCAACACGAAACTGAGTCAGTGATCCGACAACACTAATATGAAAGACAGATTAAACGCTTCAAATCCCGCTGCCGATATCCCATTCGATTTGTGTTGTTTTTTTTCTGCTCTGAAACCCTCAAGACTGTTCAAGCTCCTGTTCGACACCGTAAACTACAATCATTTATCTGAAGAACATGCATGCAAAGCCTTACATACAATAAGCAGTGAAGTTATTTTTAGTTGTCTATCTTGCACACCTGCTCATATGCTTATTTTTGGTTCTATTTCTGCAATTACTCCTGTCATTTTATGCAGCAGGGTCTGAGTTGTCATCCCCCTTTCAGACACCGTTCTGAGCTTGAAACAATTACAAACTGTATACCGGGTGTTTTCAGGAATATTTTCAAAAATTACTAGAAGTACCTTACAGAAAATCAAAAATAATTTCCGGAACAACCTCTCTGCAGCTGTGGACACAAGATATACTGAAAAAAACATCTCATCACGCAGCTAATAAACTAAAACTCACAAATCAACTTTTGAATTTCATAGTTGGGTGGGTAGTGCCATTGGGGAGTTGGAAGCCCAGGGCAAGGCGACTCCTTATCGGTCTTTGAAAGGGACAAAAAAAAAAGTATTATTTTCTATGAGCCGAAGAAAAATGCGGCGTATGTTTCTGCCCAAAAGCGAAACTAAGCGAAGTTAGACGTGCGCGAAGCATGCCAGAAACGAGACAACCGCTCATGATGTGTGGCAGTAAGGATGACACACAATTGGAACACCGTGTACTGCTGTGATACATACGTCATGCAAATTCTTTGGCTTCACCACTAGAGTGAAGGATAAGAGCAGTCGTTGCTAACTAAGTAATCATTATTTTTGAAAGCGATAGCGGAAGAGGAAGTGTATGACACAGCAGGGTCGGACAAGCAGCTCGAATTGGCCATTGCTGTCGTTGCAGCACGTCACAAGCGGAAGTGATCGTTCCAGACAGCTTCCTGTATTCCGAATGCGCTTGGTTTCACTCATACGCGAAAAAAAAATGTGGCGGAATTTCTCGCCTTGCAGGAGTTGCGAAAATTAATTTTCCTTCGTTCCCGAAACTAATGTGCATTGTCTTATCTCCAGATGTGCATTGTCTTATCTCCAAAATCTCCAGATTTTATACAGAATTACACTGTATAAAATACTTTCCGCCTCCATATTACTAAAAGAAATATTGGCTTCTAGTATATTTAATATATGACTAGCAGCTTAGCGGTATCGCTAAAGAGGAAAGTATATAACAGTTGCATCTTACCTGTACTCACCTATGGGGCTGAAACATGGAGGCTAACCAAGAGGGTGTACTTAAGTTCAGGACAGCGCAGAGGGCTATGGAACGAAAAATGGTAGGGGTAACATTAAGAGATAGGAAGCGTGCAGAGGGAATCAGAGATATAACTCGAGTTATTGATATTCTAGTGGCAATAAAGAAGACAAAGGGGCATGGGCAGGCCAGGTAGGGCGAAGAGAAGATAACCGATGGTCGCTATGGGAAAGAAATTGGGTTCCAAGCTAAGGGAAGCCAATAGCAGGGGGCGGCAGAAAATTAGGTAGGTGGAGGGGTCAAGTGGATGCAGCTAGCACAACACCTGGTTAATTCGAGGAATACCGGGGGAGGCCTTTGCCCTGCAGTGGGTATTGTCCGGGTGATGATGATGATGGTGGTGGTATGATGATGATGATGATGATATTTACTATTACTTAAAATGTTTTTGCAGTAAACTACGCCCGCCGCAGGCAGACAACATGTGGTTGAAATTATTTTTCTTATATTTCAAACTTTCTACTTATAAGGCAATTTGCTAAGTGTTTGCTCTTCCTGAATTAGATGTGCCATATACCTAAACTTACTACTTCGCATTTCTGCCTTTCGATTATTATCTTTTTATTTTACACTTCATTTTTGCGTTCCATCTGGAATTCTTTCCATGCGGTGGTTCATTTTCTCTCTTTAGGTAGCTATAGGAGGCTCTGCATGCATCTCCAATTTTTTTGACCTCCTGCAGAAAACATACGCCTTACCGTGTAATTTACTGCACATACGAAGTAAAATTATTAGGTCATTCTGAAAAAAAAAATATAAAGCTGCTCAGTGCCCGCACTCGCAAAACGCTTTAATTCAAAAGGTCTGCCTGATGTCCTTGTTTATAACGCAATCTCTATAGAAGTCGAAATCACTCACGTCTTTTGTTCCGACGTCCCAAAAAGAAAACCCACGAGTTGCATAGTTCTCTTTAAAAGCTGCAAGGTCTATAGCGGCAGATATCGTATTTACGTCTCCGCCTTTTAAAGCGGCGAAAATTCCGTGTGTTTCCTCTTTCCGTGTTTTGTCGACTTAGAGCGACCTTTGGTTATTCTTCACGTACGCGAGGTATGCGGTGGCACAGGATACCCTTGCTGTGTTTATGTGAAGCTGTTTCCACGCCGTCTTCTCCCCGTCGTTTCTCCGGGTTCCCTGTGCCGTTGCCGGCAGTGGTGAGGCCGCATAATGTGGAAACGTGTGACACGCGACCCTCTGACCAGAAATGCAAATACCGCCTGCCTCTCCGCTGTCGGTTCTGCTGCACGACACGAGCCACGCGTACATTCAGCACGCACTGATGCATGTGTTGTTTTTAGAAGAGCGCATGCTCATAAGCATATTTTGTCTTTCTGTTTCTCAGAATAAAAGTGGAACTATACCCAACTTACAGAGGTGGGGTCGTCGTGTTGCGTCTGTCAAGTAAACGAGTCGCACAAATGTCGTGGTCTACCGTGCCCATAAGACCTGAAACACTCAGAGATAGCCTGCGCTTTCTGTCAGCGTGCCGCAATAGGTAAAAAAAAAACACAAGAATTGAGCCTTCAAACCTCGCTTCGCGTACCTTCGCATATGTATTGAATAGAGGCGATACACTTTCTCATATATCTTGGTGTAGTCGTTCCAGTCATGGATACAGACAACTCCACTAACTCCACCATGTTTGTGCAAGAACGAAATCTGCGGAAAACATGCACCACAATGGGTACTCCCAAACCTATTATCAAGTTCCGTTCATTACTTAGCCATTGAAAGCACCCGCATGCTCGACAACCTGCGAAAGCGACTTATCCATCTCACTCGGCCTTTCGTAACCTATAAAAAAGGAACGCTGGGATCTCATTGGTCTGTGTTGACTGACTACTACGCTACAACCATGTCACCTGTCATTTAACTCCTGCCAGGGGATTCTTCTTGATTTTTCGCTAACAGGGACAAAGTTGACGCCCGATTTTTATGCAGGAATGAGCCCTTCACGATATCGCGTTAAATCATAGCGTCATCTTAAGGATTAAGCAGGAAACAAGCACTAATCATGGTAATAGAAAATGGCGCAGAAGACAGCACCAGGAAGTAGATACAGCATGAGCGCCAGACTAATAACTGAACGTGTTCAAAGCGAGCGTATGAATACACTGAGCGACAGATGCGCGGGAATGAAAACAAAAAAAAAAGAGAGAAGAAGAAGCGCCACAACGCCAACACAAAAAAATGCCATGCTAATCATTACGAGTTAAGATAGCCAAGCTCATGGCGCGATAATGAAACAGAAGGTATGCTTGCGCATGAAGCCCCTTTCCGGTCAATGATAAGAGCTTCAAAGATTTCCCTGGTATGTTTTTCGCGGGTTTTATGCGCAAGCATACCTTCTGTTTCATTATCGCGCCAGGGCTCCGAATGAAATTAGCGGGGCGGATGGCATTAGGCAATTTGCATGGATCAAATAGATGCAGCTGACACGTACAGCACTGGTTTATTGGAAAATGGATGGATATGGGAGAAGCATTGACCCTGCAATTGTTATAGTAAGATTTACGATGATGACCATTATGATGACGACGGTACCTCATGGTATCCTGGGCACGCACATGGCATCGACAATGATGTCGCATTTGAGCATGGTTAAGCCCTCCTCTATCGAGCGCCAGGGCAATGGAATCACACGCGCAAAGCTATTCGGATCAACTGCTCTGCAATACTCGAATACTAGAGAGCCGTAACAAAAAAAAAAAAAAATCCGCACCCGCCTAAATTATTCTCTAGCTCGAGAGTGCTGGTTAGTGCCTGCTTGATCAACTCACCGCATGCAATAAATATCGTAACTATGCTTGTGCAGAATTACTTTCCCGACTGCTTTCAAGCTCACCTGGAACTCGCGACACAGGCATTAAATTAAATTAAAAACGAATTTTATTCCAACACAATGAAAACGGGAGTTTATCTGAGTCAGACACGTCATAGATACACTGTCATCCCCGGATTATTTATGCGTCGTATCGAAATAAGTGCATTAAGCCTTCTTTCGTGACAACTTATATTGCGTCGTCCCTTGTGCACGCATAAGACCAAAAACTCTGAACAGCATATCTGCCTTCCGGCGGTGGTGCACTCAGCACGGATCAGACCGTCAAGTTATTTACAACGCCTTATCTGCAATAATACCTTCGTTTTGCTTCGGGTACTTGTAAAAATTAAAAGAAAATTCAGCCGAACGGCGGCATGCTTTATTCCTGTGCGTACAATCGAATCACTTGTCATTGCTTTTTGTCCTCCTTAAAGTCAGCGCCCCTGCATTTCGTGAAAATAGCAACTTTGAACTCACATTTTTGCAGAGCACGCTTTCAGCAAGTATCGCTCGCACAATGAGCGCGCCCCCTCCATAAACCTGGTGCTGCGCCTAATGCGCGTGTCGGTGGCTAGAATCTAGCAGACAAATCTTGATTAGTTCGCAAAACAAGAGACCAGGAAGAAATAATGTAAATCCATTACTTAAAAAAACGCTACCGCGCAATATGCATTTCGGGAACCTCAAACAGTATAAACAAGCTGTGTCTGAACGGGTACTCTGGAACTACCGATTCGTGGAGTGCGTCCATAATGAGATTTACCTCATCCCGCTGCCCTGTGGTGAGCACTAAATATTGTCCTTATCTGCAACATGGACTTGCACTAGAGGATAAAAAAGTACGCTGCTGTAAATTTCGGCGTAGCATTGGATTTATTTTCTCTTTTTTTTTTTCAGAACAGCAAACAGTTTTCGGCGGCGTATACACAAAGAGCAGCAGAATGAAACACGTTCTCAGCTGCGAAGCAAGATATCCTGCACTGCATGTGTTAAACTAACTTCGATTAGAACATGTTGACTACCTTGATCTGGCTGCCCCAATAGCGACAAACGTGACTGTGAGCAAGAAGTGAATAAAAAAATACAAGGGCGCAGTAAATATGATATGAAATTTATTGCGCTTCGGTATTTGTGCTCCTAATTGTATAGTGAAGGGCAGTATGGCCTCCAATTATATCGTGATTCGTTAACCAGCGCTATGTACCTTCGCACTTTTTTCTTTCTTTCCCGATCATTTCTGTCGGTTGCCACTGAACTGGATCTTGCACACTGACAAGATGACACTGTAAGTACAAAGGTGTTGAACTGAAAATTCTGCACATAATATGAAAAGTCAAAAATTCAAGAATCTACATTTGCTCTCTGGGCTACAATGCCTCTACCAGCCCGTGGCAGCTGTATGCTGGAGCGCTGCTCACGACTACATAGCAGCAGTGAAAAGATGGCCGGAGTGTTGATCGAACATGCAGCGAATACAAGTAGAGGAAGGCGACACCGTTTTCGCGCGTTTTCGCCTGTCATTGAAGCGCACTGGAATTGCACTGCTATTGGAGATGCATATGACAAAATGACGACGGAGTATTGGTACATCTGCATCTCAGTATTTCGTGTAAAGAAGGGGCGCGAGAAGGCAGACATCGACATCAGTTCTGCAGCCGACACTTGATGGCTGTCAGGGACATCAAATAGTGACGCTAGAGAAAAGTGCAGCAGCGGCATTAATATAGACCTGCATCACATTACGGTGTTAAAAGAGAAGATAGCAGCAGACTGGATCACAAGAACAAACGCGATTTAATGACACCTTAGTCGCAACAAGAAAATAAAAAAAGAAAATGGCATGGTCAGGATACGCAATTCGAAGACAAGACCACCGATTGTCGTCAAGGGCAATGAAATGGACACGGACAGAAAGCAATCGTAGCACGTAGCAATCGTAGCATTAAAATGTCAGGCAGGTCGATGAGATGGAGGTCGCAAGACATCAGTCGGCCAAGGCATCTGCCACAGCACATTGTTGTTGTTGATTTGCGAGAAATACGGGAGAGGTTTTTCTCCTCTAGAGAATGCAGCTATGGCTGTGATGAACAAAGAACGCAAGCGCCTGTAATTCCAGCAGAGCAGAGCACTCTGGGGCTGTCAGCAACCCGTCTAAACTGTGAACATTGCGTTTGATATCATCACGTGGGTTTTGGCTGAATGTATACCAATGTGCAGGGGAGAAGGAACGTCGCTTTTCTTTGTGGCTTCTTCCAATGCCGAGATCGATGCCAGGCAGCAGCATGTCTAAGCAACGAATTCTACAGTTGCAGGTTCGTTGCTGTACTTAAGCCCGATCATTTTATAGTGCAGAAGCTGATATGTGCCTGCACTTGGGTTCAACAGCGTTGGCCTCGGCGGCGCGAGCGGTAGATGAAAGGAGGAGGACAGTGGACGAAGAAAGTATTGTCGCAGCAAAGAGAACGAGTTGAGGAAGAAACCAAGGAGGAGAAGTGTACAGCGGAAGTGTGAGAAGGAATGAGTGAGAAGAAAAATGAAAAAGTGCTAGGAGCGAAGTGAAGCGAGAGTTAGTGGCATAATCTATCACGCTCCCTCTGCGACGGCGTCTGCTGTGAAACCCTCTGCTCCAGCGGGAGCGCGATACTGGCGTCAATGCTATTTTTCGCCACATACCGAGTGTTCTGTGTGCGATCGCCTAGCATCGAATACCTCCATAGCTGCCCTAAATGTCGCATCACCAACTATGGTGATAGTCAATCTTCTCTGTAGATTTCTACTTACTATGCATATTTCTATTAGTTTTGCCGAGCTCAGGATACACATTTTTGTTTTTGTTTATCCTTGTTCAAACGTCTTCTGCCCTTGAAAAGATCCCTAGGTTAAGGCTGTTGACACGCTGCAGTGGAATTAATTACTCGGATGGCTGGAGGTTCGTCTGAGTGTCTCAACACACGAAATGTCCTAAATAACAGTAAAGTGTGCAAATATGATCAGCTTTTTCGGGGATAGGTAAAATTAACTATTTAGCACAGACCAATAAAATCTCCCCTTATATCAGGTGGTATATGATGACTTAGTATGACATAAACAGCCGAGTAATAGTATTTTGATTTCTGGCATAGCTGTTTCGAAACACCGCATTCCGCCATCTCCACACACAAAAAAAAAAAAAAAAAAAAAAACACCGTTGCGAACGACTAGCAGGAAACATTCTATGACTAAATATAGTCAGCCTAGGCGAAACAACGATAGAAATTAGAAACTATAGCAAGACAGTGCTAGAAACAGCGCAAACGTCGCGAGCTCAAAATAACAAGTTCTCACGGTTAATAGTCACGAGTGCGTGTGAGACCGCTAACGATGTGTTTGCTAGCTGTATCAACTCTGCAGTGCACGCAATATTGCGCGATAGATCGAACAAAAGAATATCCTTGGTAGAAATCGCTGGCATGGGGGTTTCAAGTAGACCTGTGATGTGCAAAGCGAATAGTCGGAATCACAGCAAAACTTTCTTCCGTGGAATGCCTGCGTTATAGCAAATCAAATGACCGATTTTGTGCAAGATTTTTTTTCGATAAAAGCTTCGCGTATTGCTCAAAATGTAGTCAAAAGCGGATTTGGCGAAACTCCCGATTTAAAAAGACACCTCGATCCCCCTCAGGCACCCATGAGGTCCAATACTTTGAGTAACATGCAATAGCAAAACCAATTTCGCGATTTCATTCTATTTAACTCATTTTTGTTCGAAAAATTGCTTTGAAAGAGCGTTAACGTTTTGCCTGTTTTGTAGATAACGCCCAAAATTTGATTGCAAGCCAACGGTAATATCGCAGGGCGCCTTCTACCGCTTTTACCAAACAACACTGATAAAAGGAAAATTCATAATTGTGAACCGAATTGACCAAATGGAGGGTTAAGTGGTTGACGCCTTTAATCTGCTGTGGCAGTTTGACGGAACACTCGATGGGACAAAATACGTACTGGACGCACTTCAAGCTTAAGAGGAATCCGCGCGGTCACTGACAGAGCGCGCGCAAGTAAAGATCACCGGCTTATTTTCTGGGAGATAAATGTGTAGTCTCATGGGACTCTTTTATTGAGGTAACAATTTTCCTGGTTTCTTTTCATACGCGCTAATGGTGTCGTTTGTCTCCGCAGGCCGTAATTTCATTTTCTACCCAATTACGCTCGCCGATGTGATGCTGAGAGACTATATAATCGAAAGTATCGAATTAACTATGCGAAAAAGGCCTCGCTGAATTTAACAAAGTTTCCGATTTAACGAAATGATTAGTGGCTTCCCTCAGCTTCGTTATATCAAGTTTTAACAGCAGAGACTTAATTTTGGGGCGGTAGCAGTGAAGGCCCTTAATTCTGTTTGGCTTGAAAAGTAGGAAAAGCTTTCCATACGTGGAAGCGTAGACAATTCCCTTAAATGTGATCTATCAGCAGTATCAGCAGTCCCAACTGACTGCAGTGCTCGGGAAACCCTTTGATGCAAGATTCTTAGATAGTGAAACTTTTGACGCCTAATCAGCGTTTCTTATAAACCACCTGTCATTGTAACAAAATTTTAATGTGTTTATTACGTTATTTTTATTGTGTTGCATTGAGAATTTATTTTTTTCTTAGTGGCCATGTCACTGAAACCATTGCACGAGCAATGGCTGCTGACGTTAATTTCATATGCAGTAAATCAGAAATTACAAAATGGGAATAATGAACCCTTCTGAGATGAAATACTGCCTTTACCCAGGCTCACAGAGACAGTTTACAACTTCATAAGAGTTACTCCTAAGTATAGCGGCCAAAACCGGCCTCAGTTTTCATATCTGTCATATGAAGGCTCACTGTATAAATCGGAAACAGCACATCTCTCCATAACATGGCTTAACAACCCCAAAGTCGACGAAAAACGCACGATTTGTACTCGTTAAAAGTTTAAGCTATACAGGTGAGCCTTTGTTCAAAAGACGTTAGAAAAAAAAATCAGTGGTTTTGAGGCAACATGGGACTATATGGGACTATGGAAACTGTGATGGAGCTCTTGTATCATAACAATTGCGAAGGCGTGCTAGAGAAATTATTTTGCCCCAATTCACTAAAAGAAGCAAGTAAGCGTAGTCATTACATAAAGTGCAGTAAAAACACGCAACGCTAAAACGAAAGTTAGAGCAAGCTTTAACCCTCTTATAAGGCTTAAAACTGGTTTCTGTAATAAAAAAAGAAACTTGTATCAACAAAAACTTTCCAGCATATGCGTGAAACCCACATATGATTCAATGACTCAAACATAAAGAATTATAAAAATTATGCAATTGTAAAAAAGAAAGAATGCCAGAGATATCAGCACGCATTGTGTCTTCTAAATATAACTGCACTGACAGACCCAGAAATTCCCAAACAATGTGAATGATAACTGCTGCAGAAAGGAAAACAAAAGCCGAAACACACAAGCTACACCTTGAAACCTTGCAAGGGTTATTCAAGATCACCGACGAGCATGCTTATACGCACTGTTTAAGCACGCTACGACTGTCTTTGTAGGGTAATAAAATGTCTTCTTCGATTACAATAATTAGCCTGAATTTACATATTTGATGAATAAACTCGTTGAATGATTCGATGAAAAAACGTTTTAACATACAATAAGCGAACACTGCATATTCATTTGTGACAGCAACGTATTTCCTACTCCCTATCTAGATTTGATGGAATATGGAATGGAATGGGAGTAATTTTCGACTTCAGGGGAGCAATAACAAATTAATGCGACTTTTTGTGCAAAACTGATTGTTGCCTTTCATACTGAGTAATTGAGTAACATGAGCATATATTTCTATTAGAAGTGCAGATGTCCATCTTTTTTTTAGTGTATATATATATATATATATATATATATATATATATATATATATATATATATATATATTCATTCATGTTTTGCTTTCTCGGTGCTATCGCTTTTTTATCATGATTCCTGAATAAGTGGACCAAAAAGCCTCCATTACAAGGTCATGAAGAGAAGCATCGGCGGCTACAGGGAGAGCAAACACTTTTTGTAGGCATTCACTTACTTCCAAAGCCCATTAGGCAATTTAACTGCCCATTAACGGAACTTGGTCGGAAAATGAGGCCATAAAAGCATTACATTTGTGCTGAGCGATATGTTAAGAACCAACTATAAACACAAAACACAAATAGAGAGATAAAATCTCAGAAACTCATGGACACAATTGTCCCTATCAATAAAAAACTACCCATAAAAAGCAGTAGAAATGTTTATGACTCAGTAGCTTAAATAGACAAAATGTCCTTGAAATGTGCATCGGAATAGAAGTGTAGAGGTGAACCACAGACACTCCTCATCGGGTCTATACAAATATATTATGGCAGGACCCGCTGTGACAGGCGGCAACGGGAGAGCGAACCGCCGGCATTTTGTCCTGTAGCCACGTAGAACAAACTGCGCGTTCTTAGCAGGCGTGCTGAGGCTATCGTCTTCTTCGACAAGACGACGATGGCATGTCACAAGGGCGTGTGCGTGCACAGCTGGCAATCAGTCCAATTAATACAGTGGAGGCGGTACCAACAGAAAAGGCACTCAGGTTTCTCTCTCTGTGTGTGTGTGTGTGTGTGTGTGTGTGTGTGTGTGTGTGTGTGTGTGTGTGTGTGTGTGTGTGTGTGTGTGTGTGTGTGTGTGTGTGTGTGTGTGTGTGTGTGTGTGTGTGTGTGTGTGTGTGTGTGTGTGTGTGTGTGTGTGTGTGTGTGTGTGTGTGTGTGTGTGTGTGTGTGTGTGTGTGTGTGTGTGTGTGTGTGTGTGTGTGTGTGTGTGTGTGTGTGTGTGTGTGTGTGTGTGTGTGTGTGTGTGTGTGTGTGTGTGTGTGTGTGTGTGTGTGTGTGTGTGTGTGTGTGTGAGAGAGAGAGAGAGAGAGAGAGAATGGGAGTGTCGATAGCCGGATGGGGGTAATAAAAGCCAAGAAATTCGGTAGAACAACGCGCTCTGCTGCTGGCAAAAGAAATACGAGATCATTGGATAGTGTCGATGTCGTGTCGTGCCCTCTGGTTGTGCTTGACGGATATTAAGCTTCCGGCTGACTCCTCGCAGCTGCCAGCGAGAAAGCACAATATCACCCTGCAAAGCGCGAAAGCAGTCGAACAAGTGCAGACAGGCCCAGCAACATCAAACAAGAAAAACAATCAGCGTAACAGATGAGACGTGCACAACTCTGAAAACAATGCCCACATTCGTGAACATCTGGAAAGTTAACCAGTAGACGAATTTCGTAGTACCGACGACGTACCCGTAAAGCGTCATACCGACTAAGCCATTTGTTCAGCCGCATTACCATCGTCGCATGTTCTAGCTTTTTTCATCCAGGAATTAAGTCCACTGTTCACTGCCTAGCAAGACCATCAGTGAAACATCTACCTGCCTGACCTACGTTTTGCTTCACCGGTGCAGGCAAATTGAAGGCGGGTCAACTAAACCACGCTAACCCAAGATGCATGAATTAAAAACGTTAACGTTGCACACTGGCCGAAAGTGTAGTTGTACAGTATACGAATACTGGTGAGATGTTGCGATAGAACTGGTCTTCGAGCTAGAGAAAAGAAAGACGGAGAGATCCCCAGCCCGTTTACCTCACTTATTCATGACCCGTCCAGGTGCGCAGATCACAGGCTACACAGAAAGCGAGCGGTAGGATGTAAAATCCATCTGTTTCGCTTTATTTTATGCTTATGTCTCCCTTCCTGCTGCGTGTTCCACGAGCCGTCACTCTAAGTCGCCGCTTGGGAGCGGTCGCGGCGAAGCTTGGGGATACCACCAACCCGGAGAATTACTTCAAGGAAATAATGGACAGAGAGGAAGGTCGGTATCCGCCATACGGAGGATTCCAGCGACAGCAGGAATAAGGTGAAGGTTTTTCTTACGATACTTGCTTTTCTTATGGTGTAATATGGACGAACTACTTGGTCACTAATCCGGTCAATTATTTCACTTCTTGAAGTTACACACGCACGCAGAACGAATATACTGATTCATATTTTTTGCAGATACCGTTGCTCTAAGAACAACTCTCGATGAAGTACGTTTCGCATGGTTAATAAAGAAATCCTTTCTTCACTGATAGCCCCAGTTCGCAGTCCCCATGGAGGTCGCGTACTCGGCCTCTCAGTATGGTGCGCCTGAACTTACCGGAGCGAGTAAAATGTTAAGGTGGAAAATCGTTGTCCACGAGCGAGTTAATAAACGAGATAGCGACCGGTAGCAATGTAACAGCACAAAAATCTTTTCATGCTATCTTAATTAATAAGTGTGGGTGAACGCATGGTGTGCTCGTATGTGATGACACTTGGGGCCTTCTTTCCTTTTTTTTTTTCGCTGGCTTAAGCAGCAAACAAGTTAGTATTATTAAGCTACGCGACCGCAATGCTAGCTGCTTACCCCAGAATACTATTGTGTGCGTCATTCACGATGGTTTGCAGTGAACTACAGAATCCACAAGAAGTGACAGCCATAATTGAATGGTTAACATAGTTATTATTGTCGCGGAATTCCCTTTATGCAACGTGTTGTACAGTGGAAAAGAAGCACCATATTAAGTACTCGGTATTATTGTAGGATGAATCAATAGATAAGAAATATAGTTACAGGAAACATTTTCTCTCGCGAAGTTGGGCAAACATAGAGTGAGCTTACCGGGCTTTACGAATTCTTGATAGTAAGCTATATTTGCGCACCGAAGAACATAATTGTTTCAGACCTACTTATAAACTTATAAGGTCTGCACACTTGTACACTAGCGCAAAGAAAACACAATTTTATTATAACAACAGATTTATGTTATTCATACTACAGTGCGGAGCGAGTGCAGCTGCTGCTCTTGTGGTTTTGTCATCCATCGTTCCTTATAGCGTCTGCACATCTGAAAGAGTCCGTAGTGCTACCTTTTTCCATATTACTCTTCATCGACCTTACACTTGATATGCCTACATTAACAAGTGGAACTAAGTACATGCATGTTCTTCATTACAATAAAGCCGGATCAGAAAACATATACAGTTAAGAAGCCATTTACTGTGTGATGTGACGCGATTAAACGTACTGTAAACTTCTTCGCGCATGAACTTTTCAAGCAAAACACTACGGAGAAAGGAACAAGTACATAGGGCGGTCCATTTCCCTTGCCAACTTAGTGTTCAAAGAAAATATAGTTATGGTAGAACACGGGCGCTCATGTGTCACAGTCAGGTGTTTTAAATGATGTCATTTTACCTAGTTTCTTTTTACCGCTATCCTGAGTTCAAACAACGCGACTGCAGTTGAAATTCTTGTTCCTGTCTTCAACACGGTCATCTTTGCTCCGAGTGCCTCAAGTCGAAAGAGCATTGCAAAGAGCAATATTCCAGTAGGAAACTCCAGTCGGACGATCAGGATTCGGACCTTCCTTGAAGTACGAGGAGTACGGAAATGACCGATCTCTCACAGTGTGTTTCATCGCTCTGCATGCGGCTAGTATGCCGACGGCCATCTGGAAGCCGAGATCCGTGATTCGCGCTACGTGTACTCGTGACAGCAAAGTACATCGAAAGCTCAGCTTTCGTGCAAAAGGCGCCGCATTTTTTTCAGCACCAAACGACGGCCGGTGTTGGTCGTCGAGCGTACGTTAAAGGTGACGGGTTGGCAGTCGGTTTGCCGACCACGACGAAAGCGGTAGAGTTGTGCCGCTGACTAGCGCAAAAGCGCTGATAGCCTGCGGCTTTTCACAATCAACCGCTTGCGAGATCAAAGTTTGAAGTGCGTTTACTGAAGGCGTGCCGCTAGGAATGTTGTGTCATTCATACGTGGTCCAGCGGCAGCGCACGCGTAGCAACCATGAGTCGATCGGCGGTGCTGAGCGCCACAAGTGAAGCGAGTTCGTCGCGCGTGCCATAGAGTGAGGGAGTAGGCCAGTACTCACAGGAAGATGTGGTACGCAGCTGCCCTGTATCCGCGTGGCCGCTCAAGGAAATTGTACATGAAGGTCTGCTTCTTGCGGTACTTCGCGTCCCTGGGGTGGGTGCCCACCTTCAGGGGCTTGCCCAGCAGCGACGTCCTCGACGGCAGGCTGGTGTGCAGCGACAGCAGGCTGCCGCCGTGCCGTGGCCCGCCTTGCTCGAGCCGGGCCAGCTCCATGTCCGTGAGCGCCTGCATGGCGCGGCCGGCATTCCGCCCCCCGCTCCGCCGGCGCCCAGAGGAGGAGGACGACCGACCAGGCCGACCGCGGGCCGACGCGACGTCTTCGAAGCGACCGCCCGAAGCGCAACACCTTCCCGCGCCGCCACCAGGGGGCTCGCGCAGGACGATTGCGGCACCGCGGCGCGGATCTCGCCGGCACCACGCGCCGCTGGAGGGGCACCACTCGCTCGGCTCGAAGCCGCGATCCAGAGCGCTGTTTACAGGCCTTCAACCGCCGGCTGGCTGCCGTACCGTTGTCGATCCGGCCTGAGGGGCCTGAAAGCGCCTACATACTGAGCCGCTGTTTCGAGCGCATTAAACAGGCCCACAGTTTCCTGCAGCCAGGACTGCAATAGTGATTATTACAATTGCAAATTTTTAATCCGAAATCCTCACTACTCTATGTTGTGTCCGCAAAATGTGCCCGCAAAACGCGTCTCCTCGAAGTGACGCTTAAGAAAAATGTCATGTCGCCTCCAGGAGTCGATCCACCATCCCTCCGATTCCATGCCGAGTGAGCCAAGGGCTCGTGAGAACGGTTTAGTATTTCTCCTCGTCCAGTGTAAGGATGCCGTAGGGCGCTTAAGGAAACAACCGAGACAGTAAATAAGGAGAAAAAAAAACAATATGGAACTGAAATTTCAAAAAGTCGCTCCCGAGTATAAGTTGACATCAGTGGTTTGATGACCTCCATGAGACACTGTCGTAAGTCATGTGAAGTCATGGGTCATGTGAAGCCATAAGTTGATGACATCATTAGGTATGTGACATCATGAGTATATTATGTTACAACCAGCAACGTCAGTGTTTTGATGGCGTCAGAGAGCCAGGCAATTAGAAGGCTGCGTCAAACAGTACCCTGAACGCATCGAGACACCGATTTCTCACTCCAAAATATTGCACATTGTCGAGTGGCAGCATCGTAAGTGGAAGATTGGCGGTCAGATCTTAATGCAGTAGGTAGATGCATGGGTCTCAGCGTCACGACCGCAGCGCTATGATTTCACAATATCTCAATGCAGTTTCTGCAGTGACCTCAATTTCTTCATTTCTCTTCAAACCGCAGGAGGGAGGGAGACCGAGCTGCTGAATATTTCGACAAGTTCACCACCTGCCACCAATATTGCGCAAGTGCAGAGAAAGACTTGTACACGTGTGTCAACACATGCACGGAAAGAATTCGGTGATTAGTTTGTTCAGCACAATTTAAATAATGAAACTTAAACATAACATTTATCAAAAGTACAAAATATACAATATAATATTGTCACGAAGACAGGGATTTATGGGTATCGGCAACAGGGGCAGATACACACAGTCAAGACAGAGGTTCCCGGGAAATGGTAACACGAAGACACAAGCTCAAGAGTCCACAGTCTTAGCTAGCCGAAGCGCGCGAGAGTCTCTAAGATCTTCGTCGTTCAAGCGCTACCTCGAACCGTCAGGTGGCATTATTCCCCCCCACCCCCTCGAAAAAAAAACCGCAAGCTCACAGAAAAAAAAAAAAACTGCTCCGGATGGCAATTACGACTTTCAGCGGGTAAAATACGGCTTCATGCGAAGCACATGCACCAGGTCAGACGAGCACTGACGACTAGAACTCGGAACAGTTCCGTCTGGAATAACCTCGTACGTAACTTCTGAGAGGCAACGCAACACTCTGTAGGGTCCGAAGTAACGATTGAGAAGTTTTTCTGACAGGCCTGGGCGCCGGACAGGTGTCCACACCCAGACTTTGTCACCAGGCTGGAACACGACATAGCGATGGCGGTCGTTATATCGGCGTGCATCTGTTGCTTGCTGCTTTGTAATGTGATTACGGGCGAGTTGACGAGCTTCCTCAGCGTAGTTGGTGAATTCTTCTGCGTCAGCGGTAAGCAGCTGGTCGTCAGCCGCACATGGCAGCATAGCGTCGAGCATGGTCTGTACATCGCGTCCGTATACTAGGCGAAACGGAGTGAATCGATTTGTTTCTTGGACGGCCGTGTTATATGCAAATGTGACATAAGGCAATATCTCGTCCCATGTTTTATGCCGGACATCGACATACATGGCGAGCATGTCCGCTATTGTTTTGTTTAGTCGCTCAGTAAGGCCATTAGACTGAGAATGGTAAGCAGTAGTCTTTCGGTGATGTGTCTGGCTTAGTTGGAAAACTTCTTCAAGAATACGCGCTGTAAATGCCTTGCCACGATCAGTGATGACGTATGAAGGGGCGCCATGGCGGAGGACAATCTGCGTCATGAAAAATTGTGCCACTTCGGAGGATGTTGCACGTGGCACCGCCATAGTTTCCGCGTAACGTGTCAGATAATCTGTAGTCACAATAATCCACTTATTGCCAGCTGACGATAGAGGAAAAGGGCCAAGAAAGTCCATACCAATTTGGTCGAATGGTACCAGCAGTGGGGGAATAGGCTGCAGGAAACCCGCTGGCTTCAATGGCGGTGTCTTGCGTCGCTGGCACTCGCGGCAGCCTCTAACATATCGATGAACGGTGGCGGTAAGTTTGGGCCAGTAGTAGGTCTGGCGCCCTCTGGTAAGAGTGCGTGCAAAGCCTAAGTGTCCAGCGGTGGGTTCATCATGGCAAGCATGAAGGATTTCATCGCGGAGATCTGCAGGGATGACTAGAAGATAGGCTCGGTCACTGTTGCCGGCGCTTTTCTTGTAGAGGATTCCGTCGCGCGTACAGAAGGATGACAAGTTCTTAGCAAACAGTCGAGATACTGTAGAATCGAAACCCTCCAGATGATCGATCACAGTTTTGAGGTCTGGATCAGCCCGTTGCCGGGCCTTTAAATCAGAGGAACTGATAATGCCAAGAAAATGGGCGTCTTCATCCGTACTGTCATGGGCCAACTCCACGGGTGATCGAGACAGTGTGTCAGCATCTTCATGTTTACGTCCGGATTTGTAAACGATAGAGTAATCAAACTCCTGCATACGAAGGCTCCACCGTGAAAGACGTCCTGATGGATCTCGAAGACTAGCTAGCCAACACAAAGCATGATGGTCTGTCACAACTTTAAATTTACGGCCGTAGAGGTAAGGTCGGAATTTCATTGTGGCCCAAACGATGGCGAGACACTCCTTTTCAGAAGTTGAATAGTTTGATTCTGCCGAGAAAGGGTGCGGCGGGCATAAGCGATCACTTTTTCCTCGCCTTGCTGGTGCTGGACCAGAACAGCACCCAGACCGACATTGCTGGCGTCGGTGTGAATTTCGGTCGCAGCGTCCTCATCGAAGTGTGCAAGAACGGGAGGGTTGTGCAGCCGTTGGCGCAGCTCGGTGAATGCCTCCTGCTTCTCGGAAGACCAGATATACGGGACGTCATCACGTGTCAGGCGCGTCAGAGGTTCTGCAATCTTGGCAAAATCGGCAATGAAACGGCGATAGTACGCGCACAGGCCCAAGAAACGTCGGACTGCTTTCTTCGTGGTAGGGATGGGAAAATTGGCTACAGCGGCTGTTTTATCAGGATCAGGCCGGACACCGTCAGCGCTAACCACATGACCGAGAAATTTTAGCTGCTGATATCCAAAGTGACATTTTTCCGGTTTGAGTGTCAAATCGGCCGAGCGAAGAGCGTCCAATACCGTTCGCAGCCGCTTAAGATGTTGGTCAAACGTTTCTGAAAACACGATGACGTCGTCCAAATAAACCAAACAGGTTTACCATTTAAGACCAGCAAGTACGGTGTCCATCATTCTCTGGAACGTCGCTGGCGCTGAACACAGACCGAAAGGCAATACTTTAAATTCATATAAGCCATCGGGTGTCACAAAGGCAGTCTTTTCCCGATCGCGCTCATCCACTTCTATCTGCCAATAACCACTTTTTAAATCAATGGAGGAAAAGAACTTGGCATTGCGAAGTCGATCGAGTGAATCGTCGATACGGGGCAACGGATATACACCTTTTTTTTGTGATGTCATTCAGTTTCCTGTAATCAAAGCAAAAACGCAGCATGCCATCCTTTTTCTTAACCAACACGACTGGCGACGACCACGGACTTTTAGACGGCTGAATAACATCATCATTAAGCATTTCCTGGACTTGTGTCCGAATTGCCAACGTTCTTTGGCCGAAATACGGTACGGCTGCTGTCTAATAGGTCGGGCATCGTCAGACGTTAAGATGCGATGCTTGGTGATAGAAGTTTGCCGGACTTTCGATGATGAGGCAAAGCACGGGGCGTACTCCAGCAGTAAGGCACGCAGGGAGCGTTGTTGACAGAAAGAAAGGTCACTGCTAACATCGATGTGGTCTAGAACACTGGAAGTATCAATAATGTCAGACGCAAAACACTCAGAAACTTCCTTTAACAGTTCGCCGAAAGCGATGGCAGTAGGGCGATAGAGGTGGCGAGATTCATTCGTGAAGTTCGTGACGAGAAGCTCAGGATGACCATTGCTGAGAATAATTAAGCTTCGAGCTGCACAGATGCCATGAGAAAATAAAAGCGAACGGTTGCTTTCAGCTATTATCGGCCCGTCACGAAGCCCGTCGCACACAACACTCACAAACACGCTGGAGCGGGGAGGCACTGAAACACACTCGGCTGAAACCCGTAGGGCGCACGTAAGTTGGCCATCGGTGGGGCTGGCAGCCGCTTTCTCCGTTGAGAACGAGACCGTTCGCTGTCGGAGATCGATGATGGCGCCATATTCCCGCAGGAAATCCACACCGAGAATCAAATCACGAGAACATTCCCGGAGAACGACGCAGCTGACAACGAACGTTGACGTACGAATCTGGATTCTAGCCGTGCACTGTCCAATAGGAGTAATTACATGCCCCCCAGCCGTGCGTATTTGCGTGCTACACCATGGTGTCATAACCTTCCTAAGGTTCGCTGCCAGTTTCCCACTCAAAATCGAAAAGTCTGTTCCGGTATCCACTAAAGCGCTGACATTATGACCATCGATGCACACAGGGATGTCCAGCGATAGCCGGTCTCGTGAACCAAATGCTGTCGTTTCTGCTCCAAAATCCTTATCTGTTCTCATTGGGGGGACTTCTTTGGGCTGACATTTAGCGGCCCCGCCCCCGGAGGTCGCTCTACTCAGTTTTCCCGGTGGGGGCTTGGCGAGCGACCAGGCGGTGCTCGCGGGAAGTCACCAGTTGTTGAAGGGTTTTGCCGATGTGGGGATGGAGACCTGGATTGTCGGCGCGCCATCCGGAGGCTCTCTTGTGCGAGGTTGTCTCCAATGTCACGAGGTAGTTGCCCGAACGTGCGTCTAGGTGCGTTGGTGTAAGAACCCTCCGGTCCGAGTTCCCGATAAGGGCACCAACGGAAAATGTGACCAGGTTCCCCACAGTGGTAGCAAAGGCGGCGGCTCCGTGGGGCCTGCCAGACGTCCGTTCGTCGAATGTTTGATCGCGGTGGCCGCACGTACCGCGTTGGCTGTTGTACAGTAATGTATTGCGTTGGCTGCTGGACGGGCATGCACTGGGTTGGTGGTAACGTAGACAACGGAGCTTGGACGGGAACTGGGCGTCGGAGAATGTCAGCGTAAGTCGGACGATAATAATCAGAAACAGGGGTACTTTGAGCTTCAGCAACATGCAGAGATGGCTGCGTGACTTGCTGAATCTCTTCGCGGATCATATGTGCGAGAGAATCACCCCTGGGTTGGAACGTGTCACAAACCTTCTGCAGTTCCTCGCGTACAATTGCACGAATAAGATCTCGGAGCTGTTCAGTATTGCCTACAGCAGCTGTAAGAGGCTCGGCAGCAGTCGTAGCGAGGATTCGGCTGTTGTAGACCGCCGAGCGGCGCTGGTGTAGGATCTTTTTCATGGTGACCGCCTCTGTTAAAAATGGGTAACTGTAGTTGGTGGGCTACATACAAGTCCAGCAAAAAGCTGTTCTTTAACCCCATGCATCAGGTGGCGCAGCTTTCTCTCTTCAGACATGTTGGGATCCGCACGTCGAAATAGTTTCGTCATTTCCTCAGCATACATCATGACGGACTTGTTTGGCATCTGTTTCCGAGATTGTAGAGCACGTTCTGCTCGTTCACGCCTATTCAGGCTGGCATACGCCTCTACGATAAGACGGCGGAACTGAGGCCATGATGTTATTGTGCCTTCTCGGTTCTCATACCATGTCAAAGCATGGTCTTCCAGGCAGAAAATGGCGTTCCGTAGCTTTAAGTTGTCGTCCCACTGATTAAAGGATGCGACTCGTTCGAACTGAGTTAGCCAATCCTCAACGTCTTCATGCGCAGTGCCATAGAACGATTTCGGCACTCGGGGGTTTTGAAAGTAAACAGGAGTACCTTGCATGACCGACGTAGTGCTTTGCGTGGCTGGCCGGAGGCTCGTTGTTGAAGTGGACTCCAAGGGCCCATGTTCGGGAGGAAGGCCCAGGTTCCTCCGGCTGACGCGATGAACTGGTGTGTCCACAGGCAAAAGCTCGGTGTCGTTGGTTCGCGGAGGGGTGTGCGACATTGAAAGGATAATTACCCAGCGGCTCCACCAAAACTGTCACGAAGACAGGGATTTATGGGTATCGGCAACAGGGGCAGATACACACAGTCAAGACAGAGGTTCCCGGGAAATGGTAACACGAAGACACAAGCTCAAGAGTCCACAGTCTTAGCTAGCCGAAGCGCGCGAGAGTCTCTAACTTCGTCGTTCAAGCGCTACCTCGAACCGTCAGGTGGCAATATAAACAGTCATGTTCAAGATCACTTCCGAAATTCGAACGGTGAGTGGCCGTCATAAAAACACAGTGTATGATTGACGAGCGCTATAAATGTTCAAACCATATTGGAAAAACACCATTCCTGAACGATACTGCATATACATTCTATCTTAATATTTACAAAATGAGTAACTATTCTGAACCCTTTGAACCCTTCCTCTGAACAGCATAAGTCTACTAACAAATAAAACAGAAGCTTTAGCGAGTACTAAAAAAATACACATCAGGAAAAATACTTTTCGACAAAAGTAATTTAATATGCTTGCTACAATTTGTCGTAATATTTCATCGTCACATTTTTTTTTCGCCGGGACTAAAGGTGTCCAGTTGTACAGTAACAGGTAACCTCATGCAAGCGCTTGGGAGATTGATTTACTTTTTCTGTCATTTCTTAACTCTTACAAACATGATAGTTATATAAAAGTTCTTCATACTAATTTGCTGCCAGCACCTGAGTCGGATGTCTACTAAGCAGTGTGATCTAAAAGAGTTCATCGGTCGGCTAACTGGTAGCTGGACATTACGTTCATCATGCTTAATGCGAAGTACAGGTCCTGATACTCACGCTAAATGAGATGTCATGTCTGTTCCACTTGGGCGGCCGAACTTACACATTAGAGCAAGGATGAAGCGAGCCGAATTGGACAATCGCGGCTTCAAATTGAGCTAAACTAGGAAAAATATATACACAGCGGGGAGTGGTGATGGGATGCTGTGCGCCTGAAAAAAAAATAAAGAACAGACAAATTATAATAGGAATGTGTGAATAGAACAGAATACGATAGGCGTGACATCTGATAAGAAACGAGAGAATAGCCAGAAACAAGAAGATCCAGTAAAAAAAAGAAAGAACCTCAAATGTCTGATTCAGGGGCGTCGTGAACGCAGGACGGCAGGAAACACGACGGATTAAGAAACAGCGAAGTTTAGCGAAGATCTGTTTTTCGCCCGAAATAGCTCGGAAGCGACACTGAAATTAATCCGATTGCGCATTTGTATTAATCCCCAATTATTTTTGTACAGCAATAAACTCCTTACTTCCGCATGACTACTCCTCGAAAAATATGGACCGAGATTCAACTCATCTGAATCTGGTTATACAGAGCAATAGCTCGGTTAATCATGGCTAGATTTAACTTTGGTTCATGTGTTATTGTTGAAACCTTGGTCAATCTTTATTGTTCAACACTGGCTAAGTCTTTTCTGCGGTCTAATGCAAAGACTCTCCTATGATCGGTGAAGTAGTTGGTGACAATTTGAATGTCCCAATCTTCCAGGTCACACCCAAGCTAGAACTTGCGGAGCACAAGGTCCAAAGCGGACATCTGCAGGGTGCTCATATTCGGCCTTACATCTTCGATTGACAGCCCAATGACTGGCACCTGCAACTGATTCTTTTATCTGGGCGAAGCCCCTAACAGCGCCTGCACTTATAGCAGGAGAATGGCCTGTCATGTGGTTAGGCGCGCTGTCCAGCGAGCGAGTGCCGGAGGGCCGCTGTCTTCCCACGTACCAGCCACGGTCTATGTACAACCAGCCGCGGAGCGAAGCCCGGTGAGTGACGTGGTAAGATGCATGGCTACCAGCTGCGCTCCTTTCAAGGTCATTTTCTCAACTTTACATAACCTCCAGCTTTGTATGCAAAAAGTGGAGCTTCGCTCCAAAATAGAATTGGCTATATAGCTTCCGGAGTCGCCGGGTGCCTGCGAATGACCTTCAGTAAAACGGCAAATTGAGCGAGTTGGTACATAATTAAGCAAAAAAACAGCGCAACAACGGAGACAAGAGAGTAGAAAGATGACGAGACCAGCGCTGACTAGCAAATGACAATTTTATTGAAAAGAACACACATATTTACTCCATTCCCAACCAAGAGCATGCATGGGCAGACCTAACAGCACTGAGAAAAGATAACGTGAAACTTAACAATCCAGATACCGCAGTTCACAGTCATGAATGAGAACAGATGGGGTGCTAACGCATGTGTCGTGGTTTTTGTGAATGCAAAATGCCTCGCTGATTTCCCTGATTAATTTATCGCGGGGAATCCTGGTATCATTAAAGAGTGGACTACGTGGATCTGCATTAGAATTAGGAGGGTTACGGCGGTATTCCCTATAGTGCAAGGCCAAGCAGATCCATCTAGTCCGCTCTTTTTCCTTTATCCTTTTTACAAAGCCCTGCTTGAGTCTTGGGGCCGCCGTCGTCGGGTGCACAGCGAATCCGGACGAGGTGGCCGAGAGAGAGAGTCATTCCACTCGGCCACCGAGCGTGACGGACGTGTTATGACGAGCGCCGTTGGAGCGGCTACAGCGGCCATGTCAAGCCGCGGTGACAGGATTTTTGCATCGGGTGAAGAATACCAGGTCGTATTGTCTAGTTTGCCTACAGGAAGATTCGTTCTAAACACTGTATTCTTGCACGGAGACATCAGGGTCCGCCCATACCGGGTGGAAAATTTCCGGGATACGCTCGCTCCCCTATCGCTCCTGGCGGAAGTTATCGCCCTCGGGGCGTACCGCATGAGCCACGTTTGGGCCGTAACCTTTAAGGACGACGTGGGCGTAAAGAAGATTGTGCAAATGGGTGAGCTGAAAGTGAAATCTGCTCGATGCCTCGGGATTGACCCGGCGAACCGAGACATCCGAATGAAGCTACACTGGCTGCTGCCCAGCGTACCTGACGAGGACGTGCGGCTCGCTTTCGCGCCGTTTGGCAAAGTGACCGACATATCTAAGGAGCGGTGGCACGCACAGGGTGTGGCCGATAAGGGTTCGACCACGAGGCTGGTGATGTTGAAGTTGAATGCCGGCGTGAAGCTGGACGACCTGCCCCACCAGGTGAACGTCGCTGGAGAGCTAGCGGGCACGGCTCCCATCTGCGGTGTCGAGGCACGGACCACATTCGGCGCGACTGCCGCATTCCACGGTGCGGTTCCTGCCGTCGCTTCGGACATGACGAGACCCAGTGTTCTCGGACGTACGCCAGCGTCACCGGGCCCGTGAGCAGCGTAGACGCTGCCGAACTGCTCATGGATGAAGCTGACGCGGAGGAGGCATCGAGGGCGGCTAATGTATCGTCGCTGCAAGAGACCACGATGGGTGTCCCACAGACGGATGAACTGGAGTGTCAACCTGTCGCTGGCGCAACGCCCGAGAAGTCTTCCCCAGAGTCTGCATCGGCCGTCGCCGTCGTGCCGAATGGTGCGGCTGTGACATTATTTGACTCTGTGGTTAGCGACACCCAGCCCATGGACGTTCTCGGTACAGCGGTCAGCCAAACGGTCGGAAAACGGCCGCACGAGCAACTCGCTCCGAATGTGCCCCAACTTGGTGCCAGTGGCGGAGACGAACCGCCGACTAAAACATCAGGTATGAGGCGTTCGACCTTGAAGCCGCGTCCGAACATTCCTGTAGAATCACGGCAGGCGGGTAAACCGCCTCCGTAGTTTTGTGTAGTTCATGCCATACAGAGGTGGCATGGGGTCCCGGGGTTTGTCGTTTAGGCAGACACCATGAGATAGGGTCCTTTCCTTTCTTGGACATGGCAATCAACATCCCTGAAGCGCTACGTGTAGCTACAATAAACGTACGGGGCCTCGGAGCAAGAAGGCGGCAGTGCCAGCTTAACCGCCTTTTCATGGAGAACGATCTGCACGTAGTAGCTGTTCAAGAAACCAAAATTGATAGCCAAGAAGCGACAGATCGAATGGTGTCCGCTTTCCGACTGCATTTCGACGTTTGTGTGTGTTATTCAGTTAGTTCCTCTGGCGGCTGTGCCCTTTTCATACGTAACAATGTTGGTATAAATGTGCAGTCGCTGTTTTCTTGTCAAAGTGGCCGGCTCCTGATTGTTGATTTTTCACTTTACGATGTAAACTTCAGAGTTATGTGTGTGTATGCACCTAATATAGCTTCCGAGAGAATAATGTTTTTTGAACGTTTCCAGACGTACCTAGATTGTGAAAAGGTCATAGTTTTGTTGGGGGATTTCAACTGTGTTTGTCGCGCTGAAGACCGTGTAAAATGCTTGACAGTGAAGGATAAGAGTGCGGAGATCCTGAATTCAGTTATTCACGGTCACAACTTGGAAGATGTTGGAAGTGTGTTTGCAAATGCTACTCAACTGCAATTCACTCATTTTCAAGTCAGTAGCCACGCACGACTTGATCGGTTGTATGCATCGCTTGAATTAGTGCCGCTGTGTACATCGTATGAGGTTAGACCAGTGTGCTTTAGTGATCACTGTCTAGTGATTGCAAACTTCGGCAGAAATCAAAGCAAAAACAGCTTTAATTGGGACCTATGGAAACTCAACACGAAATTGTTGGAGGACGAGGGTTATGTTAAGGACGTTGAGGAGGAGCTAAAGAAGTTGCTCGCAGAGCAGCCGATAAGTGTTGCCGTGGGCTGGGAAGAATTTAAACAGGCAGCTAAACTGAAGGCAATTGAAAAAAGTAGTAAACTGCGATTTGAACAGAAACAAAACGAAAAACACCTGTGTGAGCAACTAGAATTCCTTACTGGTATAGAATGCGCTCAACCAGGTACATTTTCCAAAGAACTAAGGAGCATCAAGATACAGTTGGAAAGATTAGATACGGATAAGTACAGAGCGGCGGTTATTCGCGCACGGTCTGAGAAGCTGTGGGCCGCTGAAGCACCTACAAAGCGTGCTTTATCGGACGAAAAGCGATACGCGAGCTGTAAGGAAATACGAAAAATACGAAGTGGGAATGATGTATCGTCGGACAGCAGTGTTATCAAACATGTAATTGCCGGTCATTTGAAGGACCTACTTGGTCAACCGCGAAAAATGGTAGGGGATTTTGAAGCAGAATTTTTGCCTCTAATGCCTAAGCTTGATGTGAAGAAAAGGAGCGACTAGAAATGCCAATTTGCGTCGAAGAAATAGAGGACGCACTAGACGCTCTGCCAGCTGGTAAAGCACCGGGCCCTGACGGATTAGGGGCGTCCTTTTATAAAATGTTTAAGCCAATGATAGCTAACCTCCTCCTGAAGGTTATCAATGAAGCTTATGAGCAAAACCGTGTTCCACTGTCCTTCAGAACTTCATACCACACTGATTCCGAAAACTGAGGAGCCGGAAAAGCGTTTGTTGGTGGGGTCTTATCGCCCGATAAGCCTCACCAACGTTGATTATAAAATATATATGAAAGTGTTGGCAAGACGACTGCAATGTGTGATAACAAAGCAGGTTGGCACGCATCAGACTTGTGGCATAAAGGGACGGAGCATCGCCACGAACATTCACGTAGCGCGAAGCGTACTAGAATGTTGTGACGCACTTGGTGACCGTGTTGAAATGATCCAACTGGATCTCGCAAAAGCATTTGACCGGGTGTCGCATAATGTGCTGTTTGCAATATTGGATCACTCCAATGTTGGTGATTTAATAACAGACGGCGTCAGAATGGCGTATGCCAACTGCACAACGCGAATTATAGTGAACGGAGAACTGACCGAAAGCCTGCAAGTTCGGTCGTCAGTTAGGCAGGGCTGTCCCATGTCGCCCCTGTTGTTTGCACTCTACCTTGAGCCTCTTTGCTTGGCTATCCGAAATAATGAGAGCGTAACGGGCTTCAGGCTACAGTCAGCGCATGTTAAAATATTGGCCTATGCCGATGATATTGCGGTTTTCTGTTCAGATAAAGATAGCATCTGTGAAGCCACAAATGTAGTCCACAAATATTGTCAGTCTACGGGGGCGTTAATAAACTGGGAAAAGAGCTATGGCTTCTGGCACGGCAGTTGGGAAGACACGCCAGAGTACTACTCCTGACTGCAGTGGTCAACGATTCCTACAATGTATCTAGGTGTACCTCTGCAAGCATACCGAGACCCTGATTCGTATTGGAAAGATGAAACTTTAAATGCAAAAGAAAAGGCTGATGCGTGGCAAGGAAGGCAATTATCTGTATTTTCGCGGGCTACCGTGTGCAATTTATCTCTCACTGCAAAAATATGGTATGTCATGAATGTGCTCAGTGCCTCTCGGATCAGCGTTCAAAAATTGCACCGTGTTTTCGCCGTTTTTGTTTGGGCATCGACGTGGGAAAGAACCAGTCGGACAAACTTGTTCCTGTCTGCAAAAAAAGGTGGGCTAGGCCTTGCACATTTGTTTTTGAGGCAAGTCGTCTCACGATTTATGTTTCTGCGAAATCAAAATGACATGTTCCTGCGCACAGTTGTGCAACTCCGACTGTGCAGACTTCTTCCAGCATATGTGGTATGCTCTTGTCATGCTATGGGTGGGGCTGTGAGAGGGTACCTACGCGAAGTGATACTTGCATACGGGATGCTGCATGCGCGATTTTCGATGCAATACTTGAGTGATGTCACGCGGAAAAAATTGTACTCAGATTTATTGGATGCAATGATTCCGGTTCCACTTTACCGTTTGCCATTATGTGGAGGCCCAGGAGGAGATGTTTTGCACAGAGTGAAGAGAATGCCGGTGTTACCCTCGGTCAAATCCTTTTTCTTTAAACTTCATACTAACACGTTATCAGTAAAAACATGGCTTCAGGAAAAAGGTCTTTTTGTACCCTGGACAACTAACTGTTACCTATGTAAGAAAGCTGAAACCATAGAACACTTATTCCTAGATTGTTGGGATCCCATCTTTTTCTGGGATATGCTTCAAAGGACTTTGAAAAAAGAATTACCCCTAGATATGTACGGCATAAGATTCCTTCCGGTTTTACATGCTGACAATAGTCCACTGGATACGATTATACTCCTCGGCCTCCACAGCTTGTGGAAAACGCGAATGCAGTCCAACAATGCAGATGTTGATGTGCGTCCTGTGCGGGAACATTTTATAGAAAGTGTTGTACGTTTGAGGGAAGTGTATCGAACACTCCCCGAACCACCAGAATGGATATACCAGCTTAACAGCTTGGTAGAGATGAATAAATTTTAACGCGTCGTGTCCGCTAAAGGTTTGCTGACACGTTTTATCACTTTTGTATGTTGTGTATTGTGTGTCGAAGCCGGCAATAAAGAAAAAAAAAGACGAGGTGGCGAGAGGTTAAGGCGATAGACTGCTAATCCATTGGGCTCTGCCCGCGTTGGTTCGAATCCCATTCTCGTCGGAGGTTGTTTTATCTTTTTTGCAAAGCCCTTGTAGAAGTCTTGGGGCCGCCGTCGTCGGGTGCATCTAGTATCCGGACGAAGGGGCCGGATACACAGTGCACCCGGCTTCGCTAGCGAACGGACGTGTGCATCATGGGCTCCGTAGGAGCTGTTACAGCGACCCAAATGGGCCGCTGAAACAGGTTTTCTTGCTCAGGTGACCAAGCTTACGAAGTTATTTTGCTCCGGCTTCCAACAGGTCGTATTGTTTTTAACACTCTTTTTGCACGCCGATGTGAGAGCGAGACCATACAAGGTCTGGGATTTTCGCGACGCGCTGGCTCAGTTGGGACTGCTCCCCGAGGTTATCGCCTTGGGGGCGTACCAAATGAATCACGTTTGGGCCATCACGTTCAAGAGTGACGATGGAATGAAGCAGTTGTGGTCTTGCCGTGAACTAGCCGTGAAAGACCGTCGGTGCATTGTTGTCGATCCTAATGACCAGGTTGTTAGGATGAAAATTCACTGGATTTTGTACAACGTTCCCGATGAAGATGTGCGGACCGCCCTGGCTCCGTACGGCACTGTCACAGTAATTGCCAAGGAACGCTGGCGCGCACAAGGCGTACTGGACAAAGGCTCTTCAACACGGTCAGTGTCCTTGAAGTTGAAGCCTGGTGTGACAATTGATGATTTGCCGCACCAGCTGCGCATTTGTGGAGAACAGGCTCTCATAGTTATTTCCGGCAGAGCTCCACTTTGCCTGAGGTGCCATACCACAGGACATGTCCGACGTGAGTGCAAAGTTCCTCGTTGTACTCTATGCCGCCGCTTCAGCCATCATGAAACTGAATGTGTCAAAACGTATGCAAATGTCACAGGGTTTATGAAAAGGCAAGACACCTCGGAGCTCGTCATGGACGAGGTTGAAGACGAGGAAGCTGCGAGTACCGAATCGAGCACACCGCAGTCAAATGCCAAGGATACGGATGACACTGGGGGCGGGGCAGTGAAGTGAAGAGCGCGCCTCTGTGCCTGCTCAGGTATGTGTAGCCGAGACTGTGGGGGCATCAGATTGAGAAGGCAGCCAAGGCACTATAAGCATGAGAGAAAATGCCGCAGTTATCGAAGGAGGTATGGACTACGACCAATCATCCACGAACGTGGCACCAACAAAGAGGACCGATGACAAGGCCTGTGTTGAAGATTCGTGTCTTTCTACCCCCAGCGCCGACGAACCACCTCCCAAAACGCCAGGACAGCGTCGGGTGACGCTTCGCCCGAAGCCCAACATCCCGCCGGACAGAAAGCCGGCGACGACTACACCGACGTAGAAAAAATGGCTCGCCCCTGATTGACTCAAGGACGAGGGGCGACTCACGACGGGTCTGCCAGCGAGGACGCCGGACGGCCCGAACAACTTTTGAGTGTACTCGAAATTTCGTAAACGAGAACGTTTCCTGTATTCTTCATCTGGGTATAATACGGTAGAAGGTGAGCACCGAGCGGTTCGGGTATCTTGTGTTCCTCAACGAAATGGCAGCTCAACCTGAAGCAACACTTCGATTTGCCACGCTTAATGTAAGAGGCCTTGCAGCGAGGCGACGTCAGTATCAACTGAGTCGCCTCATGCTGGACAACGATTTGGACGGGATAGCAGTGCAAGAGACTAAGGTCGACAGTGAAGCTCAGACAAACCGCATGGTCGAACCGTTTAGAAATCGGTACAGTGTATGTGTATGCCATTCTGTTGGTACATCGGGAGGGTGTGCTATCTCCATCCGCAATTCTTTAGGTATTGTTGAAGAATCTGTTGTAGTGTGTAATACTGGACGTTTTGTTATGTGTGATTTTTCATATCTTGATTTACAGTGGCGCGTACTGTGTGTGTACGCGGCAAATAAGGAAAATGAGCGCAAAGCATTCTTCAAAAATATTGAACCTTATTTGAATTCTACCAGATATACGATCCTTCTTGGATTTCAATTGCGTGTGTATGCCCGAGGACAGAGCTACTAACGCGATCATTCAGGATCAAAGTTCGTTGCTTTTGAGTTCAATCGTCCAAGAGCACAATCTCGAAGACGTTGGGAGTGCTCTGTCAGGAGGAATCCGTCCTCAGTTCACGCACTTCCAACAAGTCAGCCACGCACGACTCGACAGAGCTTATGTGTCTGCTATCTTTGTGCCAATGATTAGTGAATACATGGTTAAAAGCATCGCATTCAGCGATCATTGCATGGTGATGTTTACAGTAGGAACTAAGCCCAAGAGATCTAATTTCAACTAGAACCTTTGGAAACTAAATGTAAAGCTGCTTAGTGATGAAAGTTTCGCTCGTACAGTACAAGAAAATCTTGATAGGTTGTTTATGGGCGACACTAGGGACGTTATAAAGAAATGGGAGCGTTTCAAAGAAGAAATAAAAATGAGCGCAATCGAAAGAGCGTGTGCACTACGACATAATGAGAAAACGGAGGAAAAAGAGCTTCAAAGCCGATTAAATTCATTTCTGCGGCTAGAAAACGCACAGCCAGGCCAGTTTGCAACAGAGATAAAAGAAACAAAAATAGACTAGAACTGATAGACAAGAAAAAATACAAAGGTGCTATCATACGCGCACGCGCAGAGCGGTTGTGGCTAGGTGAGTCGCCAACAAAGCGGTCCCTTTGCGAAAAACGATATGCCGCCGAGAATGAGATTAAAGAAATAGACTACAAGGGAGAAATAACTCGTGATTTCAAGACTATTCAGCGTGCGTTTGTTGATTATTATGAAGAACTGCTGGGTCACGAGGCAAACTTGCAAGAAGGCTTTGAGTCAGATTTTTTGTCGCTGTTGCCTATACTAGGTGATTAAGTTAAGCTTAACCTAGAGGCACCTATTAGCATTATTGAAATCGAGCGTGCTATTGACGAGTTGAGCTCTGGAAAGGCACCGGGACCAGGCGGGCTTGGCGCAGCTTTCTACAAAGCCTTCAAGAGTGATATGGCGTATATTTTGCACCGAATAATTCAAGAAATGTATGAAACCCACATGATGCCTCAGTCTTTCCGAAAAACCGACATTGTTCTCATACCGAAGAGTGACGATCCCACTAGGCGACTATCAGTAAATGCTTATAAGCCCATAAGTCTCACAATGTAGGCTATAAGGTTTTCATGAAGGTTTTAGGAAGATTGCAGAATGTAATAAAGTCTATTGTTGGCCCGCACCAAACGTGCGGAATGAAATGTCGAACGATACATACAAACATTCATGTAGAAGGTAGTATTCTAGAATGCTGTGATTCATTTGACAAACCTGTAGCCATGTTGCAATCAGACATGGAAAAAGCCTTTGACCGCGTTAGTCACCATATCTTGTTTTCTATCCTTGAACATGTGAATGTTAGCCGCGTTCTTGTTGAAGGCGTTAAAATGGCATATGCTGGTTGTACGGCAAACATCATTATTTATAAGCAACTGAGTGAAAGCATTACTGTTCGTTCTTCAGTTAGACAAGGATGCCCTTTGTCGCCGTTGTTGTTTGCCCTGTATCTCGAACCATTCTGTCTAAAAATTATGTCAAATGAGAATGTGCATGGCTTTGCGATATTGTCCACTGAAGTTAAAATCCTTTCTTACGCGGATGACATTGCAATCTTCTGCGCAGATAAAGATAGCGTAACAGAAGCAGTGAAAGAGGCGACTAGGTTTTGCAAAGTCTCAGGAAGCGTGATAAACTGGGAAAAGTGCTTCGGCTTTTGGCATGGTAACTGGGATTCTGCACCTATCATGCACGAAGGCTTTCAGTGGGTAATGTCACCTGTTAAATATTTGGGAGTTCCGCTAAACGATTATAAAGAACCAGCAAAGTACTGCGAAGCAGAAACTGAACGTGCGCGTGAAAATACGCCAAATGGGGCGGCCGAGATTTTTCTATTCTTACTAGAGCCACAGTATGCAACCTGTTTCTAGTGGCCAAAGTTTGGTATGTGCTTCAGGCATTGTGCATGTCATGAACCAGTGTCCAACGATTGCACTGAGTGTTTTCAGTGTTTATTTGGGGGTTGAGTTGGGAGAGGACAAGCCGCACAAATCTTTTTCGATCTGCGAAAAGCGGCGGACTGGGTTTGACTCATTTGTTCGTTAGGCAACTTGTGTAGAGATTTATGTTCCTTCGGGACCAAAGAGACGTTTTCTTGCTGACAGTAATGCAACTGTGGCTGGGTGAGGCACTGCCAGACTTCGTTGTATCAACCAGCCCTGTTAGACACACGAGGGTCAGAGGTTTTCTCTGGGAGGTTATTCGAGCTTTTAAGTTTTTGAAAGTTCGCTTTTCAGTGCAGTACCTTACTGAGGTATCGAGAAAAGAACTTTACGAAGCACTCATTGATACTATGTTACCTGTTCCTGTCTACCGGGCCATGTACAGTGTAGGTCGAGGTAAAAATGTGCTGAAAAGAGTAAAGAGGATGCCTGTGCTGGCTTCGGTTAAAACATTCTTTTTTCAGTTGCACAGCGGCACTCTACCAGTGAAGCCCTGGCTTCAAGAGAAGGGTATTTTTGTCCCATGGTCCGTAAATTGCCTAATATGTAGAACACCGGAGACGATATATCACATGTTCCTTCACTGTACAAACTCGGTATTTCATTGGGACATCTTACAACGAACGGTTAAAAAGTTGCTCCTGATATCGCCATACGGAATACGATTTCTACCTATAGAGAGTGGGGACGACATGCCATATGACATGTTAATGCTTCTTAGCCTACACAGTATTTGGAGAAATCTAATGGCATTCAGGCATGCAGACGAGACTTTACTTCCCGTCAGGGAGTACTTTATCGAAAGCATGTCTTATATAAGACATGTGCTTACGGCCCAAAGTGAGCCCCCCGAGTGGTTGTCAGTAATGGATGACCTTGTACAGCTTAAACGCTTTTAATCCTGTTGCGTGAGCGAGGCAGATTTCCGCTCGCGCCTTTTACTTGTCAAGTGATGTAGAAGCTGTACAGATGTGCTTTGTGTGTGTGTGTGTGTGTGTGTGTGTGTGTGTGTGTGTGTGTGTGTGTGTGTGTGTGTGTGTGTGTGTGTGTGTGTGTGTGTGTGTGTGTGTGTGTGTGTGTGTGTGTGTGTGTGTGTGTGTGTGTGTGTGTGTGTGTGTGTGTGTGTGTGTGTGTGTGTGTGTGTGTGTGTGTGTGTGTGTGTGTGTGTGTGTGTGTGTGTGTGTGTGTGTGTGTGTGTGTGTGTGTGTGTGTGTGTGTGTGTGTGTGTGTGTGTGTGTGTGTGTGTGTGTGTGTGTGTGTGTGTGTGTGTGTGTGTGTGTGTGTGTGTGTGTGTGTGTGTGTGTGTGTGTGTGTGTGTGTGTGTGTGTGTGTGTGTGTGTGTGTGTGTGTGTGTGTGTGTGTGTGTGTGTGTGTGTGTGTGTGTGTGTGTGTGTGTGTGTGTGTGTGTGTGTGTGTGTGTGTGTGTGTGTGTGTGTGTGTGTGTGTGTGTGTGTGTGTGTGTGTGTGTGTGTGTGTGTGTGTGTGTGTGTGTGTGTGTGTGTGTGTGTGTGTGTGTGTGTGTGTGTGTGTGTGTGTGTGTGTGTGTGTGTGTGTGTGTGTGTGTGTGTGTGTGTGTGTGTGTGTGTGTGTGTGTGTGTGTGTGTGTGTGTGTGTGTGTGTGTGTGTGTGTGTGTGTGTGCGCGCGTGCGCGCGTGCGCGCGTGCGCGTGCGCGTGCGCGCGTGCGCGTGCGCGCGTGCGCGTGCGCGCGTGCGCGTGCGCGTGTGTGCGTGCGCGTGTGTGCGTGCGCGTGTGTGCGTGCGCGTGTGTGTGTGTGCGCGTGTGTGTGTGTGCGCGTGTGTGTGTGTGCGCGTGTGTGTGTGTGCGCGTGTGTGTGTGTGCGCGCGTGTGTGTGTGCGCGCGTGCGCGCGCGCGCGTGTGCGCGCGTGCGCGTGTGCGCGTGCGCGCGTGCGCGTGCGCGCGTGCGCGTGCGCGCGTGCGCGTGCGCGCGTGTGCGTGCGCGCGTGTGCGTGCGCGCGTGCGCGCGCGCGTGTGTGTGCGCGCGTGTGTGTGTGTGTGTGTGTGTGTGTGTGTGTGTGTGTGTGTGTGTGTGTGTGTGTGTGTGTGTGTGTGTGTGTGTGTGTGTGTGTGTGTGTGTGTGTGTGTGTGTGTGTGTGTGTGTGTGTGTGTGTGTGTGTGTGTGTGTGTGTGTGTGTGTGTGTGTGTGTGTGTGTGTGTGTGTGTGTGTGTGTGTGTGTGTGTGTGTGTGTGTGTGTGTGTGTGTGTGTGTGTGTGTGTGTGTGTGTGTGTGTGTGTGTGTGTGTGTGTGTGTGTGCGTGCGTGCGCGCGTGCGGGTGTGCGTGTGGGTGGGTGGGTGTGGGTGGGGTTATATTCCAATGTGGTAATAAAGAAGAAAAAAAAAAGTTGAGAGGTTAAGGCGATGGACTGCTAATCAATTGGGCTAATCCCATCCTCGTCGGAGATTGTTTCATCCTTTTAACAAAGCCCTTGTAGAAGTCTTGGGGCCGCCTTCGTCGGGTGCAATGTGTATCCGGACGAGGTGGCCGAGAGGTTAAGGCGATGGACTGCTAATCCATTGGGCTCTGCCCGCGTGGGTTCGAATCCCATCCTCGTCGGAGGTTGTTTTATCCTTTTTTACGAAGCCCTTGTAGAAGTCTTGGGGTCGCCGTCGTCGGGTGCACTGTGTATCCGGACGAGGCGGCCGAGAGGTTAAGGCGATGTACTGCTAATCCATTGGACTCTGCCCGCGTGGGTTCGAATCCCATCCTCGTCGGAGGTTGTTTTATCCTTTTTTACGAAGCCCTTGTAGAAGTCATGGGGCCGCCGTCGTCGGGTGCACTGTGTATCCGGACGAGGCGGCCGAGAGGTTAAGGCGATGGACTGCTAATCCATTGGGCTCTGCCCGCGTGGGTTCGAATCCCATCCTCGTCGGAGGTTGTTTTATCCTTTTTACAAAGCCCTTGTAGAAGTCTTGGGGCCGCCTTCGTCGGGTGCAATGTGTATCCGGACGAGGTGGCCGAGAAGTTAAGGCGATGGACTGCTAATCCATTGGGCTCTGCCCGCGTGGGTTCGAATCCCATCCTCGTCGGAGGTTGTTTTATCCTTTTTTACGAAGCCCTTGTAGAAGTCTTGGGGTCGCCGTCGTCGGGTGCACTGTGTATCCGGACGAGGCGGCCGAGAGGTTAAGGCGATGGACTGCTAATCCATTGGGCTCTGCCCGCGTGGGTTCGAATCCCATCCTCGTTGGAGGTTGTTTTATCATTTTTTACAAAGCCCTTGTAGAAGTCTTGGGGCCGCCTTCGTCGGGTGCAATGTGTATCCGGACGAGGTGGCCGAGAGGTTAAGGCGATGGACTGCTAATCCATTGGGCTCTGCCCGCATGGGTTCGAATCCCATCCTCGTCGGAGGTTGTTTTATCCTTTTTGCAAAGCCCTTGTAGAAGTCTTGGGGCCGCCTTCGTCGGGTGCAATGTGTATCCGGACGAGGTGGCCTAGAGCATTCTACTTCCGGCCACCGTAGTGAACGGTCGCAGAATCATGTGCTCCAGCGGAGCGGCGATAGCGGCCCTTTCCAGCCGCGGAAACAGGCTCGACGACATGGACGATAGCGAGTGTCAGATTATTCTGCCAACTTTGCCCACCGGACGCGTTGTTTTTAACACGCTTTTTTTCCACGGCGATGTGCGAGTCATGCCATACAGGGTCGAGGATTTCCGCGATGCCCAGGTCAAGGCTGGTGCGCTCCCCGACGTTGTGGCGTTGGGGGCGTATCAGATCAGCCATGTTTGGGCGGTCACGTTAAGCAGCACAGAAGCAACGAAGAAATTGGCGGCTTTCAAGGAACTCGAAGTTAAGGGACGCCGTTGCCTCATTATCAATCCCGAAGACCAACAGGTGAAGCTGCGACTTCACTAGATGTTGCACGGTGTGGCAGACGACGACATCCGGACGGCTTTTGCTGCTTTTGGGAAGGGGACCGAGGTGACCCGGGAAAGGTGGAGAGTTCAAGGCGTCAAGAAGAAGGGGTCCACCACGAGGACTGTGCTCCCGAAATTGAAACCCGGCATTAAGGTGGACGACTTACCTCACCAGCTGCGAGTTGCCGGAGAGCTAGCCCTTGTCGTGGTGCCTGGGCGAGCGATGCAGTGCCTGCGCTGCCGCGGTACCGGTCACGTTCGACGTGAATGTAAGGTACCGCGTTGTCCAAAGTGTAGACGCTACGGACATGACGAGGCTGCCTGTGTGCTTTCGTACGCTTCGGCCGCGGGACATGGAAATGCGGAACGGTCGGCGGAGCTCACCATGGACGTGGTCGAGGCGGAGGAGGCGACGAAGGGTGCCGGAGAGGTGCGAACGCAGACATGGGAGACGGATTCATCGGTGGACTCGGCAGAAAGCGGCAATGCTGCGAGGGATGTGGGGAGAGCGGACTCTGCACCTGAGCTCCCTAGCAATGAGGAAGGCACGTCACTTGAGCCGGCAAACGGTATGGAACAGGATAATGGGGAGGAGCACTCGGACACCAGCGGTGTTCGTAAGCCAGGCGTCCCAGCCCCCAGCGTCGACGAGCCACCAGCAAAAACGGGGCAATGCCGGCGGTCCACGCTACGTCCGCGGCCAAACATATCATCAGAGAGACGGGCAGCGGATAAAGTGCCCCCGCTGCCGGGTCAGCCGCTCGCACCGGACGGGGATGGATCCAACGACGGCGTCTAGCAACGCGCTAGACGGGAAAGGTAAGCACCATGCTTTCGGTCTCTTCACCCTTGATGAAAATGGCGCCTGAAACCACCTTAAGAGTAGCCACGTTAAATGTCAGGGGATTGGCAGGCAGAAAGAAGCAGAGCCAGGTGCACCGGCTCTTAATTGACCACGATATTGACGTGCTTGCCGTGCAAGAAACTAAGGTTGATGGGGAGGAAGAGACCGGGAGCATGGTGCGACGTTTCACGGCTAGATTTTACGCCATTGTTAGCCACGCAGTTGGGACATCGGCCGGGTGTGTATTGTTCGTCAAAAAGCTGCCTGGTCTGGTTGTAAAGGGCTACTCCTCATGCTCTTCTGGACGGTGTGTAGTGGCTGATTGTGTATACAGCGGTGTTGAGTGGCGTATTATTTGTGTGTGCGCTCCTAACTGTGTGGAGGAAAGAACAGTGTTTTTCGAGAATGTTATGCAGCAGTTAAGTACGGAAAGTCAGGTAGTATTGCTGGGCGATTTTAACTGTGTACTGAATGCTCGAGACAAAACCAGCACACGCGGATTCAGGGACAAGAGCACTGAAATGTTATGCCAGTTAACAAGCGAATGGAACATGGAGGATGTGGCTGATTGCTTGGAAGGACCGCGTGCCGTTCAGTACACGCACTTCCAAGGTTCTAGCCACGCGCGTCTGGACAGAATTTACGCGTCGCTGGATTTGATTCATTCATGCAATGAATACCGAGTGGTGCCTATGACATTCACGGATCACTGTTTGGTGCAATGCTTATTCGGCACCAAAAAACGAAGCAATGCATTTAGCTGGGAGTTATGGAAATTGAACAATAAATTGCTTAAGGATGATGCCTTTAGACGCGTGGTATTGAATGAATTGATTAAAGTGAGGCCAGGGACTTTGCTCGAAATCTGGAAACAGTGGGAATTCTGCAAGGAACAGATTAAAATCAAAGCCATTGACAGATCCAGTTGCCTGGTGTACAAGAAAATTACAGAAACCCAGCTTAAGGCTTTGCTCGCAAGACTACACGAACAGGAATGTAAGGCACTCGGCAGATGGGTAGAGGATATTCGAAAAATAAAAGAACAGATTAACTTGATAGAAGAAGACACATACCGATGAGCGTTAGTGCGTGCAAGAGCGGAAAATTGGGCCATGGGCGAGACGCCATCGAAAAGGGCACTGGGAATTGAAAAGGCTCATGCCGAGAAAAACCGCGTTGATAAGATCGAATGGGGCGGCGTGCTACCGTCGGAAGATGAACATATCAGGTATGGCTTCTTCCAATAGTATCAGGAACTGTTCAGCAAAAAAGTGGTCGACATGAAAGCTTTCAAACAAAAGTTTCTCGCAGCTATGCCGCGACTAGACGAGGATAAGAAGGAAAGATTGGAGATGCCAATCACAGAAATCGAGGTAGAAAAAGCGATCGATGGTTTAAATATGGGAAAGTCGCCTGGGCCAGACGGCGTAAGTGCGGCTTTTTATAAAGAATTTAAGAACTAAGTAGTTCCAATATTGACAGCGCTCTTCCATGAAGCCTATGCAGTGAATAGATTGCCGCAATCTTTCGGACTATCTCATACAATTATTATTCCCAAGACAAATGACGAGGAAAAGCTGAAGCAAGTCACAGCATATAGGCCAATTGCTTTGACAAACGTAGATTACAAAATATTGATGAAAGTGTTAGCTAGAAGATTGCAGTCAGTTATTACAAATATTGTTGGTCCTCACCAAACGTGTGGTATAAAGGGGAGGTCAATTATGACAAATATACACACGGCAAGATCGGTGCTCGAGTGTAGTGAACTAATGGATAAATGTGTAGCCATCCTTCAATTGGACCTCGAAAAGGCTTTCGACTGTGTGGCCCACGAAATATTGCTGTGTATTCTGGATCACGCGAACCTAGGTTCAGTAATCAGAGAGGGCGTAGCCATGGCGTACCGTGGACGCACTACTAGATTAATCATTAACAAGAGTCTGGGGGCCCCCATTCAGGTGCAACGCTCGGTACGCCAGAGCTGCCCCCTCAGCCCACTTTTGTTTGCTATCTACATAGAGACACTATGTGTGAACATTATCCAAAACGAGGCAGTTAAAGGTTTTAAGTTGCAGGCAGCTGAAGTCAAGTTGCTCGCATACGCGGATGACCTAGCGGTCTGTGCTGTGGATCAGCATAGTATAAGCGAGGCAGTGCTGTGTGTCGACAGTTTCAGGAAGGCAACCGGAAGCAAAGTGAACTGGTCAAAGTGTCAGAGATTTTGGCATGGCAATTGGCCATCAACCCCAGAGCTTTTTGCAAATGTGCCCTGGGTAACAACCCCCACAAAATACTTAGAAGTTCCATTAAACAGCTACAGGGACAGCGATGCATACTGGAAAGGACAACTGAACGAAATACAGGAAAAAGCAGATAGATGGAAGGGGGCATATTTATCAATTTTTGCAAGAGCGATGGTGTGCAATGTGTTCTTTTTAAGCAAACTCTGGTATGTCATGCAAGTGTTGCACTGTTCCCGGGTAAATGTACAAGAAGATACATCGTATTCTAGCTGTGTTTGTTTGGTCATCGAGCTGGGAACGGTGCAAGCGGACGAACTTGTTTCGAAGTGTGAAAGACGGTGGTCTCGGGCTGGGACATCTATTTCTCCGCCAGCTTGTCAACAGGTTTTTCTTCTTCCGAGATGTTAGTGACCCTTTCTTAAGAACTGTGTGCCAACTAAGATTGAACCGTGCTTTGCCTGATTTTGTTGTGGGTACCAAGAGTTTACCAGGGAGAATCTTCGGTTATTTTAGAGAAGTGGCTGACAGCGTGAAATTTCTTACAGCGCGTTTTTCGACAGAATTCTTAAGTGAAGTGAAGCGAAAAAAGCTATACGGTGATCTGTGTGATGTTGTTTTTCCAGTGCCAGTGTACAGAGCCATGTACAATGGAGGCAACGGTGGGGACGTTTTGAAAAGAGTTAAAAGAATGCAAGTGCAGTCAGGAATAAAAACTTTCTTCTTCAAATTACATACAGAAACACTACCAGTTAAAAAGTTCTTAGAGGGGGAAAGGTTTATTTTTACCATGGGGTACGCATTGCCTAATATGCAAAGTGCCCGAAACAATTGATCATATATTTCTTCACTGTTGGGAGGGGGTGTATCTTTGGGATGTTTTACAAAGAACCATTAAAAAAGAGTTTCCGCTTCATCCGTACGGCATCAGATTTTTGGCCATTCAAAATGAGGATGGTTTCCCGTTGGATCAAGTAATGCTCTGGGGCCTCCATAGTATATGGCGCTCCAGGATGGCGGGTTATTACTGCGACCCAGACGCGCGACCGGCCCGCATGTACTTTAAGGAAAATGTGCACAGATTCGTGCAAGTGGTGAAATCACAATCATGTAACCCCGATTGGCTACCCAGGATGGAAAATTTGAGCCTGCTCAAAGAATTTTAAGCAAGACAAGGCCTGTCGAGCAGCTCTGGCAGGTTGCTGGGGTCAAGATTGAATGAAGTTTTTTTTTTTGCGTGTGTGTGCAGTGTTTGTCAAAATATGGCAATAAAGAAAAAAAAAGAGACAAGGAGGCCGAGAGGTTAAGGCGATGGACTGCTAATCCATTGGGCTCTGCCCGCGTTGGTTCGAATCCCGCCCTCGTCGGAGGTTGTTTTATCCTTTTTTGCAAAGCCCTTGTAAAAGTCTTGGGGCCGCCTTCGTCGGGTGCAATGTGTATCCGGACGAGGTGGCCGAGAGGTTAGGGCGATGGACTGCTAATCCATTGGGCTCTGCCCGCGTGGGTTCGAATCCCATCCTCGTCGGAGGTTGTTTTATCCTTTTTGCAAAGCCCTTGTAGAAGTCTTGGGGCCGCCGTCGTCGGATGCACTGTGTATCCGGACGAGGTGGCCGAGCGGGGAGTGCACTTCCGGCTTCGCTAGAGAGTGGACGTGTGAAATGGGCTCCGTCGGAGCGGCTTCAGCGGCCCAGCAGGGCCGCGGAAACAGGCTTTTTGCCGCTGTTTCTTCAGCAGGATGTGACTATCAGGTAGTTTTACCGAGTTTGCCTACAGGGCGTTTTGTTGTGAACACAGTTTTTCTGCACTGTGATATCAGGGCCCGCCCTTACCGGGTGGAAGATTTCCGCGATGCGCTCGCGGAATTATCGCTCCTACCGGAAGTCATCGCCATCGGAGCCTACAAGATGAGCCATGTGTGGGCGGTTACCTTCAAGGATGAAGACGCCGTGAAGAAAATTGTCAGTTCTTGTGAGCTGGTCGTGAAAAAGTGTCGGTGTCTTGTTATTGACCCAGCTAACCAGGATGTACGCGTGAAAGTGCACTGGCTTTTACACAGTGTACCGAACGAAGACGTGAAGCTCGAATTTGCAGCTTATGGCAAGGTCACCGACGTCGCATGTGACCCTGAATCTGAAGCCGGATGTAAAGCTCGAAGACATCCCCCACCAGGTGAGCGTCGCCGGTGATCTGGCCCTTGTGGTCGTGCCAGGGAGAGCTCCGCTCTGCCTACGCTGCCGCAGCACCGGCCACATTCGCCGGGAGTGCCGTATACCAAGGTGTGGTGCCTGTCGACGGTTCGGTAACGAGGGCCAGTGCGAGCGGACCTATGCAAAAGTGACAGGGCCCGTGAACGCTCAGGACGCATCCGCCTTGTTCATGGACGAGGCGGATATGGAAGAGACATCTTCCGCTACGACTGAGAACGCTGCGGGTGAGAGGGAGACTGCCCTGGGGGTGCCGCAGCAGGAGAAATCCGTGGTTGAGGCGGATGTCACCACGCGTGAACCAGCGCCTCACCAGGACGTCGGGCCCAAGTCGGAGGGTGAGGCGAAATCTTCAGTCGACACTGAGGCTCCTTGCATTCCTCCAGATTCTGAGGGCATGGACATTCTTCCCGGTGCGGCTACCTTGGTGGCCGGAAAACGCCCCCACGACGATGTTGACAGCGGGACGCTTCAACAGGGACCACAACGGGGGAGACGGACCGCCGCCCAAAACTCCAGGTTAGAGGCGGTCTACCCTGAAGCCGCGGCCGAACATTTCGGTTGATACAAGGCAGGCGGGGAAACCGCCTCCATAGTTTATTGTGCAAAGTGTCATTTTGGGCTAAGGGTACTGGGGTGTGGTGCGAGGGCAGACACCATTTTATAAGGCGCTTTTTTTTGCTTTTCGATATGGCGATCACAATAAGTGAAGCACTGCGCGTAGCATCTATTAACGTGAGAGGCCTTGGAGGAAGAAGACGACAGTGTCAACTTAGTCCCCTTCTTCTAGATAACGATCTGCATGTAGTCGCCGTGCAAGAATCGAAAATTGAGTCAAGTTGCTATAGACCGAATGGTGTCCGCTTTCCGTACGCATTTTGATGCATGTGTCTGCTATTCGGTAGGTGCCTCTGGTAGTTGTGTACTTCTTCGCAATAATCTTGGTATTATGGTACAGTCGATTTTCTCGTGTCAAAGCGGCCATCTCCTTGTCGTTGATTTTTTGCACTGCGGCCTTGAATTCCGAGTTATTTGTGTGTATGCACCAAACGCAGACTGAGCGAAAATTATTTTTTGAAGAAGTGGAGTCATATTTAAACAGTGACAGTGATGATCCCATTGGGCGATTTCAATTGCGTTTGCCAAGCTTCAGATCGCGCCAAAACGTCAATTGTACGTGATAAAAGTGCTGATGTTTTGAATGAAATCGTCCATGGCCATGATTTAGAGGATATTGGAAGTATATTTACTAATGGCACCTATACGCAGTATACCCATTTTCAGGGCAACAGCCATGCTCGATTAGACAGTGTATGTCGCAGCTGAACTTGTACCACTTTGCACCTTGTAAGAAGTTAGACCTGTGGCTTTCAGTGATCATGCCTTAGTGATTGCAACCTTTGGAAGAAAACAGAGCAAAAATCGGTTTAATTGGCATTTATGGAAACTTAATAAGTTGTTGGAGGACGAGAGCTCTTTTAACGAAACAGATGACGAATTAAATATATTACAGCGAAACCGTTGAGCTTTGCTGCAAAATGGGAGGATTTTAAGCAGGGGGTTAAAATGAGAGCGATTGAAAAAATCACGAAATTAAGATACGCAGAGAAGCAAAAAGAAGCAGAGCTTCGTAAACAGCTCGAATTTCTGACGTGTATAGAAAACGCCCAACCAGGCGCATGCTTTCGTGAGATCAGGGGTGTCAAAGCCCAGCTTGAAAAAATGGACACAGATAAGTATAGTGCGGCAGTTATTCGGGCGCGGACAGAACAGCTGTGGGCGGGGGAAACGCCAACAAAGCGTGCGTTATCAGACGAAAAACGATACGCGTGCCGAAAGGAAATACGAGAAATAAGAACTAGCACAGGTATTTCGGCGGACAGTAGTGTAATCAAGAACGCAATCTGTGATCATTTCGCAGATATGCTTTGTCAGTCGCGAAAAACTGAACGGGGCTTCTATAGTGAATTCCTTCCACTTATGCCGAAACTTGATGAAAAAGTTAAAACACGGCTTGAGCAGCCGATTTCTGTGAAAGAAATTGAGGATGCAATAGATGCCCTGCCAGCAGGTAAAGCCCCTGGCCCTGACGGGCTGGGTGCAGCTATCTACAAAGTGTTCAAACCTGCAATAGCCCAGGGTCTGCTGAAGGTTGTTGACGAAAGCTATGAGAAAAAACGTGTTCCGCTGTCTTTCACAACATCCCACATAGTGCTTATTCCTAAAACCGACGGCCCTGATAAGCGCCTGTTGGTGGGGTCTCATCGCCCGATAAGCCTCACCAACGTGGACTACAAAATTTTCATGAAGGGGCTAGCGAAAAGATTGCAGGGTGTTATAACAACGCTCGTAGGCATGCACCAAACATGCGGCATAAAAGGGAGACGTATCGCCACTAACATACACGTGGCACGATCCATACTAGAATGCTGTGACTCATTTGATGACCGAGTGGCGATAATACAACTAGACCTGGCAAAAGCCTTTGACCGCGTTTCTCACGATGTTTTGTTTGCCGTATTAGATCATGCAAACGTCGGCCGAATGATAATAGAGGGCGTTAGAATGGCATATGAAAACTGTACCACGCGGATTGTTGTGAATGAAGAACTCACTGAAAGCCTCCAAGTGCGATCTTCAGTGAGGCAGGGTTGTCCACTGTCGCCATTGTTATTCGCGGCCTACCTTGGAACCGCTTTGCTTGGCCATCCGGAATAATGAATGCATAACGGGCTTCACGCTACAATCAGTGCAGGTGAAAATCCTGGCTTATGCCGACGACATCGCAGTCTTTTGTGCGAATAGAGAAAGTATTTGTGAGGTGACGAATGTAGTACAGAAATTTTGCAGCAGCACAGGCGCCCAGATAAACTGGGAAAAAAGCTGCGGTTTCTGGCATGGTGGCTGGGAGGTCACACCCGAACACTATTCTCGGATGCGCTGGTCAACCACTCCGGCATTGTATCTAGGAGTGCCCCTTGATTCTTACCGGGACCCAGATCCGTACTGGCATGACCAAGCATCGAGGGCCAAGGAAAAAAGTGATGCGTGGAAAGGAAGGCAGTTACCCATGTTCTCGCGTGCCACTATATGTAATCTGTTCCTTACTGCTAAGTGTGGTACGTGATGAATGTGCTGAGTGCTCCGAGGACATACAAAAACATCAAAGTGTTTTTGCCGTTTTCATTTGGGCGTCGACCTGGGAAAGGACGAGACGAACAAATTTTTCTCCGTACAAAAACTGAAAAAGTTTTAACCCGCCGTGTCACGCGAAAGTGTGCTGGCATGTTTTATTGTTAATCGTCTTGTTTTGAATGTCCAAGTCGGCAATAAAGAAAAAAAAAGGACGAGGTGGCAGAGAGGTTAAGGCGATGGACTGCTAATCCATGGGGCTCTGCCCGCGTGGGTTCGAATCCCATCCTCGTCGGAGGAAGTTTTCTATTTTATTCACTGCCCTTGTGGAAATGTAGGGGCTGCCATCAGCTGCTGCACTGCTTATCCGGACGAGGTGCCCGAGAGGTTAAGGTGATGGACTGCTAATCCATTGGGCTCTGTCCGCGTGGGTTCGAATCCCATCCTCGTCGGAGGAAGTTTTCTAGTTTATTCAATGCCCTTGTGAAAATGTAGGGGCTGCCATAGGCTGCTGCACTGCTTATCCGGACGAGGTGGCCGAATAAGCAGTGCAGCAGCCTATGGCAGCCCCTACATTTTCACAAGGGCATTGAATAAACTAGAAAACTTATCCGGACGAGGTGGCCGAGAGAACAGGCAATAAAGAAAAAAAAAAAAAAAGACGAGGTGGCCGAGAGGTTAAGGCGATGGACTGCTAATCTATTGGGCTCTGCCCGCGTGGGTTCGAATTCCATCCTCGTCGGAGGAAGTTTTCTATTTTATTCAATGCCCTTGTGGAAATGTAGGGGCTGCCATCGGCTGCTGCACTGCTTATCCGGACGAGGTGGCCGAGAGGTTAAGGCGATGGACTGCTAATCCATTGGGCTCTGCCCGCGTGGGTTCGAATCCCATCCTCGTCGGAGGAAGTTTTCTATTTTATTCAATGCCCTTGTGGAAATGTAGGGGCTTCCATCGGCTGCTTCACTGCTTATCCGGACGAGGTGGCCGAGAGGTGATTCTGCTTCCGACCACGCCAGTGAACGGATGCAGGATGCAGGGCTCCTCAGGAGCGGCTTCAGCGGCCATGTCAGGCCGCGGTAACAGGACTACTGAACAGGAAACTACTTACCAGGTTGTTTTGCCTGCACTGCCAACAGGTTGGTTTGTTTCGAATACCGTTTTTTTGCACGCTGATATCAGGGCCCGCCCGTACCGGGTGGAAGATTTCCGGGATGCGTTAGCACAGCACTCGCTAATACCCGATGTTATCGCTATGGGGGCGTATAGGATCAGCCACGTATGGGCCGTCACTCTCAAGGATAGTGAAGCGGTGACTATGATTGTTAGTGTAGGTGAGCTTACTGTGAAGAACGGCCGCTGCTTGGTGATTGATCCGACGAACCAGGACGTGCGACTCAAACTTCACTGGCTGCTGCACAACGTGCCGGACGAAGATGTTCGTGCTGCCTTTGCGCCGTACGGAAAGGTGTCGGAAGTTACCCGGGAGCGCTGGCGTGTTAAAGGTATGTTTGAAAAGGGCTCTACTACTACGCTCGTCACGCTGAAGCTAAAAGCTGGCATGAAGCTGGATGACCTGCCGCATCAGTTGAATGTTAGCGGTGAGCTGGCGCTCGTCATTGTGCCAGGCAGACCCCCGTTGTGCCTACGCTGCCGGAGTACAGGCCACATCCGCAAAGAGTACCGGGTTCCTCGCTGCGGAACCTGTCGACAGTTCGGGCATGAAGACAGCCAGTGTGCTCGTACCTACGCTAGCATTGCCGGACCTGGGACCAGCGAAGACTCTTCCGAGTTAATTATGGACGAGGCGGATGCAGAGGAGGCGGCTGACATTAGAGGTCAGCCAACAAAACAGGACGCGCCTTCCATGACGGTTTTAACAAAGAATAAGGTGACGGTCTCAAGAGAAAATAATGAAACTCGGCATGTCTTGAACGTTCCATCCCAGGACCATGAAAACGCGTCAAAGGAAGCGTCTGAAGACCTAATGAAGTTTTCTGACGCTGAGGAGGATCTCAGGGCTGAGCCTCCCTGTACTGACGCCATGGAAGTTGGGCCGGAGACAGCAGCCCTAATTGCCGCAAAACGTCCGCACGAGGAAAGCGTCGAGAAGAATCAGCTGCCAGGCGGTGTTTGTGGTGAGCCGCCGCCGAAAACTGCGGGCATTCGAAGAGCAACTTTGAGACCGAAGCCGAACTTCTCGGCTGACACGCGGCAGGCGGGGAAACCGCCTCCGTAGTTCTGTGGTGTCCTGAACTTTTTGTGGGTCGGCTGCCTACCGACCAGCGTCAGGAACCTTCTGCAACCAAGTGGTGCGTGTGTTAGCAAAAATGAAACAATGGGCTTGGACTTCGTTTGAATGCATCCCGACGTTCTGCTGGGAGGACATTACATGCATGCACACGCCGCTGTTCGTCAGAAGCGGAGGCCACGCAACCATGAAGGTAGGCACCATGCGGGTACGGGCGTCCCTTTCTAACACATGACTCTCAAGCTTAATTCGCCGTTACACGTAGCTACTTTGAATGTCAGAGGGCTGGGAGCAAGAAGGCGACAATGCCAGCTCAGTCGCCTCCTTGTGGATAATGATATAGATATAGCAGCTGTGCAAGAGTCAAAGATTGAGAGCCAAGAAAGCACTGACCTTATGGTGGCTTCTTTTCAAGCAAACTTTTATGTGTGTGTATGCCATTCTGTTGGTGTATCGGGTGGAAGCCTTTTATTTATACGTAACACGCTGGGAGTAAGTGTAGAGTTCGTTTTTGCCTGTCCAAGTGGTCGGCTTTTGGTTACTGATTTTACCTACTGTAATTTATGCTGGCGTGTTGTGTGTGTGTATGCTCCCAATTCAGAATGCGAACGTGAATTGTTTTTTGAGTCTATTGAATTGTGGTTGAAGGTCGACAAAATCTTGCTTGTACTTGGCGACTACAACTGTGAGTGCGCAGCTGTGGACCGAGCGGCGAAGTGTAAACCTCGAAGAGACAGAAGCTCCGAGCTGTTGAATGCACTTGTGCATGAGTATGGCCTTGAGGATGTTGATAGTGTGTGCTCCACTGGAAACCAGCCAGAGTTCACGCACTTTCAGCGAGATAGCCATGCTAGATTGGACAGGGTGTATGCCTCGGTTGATCTCGTTTCCCTATGTACTGCATATGAGGTCAAACCTGTGTCTTTCAGTGACCATTGTCTCGTGAGTGCAGTGTTTGGTAGGAAAGGAAAGAAGTCGCGCTTTAACTGGCACCTATGGAAACTGAATGCCAAACTTCTCGCCGATGAAGAGTTCCTTACGGAAGTTAAGACAGAGTTTGAAAATCGTCTAGCTGTGCGACCAGTAAGTTTTGCAGCGGAATGGGACAACTTCAAAGAGTGGGTCCAATTGAAATCCATAGAAAAGAGCAGTAAGGTGCGGCATAAAGAGAAAGAAAAAGAAAACGAACTGAATGAACAACTCCAGTTTCTTTTGAGCATGGAAAGTTCTGTGCCAGGGCATTTCGCCAGTAAAATACGAGAGATAAAAAGTGAGTTGGAAACAATCGACAGCGAAAGATACACAGCGGCTGTTATGCGTGCAAGGGCTGAAAAACTTTGGGCAGGAGAAGTGCCGACAAAACGAGCACTAGCAGACGAGAAAAGATACGCCTGCCAGAAAGAAATTAGGAGTATAAGGTATGCCGGCCATATCACTGAAGATGCTAAAGATATTCAGCGTGCGGTAGCAGAGCACTTCGAAGAACTGCTTAGCGATAAGCATCAGACTGTAGGCGGCTTTCAAACAGATTTTCTAAGACTGATGCCTGCACTGGATGACGAAAGTAAAGCGCGCCTAGAAACACCGATAACGTTGCAGGAGATAGTATCTGCAATAGATGACCTGACACCTGGGAAGGCCCCTGGGCCGGATGGTCTAAGCGCTGTCTTCTTTAAAACTTTTCAGCAGTATGCGGCTCAGTTTATGCTCTGTGTAATCACTGAAGCTTATGAACGTAATAGTGTTCCATTGTCTTCCTCTACATCGCACATTGTTCTAATACCCAAGACAGATGATCCGGAGAAGCGACTGTTGGTGGGGTCATATCGACCGATTAGCCTCACCAATGTTGACTACAAGGTGTACATGAAGGTTTTAGCAAAACGACTGCAAAGCATGATAAAGAAATTGGTTGGGTCTCATCAAACGTGCGGCATCAAGGGTCGATCCATTGCCACGAATATACATGTTGCAAGAACCGTACTAGAATGTGTCGACGCACTCGGTGGTCAGATAGCCATGATGCAGTTAGATTTGGCGAAAGCCTTTGACCGTGTTTCTCACGAAATCCTTTTTTCCATCTTGGAGCATTCTAACCTTGGTGAAGTCATAGTGAAGGGTGTTAAAATGGCGTATGCGAACTGCACGACCCTTATTATAGTGAATGGGGAACTGACTGACAGCATCGCAGTACGTTCATCGGTAAGGCAGGGCTGCCCGTTCTCACCCCTGCTTTTTGCACTGTATTTAGAGCCACTTTGCTTGGCTATCATTGATAGCGATCGCATTTTAGGTTTCAAGCTGCAATCAGCACACGTGAAAATGCTAGCATATGCTGATGACATAGCAGTGTTTTGTGCAACCAGAAAGAGCATCTGTGAAGTCACGGGTGTCGTCCAAACATTTTGTGATCAAACCGGATGTAAGATCAATTGGGAGAAAAGCTCTGGGTTTTGGCACGGTGATTGGGACGTGACACCTGATTTCTTCTGTAAGCTGCGATGGTCTGCTCTCCCGACGCGATATCTAGGCGTGCCTTTAGAATCTTAGCAAGATCCCAACGTGTACTGGATGGAAGAAATATCCAGAGCGAAAGAAAAAGCGGATGCGTGGCAAGGAAGGCAACTGTCAATGTTTTCGCGCGCTTCTATTTGCAATGTTTTTCTTATTTCGAGGCTGTGGTACCTCATAAATGTGTTGTGTGCCTCACGAACCTCAATTCAGAAAATGCACCGCGTTTTTGCTGTTTTTATTTGGGCATCCACATGGGAAAAATCCGCCCGGACGGGTTTGTTTATTTCTGTTAAAAGGGGCGGGCTTGGCCTTGCACATCTGTTCTTGCGTCAGGTGGTTTCGCGATTTATATTCCTCCGTGATCAGAAAGATACCTTTCTAAGAACTGTGATGCAAGTGCGATTGCAGAGGCTGCTCCCTGAATGGATTGTGTCATGTGAAAACATGCCTGGTACTGTGACTGGCTACCTGCGCGAGGTTGTTTTTTCGTGCAAGTTGCTGGAAGTGCGGTTTTCTTTTGATTACCTTTACAATGTCCCCCCCAAAAAACTGTATAAGATCTCATTGACGTGATGCTGCCGGTGCCTTTTTACCGGGCATTACACTACGGAGGCCCAGGGCAGGACGTTTTGAAAAGAGTTAAGAAGATGCCCGTGAGGCCATCTGCTAAAACGTTCCTTTTCAAACTTCACTCTAATACGCTCCCTGTTAAAACCTGGCTGAATGATAAAGGTATCTTCGTCCCTTGGACAACAAATTGCCTGTTGTGCAAAAAACCGGAAACAATTGAACACGTTTTCTTACAGTGCTGGGATGCTGTCTTTCTGTGGGACGTCCTCCAGAGGACAATTAAAAAGGAACTTCCATTAACTCCTTACGGTATAAGATTCCTACCAGTGCAGAACGATGATGCACCTTATGATTTAATTATGCTTCTTGACCTCCATAGTTTGTGGAAAACACGAATGCAGGTGCGTCATGCAGATACAAATACACGATCTGCGCGTGAAAACTTTATTGAAAGTGTTGTGTATATACGCGAAACTTTCATGAGGCAGCAGGATCCGCCCCAATGGCATTGTCTCTTTGATGAGTTAGTGCACTTGAAAAGATTTTAGCCATGTACGCGTTATCTCAAGTGTAGTTGACGTTTTTTATCATGTGTATTTTTGTTTTGTGTTTCACGGCAATAAAGAAAAAAAAAAGACGAGGTGGTCGAGAGGTTAAGGCGATGGACTGCTAATCCATTGGGCTCTGCCCGCGTGGGTTCGAATTCCATCCTCGTCGGAGAAGTTTTCTATTTTATTCAATGCCCTTGTGGAAATGTAGGGCTGCCATCAGCTGCTGCACTGCTTATCCGGACGAGGTGGCCGAGAGGTTAAGGCGATGGACTGCTAATCCATTGGGCTGTGCCCGCGTGGGTTCGAATCCCATCCTCGTCGGAGAAGTTTTCTATTTTATTCAATGCCCTTGTGGAAATGTAGGGGCTGCCATCAGCTGCTGCACTGCTTATCCGGACGAGGTGGCCGAGAGGTTAAGGCGATGGACTGCTAATCCATTGGGCTCTGCCCGCGTGGGTTCGAAAAAAAAAAACCACCTCGCCATCGAAGCGAGTTATTCCGCTCGTTGTGTGAAAGAGCACTAACAACGCTTGAGGGGGAGCATCGGTCCGTAAGCCGAGCCAACGTTTCGACAAGTGGTCATGTATTGGTCTGGGAATACAAAAATTGGTATTTGCCCTTGCTCCTTAGGGAAACGAACCAAATTATACCATACTGCATCCGACGAAGGATAACAGTTCTACAGTTGCTTCACTCCTTGATTTACGGGAAGCTCGCTATCTAGAGAACGTTTAATGTCACACCATAAAAGAAGGCACAATTAAGCACGCCAAAAGCTCAACACTGCCCATTTTGCAAATACCAATGTGCGCATTTTTTTAAGCGCTATCAGTGACTGAAACCCCAACGTATGAAAGGTATTAACGTGTAGAAATTTCGAAAGTGCGCAATAATATTGTAAGCCACAGAAATAAAGTTCGCGAACTTTTCATTTTCCAACTTTTTAAGGCGACAAAATTCAAATGGTTCATCTGCTATTCCTCCTTGAAAACACAGGAGTGGAGCAAGCGGGCTCTAACAGAAAATAAAACAGGGGATTTTCGTTGTTGACCAAATTCAAATAACAATGTAGACGTGAAAATATTTTATTTATTTATTTACCCACAGCAATACACGTGATTTTACAGTGAGAAGGACCGCTCATACAAACATAACAATATAGGCACAAAAATAAATCACAACGACAGTGGAAACTAATTGTAAGTAAAATTAACGATAGATAAAGATAAGGCATTTCATGCATCAATAGTATAACAACAAAAAACGATGATATGAACAGATTAGTTCGAGCCTTGAATTCACGCACTTTGTGATTGTGATCAACCCGTTCAGATGTGTAGTGTGGATGAAAAATATATTTTTTCTTTGAATGGTACTTTTGCTGTAATAGATATTATGGAATAGTTTCAGCCTTAATTATCTCCTTCCAACTTCGAAAGGTTTCCAATTTCTGTTTTAAATTTGTCATACTGGCGTGTCTGCCGTAATTTCCGGCCCCATAACAGACCGTCATGTTCTGGACCCTTTCTAGTCTGCATATATCAACATTTGTAGGAGGATCCCATAAAGTACCTGCATATTCGAGCACAGACCTTAGGTAGGCTTGTATAATAAATCTCTCAATTCGAGAAAACATCCTTGTGTCACTCCACACACACACACACACACACACACACACACACGCGCGCACACGCACACGCACACGCACACGCACACGCACGCACACGCACGCACACGCACGCACACGCACACACGCACACACGCACACACACACACCTTATCAAAAGCCTTCTTAAATTTATAAACACGCAGTCAACAACTCTACCACGATTCAAAAATTGCAAACCTCGTGAACAAATTGAGTTAGCTGCATCATTCAGAATGCACCTTGCCGGGAGCCATGCTGGTTTGAGTTTAGTACGGAAGTAACATTAGAATAGCTCGTAATGTCTGTGTACATATCCTCCAGAATTTTATAAGCACTTCTCATTAAAGAAATGGGACAGTAATTTGATAGCAGCTATAAAGGCCTAGTCTTATGAATCAGAACCTCGCAGGCAACCTTCCATTCTTTGTGAAGAAGCGTGGTAAGGAGAGACTTCCTAAATAAAATAGCTAAAAATAGCGATGCGGATAGTACGCATAACTTTAAACGCCCGTTGGCCAAGCCATCAGGCCACCGGCTTTAAACAGATCTAAGCGCTGAAGAAGTGCGGTAATTCCCCTTTCATCCACTACGATGCCCGGCATTGGATTACACTGGGCTGGATGATAAGGAGCTTCGGGCGCTCGGGGTAGAAATACTGAACTGAAAAAAAAAATCGTCCTAACTTGTTGCCTTTTCGAGACTTCCATCAATGATCTCAACATCCCACATGAGCGAAGGAATGCCTACATTTTCTTTGCCGCTTCGCCAAAATTCTTTTCGCGTTCTTTTTAAGCCTTGACGAGAAGAAGCCAAGAAAAATCTTTTTAGATAGAGCATGGCCTTCTGTAGGTTCATGTTAGCAGTCGCCAGCTTGCCTTTGCCAAGAAAGTGATTTATTTTATAATTTTTATTGCGATAGCAATACTGCGCCAAGTTCCCGCCCGTCGCGTCATCCCGGAAAGGGCCGCGTTCGACCTTAAACAGCCGCGAAGAAGAAGAAGAAGACGACGAAGAGGACAAAGACGACGAAGAAGAAGACGACGACGACTCGGTCACCGGTAGCTAAGGCTTTCGCTCCACATTCGGTTCAGCAGCATTGAACCCTTCTCATTTATATGTGGGCTGGTAGCTTTTGCTCTCGCGTCATACCCTTAAAGTATGAGCGTAAGTGTCCCCAGTAATGTAGCACCTTACACTGATAGGGCGTGATAGGAGAACAATGTAGCAGGCAAAAGAAGCTTCAGCCGTTGCTATCGACATTCAACTAAGGTTAACCACAGTTAAACCACAACCATTTTTTTTATGTAATATTTGTCCTTTGTTGTGAAAGCGCCGTAAAATAGCATTATATTGACTATATTATGGCTATGACAATATTATGGCTTATTTGTGCAGTGGCTGGGCGACTGCACCCATGAAGGAAAAAAGGTTTTCCTGTAACTTATAGCATTTTGTTTTCGAAAGAAAAAAGCCATAGCTCATTACCAATGCCATATCTGGCAGCGCCTCAAAAATCGGAAGGTTTCTAAGAATATTCCTACAGTATTAGCTCTCTGGTAGTCAGATTGTCCTTGGTGAATTTTATTTCACTGTTTTGTAGCATACCTGCATATGGCACAGGACTGTTTCGTGAACGCCGATTTCTGTCGATAAAAAGGTCCACGCAACCCGACCTGATTGGTTGGCCATTACTAAATCAAATATATTAGCCTAGATGCGTGTGTCACCATTTGGGTCAATGCGAAGCCGCGCAGGATGTTTTGGAAATTCTTTTAACGCACCAGAGTTGGTGCCGCACATGCTTTATGCTGTGATGAAACGCAGTTCTCGCATGTTAAAATGTCTAAACAAGGCATTCTTGTTAGATGGTTTCCTTTGTTTTATATAATTGTGTCATTACATCAACTAAAGTTCCACGTGACCTGCAGAAGGAAAAAAAAAAATTGACAGACCATTTCCATTTGGCAATCTAATTTTGCACCACACAGCTTGGCATTGACCAACTGGAATTTCAAGACGAGAACATGGTACGATATGACAAAAAAAAAAGATGTATAAAAACGTACCCTACGTTTCAATTCCTATATGTTCTGTAGCACGTGTCGTCTGCTAGAAAAACTTCGATGTCGCCGATATCAGGATCAATAGCCACGATTTCGTACCAACAGCCGTGCAGTGTTCTGTCATGCGCAGTAAATTTTCGAGTTATTAGAGAGATTTAGCACACCGTGATCCGCGATCCGCTACCGTGGGCCGCCACCGCGCGTTCCATTGCGCATGCCCAGATCACTTTGATGCGATAGATGGCGCCACATACTTGATGTCGGCACATTGACCCGGCGCATCGGAACCAATCAGCTTGAACGCCCCGCCCACGAGCGGTAGAGTGTCACGGTGGCGGATCGCGGATCACGGTATGCTAAATCTCTCTATTATACCCACGGCCGCTCAATGGAGGCGCGCCTCCATTGAGCGGCCGTGTTATACCTAACCACTAATACTCCTACAATTCAGAACCGAAAACGGTATTCTAGATACTGATACCGGCTTGTATCAAGCCATTTTTTCCAACTTGGCTTAGACCGTCATCGTACACAAATTTAATAATGCTCGGGTAAGCTTATTGTGTTTTAGGTTTACATAGCTGCCTCCGCTCTTATGCAGTTTGGAAAATTCCCACAGACACTTCGTTTTTGCTCCGACTGTAACAGAGAAGCCTTCTAATATACTGACGGTTTTCTCTTTCAGCTTCTTCGCATTTGCTATGACATTTTCGCTTTGAATAGAGCAATTTTATTAATGACAGGTAGTTGTTTCCCTTGCTAGTTTCTTTTCCCTGTCTGTATTCTTATGATTTGCATGCAACCACAAACTAGGTCAAGAAACAAACACATGCCGTGGGTGGGATACGAACCCAGGACCTCCGCATTTTGTGTCAGAGCACGAGACGGAATATTCGGAGATCCTGAACTCAGATCCCAGCGCTGGCATTTGGTTGTTTGAAGCGATAGTTGATACAACTCCGGCTGAAACAGAATCGGCGTCGTAGTAGTAGTTTTATGAGCTGTCCGCACCGCGTGTCGGAAATTATTGGCGGTTGCGTAGAAAGCTTTTATCATGGGAATTGTGATTCTAGTGATTGATGATTGATTGGTGTGAGATAGGCGATAGTGGGGGAATGGAATCATTCTAATTGGTTGATTAATTAATTATAATCGATAAAATGAAAAGGATTATGAAAAAGGGGCTTCAAAGGCGTCAAAATGCTCGTAACGAAAAGCAAACGTTTAATGATGCCAGTAAAAAATGTATAGTGTATAACTGAAAGTCTAATGACTGAAATAACCAAAAAGTGGAAATTTTAAATTTGCCGAATTGCTCAGAATGAAAAATGAACGCTGTCTCATGCTACTTAAACAATGCAGTGCGTGTAATTGAGCAATTGTTGAAATGGAAATAAATTAAAATGAAAAACTAGAGAAAGGGGATTCAAAGGTGTTAGAGAGTGTTCATAGTGAAAATCAGTGCTTGCGATAAATTTAAAAATTGGACAGTTAATGGATCAATAAATTGAAATAAATGAAAAATTGTAAAGAGGGGTTCAAAGGTGTCAAATGTTCATAATTAAAAGCCAATGCTTGATGATGCTGTAGAAAAGTTTAGGGCGTAACTAATCAATTAATTGGAATTAATAAAAATGAAAAAGTGTAAAATGAGGGTACAAAGATATCAATTTCTGAGAATGAAAAGCCAATGCCATGCTCATTAAGAATATTTAAAGCTCGTAATTGACATTTAATTCAAAATTTAAACAGTTAAAAGAGGTATTCAAAGGTCAATGCCTGATAATGCTGATTTAAAAATTTTAAAATATGTGATTGATAAATTAACTTAAATAACGGGAAAACGAAAGTTTGGAAAAAGAACACAATAGTGTGAAAACGCTCATAATGGAAAGCCAAGCTTTCCACATGCTAAGTATCGGTGTATCAAAAAAAAAATGTAAACACAAAAAGCGCGATAACGTTCTCCCTGTGTATGAAGCACCAACGGAGGATTACCCCCGGCATTGGATCGAACGCAAACAGTGCGTTCTGCCGAACGCGCACTGCGAGCATTTATAAAGGCAATGAAACACCCAGTACGTAACATTTTTCTTCAAATTTCGGTAGAATACTTTTTGACCATGCAGGGCACGAACAGTGTGTCCTAAATACGCCCAAAGGTTTAGTTATGCTGTTGGGTTGATCTGTGAATTAACGCGTTTGAATAAACCGCGTTTTCTAGAATTTCGAAAAAAAATTAAATATCAATTGTCTGTAACTCGCGAAGCATTTTCGTCACATTTTTCGGGACAACAAAAAACCTGGTGCATTGAGGATTTCCTCGAAGTATTTCATTTACTAGATAAGCATTGAAAGTACGCACAAGAAGGACGGCAATTGTGCCCGCCATTAATTTGATCGAGTGGACTTGAACATCTAAGATCTAGTCAGAAGACGAGTTCCATAATTGGATTCGTAACGAAAAACATAAAATTCTGTTTCCGAAATTCGGTTTATACAACCTGTCACAGGAAAATAGGGAATAATGTTTTTTTTTAATTCAGTCCCTTAATACTTCAGAATACCCAGCAATAGCAGTCACTCGCACAGTCAGTTGTATAATGTATACTTTCTTATACAGTAGCTAGATCGACGCCAGAAATTGTTTTTTACACGCCTAATCTTTGAATATTATGCACATGTTGTCTATCATAAAACTGCACTTTAAAATCATCCTAGAAAAGGTTCTTTTTGGCACACTTAGTCGCTTATTTAATTTAATAATGCGTGAGCATTAAGTGGGTGTATTATCAAGGTGGTATCACCAGATGTTTGTCGGCAGGGTTACATTCGCAGGGTTACATAAGAAAACGAATGGCTGCGCTAGATAGAAAATGAAAAATCTCGCTAGAGAAGAAATTGGCGCATGCAGAATTAGTTAATTAGAGCCTATTATGTCAATCAGACGTCGGGTATGTTGTGTTACCAGAAGTTTGCCGGCACAATTACATTTGAACAAAACGAGCGATAAGAAAACGAATGGTTGCACTAGATAGAGGATGAAAACATCGCGCTGGGAAAAAAAATCCGTGCGTGCGGAGTAATTAATTCATTAGAGCTAATTAAATCAATCAGACGTCAAGTATGTCGTGTCACCAGCGGCAGGATTACGTTCGAACGAAACGAGTGGTAAGAAAACGAAAGGTTGCACTAGATATATGAAAAAATCCCACTGGTGAAAAATTTGGCACAATATAGTAATTAGTTAATTAGAGCAAGTTATGTCAATCAGACGTTGGGTATGTTGTGTCACCAGAGGTTTGTCGGCACGATTACTTTTGAACGAAACGCGTGATAAGAAAACGAATAGTTGCGCTAGATAGAGGATGAAGAACTCTCGCCGGAGAAAAAAAGGTCAGTTCATGGGGAGTAATTAATTAATTCGAGCCAATTAAGCCAATCAGACGTCAGGTGTGCTTTCAAGGTCGTGTCAACAGAAGTTTTTCGGCAGGATTACGTTCGAACAAAACGAGGGAGAAGAAAAGGTATGTTGCGTTAAATACAGGATGAAAAAATATCGCAGAGGAAAAAATGTGGTGCATGCAGAGTACTTAATTAGAGCCAATTAATTCAATCAGACGTCGAAATAGAAAAGGGGTAATGTCGACGTGCAAGGGGAGTCACGTGGTACCAACTTCCATGGGATGTTATGTCATAGTGTGACGGCACAAACCTGAAGCCTCTTCTTCCGTGTCTCTTCTTTCTTCCACAAAGAATGCTTACGCATTCCCTCAGTGCAGTTGCCGCAGTGATCTTAAACGTTTTTATGGTACATGGTAATTATGGTACATGGTAGTATGGCAATTCACTATGGTATGGTGAAGCAGTTAGAGATCACGTTGCTTAAAAAGATGTCTTCGCATACTTGGTTTTTATTTTAAGAATTAAAATTCAGAAGATGTAGCGCGTTTCGATTATCGTGGTTTGCGAAAACTACTAAAATGCAAATGTATTCATTAATAATATTTTTCGCGCATGCATGCAGCAGACATTTTGCCAGGTGTCGTGCGGCCTAAATGCGAAAAGTTTATTTTTCCATATCGGCTGGGATGGGTGAATTACTGCGGCCCTCGGCCGGTCATACGAAGTCGCAGGATCGATCCCCTGCCGTAGCGGCCGCATTTTGATACAGGCCAAATTCTCCCCCCTCCCCCCCCCCCCCCCCAAAAAAAAAAAAAGCACACTCAGTGTGGGATGTTTGCGCATGATGAAGAACCGCGTGAGGCCCATACTTATGTGCAGTGTCTCTTATGACCGCTGTGCAATGTGAAAACCGTTTAGCGCACGCCAGATTCACCAGTAATATCATCTAATGACACAGTCATGCTCACCAAGGACAAAAGCCTGCAGGTAACTCTACGTGTTCAACGTCTCCAGGCAAAAGATCACTGCCTGAATGGAATATACAATAAACTGTCGACAATTTGTCCTCGGTTATTTATAGCACACTGAAACTGTTACGAGCGTTTATTAATTAGAAATCAGCAGAAGATGTGAAAAGGCGGAATACTCACCGCGTGATATATTCTGTTGCTAGAATGAAATATCTACCACCACTCTTCTGCCAAATGCAGTCCATTACTAAAGTGTTCTCAGTTTTCTAACTTAATTTCTAGTGCATCATGGTAGTTGACTCTTCTTCAGCAAACAATACGCTGCAGTCTTAAAAACAGGATAAGAAAAGGAGGACGAATATGTTTCATTAGCAGCATGACGCATTTCTTCAGCGTCAAAGGGTGGCCTGAAATGCGACTGTGCTTGAGTCCGCGTCGGAGCCGCGCAGCACGTGCAGCCACGGCAACGCTCAAACTCCAAGACACATCACACCTGAGAGCTATGCTGCGCACGAAGCCACCAGTTCAATTTCCGGCCGCAACGGGCCCGATTCGATCAGGGCGAGATGTAAAAATGCTTGCAAAAGCCATCGCCCTACCCCAATTTCGCCTCCGGTGTCGTCGGCAATTGTCGGAAGTGTTCGGAACGCAGCAGGAAAAACGTAGGGGCGTAGGTTAAGTGGTAGGTAATGGATAGGAAGGGTAATGGGTGATTGGTTGTTAATACGGAGGACTTAATCAATTAATTATTTATTGATAATCAAAAACATCATTAGAATTATATTGCAAAAAATAAAAAATTAGAAATAAAACAAAAAATATGGTGTGAAAAAGTAAAAATATAAGACTGAAAAAAAAGGTAAAATATCAAATGAATATATATAAAATTCTGAGCCAATACTTCGTTGCCTGTCGCAGCTAAAATTTGAAATCGGTGTGTCGTCATGCTGTATAATCTCTCATAACCACGGGGCTCATAACTAGCGTGGTAGAAAGCATGCTTGCGCTTTACGCAGAAAGTGTAAATCGGAACGAGGAGTTTCGTTTGTGTAGGCGTGCTGGAAGGCAGAAAAAGCAAAATATCGGCTTATAAAATAAAATAAAAGACTTATAAAATATATTACTACTATTCGGATATTCCCACCGGGATGCGATACACAGGATTTCCAGATACGTCCCTGTCATTATTCCAAAATAGTCTGAAACCTTCTAGAGAGAGCTCCTGTCGCTATCTCATCTCAAAACAGCTCTCTTACCTACTGACCACTTTCCTTACACTACAAAAAGACGTTCACGTTAAGTCCCATATAATCGAAACTTCGACCATCACAGGTGAGAAAACTGCGACGAGGTATATATGCTACGCATATCAGAATGCAAAGACTGTCCTCAAGGCAAAGAGCTTCTGGGCAGATGGCCAACAAAATATGACAGAATTTAACGCAACTAACTTCATTTCTCAGCTACAACACTCTCTGAGGCCATCCTGCCTTGGTAGGACAGCAAGTTTTCGGAAATTTGCACTATAGCGGCAGTTTTTTCATCAAAACCGACCGCCACCCAATTGCGCTTAATGCTTCCGAATGGCCGAATGGGACCTAACATGCCGCCGGAGAGAGTAGTGTCTCCACCCTGAAAGCGGACGCGAAAGGCATCGAGGAACCCTACATTGGGCTAAAGCCCCTTGACAGTGTATCAAGGGGCTTTACATTGGGCAGGTTCGTATCGCCCTCACACGACGAGTGGTGGCGCGAGGCGCTCAGAATAATTTCCCTTGCTCGCAGGGCGTATGCGCAAGCCGTAACAAAGCGCGCGAGCTTGCCTTGAGACGGGCTGTGGTCGTGCAAGCCATCGAAGAATCATTTCTTGGTCAACTACCAGCTCACAATGAAAACACCATATTTTCTGCGTCACGGAACTTTTAACGCTCTCTCGTTAAATGATGAAGTGGACCCAGCAGCGCGCGTGACTTGTCCGGTCTAAGGTGGGTCGACGCGGCGCTAGATGATCGTCCTACCGCTGTCCTGAAAACGCATTGTGGCTATCCTCTACACGTCCGTAAAATGGCCGTCATGTTCTTGTCATTACAGACATCCCGAGCGTAGCATTAATATTCACCATTCGTTGGTTGGTTGGTTGGTTCATGGGAAGGGAAAGGCGCAGTATCTGTCACACTTGCTCTGTGGACACCTGAACCGCGCCGTAAGGGAAGGGATAAAGGTGGGAGTGAAAGTGGATAGAGAGAAAGGGGGGCCGTAGTGGAGGGCTACGGAGTAATTTCGACCACCTGGGGATCTTTAACGTGCGCTGACATCGCACAGCACACGGACGCCACTTCGTTTCGCCTCGAAGTGGCGTCCGTGTGCTGTGCGATGTAAGATGACTTATTTAGCAGCAGTAGTAATAATAGGACTTTATTCATACACAGCGCATAGGCCACCATAAGACTGCTCTCAGTCTGCCTTAACTTTGTCCTTAACATTCTAGGACTAAGTAGACGACACATCCAATGAAAGACGACAGCAAACCTGGCGCAAAGCAAAAAGTATAATCTGCGTTCATCCCAAACATGTTGACTGGAAATATCATAGTATGAAATCTGGTGCCAGCCCCAGAGCCTTAAAATGCGGACGTCGTGTTTGTTGCTCTGAATTGCAATGAGGCTTTCAGAGAGTAAGACCTAGTTGGGAGCTTGTTGATCCCCGTTATATCTAGTTTTCACTCTCTGAATGTAAACAATTTATCATTAAAGTCTGCAAGTTTCATTTGCCTCTGAGAAGCCTTCCGCTCGTCCGGTTAAAACAAAGGCCTCTGATGCCAGCCAGCAGCCGTTTGCCCAAACGGAAGTGGACGCTGAAAATGCCTCCTTTTCGACATAGTATGCCTCTGAAAGAGCAGCTGATGCCCAACTCACACGATGTACAATTGTGAAGCATTGCTTGAAAACTTTACTTTGCTAAGATGTGCAGAAAGCACGTTCGCCCTATTCTCTCGGGCGAAATCACGTCAAAATTAATGGCAAGCACAGAATAGGAACGCGTTTAATCGGCAGGAGCGTACACAGTGAAAAAGGGAGCAAAACAAAGCGCCTACTAAGAGTTCCGAGCGCTAAAAGGGCGGCGTGCCAGAAGCGAGTTCTTGCCCCTTCAACGGTTCCCCTAAATTCTCCCGTTCCCTTATCCCCAGCCCATTTGAGAAAGGTAACGCAAGCTCTGCTGAGAGAATTTCAATTTGGCGTTGTTGTTCGCTTTCTCTGATACAGATGTTTCGTTGACATGAGAAAGCGACGGGCAAGCCTTAGCGGCATATTTTATAGATGCGAGCTCTCTCGGTGCTAGCGTGCAAGCTTCCAAAATGGAACTGCGACGAATCTCTCTGTCACGCAACGCCAGCTGCGCGAGGTGCGCGTAACTAAGCACGCATACGCCGCAAAGGGGAGGTACGTCTTTGAAAATGGTCTCTACCACGTATAGGCACAGTAATAGAATGCGTTTTGGGGGAACGGGTGGTGTAAGTATTTTCACTGCCCGATGGTGCAGAAATGCACGTCGGATCAATTCGGGGACAGGGTGCGTATACCACTTTGGGAGATCTGTGCTGCGCCACCAATAGAAACAAAATTGCAGGGTCTCCTAGGAGTAGTAGCTAATCAATCGTAGTCGTTACAAGCTGTCGTTAGACATATTGGTCATTAATAGTCATGTAGTCATTACTGTTCATTAATAAGTATATTTAGCAATTTCTAATCAATTGGCGTTACAAGTTGTCTTAGACATATTGGTAATTACAAGTCATTAGTAGTCATTGCAAGCCAGCAGTAGGTAATTTTAGTCATTACTACTATTAGTAAGCATTTTAGTCATTTGCAATCAATTGTAGGCATTAAAAGTCATTATAAAGAGTTGGAATGGTCTTCCCGAACGCATCGCTAACATATCTGACCCACTAAAATTCAAAAACGAATTGAGTACCTTTTTGCAGTCAGAATAACTTTTTTATATTGCGTTCACTGTGTGCAGGTTGATTTCGTCCAATGCCGCTAACTATTGTATAATATCATAATCCTCGGTTTATTACTTCCCATGCATGCTCTGATACTTATTTGCAGTCCCAGTCCTGTATTACTGTTAACTTTTGTATTTTAAACTATGTACCATTGTTTCTTTTGATACACTGTAACCCCTCCCCCTCACACAATGTTCCATGTTTGAAACCTGTGAGGTATTTGTATAAATAAATTAGACATACGGGTCATTAGTACTCATTTTTAGTCATTATGACCTAATTATTTTAGGCGGCGAAATGGTAGGACACCGCTCGGGACACCGTGCGAGGAACGGCTGTCACAATTTTGACAAGGAAGAGGAAACGTGTGGCGCCACTGGAGGTCCATTAGAGGTGAATTACGTGAAAATGGCGCAGCCGAAATGACAAGGGGTGAGGGATTGGAAATGCCCTCCCACAAGCGTATGTGTTGTTCATGATGTCATCCCACTCGCCGCTTCAGTGGTTAGACCACAGCAGGCGTAGCAACTGTAATTCGAACGAGCTTACTCCACGCCACCCATGAGCAAAGTAAGGCTTCCGTGTTAATATGCTCTTTGAAGTATCGAGATACGGCTTCTGTGGAGGTGGCGGATATCCGAAAACAGGTGAATAACTTTCACTAGAAGATGGTTAACTAAATCCTAATGATTAGTTTTCTAACAATTAGGATTAGGGGCCTGAATGGAATTACAAATTAGTTGTCGGTCGTTACTGATAATAGACAAATCACTAACTAGAATGTCAAACCGCTGACTCATTAGACTACAACGTTACACTACCCAACTGATATCCTCTCCTTGGCGGCGATCACCGCTGCGCAGAGAAGACCACGGGACACGTGCTATGGAATGATGGGCGCGCTTTTCGAAAAAGGCGCGCGGCGCCGAAATTTGTCCAGCCTCAGCGCGGAGTAAAGCCGCGGGTTCGAAAATCTAACTTAACAGCCGTCTCACAAATCTCCATTTGCAACGAAGAACTATAATATTAATAGTCGAATAAAAATTATTCAATATAATTAGTTCACCAGCTGAACAGGTTTCATATTGTTACGAAGCAGCAAGCCGATGAAGACAGGAGACAGAACATGGCCGATGACGATGGTAGATGACGTTTAATGAATGTTCGCGGGCCTAGCGCGAGCGCTCCTGCCCGCGCCACTGCCCGCTTCTTCTTCCTTGTCGTCCGTAACATGTTACGAAGCGGCAAGCCGATGAAGACATGAGACAGAACATGACCGATGACGATGGTAGATGACGTTTAATGAATGTTCGCGGGCCTAGCACGAGCGCTCCTGCCCGCGCCACTGCCCGCTTCTTCTTCCTTGTCGTCCGTAACATGACCCGGGGCCACCGAGCGATCGTCCCGATCGTGGACGAGAAAGTTTAGCGATGTTAATGATTTTATGGCATGATGATGGGCGTGTCTGGATGCTTGAAGAAGAAGAGGAAGAAGGAAGAATAGAATGGCTTGCCGGTACGATGTCTGATGCGTGGGTGATCCGCCTCCCTTGGAGCTGTCAACCACCCGTCACCAGAGTCCATGGCACCGATGGCTCGACGTCACGTCGGGCAGCTTGGGCGGGGGTTGCGTGTTCGTGTCCATCGGTTCCTTCGGGTCTTTCGGGTCCTTCATCTCGGTTCTGATCGGTATGTCTGTTCTCCTTGTCTTCAGGTCCGGGCTGGGGGCTAGGCGGTGGTAGTTGTTCAGGTCTGGGCTTGAAGGGCTGGGGCGAAGCTGCTCGGCGATGTCCCTGGGCCCTCGGTGATGGTCCCGGCTTGAAGATGGCGTCGATGCTCCAAGGCGAGGATGGGGATGCCGTACGCCGCACCTCCAACCAAATGTTACGAAGCGGCAAGCCGATGAAGACAGGAGACAGAACATGACCGATGACGATGGTAGATGACGTTTAATCAATGTTCGCGGGCCTAGCACGAGCGCTCCTGGCCGCGCCACTGCCCGCTTCTTCCTTGTCGTCCGTAACAATATGATTGACTTGCTTTCTGACGTCCGCCAGCATTGGCATTAATTTAAGACGTCGAAGAAACCATCTCGGTATAAAAAAAAACTGGTTTTTAAAATTACTGGTTCACCGTCAATAAAACGACAGGGAAACAGCTAACAGCTATCTGCATCTTGCCGGCATTCACCAATGGGGAAGAAGCGTGGAGGCTAAAGAAAAGCGTTCAGCTTAAAACGCAAGGCAGCGAGCTATGAAAGGAAATTGATAGTTGTAACAATAGTAGGCAGGAAGAGAGCAGAGTAGGCCTGAACATGTATAATCAAGTATGATGGACATCTACAATGGGAATCTAAGGGCATGTATGACAGGATGTCGTCATCATCAATGGGCTATACCCACTGCAGGGCGAAGGCCTCTCCCATTTTCCTCCAATTAACCCAATCGTATGAAAGCTGCATCCACTTGACCCCTGCGAACTTTTTAACCTCATCCACCCACCTAATTTTCTGCCGCCCCTGCTACGCTTTCCTTTCCTTGCATTCAATTGGTTACTCTTAGAGAGCATATATAGGTTATCCTCTCTTCGCACCATGTCATGCCCATTTCTTCTCTTAATTTCTACTAGAATGTCAGTAACTTGAGTTACTGCTCAGACCCACTCTGCAAGATTCCTATCTCTTAACGTTACAACTTCCATTTTCCGTTCCATAGCCCTCTGCATTGTCCTCAACTTAAAAGGAGTATAGGCACCAAATTATGGTGCCATTTTTGTTATTGTTAATGATGCGTAAGACATTCGCGTATGTCAATCCGCACGCAGTTTTTGCCTACGACCGCTAAATAATTTATAATTGAATTTTCTTTTGTCACCAATTTTTGTTTCGACAGCCGAGATATGGCTGTGTCGTCACAGTTCAGTTCAGGCGTTCAGTCGTGTCCGACTCTTCGTGACCCTATGGACCACGTCACGCCACGCTTTCCGGTCTCTCACTATCTTCTTAACATCACATAGCTTCATCTGCAATGCCTCGAGAATGCCATCTAACCATCGCGTTCGCTGCCTACCCCTTCTCCGGCGACCCTCAACCTTTCCCAACATCAAATCTTTCTCCAGCGACTCCTCTCTTCTCATCAGATGACCAAAGTAGCTGAGCTTTAACTTTAGAATTTGACCCTCCAATGAGCAGTCAGGGTTTATGGTCGACAATATCGACTGATTTGATTTTCTGGCAGTCCAAGGAACTCTTAAGAGTCTTCGCCAGCACCACAATTCAAACGCGTCAATTCTTCGGCGGTCAGCCTTTTTCACAGTCCAACTCTCGCATCCGTACATCACAACTGGAAAGACCATAGCACGGGTTATACGAATCTTGGTTGGCAGACTAATGTCTCTGCTCTTTACTAGGCGGTCAAGGCTAACCATTGCTCTCTTTCCCAGAAGCAGGCGTCTCCTAATTTCATGGCTGCAGTCTCCTTCAGAGGTAATCTTGGCGCCCAAGAACAGAAAATCTGTCACAGCTTCCACTTCTTGTCCATTGATGCTCCAGGACTTGATAGGGCAAGACGCCATGATCTTCGTCTTTTTAATGTTCAGTTTAAGCCCAAACTTCTCACTCTCTTCTTGTACGCGCATCAGAAGTCTCTTGAGTTCCACTTCACTTTCTGCTATTAACGTGGTATCATCCGCATATCTAAGGTTGTCGATACGTTTTCCAGCAATCTTCACTCCAGCTGAAGACTCGTCCAGACCGGCCTTCCTCATGATGCACTCTGCATATAGGTTAAATAGGCAGGGCGACAGTATGCAGCCTTGCCTCACCCCTTTCTCAATCGGAAACCAATCAGTAAGACCATGCCCAGTTCTGACTGTGGCCTCTTGCCCTTCATAAAGGTTCCTGAGGAGACAGATGAGGTGAATTGGAACTCCCATCTCTTGGAGAGCTTGCCACAATCTGCTGTGATCTACGCAGTCAAACGCTTTCGCATAATCAATAAAGCAGAAGTAAATGGGTTTCTGGAACTCTCTTGCTTTTTCCATGATCCAGCGAAGGTTGGCAATTTGGTCTCTAGTTCATCTGCCCTTGCGAAACCCAGCTTGCACGTCCGGAAGCTCCCGATCCACATACTGCTGCAGCCTACCTTGCAGGATTTTTAACATCACCTTGCTAGCATGCGAAATAAGCGCGATCGTGCGGTAGTTGGAACAATCTTTGGCACTGCCTTTCTTTGGAATGGGGATGTAAACCGACCTCCTCCAATCCTGTGGCCACTGCAGGGTTGTCCAAATCTTCTGACATAATGTATGCAGAATGTTAACAGCGTCATGGTTGAGGTTTTGAAGCAACTCAGCTGGAATGCCATCAATTCCGCTGTGTCGTCACAATCATGTATTAATGCGAGGCATGAAAAAACAGCGATATAATCGCTCATTGTTCACTTGTGATTCCTGTTCTTGAGGCAGCCTGGCTTTATCATTGTAGTGAATTCAAATGACACAGCAATGATTATATCGCTGTATTTTCATCCTTCGCGTGACCTAGACTTGACTGTGACGTCACAGCTATCGCTCGGCTGTTGAAACGGAAACCGAAACAAGTGAGAAAAGAAATTCGATTATGAATTATTCAGCAGTCGTAGGCTAATGTGGCCTGGTGATCCGTGTACAGTAATTGCCTAGGCATCATTAAAAATGATAAAACACGAACTCAAAAATTAGCTGTCTACAGTCTTTTAAGCGCTTTAAGTATAACCCTTTTCGTTAACCTCCATGTTTAAACCTTAAGGTGAGCACCGTTAGGAAGCAAATGTATACACTCCCCTCATGAGCGATATCGGTAAGCCGTTAGTAATAATGTGCGAGTACCTTCCAAATGCGCTTCGTACCAATGATGAGATGTACGTAGGGGCATGTACAACACAATGACATATTAATAGACATGTAAGGTCACAGATAACCAATAGTACTTTGGAAAACGAAGTGGATTCAAGAAAAGAGTCAGGTGGGTCAACAAAAGTGCGAAGTTTGTGAAGATATAGTTAGTCTGAACTCTCACACGAAGACAGGGTTAACTGAATTACATGAGCGAGGCCTTTGTACTGCCGTGTAGACGGGTATAGTTGCGCACGATGGCGACTGATGTTTTACCTCTTTACGTCATCAATTTCTAGTTACGACATACACCACTTGCAAGTCATACTTTATGACTTATTGACATCATAATTTCTAGTTGACATACTAAACCACTTGCAAATCATACTTAGTCATACGACTTAGTGACATAGGTTTATAGATGCAACATACACCCCTTCAGTAAGTCATACTATATATTCTAGCCACTGTAGTCATAGTTATGGCGTAACCCCAGTAAAAAAAAAAACATTAGAACCAACTGCAATTTCAAGCGGTACCAATTGGACTCAGTGGGTTCCAGCCGGAATTTTCTTTTCAAATGGGCAGTCCAATTGGAGTTTTCAAAAGGTTCCAGATGGAATTCACATTCCACCTGGAACCCATTGAAAAGTCCATTTGGAAGTCACATTCCAATTGGGTAGTCCAGTAGGTTTCATTTGGAATTCTTATTCCAATTGGTTGCAATTGAATAGACCCATTGGATATAGCAGCTACTTGTGCAAAGTCTATAGAGTGCCATCTGTACATAACGATAGTATTAATAAGTTCATGTTCCAAATGAATACTCAGTTGGACGAATGTTTGCGTATGAGTTAGCCCAATTGGTCAAACCCATTGCATCAAATGGGTCTTACCAACTGAGTCCAACTGGCCTGTCCAACTGCACTGAGTGTATCCATGAAAACATTCGCATATTTTACAAAGAAAATAAACACAATATTCTATTCATAATAACATCAGCATCTTAACCTGTTGAAACAAACTCATCATCTGCACTTTCATTGCAAACAAAATTAAATGCAATAACTTAATTCGAATGGCAATAGTCACTAGCCTCAGTGAGGGTAGGATCAGTTTGTATATTGGCAGAAGCAGAAGTGTGTTTACTGGGTATATGTAATGATCTCATATTATATGTTACTGTGCAACTGTACATTGTGTTTCTTGTGTAAGATGTATGCTTGCCTGTACTTGATTTCCATCAAGCATGTAATTAGTAGTTTCCACATTCCTAGTAAACATGCAAATTGTCAGTCTTCCTTTTGTCCCAATTGGTATCTCCCATTGTACCCATTGTATGCAATGGTTCCAATGGGAGTATGGGGCAATATTGCAGCATTAGAGGCACAGCTTAGCCTTACCCCCCTGTCATCTCGTCGTAAAACTGCCCGTCTCATTCTTTTGATAGATTTTATCACTCATTGCCTCCTGTCAACGATATATCAGACCACTCTACCGCTTTTCCCGCAATACCCATCCCAACGTTGCATACCTCTCGCGAACGCGCAGTCACATACCAAAACTCATTTTTCGTTCGCCATGCCAATGATTGGAATCACCTGCTTGACCATATTGCCACCATAAGCGACCTGCCATACATAATCTTCTTAGGTACAGGACGTCTTCTATCCGGATAAACGGAAAACAAATTGCCAATTACACCTCGAACAGAGGCGTGCCACAAAGGTCAGTGTTAGCACCTTTGCTATTTAATATCGCACTGATACCATTGGCGTGGAAATTAGCTAAAATACGAGAAGTGCGGTTCATGATATACGCAAATGATGTCGCAATTTGGTCTGTTCATAGACAACTTGAGAGACAGAATCGGTATCTGCAAGAGGCTTTAAATACCATAGCTGAGTACGTCCAATATGCAGGTCTGGAGTTGTCACCTAGTTACATTCATGTTGCAAACAAGAATGGAAGAAAACAATTGGCAACGCAAAGAGTCACCCTAAAGACTGGAAATCAGGCATTGGAAGAGGTGGACGAGTTCAGAGTTCTTGGCCTAGAAATTCACAAATCCGGCAAAGGAACACAATGGCTTCATAAGGTGAAAAAAAAGTAGCTGCGACTTCCTTAAACTTGATAAAACGCATTTCGTCTAGGGGACGAGGAGCTCGAGCGGACATGGCAAGACGTCTTGTACAATCGGTGTGTCAGCCAAGGATACTATACCAGGCCCAATTGCAAAGACTCAGGAGGCGGCAGTGGGCGATATTGTGAACAATAAATAGAAACGCAATGCGCACTATCACGGCCTTACCAAAACTTACCCCTATCCCTATTCTCCAAGCGTTTGCACAGATAAATACATTGACAGAATTAATTGAACAACGAGAGGCAACAAGGGATATGAAGCGAAAGTACGTTATGCCCATAGCATCCTTGTACCACGAAGTGGCAATTCAAACACCACCAATGGCTGACCCCCCTCTGTGGGAATTCACGAATATTACGACAAACAAGACCACTCGGCTTCGTCGCAAAGAAAAGCTGGCATCTCGACGTCTGGTTGATGCACTTCCAGGTACCTGCATTGCATATACGGACGTATCAATTATAGAAAATGGCGGTAGAACAGCAGCTACTAGTTCAATACACAGTAAACTAAAGGTGCATAAAGAATATGTTTCAGAATACCCGGACCCCCTTGTAATAGATCTCTATGCAATCCGCGATGCTATGAAGGCCATAAATAAAATAGATTCCATAACAGAAGCCCACATCTATACAGACTCCTTAGCCGCCATAAAACAACTGAAGAAAGTAACAAAGACGCTATGTGTAGCCCATGAAATCCACCCACTCAATGAAAAAAAAAAAGATATATACGCATCCAGATACATTGGACACAAGACGATGCTGAGAACGCTGAGCAGAGAAAAGTTGACCACCTCACACACGAAGTTCCAAACACTAATGCGCCCCCCCCCCCCCGGCTCCCTTTTGATGCCCGCTCCGCTGTTCCCATCTTAGCATCATCTTTAAGGAAAAGTACACGTGCCCTCATTCCCCCGTGTTCATTCTCACTCCCTCGTAACTTAACGAGATTGGAGGAGGTTTCCCTTAGATGGATAAGAGCTGGGGCGGCCCTTACCTCGTCGGTAACATGCCGATGGGAATCTCAAGCCGACATCGGACCAACCACATCCCCGAAGTGTTCCACACCAGCTGCAGAAGTGGATGTTCGCCACCTGCTGTGGACTTGTGCAGGGACAAGGGCACCAAGGACACACATTCTGCGCGAAGTGGGACTAACCACAACAAGGGAAGAGGACTTCTCTAAATGGCACACCGACAACGACAACAGTGGCAGCGTGCTCCGGTTCCTTACCGAAAATAATTTACACTAGTTTCTATAATATGCTTTATGGCAAGCTTGCGTAAAAAAGTGACCTGCCACGCTTCAAGTCTTCAATCGAAGCCCGCTTTTCGATGGAGACGAAAAGCAAGACGTCCGTGTGCTGTGCGATGTCAGTGCACGTTAAAGAACCCCAGGTGGTCGAAATATCCGAAGTCCTCCACTACGGCGTCTCGATAGCCTGAGTCGCTTTGGGACGTTAAACCCCACAAACCAAACCAAACTAAACCATCTTTCAAGCCTTGCCTCATAAATCACTTTTGCCACATTTGCCCACCTCTCATGTAATATCCCGGCTAGGGACCTTTGAGGTATAATAAATAAATAAATGGGTGTGACCCATTGAATACCCTTGGTGCATCCCATTGGACCCATTGCACATATATGGTGTGACCCATTGGATCCTAATGTGTGCAATTGGTCTCGCCCATTGGCTGTAATTGGTTAAGTGTCCGAAAACACCATTGGTTCCAATTGGAAAATCAAATGGTTCCATTTGGAAATTTCCAATTGGCTCCAATGGTCTTTTCTGACCGGGATGGCATCAGTTATACGAAGTATACTGTACAACTTTTTAAGTGATACTTGGTCAGTGACACTCGTAGTCTTGATGTCATCACTTTTATCCTTTTATTGTTTCGTCACTTTTGTTTCTTTGTTTTATATTTCTAGCGCTCTACTTTCCGAACCATTCAGCCACCCACAGCGGTGGCTCAGTGGGTAGGACTCTTGATTACTGAGCCTGAAGACGTACGTAGGTGCGACCAAGGCAGTGTCCGCCGCGCTTCGATGAAGGTGAAACAGAAGGCGCCCGTGTAGGTATAATGTCAGCGCGCGTTAAAGAGTCCCAGCTGGTCGAAATTTCCGGTGCACTCTCCTACGGCGGGCATCATAGCCGATCTCATTTTGGGATTCTCAACTTCATATACCCTATGCAAACTGTGTTATGCTTCAGCTAGCATTCCTTTGCTCCTTCTTTGGCATGTATGACTATGTACGTGCAGGATTTAAAAAAGGCGTATCATACGTGACATGCAGGTGCTGCAGTTTAATAGGCATACAGATATTCCAGGCATAAAAAGCTATCCTAATGCGGCGATGTTTATAAATAATGTGCAGCAAAACTTGCCTGCTGTTAGCTTGGCACCACAGATGATCACAAAGCGATAATTTTTATGTGACTGGCTCACCACCCGCAGGCGGTGCATCACAACAATTGGTGAGGTTCGCTATGACTGGCAGGAAGCATGAAGAGCGCTTTGGAACTAGCCAAAATTACGTATGAGCCGGGCACACATGAGTAATGCTTGCAATGTTTAAAAACATTTTTTTTTTTGGGGGGGGAGGGGGGGTAGGTACCGAAACAGCAGCATTAGCGTGGCTGCGTACTAGTACCAACACATTCAATGTGAATGGAAAACAATATCTCAGGAATAAAGCGCCGATTTTAACTCTGCGATAACGCAACTAAGTTCGCTCCTACATACCGGGCAATGAAAATATCTTTGACAATATTTTCTAGAGCCCGAAGGTGAACTAATCGTGGTTACCATGCAGGCGCGGCCATGACGATCCCCAGCCCCGCAGCGCCAGTAGAGTCCCTGCTAGTCTGCCGTCCGAGCGGGGTTCCATGGAACCGGTTGGCCGCTTCTCGGATGAAAGCGCAGGGGGCGCTGCTCACCTTCGAAGCGTTATCGGAGCGTGGTGTAGGTTGTGCCGCACTGCGCGTCTGCGCTCTGCTGAACCGCTAGTGTCGTGGCAACGCTTGGGCACCACGTGTACTTCTTTGCGCTCGCGAGCCGGGATCCGCGGAAGTCAGCAAGCATGTCTGTTGGTGCTCCTTTTTTATGGATGTGCGATCGCGTTATGTCCACACAACGGGACAAGCGTGACAGCACGTGTTTCGAACCCTACCGCCTTCTAGGAACTGGCGCTAGCACACAAATAATATTTGCCAAGTATGGCTCCCTTAGTGTCCTGATCAGAGCAATTTGATTTGAGTGATGATCTGTGGAAACACTAAAGATTCTGTCTAGTCCACGTTACCTCCATCTATGGCCATAAGCCGTCCTATTCTATAAAGGACTTGTACCTCAACTCGTGCTCGTGGGTGCAAGAGCTGGTAGCGCTCGTTCAAGGTGAAATGTTCTGTTTTAGGACACCGAAAGACGCAGAGAAGAGGCAAGAGTGGGAGCGCACCATCAAGCGCGGCGACAGAGTACGTGCTCGACGAAGGTAGTGTCGTTTGTGAGCGACACTTCGAACCCTAGCTGTTTTATTGAGAAGACTGTGATTCAGGCAAAGGTTAATTGAGGTTCCCCGGGATGTTACCTCACGAAGGATGCCGTCCAGACAATGCTTCCTGACGTTCCAAAACACTCGCCGAAACCCTTGCCTCAAAAGAGAAATGAGCGCAACTTATTGTGTGAGCAAAAACAGTCCGCAGGAAGACCTGCAGAGAAAAAGAAGCGCATTGATCCAAAAGCACCAGTGTGCCTATTGAAGAATACAATGACGGTGGATTGCACGTGTGACGCGAGTCTGCTCCAGGAATGTAGAAAGCTGCTGTCACCACCACCACGCGGACAAATGTCGATCTTCCTGATGATGAACAAGTAGCATTCGCACATGAGGACGGATCTCCGGAAGCAATCTACGTAAGCCGGCGAGTTCTGTACACATGAAGCTGCCATGAATGCTGCAGTGTACATCGAGCGAAGAAAGTGAAGGAGATAGCAGCTATCAAGTAAACAGAAGAGATAATTAATCTTCTTCAGGACATTGCGAAACTCAGTTTGTGTCCTGGCTGCGGATTGAAACCCATGCATGACAAAGACCCTTCCCTCCTCCAATGGGCGTTACTTTGCGACGAACTGTACCATTCTTTCTGATGCAGCACACATGCATAGCCTGCAAATACTTGCGAAAGTTAACTCAGAACACCCTGTTAAGCAGAAAACGGTCAAGTCTGGCGGGTGTAAAGAATAAAAAAACTTCCAAGTCTCGACCAGGTTGTCGTATGAAAGACGTACAATTGGTCACAAAGTTGGTAAAAGGTCTATGAAAAGAAAAATGAAAATGAACACCTTTCAAGGACAGAGTTTGAAAGAAGGGTTAGTGGCCTTCCTCTCAAGCAGCAGCTGGCTGTTAAAACATGTTTTGAGGCTGTAAAACGCAATTCAAGAAAAGGGCCGGGGTGGCATATTCGAGTGGTACTCTGCTCCCTAATTGCCACGAAATGAAAGGAATTATTTCGGGCTGGGGCGAGTCTAGGGTGGCCCCCAGTCGGGAGAGACGTCTTGAGCTCGCGTGACGAGGGCCAGTTGCGTAGTTTTTCTCGGGCTGGCCAACAGCTTGTCCCATTCCTCCGCTGAGGGAGCTGGTAAGAGTGTCTTTGGAGGGGGATTGCTGGCGCATTCCCACAGTATATGGTATGGCCTGCGTCCCGTCACCACAGTGCCGGCATGCAGGGTTCAATTCTCCGTTTGTAATTAACGATAGTCGGTAGGGGCTAAGAATGGCCTTTGTTTGTAGGCGTCTGAGTGTCGTGGCTTGCGCCCGGTCGAGGTCGGGGTGAGGGGCGGGGTACGTGCATCTTAGCTCGCGATAAAAGTTTGTAACCTCCGCGTATGTGCGCGGTGCCTCGACAGGCGCGTCCGTTCCCGATAGATCTCCCGTCTCCCGGTTGGTTAAGCCTCGGGCTAGACGGTCGACCCCTTCGTTTCCGGAGTTACCCGCATGAGCCGGTACCCATACGAGATTGATGTTGTGATTGAGAGATCGGTTGCGCAGAATTCGCGCCGCGAGTGCGCTTACAGAATTTTTGGCGAAATTTTTAACGGCGCTTTTTGAGTCGCTTAGAATAGTTTTGGTGCGGGGATCCGCGATGGCCAGTGCGATAGCTACTTCCTCTGCCTCGCATATGGAGCTAGCATGAAATGTTATGGCGTTAATGAAGGTTGACTTTGGAGTGGCCATACATGCCACGTATGCTCCGTTTTTGATGTGTTGAGCTGCATCCACGTACACTGCTTGTAGATCGTCCTCGTACTGTTTCTCAAGGGTCTGTGCCCTTGTCTTCCTGCGGGCATCGTCTACCTGGTAGCATGTTTTTGGCTATTGGTTTAACAACCAGTCTACTAGTTATGTCAGCCGATAAATAGGATGTTGCGCACACCTCCTCAGTGGGGTGTATATGGAGCTTGTCGAGAATTACGCGTCCCGCAAGGCTGCGTGACAAGCGGGTCACTTGTGCTGTCTTATGGGCTTCAATTAGTTCAGATAGTGTGTTAAAAATTCCTAACTGCAGTAGTCTATCTGAGTTAGCGTATACTGGTAAGCTAAGGGCCGCTTTGTATGCTGTTCTAATTACGCTATTTAGTGCATGTTCGTCCCTACGACGCAGATGATAGTACGGGCAAGCGTACATGATTCTGCTTATCATAAAGGCTTGAATGATACTACACAGGTCGGCTTCTCTCATACCCCTGCGACGTGTGGCAATGCGTCTCACCAGCCCACCTATCTGGTGCGCCGTGACGCGTAGCCGGCGTATAGCTTCTGTGTTCTGCGTATTATCCTGAATCAACATTCCGAGAACTCTGATTGTGGCTACTGGGGGTATCGTATGGTTGTCAATGTGTAACTGGATAGGTTCTCGAGAATCTGGTTTTACCTGTGAAGCTTGTTTGTTCCTTATAACTAATAGTTCTGATTTAGCCGGTGAACAGGTAAGGCCGTTTTCCTGCACATAAGACTGTACCGTGTCGATAGCTCGTTGTAATGAATCTGTAATATCTCCATCGGAGCCAGAATTGGTCCATATGGTGATGTCGTCGGCGTATATGGAATGATGTATTTGTGGGATATCATCTAACAGACGCGGGAGGCAGCTCATAACGATGTTGAAGAGAAAAGGTGAAAGTACGGCGCCTTGCGGTGTTCCTCTCGTCCCTAGTGTAATTTTGTCGCTAACTTTGTCAACGAAATGGAGCGTAGCCGTACGCGCATTCAGAAAGGCAACGATGTAGTCGTATGTCAGTTTGCCTACGTGTAACTGTGAGAGGTGATTGAGGATGGAAGCGTGTGACACATTGCCGAAGGCCTTACTCACATCGAGTCCCAGGATGGTTCGCGTGGCTCTTATGCGATTTGTATCTAGAATGTCTTGTTGAATTTGCCACATAATGTCCCGAGTCGAAAGACGTGCTCGAAACCCAATCATGGACGGGGGAAACGTGCCTTCCGCATCGGTGTGCATAAGGAGCCTGTTTAAGACAACGTGTTCCATTACCTTTCCGAGACATGACGTTAGCGAGATTGGGCGGAGGTTCCCCATCTCGAGTCTTTTGCCCGGTTTAGGTATGAAAATAATTTTAGCGTGCTTTCATTCCTCAGGGACGCTGCCCTCTGTCCAGTACCTGTTGAAGAGGTCCGTAAGAGCCTCTACTGACTGGTCTTCTAAATTGCGCAACATCTTATTGGTGATGCAATATTCCCCCGGTGCCGAGGTGGTGTTAATTTGGTTAAGAGCAGCCCTAATCTCTGCTACGGTAAAGACGCTATCCATGCGAGGATTATCCAATCCTGAGTACCCATCTGGCGTGGGTATATCCTGGGAGGTGTTAATGTATTTATCTTTTAAAGTGGTCATGAGCTCTTCGTCGGTGCCTTGGAAAGATTGCGAGATCCTATGTAGGTTCTTGTGGGAATCTGCCTTAGTTCTCGTAGGATCCAGTAAATGTCTAAGTAAAAACCACGTGTTCTTGTTGCCCAGTTGCCCATTAAGGCGGTCGCAAGTCTGATGCCACTGTTCTCGGCTAAGTTCCCACGAGTAAGTCTCGATTTCCTTTTCAAGCCGGGTTAGCCGAATTTTTAAACCTCGGTTGTGCTTATTTTTACGCCATCGAGCATGGATACTTCCTTGTGCTTCAATCATGTGCACTAGCTTAGCGTCCGGGCTGGGACTGCTGTCCTCCAGGGTAACAGTTTTTGAAGTGTTTGCGGCGTCTTGCAACAGACGCTCCGTCCATTGTCTTAAATCTACTATACTTTCCGCTGGCCTTTGCGAGCGGACATATCTAAAGGCGTCACAGTTCGTGTGCTTCACTTCCTGGCGACGCATTTTGCAATGCGTGGTTCGGAAAGTGGTACATAGTACATAGTGGTCGCTTCCTATGTTTGTATTTAGGTTTTCCCATCTCGCATCGGGGATATTTCTGGCAAAGGTAAGGTCAGGGCACGTATCCCTGGTTACACTGTTACCAATGCGCGTAGGTTTATCAGGGTCGACGAGTAAGGTATGCCCTAGCGCCTGGGCTGTCTCCCATAATTTAGTTCCCTTTCTACTGTTAACTGAGTAGCCCCATTCTGCATGGGGTGCGTTAAAGTCTCCAACAGTCAGCAACATTCCATTATGAGCGGCTACATGCGCCTTACGGAAGAGTGTGGCTATTTTCATGCTGTTGTCTTTAGGTGGACTATATACGTTTAGAAAGTAAAGGGGAGATTGTGTTCGTTTGTTCGGCAGGATTTGTATAAATGTATGAGAGACCTCCGGTGTTTCCAAATCTAGTTGGTTTGCAGTTAGATTACGGTGTACAAGTGTAGCTGTGATCGGCCGGCACTCAGCCGACACTTTCTCATTGTATGTTGTATACCCTGCAAACTTTACTTCTGTATTCGTCTCTTGAAGTGCTATGACTACCGGCCTGTTTGTTTGGGCCAAAACTGCATATTCCAGAGCCTTGCGCTTGGCTCGGAATCCCCTGCAGTTCCATTGCCACACTATAACAGGTGTACTAGCCATCGCGTATCGGGTAAGGTTCCGCTCGCGCGGGTTGCAATACGGGGGACGGACGCGCCGAAACACCGTCAGCTGGGCGTGAGAATGCTGTGTGGGCGGGAGACAAAGAGCCTGCATTTGGCGTTGGAGATATCAGATTGCTAGGGGATGCTAGTGCGTTAACCCTGGTTGTAAGCGTGTCGAGTTTAGCTAGGACAGTTTCGAAAGTAGTCGGAAACGTTTCCATTGTGTCAGTTACTTTGTTAAGCTGTGGTATTAATTTCTGGATAGTTTCCTCCACCTTGGCTAGTCTTTGGTCTATTTTTGCAAATCTCTCTTCATAAATACTCTCTAAGTCATCTGTATCTGGCCGAGGTACCAAAGGTGCCTTTCGTTTGTTACGGCGGTTTTGATCTACTTCCATGTCCTCATTGCGGCTGACTTCAACGCGAGCGCAAGCCACAGACGACTGTTCATTTTTTGATTGCGCATTTGCAGTTTCTAGCTGTTTGATTTTTGCGTTAGACTGAGCTAACTGTTGCTGCAGTTGTCGGACTAACTCTGCCAGCTCCCTTACCTGTGGGTCGGGTGCTCGGCGTTGCTTGTCGTCTGTAAGTGGCGTCTTCCATGCCAAATGTTTGGCAGGTCTTCGTTCTTCTCCGGAGTTGGAGTTGATCCGCGAGCTGCGTCTCTGGAACGATGACCTGCTCCTATCTCTGCTCCCACTGCGTCCACGTAGAGGGGGGAAAGAGTCATCTCTTGGTTCCTGCAGCTGAAGTGGTTGACTTGTGGCGAGGTCAGTTGGTTGACTGCTGCTTTGCAGTGGCGGGAAGGATTCATCCCTTGGAGGTGGTTGTTTGTGGCCGCCTTCTCGAGGACGGGACTGGCGGCCGCTTGGCGAACTGTCTGGGTCAGTGGCAGTGTCCGTGGGGGATTGTGAAGATTTGCGCCTGTGGCTAGACACGAAGCGGTATTTGCAGCTTCTGCTGCCTGTTGGATGTGAGCCTTTGCATACGATGCACATGGCTTGACAGGTAGGTGGTTGGCCGGCTGGTGGGGAGTCGTGAGCGACGCCGCAGCGGCGGCAAGTAGGTATTCGTGGTTGGGGGCACACGTCCGCTCGGTGACCCGGCTTGCGACAGTTCAAGCACGCCTCCGGGCGAGGCTTCAAAGGGAAGACTTCGAAAGTAAACCCCAAGTACCGCACTTATCGGGGCAGCTCGGTGTTGGCGAACGTAATGACGAAGTGCTGCGTCTTGCCCATACGACGCGCAGCAACGATGGGGAGATCGAGATTACGAGCGCGGAGCTCAGCCAGGATCTCGGCATCGTTTTCGTAACTGTAGGCTCGGTACAAAATCCCCCGTACGGAATTGTCCGGGGCTGGGGCGTAGGTGGCAACCGGGACTACTGTCTTGTCGATGGTGATGGTGCCGATCTTGGCGTAAGACACTGCACGGGCATTGTCAGGCGTGCTCACTGTGATGGTGTTGTTAGCGGGGTTTATGCGGACTTGATCGGCAGTAACCGCTAGGCGGTGGTAGACGTTGGCGGCTGCGTAGATAGCAAGTGCAAGTCGTGCGGGGCCTACGGTATGAAGGTTCAGCGTGCCCTGTGGACGGAGGACGATCTTGAGGTGTTCCGAGGGCAGGCGGGGCAGAGGACGCTTTTTGGTCAAAGGTGGAGGGCGTCCGCGTGGCCGCGGATTCGGTAGAGTCGATGTCGTGGCTAGCGTCTGGGCCTCGGCAGGTTGTTTCTTGGGCGGAGATGGTCTTCGGTACCGGCGTTGCATCTCGAACGCCGTCCATGAGCCATCGGATAACTCCGCGGCGGTAATGTCGGTGCCTTCCACAGTGTAAGGCATAGTCAAGGCGGTGTTGGGCTTGGCGGGACGCGACGTCGCCACCGCCGCTGCGCGCGAACGCGCCGATGTCGTGAGGCAGCTGATAGGCTTAGCTGTCGCAGCTGTTGCGGCCAAAAAAATTTGGTCGAAAAAGCATCAAACTGCTTGCCTTGGTCTGGAAATCACCACACCGGGTCCGGAGCGATAGACGAACGTCCAGGGCAAAGTTGGTGAACGCAAGTGGCAAGAAATACGAAATTTTGCTGTGAAATCACGGAGCTCATGTGAGATGCGTCCGCTCGCTCCACGATCAAGAGAGAGTCCCTCGGCTCCCTAAGCACCAAAGAATGCATATCAGCAGTTTGCCTGAAGCGCGATGCGATTTGCAGGGCTCGGGTGTCCATCTTGCGTGCTTTAATTCTGCCTGCGTCCGAAAGGTTCCAGTTCTACTTACGTGTTATAACTTAACAAGAAGTTAAGATGAAATTATAGCGTGAACGAAAACGCCAACGACAGCGCTCTGTTTCTCGCACATATAAGGTCCTCTGAGCCTAGAATGTGCGTCTAATATAGCCCTTCATGCAAGCGCAATTGTTTATAGAAACCCTTCAGAAGACGTTATTACAACACGACACCGCGGTAGTATTCAGTGAGGCGGCTTCGTTTCTCCATCGGCTCCGGGGCATGCGCGCAAAACAGCGGTCACAACAACAACAAAAAAAATCGTTTCCGTGGTTATGCAAATAACTGGGGCGCGAATCCAATACTACGGCTAAACTGAAATAAAAATCTAAAGAGCGGCATCACACGTACAAGGCACCAGGCAGTGCGCAGCGAATGCATTTCGAAGCGCGCGGGTGCGCGCGTCGTCTGCTCCGTCAGCAGTGGCGCACTCCGGTTCACCGCAGCGCCACCGCGGCAATCATTCAGCGGCAGCCCCCGCCGCGGCCGGCGGACGAGAGACTATAATAATAATAATAATAATAATTGGTTCACAGGAAGGGAAAGACGCAGTATCTGTCACACTTGTGTCTGTGGACACTTGAACCGCACTGTAAGGGAAGGGAGGAAGGTGGGAGTTAAAGTGGAAAGAGAGAAAGAGGAGCCGTATCCCAGTAAACACCAACCCATCTATGAGACGGCTATAAACTGTCTTGCCAAGACAACCAAGATGCCCGATAGATGTCTCAGTAGACCTCTGAGATGGCTACTAAACGTATATAATATGTCTCGACAAGATATGCAAGACATTGCCAGATGTCTTGATATTTCTTGTAGTGATCTTGTAGCTCAGCTAATGCACCCACTTTTTTAGGCTACAAGACGTCTTGCAAGATATCTCCTAGAAATCTGGAAGACAAATAACTTACTAAACGTAAGTCAGTCTAGCAGATAGCTATAAGGCATCTTGCCCAAGATAAACAAGTCACCTTATAGACATCTGAAGTGGCACCCAAGACAGCTGATAGACATTTAAAAGATGCTTTGACAAGATATGAAAGATGTTTTTATATGTCTTGGTACTCCTTGTAGCTGCTTTCTAGCTCAGCTAATGCACCCACTTTTTTAAGCTGCAAGACGTCTTGCAAGTCATCATCTGGAGATCATTAAAATAGATTCTGAATGTCTAAAATGAGCTCTAGAATCTCCTACAATGCTCTAAATTATTTATTCCCTGCTATTTCTCACAAAACTGTCTGAAATGCTTATGTATTTGCAGAGGTTTTCAACACCACTGCCAGACAAAAAATATAGTCTCATCAGATGCTACAACTAAAGCTGCATTGCCGTCACACACCCACAGTGCTCTTTCACACATTCAGTTATGATGCAAGCTAAACTGATGTACAATTGTAAATCATTAATTCTCACGCACTACAACTGTTGTCTATTAATGAGAACTGTATGTTTTTATTACAAAGCGTGCCACATTTCACTGTTAATAGCCATCAGGTGCTCTTTAGAAAGTTTGGTAGTAACTGCACCCAATGCTAGAAAATGAGATGAGTAAACTACAGAACTCTTTAATTTCCTCAACATTATACATTGCAAATAGGCAACTTAAACAATCTCATGCATGTTAAAAGCAAGGAAAGCCACAAGCAACAGTATGCAAATGAAAAAAATGTGGTTCTCTGAAGCCTAATATTGTACCAAGGAAGAAAACACCAGAAAGAGCCAACTCATGAACACATGACATGTAAAGAATGATGCATTGTCATTCATTCTCACAGACATTAAAACTGCAAACAGTAAGTGAGAACTGTACACATTCTTTGTTACAAAACATGCCACACTGTACAGTGGACAGCCATGGTTGGGTGCTCTTTGGGAGATTCGGCAATAACTACAAAAGGTGCTAGGAAACAAAATGCGTAAATTATATATTTGATTTTTTTTCAACAATGCACTACAAAGTTACAAGCACAGAAACTAGTCACTACAAGTGGTATGAAAATGACAAAATAATAATGCAGTTCTCTCCAAGCTTAAAATGATCTGTTTACAAAAGAATGACAAATCCATACTCCAAACAAGAACAGGAAATGACTAGAAATAAACAAGGATAGGTATGCAAAAGTGTACAAAACTGGTTGAGTGGTTGAACGAACTATCTGCATAATGTTTGTACAAAATAAAACAAAGCAACAAATTCGAATGAAAAAGCTTCAGTATACAGAAAAAGGCGCTTTCACAAAGGACCATCATCACGTGTTGCATTTCATACTATATGTGCATGCATGTCACCAACTGAATGCTGGTCATACATACATCTTGGAGAAACTGCACAAACACTTGAGCAATAGGCACGACATCAAATCCATTAAAAAATCTACACTGCAAAAAAAGAAGCCAAGACTGCTTCACTGCTGCTGTTCCTGTTAGCATGACTAGAATGCACTGAAAAAAAATGCAATGGCTGCATGCCTGTCATAGTTACATTCTACTATCATAACTAAAAAGTACTAAGGAAAAGGTAGCAGGTAAGGGTCATACATCACTCTACAAGAAACACTAGAAGGCACCATAAGGAAAAAAAAAGGAAGGAGCAAAAGGTTTGCATCCCTGTCATTGTACATACCAACCACTATATTCCATATCAAAAGCTGTTGCAGCACTACAAAAGATAAGGGCAGCATGAACCAGCCCTGATGGCACCAACTGCCCTTACCTTTTGTAGTGCAGCAAACAGCTTGCGAGGAGTACAGAAGGCACAGCAAAAAAAAAAAAAAAGAGAGAATAAAATTCAGTGTTGCACACGGTGCTGCTCTTCACATTCTGCTGGTATAAAAAGAAGGAAGTTAACTGCTGAGATAGTTGGTTTTCAGAAATAAAAAAGGTATTTAGCATAACACAGACACACACAAGAAAGAAGACACCATGTGTACTTACTACAACTGTTTATTTAGGGGAAAGCAGTCGATGCATAGCTTTCACTGCTGATGTGCACATGTACAAGGCAACAGGAAAACAGCACCAATCTTATCAAAGCAGGTATGAGAAATATCTGTTCAGCCTCAAAGAAAAGCTGGAGTGTCACTGACACAGCTCAAACCTGTTTAATGTATAGATGGTATCCTCTGCTCCCTGAAAGCTTGCTCAGCTAAGCCATCACATAAGCTACGAAAGCAAACAGGTCGGCTGTCAGAAGAGACATGGCCAGCATTTCGTAAAGTGCACCACCGTCTATAAAATTCTACTGTCATGTAGAAAAATCTTATTTTGCACAAGCAGGATTCTGCGTCAATGGCCAACTTAGGGAACATGCAAAACACATTAACAATGAAGGTGAGCGACTTCTCTTGCACCGTAGGGTTTGCACCAATTGTGAAAACTGTGGGTAACGGCTCATGAAACACTAGAAGCCCTTCATATAAAAAAGCAGGTTACAGCTGTGTCAGCAGCAAATTGGTTTTTGTTATGAGACTGAAGAAAAATTTCTCACGCATAGTTTGACAAAATGGTGCTGTTTCCATGTTGCCTTGTACCCGTGCGCATCACCTGAGTAGGCTATGTATATCGGCTGCTTTCCGCTGAACAGTTGTAAGTGGTGATGGTGTCCTCTGTCTTGTGTGCGACTGTGTTACGCTAAATAGCCTGTTATTATGCATGGAGAAAAGGCATTGAAAAAAAAAACAAGGTCTGAATACCACTGCCAACATTCTGGCATGAAAGCATCGTAAAATGAGGGAGCTGGCATGGGTTGTGCATCTGTTATTCTGTACAACCCTAGAGGGCAGAGAAAATTGAAAAAAAAAAAAAAAAAGAAAACTTCCGGGGCTATCAGATCCACTGCAGTCAGTTACAAATTAAGAATGAAGGGGCAAATATCCCCCAAAGGAGGCTTTTCTGCCAATCAGATCGTTCTTAACACTGGTACCACTCCAGCTCTTGTCCACAGCTAACTAGGCTGGGCAGCTTTTTCTTTATCGGTACTGAACACCAGCTGCACTGCCTCTTTTTGTCACCTACTGCTATGAAAGGGGGAATTCCTTTGTGGCTCAATTGATTGGGAGGCTCCTCTCTGTCAATTGTTGGAGGCCTACCTTTGCAAAATTACAAAGCTTCAAACTTGAGTTGTAAATGAGCACAGAAGGTGCCTTGATCCCAGCTGCTTGCTATTGTGGCACTGTTCATGGTGGCTGTGCAGCGCCTTTAGATGTGGACTTGGTCTTTGTCACAAGGCAAACACCAACCACTCTTTTGTGACGTCGGCAAAACTAAGTTTCATTGGTGTTGAAGGCTTTCCATGTCACACCTGCCAGGATTAAAATCAAAAGCACGATTTAGATATATGAGCGCCCAAACAGAAGGAAAAAGTCCCACTGTTGGCAACTCTAAGTTTTTGGCACAGTCAAACCATACCTGTGTATTCAGTCAGTAGCCCGCGACTGCCCAGTGAGATGTCAGTCCTGTGGCCCTCATTGCTAAGTTGTGTTTGCAGCACAGACAGGAAAAGGATAGTTGCTAGGCAGCCGTGGAGGTGGTGGCAACCTGCACGGTGTTCCAATGCTTTAAAGATTTCTTGTGAAGTTTATTAAAGCAAATCACTGACTACAAAACATAGGATAAGAATTTAACCTCAAAATATGTCACATAAGGTTGAGAGTACTGAGTACACAATAGAAATATGTTTAACCAAGACACGCACTAGCAGCACAAAATAGTGCTGAGTATAATATATGCATATTAATAACTCCTTGATGACCTCGAAGGCTAAAACATTTTCTTGTCTTCACCAACAGACACACTTGAAGAGAACCACCATTTTCCTGATTTATACATTTCTTTTTTTTTATTGAGAGTCACTTTCTATGCTGGGTAAGGTTCCTGCCTCTGAGTTTGCTAAGTGTTTCATTCGACATATGTAGAGAAGAAATAAATCTATGTATCATGTATCTATGTATGGATGCATTACCTATGTATGTATCTATGCATGTATATATGTAGGTACCTATGTATGTATGCATCACCAGTTTTTCCTAGAACAAATGAAAGCAATATTTTAAACAGTGAGCATGCACCCAGAGCAAAAAAAAAAAAAAAAAAAAGAATGCATAGCTCACTTGCTTGAGCTGTTGGGTAAGTGTTTTGTTTACATGAAAATTCGCGCAGACACAAAAAAAACAAGAGCACCAAACACAGACACAACAGCACAATGTGAAAAAGAGCATTAAATTCTAAATTCTAAAGTTAAAGTTAATTAATTCTAAAGTTAAAGCTCGGCTACTTTGGTCATCTGATGAGAAGAGAGGAGTCGCTGGAGAAAGATTTGCTGTTGGGAAAGGTTGAGGGTCGCCGGAGAAGGGGTAGGCAGCGAACGCGATGGTTAGATGGCATCCTCGAGGCACTGCAGAGGAAGTTATGTGATGTTAGGAAGATAGAGACCGGAAAGCGTGGCCTGACATGGTCCATAGGGTCACGAAGAGTCGGACACGACTGAACGACTGAACTGAACTGAACTGAAATTAAATGAAGGTATTTCACCTTTGATGCCAAACACCTTCACTTCGGGAGGAGTCCATATGCTATCAAAAGGTTTGCGTGGAGTCACAGCTTTGTTGTTGAGGACAGCCAGAAGGCATACACTGAACCCATTTATAACATGGCTACATTCTATACGCCTTAAAAGTAAGTTAAGATTCAGTACTCTCTTCTCTTTTCCCAGTTCTGGATAGGAAGAGTCTATTGGCCCTGAAGCAAGAAAACAAATGAAATTGATATGTTTTTGTGTATTCTAATAGGCTTTTCGTTATATGAGGTCCGTCCGAAAGATTTGCTTTCGATTTCTTTCTGTACCAATTCAACTGAAGCTTAATTTCTTGAAACATTTCCGCCAATAAAAAAAAAAAAAAAAAAAAAAAAAAACCTGAGGACCAAAGCAAATAGAGCACCAGCACATCACACAGCATGCAGTTCAGGAACTTAAAAAGAACTAAATTGTGCTTTCTGACTATATGAAAATGTAAAATCACTGTAAACATTTTATGAACTATTAAAATTAAATCACTGCAGAATGTTTGTACGCCGTTCCTATCTCGCTATGTGTTTCAACTTGTGCCTGTGAACAGGCCGAGAGTATTTTGCTAGCAGTTGGGAGAGTCGCTGTGGCCAGAATGCACCTTACCCTCCCCTCTAAGGCGGCTTATTGAGATCGTTCTCTTTCTTTTTCGCAACCGCGGCATAACTTAGCGCGTATAGAGCTCTGCAGGCTGACAAACAATGCACGGCTTCCACTCGACGGTGCGTATTTTCTGTATCTTGCTGCAGAGTGAAGGCCACACTAAGCATGCAGACTTTCGTGCTCAGTTGTGTTTCCTGGGAAAGTGTTAGAACCAGCGGCAATCAACGAAAGACGTCGGATCGCCAAGCTCATTTTGAAGAATTACATCGCGAGGTTCCGCCGCCAATGGCAGTTCACGAAACGCGGCGAGTGGAATTACAAGCGAAAAGCCTTCCTGCATGCACAAAACTGTAGATGCGCCATAAAACACCGCCTTTCGTACTGACTAAACGGTCCGCGCGCGCTATCTTGCTCGCCCATACAGCCTGCGCCGGCGGATGCAAACAACGGTCCTTGCAGCATTTTTATCGGAAAAAGAAAGCACTCAGTCACTTTACTGCTCCATTAAGTGACTCATTAAGAAGAAACAATTTCTTACTCACCCAGCGAAGCTTGCCTTGCAGCCAGAAGTAGCAGCCGCTGTACGGGATACATTTTCAATGCAGTCACACACCAACGGCCTAACGAACGTGCAGACACGACTAGACACGACGAAAATTTGAAATGGCCAGCCGCCGAGCAGCGCATTGATACAATAACTTTAAAAACAATAGAAATCTGAAATATATTTCATAAAACAAGATATACAAGTAAAATGTAACTGTTGCTTATGACGTATTTGTTTCAAAACGGTAAATACAACCTGCGCCTTGCGTAATTATTTTGGCGCACTATTTTCTATCTCGCTGTAAAGAGGAGGGGTGCGAAAAGGCCACGGCGCGCGAAGTTTGGGAATGGCGGATCGTGCATAGCTGGCGTTCCGTATTAACATCGGCGCAGCAAATCTTTCCTCTGTGCGAACTACTGGCTTTTATCACACACGGATACATCGCTAGCTTACTTTGTCGTTGTGAACACTCGGAGTTTGGAGTCTTCCGGCGGACTGGACGGCGTCCAGCGAGGTCGAACACAGTACGCGTGTGGCTATCGGCTGCAGAAATGAAGGTGTCAGCGGCTTTTGTAGTACATTATGTTCAGATACCCATCGCCTAAACAGCATTTCTTGGTGCCATATTGGTCCTGCATGCTGGAAACAGCCCAAATTGCATGCTTAATTCAAAAGCGCAGGCACTTTGGATGCAGTATTTTGCAAGCTGAAAAATTGCTAGAACAAACCTTCGACAATTTATACTTAGAGCATGCAGAACAGTGTCGTCCAGTTAAATTGTGTACATATTGCACTATAGGCGCATATGTGACCCTGAAACGTCTTGTTAGGAAGTATGGTAGACTTCTGAAGCAGAACTCTAGAAGACATCTGGCGTAAGCCGGCTAATAACTGTCTTGCGTAGCTGAAGACATAAAAATTCTTCACTAGACAGATTCCAGACATCTTGCCGATGATGTCTTCTAGACTAGCACCAAGCGACGTCTTGTAGATGTCTTTGATAGCTCAAGATATATGTGACCAATATAGACATATCAAGACAGCTACAAGATATTCTGTGCTCAGTGGGCGTAGTGGAGGGCTACGGAGTAATTTCGACCACCTGGGGATCTTTAACGTGCGCTGACATCGCACAGCACACGGATGCCTCCTCGTTTCGCCTCCATCGAAACGCAGCCGCCGAGGTCGGGTTCGAACCCGGGTATTCCGGACAGTAGTCGGCCGTCTCACCACTGTACCACCCCGGCGGGGCCGAGAGACTATACCAATATTTCTTTTCTAGGGACCCTAGCGCCAGCAGTCCCCAAGGAAATTTAACGTCCGCGCGGCGGCACGCCGATCAGCAGAAAATGGCCACGCCCGAGAACGGCTAAAAAATGTGGTCTATACAGCCTACATGCATCTTTCGCACGTAAGCTAGCGCACAGAGACCAACGGAAACAGCACAGCTGGTGTTTAGTGTTCCACTTACAGGTGTTGCAGAATCTGCCTACAAGCGAAGCAATAGACGTTGTCCAATCTGAACCAGCCGCTAATTACGCTGGGTAATTCCGACTTGCGGGTCTTTCTGCGATGCGCGCATATGCTGCGCTGCGCTTGAAACTCGATATCGACAAGCTTAAATTCGACTCTTCACGTGCTTTGTAAGCACGAATGAAGTCGTAGAAAAGGTCATAATGATCTGCACATATATTATGACCCTATTTAATGTTTCGTATTTGAAGAAAACGGGTGAAAAATGTCGTTGCTAGTGCAACCATTACAACGTACAGCCTTTGTTAAAAGTTTAGAGCCCAGAGGGTTTGCTCTGAAGCCGTATATTATGACTTTTTTTAACAATAGTGGAAGTCCTAGCCATTGGCGAGGGTAGGACGAAATATCTTCTTGCCTTCAGCAAGTTTAGAAACCTGGGAATGCATTACGAACCACATAGTATGGCTCAGAAGAGGACCCCATTTGCTCTAAACCTTTGACAAAGGGTGTACATGTGTCGTCTGTTCGCGCTGAAGTTTAGCATGCATCATTCATTCGGCGAAAGTTCGTTTTCCGCTAGTGTTATGATGCAGTCGCTACATATAACTCTAAAATATACTCGGGTAAGAATTTTTTCGAGGTATTTCGCTGGCAGAAGCCAGATAATTAGACTGCCGGTAGCCACAGTTTAGCGATACGTAGGAGCGGACTGTCGCGCAAGTTGTAGCTGCGACGGCAAAGTGCTGAAAGCATGCAAATACCAGGAGGACATTGTGCACTTTTTTTTTTTTTTTTTGCAGCCTTTAAAAAGCTTTATCGACTTATGCTGCACTGCCCAAGAGGGTCAGAGCAGCTAGGGTTTCTCGTCTTGTGGTCTACTGCAGCTACCTGCAAGCACGGCCAGTACACCGCGTTTTGGTTGGTCAGCTAATATTGTGACATGCGATTCTATGAGTATGTTGTGCTATTTCTCCTAGATCTTAAATTTACTTACCAGTGCTTCGAAACCTTAGAAGTGTGCTCAATCTTCGCTATTTTAAGCTACATGCTCTTGACAACTCAACTGATTTTGTTTACATATGTGCGTTTTTTTTGTTTTTTTTGAAAACTGTAATAGGTAGAATGCCAAAGTACTGTATCATGGTTAGCATTATACTGTCAATCAATAAAAGCATTAGGAGAATCACGAAATGAATAAAAATCTCTCTCAAGCATTTGGTTTTTACTGGAGTTATGAAAATACAACTGCATGATGTATGAGTTGCATTTTTAGCACTGCTGTGTTCGCTCTGCACGCATCATAAACCAACATGTACGTAAGACTATACGACCAAAAACCTCAACTAATGCTTGTTGAGGGCTTGGGTCGGCTAGTAGCATATCTATTCCGACAGTCAGAGAGACATATCTACTTGCCGAGGCTGCAGTGCATGCGAGAAAACCCCGCTCATAAACAAAATTAACAAGCATAGTGTATATGGGACATTTTACGCCGTTCTCATAAACTGTGGAAGCTCCATGATTGAAATTCCCATGCTCGATTCCCAATACTGATTGCTGCATTATGTCGGTCAAAAAAGAATGGCATCTCTTGAAACCTCTTCAGGATGCAAAACTATTATTTCTTACAATAAAACCTGGGAAGAGTCTGTAACTACTTTGCTGTAGTGTACATTGTGCTAGGGGCCTTATTGTAGAGAAAAACTAGATTGTGTACATTCAGATGTTTCCAGTAGGTATACATAGGCTGCTAATGCATACATACTGAAATGTTGGAATGACAACTTCTGCGCTATATGCACTTTGTTCAAGGTAAAGGATTCAAGTACGAAAAGCCATGCATAAAGTCAACTTGTATTGTGGTTCTTCGTAATGAAAACATCAATTGAAAGCAAGGTGTCAACACTTAGCACAGCTTTGCTGCGGGAACCAAGAGAAAAAGTCAAGCACAAGAAAATAGCCAAAGGTAAAAGTGACTAGTCTTTATTATACAGCCATGAAAAAGCGAAGATTCTTGAAAATGGGAAACCATTCTCGTACTATAATTAAACCTCATATCGTCACGAATTCTTTCGGCTTCCAGGACGGCAGTCCAAAAGGGCAGGGTTAAAGGACGGGGTCGGGGCGCCGAGGTGCAGGAGCCAGAGAACAGGAGCTTGACCAGGCAAAGCAGCAGCGGCCCAGAACCACACGCACTCCGCGCGATCTTCCTCTTCCCCTTCGCAATTGACACGGTTAGCAAGGGTGACACTACCCCCCCCCCCCCCCCCCCCCCCCCAGCATAACTGAAACGTTAAAGCGAGCAAAGCGCAGAGTCAGAATAAGGGGGCCTAGCGTTCACAGTAAGGTATGAGGCGAACCACATGCACCACTTCAGAATGAGGGGGCCGACGAGATGTGCTTGGTACAATTGGGAGCACCTCGTAATTCACGTCACCTATACGGCGAACGACCTCGTAAGATCCAAAGTAACGTACGTTTTAGGAGCTTCTCGCTGAGACCGCGACGGCGAACGGGAGTCCACACCCACACTTTACCACCAGGTTCGAAATTAACCTCACGGTGCCGGAGGTATACCTGCGTGCATCGACGCGCTGGCGGTCTTGGATGCGTAGTCGTGCCAACTGTCGGGCTTCTTCCGCGTGCTGTATTACCAGTTGGACATCGTCGTAAGAATACGCCTCCGGTTCATGGGGAAGCATGGCATCAAGCATGGTAATACCTCTCGGCCATGCACCAAAATCCGCTTGTTTCCTGAGTTGCGGTGTTATAAGCGAAAGTTACGTAGGGAAGAATGTCGTCCCATCTACGGTGCTCGACATGCACATACATAGATATCATGTCGGACATAGTCTTATTAAGGCGCTCAGTGAGTCATCATTTGGGGGTGGTATGCTGTAGTTCTGCGGTGGTGCGTGTTGCTTAAGCGCAAAAAATTTCTGTCATTAGCTGGGACACGAACGCGGCACCGCGATCAGTGATCAAGACTTCGGGAGCACCGTGACGGAGGACGATGGACTCGATGAAAAACTTCGCTACATCAGCCGCTGTCGCAGAAGGCAAAGTTCGCTATTCGGCATACCGCGTGAGGTGATCCGTGGCAACAGCAATCCAGCGGTGTCCCGAGTTGGACGTAGGAAAAGGTCCGAGCAGGCCTGGTCCATGCCTACCTGCTGGAACGCAGTCATAGGCGGCGGGATGGGATGATGTCCTGCGGGTTGCGCGAGTGGAGTCTTACGTCTTTGACATTCACGGCAGGTCTTGGTTATAGTGACGAACACTTTTAGCGAGTCGAGGCCAGTAATACTTAGAACACATTCGTGCGAGTGTTCGGCTGTATCTCAAATATCCGGATATTGGGTCGTCATGACAGGCCTCCAAAATTTCATTACATAGGTCAGCCGGAACAAACAGTAGCCATGACCTCGCACTCGCTGCGAAGTTCTTTTTGTATAACACATTGTTGCGAAGGCGATTAGCGGGTAGAACGCGCAAGAAGACGCGTGGAATGGTGCCTTCTTGACCTTCCAGATGTGCGATTACTTCACAGAGTTCAGTGTCGTGTCGCTGCCGCGCTGCCATTAAGACCGTGCTTATGGCTCCTAAAAAGGCGTCTTCATACTCGTCGTCTTGACCGTCAGATGATGATTCCATAGGGGCTCTCGAGAGGCTGTCGGCATTTGTGTGCCTGCGACCGGAATTATTAACTATTGTAGCATCAAATTCTTGCAATCGAAGAGCCCCCCGTGCAAGTCGCCCTAAAGGGTCTCTCAGAGTGCTGAGCCAACATAGAGAGTGATTGTGAATAACCATCTGAAATGGCCGTCCGTACAAGTAAGTTCTGAACTTAGTAGTCGGCCAAACAACTGCGAGGCATTCTTTTTCAGTGGTCGAGTATAATATCTGCCTTCGATAATGTCCGACCTGCGTAAGCGATTACATGCTCGGTGCCATTCTGTTTTTAAATGAGCACGGCTCCGAGGCTCTTGTTGCTAACGTCTGTATGAACTTCAGTCTCGGCGTCCTGGTCAAAGTACCCGAGTACAGGGGAGGTCTGTAAGCTCCGTTTAAGGTGGTCGAATGCACGCTGCTGTTCATATATCCGACCACTGGAAGGCAATGTTCTCCTTCGTGAGATGAGTAAGTGGTGCAGCGACATGAGAAAAATTGGAAACAAAGCGACTCTAGTAAGTGCAAAGGCCCAGAAACTTCCGCACGGCTTTCTTGTCCGATGGTGGGGAAGGAAGTGACGGTGGCTGTTTTATAGGGATATGGACGGACACCTGCGCTAATGACGACGTGGCCTAGAATGTTTAGTTCATCGTAAGCAAACTGGCACTTTGTTGGCTTCAGAGTTAGGCCTGCGCTTCTTATAGCTTGTATTGCTGCTTCCAGGCGGAGATCATGATTGGAGAATGTGCTTGAGAAGATTACAACATTGCATGTTTGCACTTGAGTCCGGCCAAGACAGTCTCCATAACGCGCTGAAAGATTGCTGGGGCGGTACAGAGGCCGAATGGCATCACTTTAAACTCACACAGGCCATCCGGGGTGATAAAAGCAGTCTTCTCTCGGTCGCGTTCATCAACTTCGATTTGCCAGTAACCACTTTTCAGATCGATGGATGAAAAGTAACGGACATGTAGATGATCAAGTGCGTCATCAATGCGAGGAGGGGATAAGAATCCTTCTTGGTGACGTTGTTGAGGCGGCAATAGTCAACCCAGAATCGAAGAGTGCCATCCTTTTTTCTTGACCAGTATCACTGGAGCTACCCATGGGCTGTGCGAGGGTTTGGTTATATCGTCGGCCAGCATTTCGAGCACTTGATTCTGAATAACTTCGTATTCTTTGAAAGAAACGCGGTAATGCGACTGACGAACAGCGTTAGCAGTGTCATCGGTAATTATTGTTTGGCAATGGTCATCTGGCGAACTCCGGATGACGTGGAGAAAGTCTTGGAATTCCGCAAGCAACGCCATCAGCTTAGCTTTCTCCCTCACAGAGATTGGGCGCAATGCTTACACCCAAAGGTGCATCGTTCTGCTGCGAAGAGAAGGGAAAGAAAGCACCTTCGGACAGGGCTACAACTTGAATAGGGGCGGTAATGCTCTCGGTGATACCAAGAGCCGTGCCTTTCGTAAGGTACTGTGGAGTGCCGCGAAAGTTGGTGACAAGGACTTGTGCGCCACCAGTTTCCAGCTGCGCGAGACCTCGAGCAAGGCCAAGGCCTCGTTCAAGAAGCAACTGAGCACTTCCTTCCAGTAGAACTTCGCCAGAAGCAACATGGTCGGACGTGACAGGAAGAAACATGCTAGACTGAGGCGGTAAAGTTACGTGCTCCGCCAAGATGCATGCCGTGCAAACTTGGAGCTTTGTTTGCGCCGAGGTATATCGAGGTCGACGAAGCGTGAAGCGGCGGTCGGTAAAGTCGGTTACAGCACTACCATCACTAAAAAAATCCATGCAGAGAATAATGTCTCTGGAGCAATTCGATAGCACAGCGAAGGTGAGCAGGCACGTGAGGCCGTTAATCTCAATACGAGCAGTGCGTCTGCAGATTGGTCTCACGAGGTGGCCTCCAGCGGTTCTAATATCGGTGCCATCCCACTGCGTCGTTACCTTCCGAAGTCGGTGTGCCATCCCATCGTATCCATCGATAAGCTCGTCCGGAAGTTCGGCGCGAAGTTCGTCGGGATGGTCATCGGGAAAGTCAGGTCGTCGGGTCAATCGTCGGTTCGCGTGGGGGAACTGGAGAGGCACGTGGAGGCTCTTTAACAGGAACGGGTTCGGCAACGTCACCTCCAGACGTCGCCGGGCTTAGTTTTTCCGACGAGGGGAGAGGCTTTCCCACCGATTGCTGTGAAGGGGAGAATCGTACCAGCGGGGCGGTGGCGAGGGAAGGCCACGATGTGAATACCGGTCGGATGGTGGTGAACAGTGCAGATATTCCGCGATGTCATGGGGCTGCTCGCCGAACTCTGGGCGGGGAGCATTCCGCTGGAAGCCGCGAAGACCGAACTCGCGGTAAGGACAGCGACGGTATGACGTGCCCTGCTTCTCTGCAGTGGAAGCATAGCGGTCGTTGGTCGGTTGTCGTCCTCATGTCGGCCTCGCTCATCATATGCTGCTGCGGACGAAGGTCGTACGCAGGGATATGGGATTGTGTAGGCAGGTACTGAAGGCGAACCGGCGGTGGTGGTGGCTGCTGAGGCGGCGAGCGACTAGCGACGGACACGTATGTCTCGACAGGCTGAGTAGGTGAAGACGCAAAGAAGCACTGTGGGTAAAGGGCACGTTGTACTTCTTCGCGAACAGCGTCCGTGAGGGTGCAGGATGCTGTACCATCAGCTGGCGGAAGCAGCTGCCGTATCTCATCTCGTAAAAATTTGTGCATGATTTCGCGCAGGTTCGCGGTGTCGAGGGAATCGACCAGAAAGCGAGCAGCTAAATGGTTCGAAACGCTGGGACATCCAGCAAGGCCGGTGTCTCCAGCAAGGCGACGATAATGGTCCACTCGCGTAACCAAGGCTCGCTCGATGTTCGTCGTCTCTGTTACAAATTGTGCCACTTCAGTCGGTGGATCAATAAGCCCGCTGAAAATGTCACTCTTGACACCGCGCATGAGTGCGCGCCCCTTTTTTTCCTCGGTGGCATGGGGGTTGGCCCCGGCGCTAGTCTTCAAAGAAACTTGTCACTGTTTCATCAGGTCATTGTACTCTTGTTTGCAGAATGTCTTCTACTAGCTGTCGCCGATATTGATTGGCGAACGTCTTTCGCAGCTCTTCCTTACAGACGTCCCAGGATGCAAGGGAGGTCTCGTGGTTTTAAAATTTATGCCGAGCAGTACTGTTCAGGGAAACATACTAATTCTGTAATGTTCGCCAGTCCAGCCATTGTGGTGGGCCACACGTTCATACTTTTCCAGCCAGTCCTCTACATCTTCGGAGGCATCGCCATTATTAGGTTTGGGCTTGCGCCTGGGTATCGCACCGCTGCCACCAGTTATTACATGCGGCTCGCGGCCCCTCGGTAGCATTGGCCTGGCGGCTCCGTGGCTCGGCGGACGACATCAACGGTCCCAGCAAAGACGAGACGTCTTCTAACAGAACAAACTTTACATCATGAAGGAACGGGCAGAGAAGCAGACCCGGAGAGAATACAGACACTCTCACACAGCTGGTGTCTAGTGTCGTCTATACGGCGCGTCAAAGTAATCTCTGTCGCAGCGGAGTCTGCCGCTGCTTTTTATAGGCTTGCCAGTTCACAGGGAAAGAGAGAGAGCCCTGCATGTTCAGACAAGGCGAGATGACTCAATCGCAGGTGGCGCGACCGCATATCCTCCACCTCCTGCAGACAGGCGAGGGCGATGCACTTTCCCTCGAGCGCCGGGCTTGGTCAACGTTTCACATACACGCACGCACACACACGCAAGAACACGCCGAAACTTGCCCGCGGGAGGAAGCGTTGGGCGGCCGACTGGACGGCGCCGAAATGGCCGAACCGCTCGCTGTTCTGCCTGTTGCTATGTGGTGGCCGCGTCAGCTGCCACACTTGTAGGTGGCGAAACGTAACACCATGGAATGTGGCAGCCGTACGAGGAATCGTCGGTAGATATACCACGGACGGTGCGGGAAACGGGTCCGTCTGCTGACATTGGGTCATGGTACTCCGGGCCATTGTAAGTCGTGTAGAACCGGAGTTGGGCAACAGACCAAATTTGGGAGCGAGCCCTTGAAGTCACCGGCTGGCACGTATCTCAGCCTTCTCGTCTAACGAGCGGCGGCTGAGACTTGGGAGCGGACTCAGAGTAGCGGGCGTTGAGGGGCTGTGCTGCATTAGCCCGCACCTTTTCACCAGTAGAACTTTTGCGGCACATTTTTTTTACAGCATGTGATTAATGACCTCCAAGCAAAACTGGGAGTGAGGAATAATAAATCGAGGCAAAATGCCTAGTACAGGCAGTAGAAATTAGCTTCAATAGACCTGTGGGCGAGTAATAGCAAGCTGTAAGAGAATGCATAGTACAGAGCATAGAAATCTTGCCTCGGCAAGATTCATACTTTTTACCCCAACAGACACGAGAGCTGCTAGCTAGGCCAGCCTCTGCCTACCTTGCAAAATTTTGCACCTTTTGAGAATAGCCAACGGCCACTAGCGCCTTGTTTTCCATCTGAAGGCCACGCAGCAAATGAAAATAACACATAAACTTTGTGAATGCAGCACCTTGCATTCCATCATAGCTTAGACATTCATTTAATTTTCGCATGCACGTTTAGCAGCACCTAGGCCATTATAAAACTGCTTTGCTGAACAATAAATTTGGTTTTATACCATGTATCTCAGCTGTCAGCATTTCTACGTGTCATACAATGAAAGATGAAAAATAGCAGGGCAATGTTAGTGCTGTCCTGAAGTGAAGGTTTTCATTACTCTGACCCAGAGCATAGACAAATGCTGTTAATTTTTATCCCTGCCTCTCTTTCTACACAGGACAAGAATAAACACCACAGCACTATGTAGTAGGTCTGCACAAGCACGAAACTTTATCAATCTTGCTTGTATTTCTCTGCCAGTTTCTGCGTGCTCACAGATTGCTTGGCTGGTGAAAGCATGTTCCGTTATCTGGAGTTAAATCAGCAAATAATTGCTTACACAACAATGCATAAACCTTACAACTGCTAACGGTGACACGCTGGCCTAGTTAGGCAACGAATTGGTAAGTACTGGCCGTGGTTCTAGAAACTTGCATTTAGCAGAAATGGCCAGGGAAAAAATTGTTCAGTACTTATAATATCATATCATGCTGTGCTGACGGAGGCCAAACAACACAATTCTCGAACCTTTTTGAAGACGTGCAACGACCGATCTGTACGTCATCATAGAAAACAGCTGTAGCGTATAGCCAAAGTCGCCCGAGCAAGAACTTGGTTCTCTTGAACGAGAGCTAACCTACTTGACAAAATTTCCTAGCTTTAATCCAAAAGCTATCCAACACTTGTCATTGAAAAAAATACTTGAGATAAAGCATCGTGTTCCACGTGCAGTTCGCCGTTGACGGTCAGCCAGCGGATTGCAACGACCAACTGTTTTCGCCGGTCACAACTCAACATCTTGTATCGCATTCTAGTTGAGTTGCCGTAGTTGGAAGCCGAGCACAACACCACATTCCCAACAAATTGAGCAAAAATATTAGAGAATAAAGGTCGAAACCACACGCCTCCAAGCAATGCCAGCAGAAACCAAAACACAAAAACGACCTGGAAGTCAAAATTCACGTGACAAAGCCTCGCTGTGACGCTATGTCTGCCAAAACTAGGACACCACCTACTTTTTTTTTTTTGTTCACAGGAAGGGAAAGGCGCAGTATCTGTCACACTTGCTTTGTGGACACCTGAACCGCGCCATAAGGGAAGTGATGAAGGTGGGAGTGAAAGTGGAAAGAGAGAAAGGGGAGCCATAGTGGAGGGCCGCGGAGTAATTTCGAGCACCTGGGGATCTTTAACGTGCGCTGGCATCGCACAGCACACGGACGCCACTTCGTTTCGCCTCCATCGAAACGTAGCCGCCGTGGTCGGGTTCGAACCCGGGAACTCCGGCACAGTAGTCGGGCGTCTTACTACTGTGCCACCCCGGCGGGGCACACCATTATTAATATAGAGCTCCATGCCGCCAAATAACGACACACCAACTTAGACGCGTCACCAACAAAACAGGTAACCAGGACGGCCTTGTGGTTAAGCCGAGAAGCATAACTGGCAGAGCCATGACAGAAATTATTCAAGAGCGCCTAGCAGTGAATGCAAAGCTGGACGTCCGGCGAACTCCCCTCTGCCCCCACCCAGCTCCTCAGCTTTGAAGCAGAAACCCTCTCGCTTTGCTTCCGAACAGGTCTCGCACATGTGGAGTAATCTCATCGCAGCCTTTCCTCTCCTCTCTCTCACCAGACCGCAAACACATGCAGGTTCTGCGTGATGGAGCTGTGTTCCTCTTCCTCCTCCTCCTCCTGTCACCCATCCCTCGGAAAGGTAAAATGTCAAATCGACCTTAGACATCGGGTTTTTGTGAGAATTCGGGTAGAATAGTGCTGCTGTCTAAAAAGTCCCGAGAGGAGACATGCAAAAACCGAGCGTTGCTGCTGCACGCGCGCCCCTTATCGAACACAATCAGCATTCCGTGAAGCTAGTTCACCGGCATTCTGTAATTGCTTAACAGGAACCTAAAGATCGATTCTCGGAATGAAAGGTCAAATTGGCTTCAGACGTCGGGTTTTTGCGAGAATGCGGGTAGTAGCGCACTAAAGACCAGCGAGAATTAGACGCGTTTGCAAAAATTACAGCATAGCGCTGGTGGAGGGTGGTTGCTTCTGGCCCTACGGGTGCTACGGGGCTGGGAATGGTAAGTCACTGCCGCTTGCGGCAGGGGTTAGCCTGCCACCATATTTTTATCTGCTGTAGGCCGTCATTGTACCCGCTACCGTTTCGGTGGTGGACAACGGCTGTTGCGACGCGCATCTTTCTCTCCCTATTCCTTTTCTTCCTGTCTTCGACACTCTTTTTATGCATTGAATATACAGCTTGTTCAGTCGAAAAGGTGTTGCCATAACCCAAAATTGAGAAAAATGGTGTCAAAGAAAATATGCAAGTTTTCACAACAAAACTGTGATACAGCCATTCTCTATGAAGCGTTCAGGGTGATGTCATAAAACTTCGCTTCCCATTCAACCTCAATCTGCTAGTCAAGCTGAAGGTTAGTTTGCGACAGGTATTTGGAACGACTTATGCACTATCCCACACAGTACGACTTGCAACCCCTCTCAGCGCGGCCGGAGTGCTTCCAGGAAGCATGGCGGTGCTGACAAGCGACGTACTTGAAAATGAAAGGGAAAAGATTTGCTGTTCCAACACTCAGCCTTCTTCCCTGTGCCATCTGGTCTTGGCAGTGACACAATAGGGCCATTTGTTTAACCTAGACCAGCTACATCAGTGTAGAAAATCTCCTATACCTACAATGGATTTTTGCTGCATTGGTGTAGCTGGTCTAGGTTAAGCACATGGCCCAGTGTTATCGTGGGTATTACCGGCACTTGCGTGTAGGGTGCTATGCGTATATATTGCACTTTATTTTTCTTCACTCATTTTGATCACAGCATCCTGTTTCCCTGATAAAATCGTCGGCCCCAGCATGAAACTCCACCTGTGCCAAGCTACACGTGCCAGCCCCTATGACATGTAATGAGCTCAGATTTCATTGCGCAGACAACGCTAGGGATGCACCTGGCTGCTGGAACAGCAGAGTCCTTTCCACTTAGTTTTCAAGCGTGCTGCTGTTCGCCTTACCTTGCTTCTGGAAAACGGTGTGGCCACACGCTCGCTGGTTGCAAGTCATATTGAGCGCGATAGTACCTCAAGTAGTATGCCATTCAATGTAAAGTGTAGGTGCCCCCTGAGAAGCGAGACAGATACTGTACATGCCCCCCCCCCCCAAAAAAAAAAAGTCTAAAGACATTTAACACTTTGCCAAACTCTGTGTCAGCCTCCTATGCTAAAAAAATTTTCGAATAAAAAGGTGGTGTTTAAAAGGTGCTCTCGCAGCTACCCTTAAAGTGAAGCTGAATCGCCCTCCGCATTTTTTTTTTCGCGGTTTGGCATTTAGACTGACACAGGGTTTGGCAAAGTTGGTTTGGCTTGGTTTAAGGGGTTTAATGTTACAAAGCGACTCGGGCTATAAGAGACGCTGTAGTGGTGTTCTTTAACGTCCACTGATATCACACAGTACAAGAGCACCTTGCTTTTCGCCTCCATCGAAGAATGGCCGCTGCAGCCAGGATTTGATCCTGTACACTTGGGCACAGCAGTCAAGCATGCTAACCATTGCACCACCACGGTAGAGCAGAATTTGGCAAAGTGTTAACTCCTTTAGTTGGGTTGTTTTTGGCACCTTTATTCTCTTTTCGAAAAATAATCCAAGGCCATGTGCTTTGCAAATGACGCCCGTAACTCGTCCCACAGATCCAGGGTTCACGTCTAGAAACCGGTGTGTTGACGCCAAGAGGAGTGCTTCTTATGGGTACCCCATGCACTGTGGCATACACACAAGAAGTTATAAAGAGTTACAGCCCTCTGGCTGGCGACATGACCACCAGTTAGAGTACTGAACCCCTAAAATGCATGTCGGCAATGGGGACGCAACACGGCTACCGTTGAAGTCAGTCTACCGAAGAGATATGGGGAGGCCTGAATCCTGCAGTGGCTTCAGTATGGCTGGCAATGATGATGAATCTCTCACCTGGACAAAAAACGACAGCAGCAAGACAATTAGTGTCCCAAATGAGGAGGTCCTGTAGAAAGCGGTCCAGTCGATTGGCATTTTCCAAATGCATGCAGTATTGCCACACGTGAAAGTGAAACAGGTGAGTGAAATAGGGCTTTCCATTTAATTCAAGACAATGGGGGCTCAACTCAGCCAAATAATGTACATAAATGCAGCATACGCAAAAGCTACCACCTGGGCGAAACTCAACTGCTTTTTAAAGTGCGCACCCAGCACCACTCACCAACACGCACACACACATACACACGTAGGAAGCACAAATGATGAGAAAATAAACTATCTGCATGGCTGCCTTGCACACAGATGTAAGCTGGGCCTCCAGAAACGCCACTAACATCACCTTTCTCTAATGGAACACAAAAATCATGAGTGAGCACTGGAAGAATACTGAAAATTGGCCTGCTGAGCAGGGCAGTAAGCCCGTCCTCTCAAGGAGTTGACCGGAAAAAGTCCTTGAGATTGTAAAGAACAGGCAAGCTGAGACTCAGTTTCTTATTGAGTCCTAGCTTCCTGTTACTGCCCCGGTAGATTTATGGGAGCTCCAGATTTGTGTACGCCACCAAGCCCACTCCTAGTCCACACCACTGCAGTCCCGTGATAGAAAGATGAGCTCTAAAGTGGTGAGCCCTCGTGCCGACTTGGTGCCGTGACACTGGCAGGAGCTCAGCAAGGGACTAGGAAGACGATGAAGAAGCACTGCGGGCACTGTTCCAGACCAGGGCTTGCTGGGCCTCTGCTGTGACCCGTGCTGTCTTGTACAGGACGGGGCAGTCGGTCGACACACAGGCCCCGCTGGCCTGGAAGCCCATGCAGCTGTGGCACACGGTCTGCAGCTCAAGCAAGGACTTCTGGACGCGCTGCACTTTGCCTCCAAGGACCAGCGCCGTGTAGGCGGGGTCCGCCTCACATGAAGTGCACAGCTGCCGCGACTCAGACTGGCCGCCACAGGCGAGGCACAGCTGGCCCACAACCAGGTAGGCGGCCACCGTGCCTGGGCGGGGGTTCACGAAGCGTGGCCTGGGAAGTTCCTCGTACCTGCACCCAGGGGCAACTTTGCATACACATGCCAACATGAAAGCTACAAACTAGGTCCAATGAAAACTTTTTGATTCCCCAATAAAAGAAGGTATGTAAGTGCATTTTTCTTATTCAAATAAAACAAAAATAGATATTTGCCAGACCTGGTATTTGCTATCAATCATCAGAAGGACCTGAACTGGTGCAGTGGAAGTAAAAGGGATTGTAAGGAAGAGGGAGAGGAAATCAAAGCGGTGAGCGACAGGAAGAAAGGAGAGGGGAGCAGGTATTATTGCAAAACATACATTACCTACTCATGCACCCCAAAACAAGAGAAAGTCACTATAACCAAGAATATTGCTTCATCCCATCAAATGTGCAGTGGGTCCTCCCCTTCCCATTACATGAAAAAAGGAAATAATGAAATGGCCTCACACTTATAATACAGTGAAATCTCGTTACTACGAACACCACATTAACGAACTTTTCAAATTAACGAATTTTTTAAGAATCCCCGGCAGATTTGCCATGTTTTCAATGTAAAACTATTTCAGAATTACGAATTTCAAAATAGCGTATATTTCAGAATAACGAACGTATTTTATTTCTCGTTGTATAATTTTGGAACATCAGTATTACGAATTTGGCTAAAATTAACAGCACCGCAGATTGCAACTCTCGCGTGAAACGAAACAGAAACCGCCGTTTCTGCGTGCATGGTCCGTGGGTTGTAGCTATCATCATCAGGACATCTTGGACCAGCTCCTAGCGCCATCATGAAGCTATGGTTTATTACGCAGTAGCCGGCAGGCCTAGCTGCCTGCGTTTTTTTTCTTCCTGTGTTGTGTGCCGTACGCGACTCAGTCGTTCGTGCGTTTGCGCGTGCGGGACGGTATTTTTTTTATTTTTTTTTTGCCGCTGATTATCTTATTGCAAAGTTTGTGCGAGATTGACGATGATATTAGCCAGCGAAGTGCCAAGAAGATATGAACGCAGCTGCTTTCACTGCAAGAAATTGACGCAAGGGAAAAAGCGATTCGGCCTCTACAGACAGCTAGCATTGTCCCATCGACTGCCGCGATCATTATGAAAGACCGAGACAAGATTTTCAAAGCTCAGGAAGCATTGAAGATGGGGTCATAATGAACTCCGATGTGTTTTTTTTTTTTTTTTTTCACATGGACAAAGTTCGTACTTTCATCGCTCGGTGCAATCATGTACGCAATGAGGTGTTCCGGAAAGCTGAAGGTGTATGTGCTGTAGTGGTGTAATGTAGTGCGCGGTCGTGTTTGCTGCACGCGGCAGAAGAAAATAATGGATTTCTTCAAATAAATCAGCTTTGGAGTTAGTGCAACCTTTTCACTTGAGGTTTTGCTTGTCTACACACGTGCCTACTGCCAAGGTACGTCATTTTCATACCTAGGTTTGACCACTGGCCTATAATCGCAGATTTTTCATTACAACGATATTTCAAAATAACGAATGATTTTTCGCGGTCCCGCGGGATTCGTTATATCGAGATTTGACTGTACAATTTCAAAGAGACCGTCTATTACACTGCCAGCAATGTCACCTGAACAGTAAGGCCCAAAGCAAGTTCACTTTTGCCTGCTTTGAAGCAGCATTAGCCAGATTTCTTTCCTTCTTCGAACTGCCTTTTATCAGCATAAATATTCCTCACAGCCACACTTCACAAAAACTTGTGTGTAACACATGGACAAAAATAAAATTAGCTGTGGTTTAGCTTGTGGTTAAACCTGGAGTTACACGAGAGTTATCTGCATGGCTACGCTTAGGTTCGGCTTGAAAGTAAAGACATGGCTTTTGCACATAGTAGTTTACTCTACGGTTTCACCTTTATTTATGCCATAGGGGGCATTTTTGACATTAAAGTGCGATGAGGCAAAGGCCTCTATTGCGCAGTGGTCCAAAGACCTCTACTATGGAACCTCTTTCTCTCTGTTTTCACTCCCACTTTCGCGATGAAGCAGTGTAAGCTACCAGGTGACATATAAAGCCCGACTTTAGCCGAGCCGTATGAATGTGCCTGCATGGCCTAGGGATAACGTGAATGCAAGAGTTTTGGCAGGTTGATTCTGATATCATCCTCCCATATGAAAGGAGAGCCCCGAGTTGGCAGCTCATGCCAAACGTAATGTCAGGAAGCCCTACGTCCAGTTAAGACTCAGCCATGTCAGCTGCCAGCTACCGCCTCCCACGACTACTACTACTACTACTACTTCTCAACGGCTCAAGGTCAGTGCAAACACGGCCAAAGTGCAACCACAACGAAGAGGCGAAGTGTCTACCGTAGTGGTAGCTCTCGCTACAAAAAAAAAAAAAAAAGATCCCTACAACACTATATATATAGGACCTCTGGTGGTAGTGGTCAGGGACAAACAGCCACTCAACAGCAAATGGTCATTCCGACACAAAAGCACTCTTGCGCCGCATTCAAACTCCATCGCCAACACTTACCACTGGAGGCAGTTGGCTCCAAGCAGCCGCAGCACGCGGTTGAGGGCGGGGCCAATGGCCCGTGCCACATAGTAGTGGGCATTGAGGCGTAGCTGAGAGTGGCTCCCCAGAAGCTCATGAGGCTGCCGCACCAGTTCAATGAGTCGTTGGCCTGGGTGTCCATAGACCACCACGTACGGCACCCGCTCGCCCACCAGTGGCTCTGCCCGGGGATCGCGCCGCACCAGCCGCCTGCACCACCACACATGACAAGTCATTTTGAAACCCCGGTCATGGCTAGTTCGTACAATGAGAAACTCAGCAAAAGAAAAAGAAACCGCACAGTTTAATGAGCCTGAGCAATTCATGCACTATGGTGTGCACTGACAAGGCATTAAACTAGAGCAGTTGGCGCAGAATTCAGCATACAGCACAGCGTTTACGAATTCTAGAGGACCTTTTGTGTGTCAGATACAGTATGACAGGAAGGCAGAAAGGGTGGCCGGTAGCTGCCTTTCGAAAATAAAACCCCACATGGCCGTTCACACCACAGCAAGGAGAAAAAGGTGAGGGGAGACACTTAGGAGTCAGCTTTAAGGATATGGTGCGACAGTGTTAGTGGCTCCTGTCTGCGGCTCCCCTTGCAAACTAAGGGTCGCATGAGTGCACTTCGGTGCTCCTAATCATTAACCTTTAACTTGTGCCTCTGTTATCTCACATATACTCATTAACATACCATCACCAACTACCACATTATGTGAAAGACTAAGCAACACAGATATGCAACCCCGCTTTAACCAGGCTGTACAAACATGCCTCTGTGGCTTAGGAGTAACATGTCTGATTCACAATCCAAGGGTCCTAGAAGGCCTGATTCAAATCTCACCATTCCATGCTTCAAGGACCACAGTAAGATCTTGTTTGGCCTTCAAGTGACCAGGCAAAATGTTTGAATTATCCCAACGTTCTGAATATTAAATGGCTCTAAAAAACTGCCAAAGACCCTTTGTGCCACAGTTATTTTATGAAATAAACACCTGTAATATGTGGTTGTCCATATATCTGAGACTCAGCAATAACGATTTCTGTGGTTTCGTCATGTGCTTTGTTTCGTACGCAATCTCGGGAGTGACGAAGAATGGCTTCAAAATTGAAAGCACCCCTGGTGAAAATCGTAACTGGTCTTACTGGTTTATGGAACAATTCCCAATTAGTTCCATTGAGTTCCTGAGTTCCCATTGGAACCTATGGGAACTCAATGGGAACCAACTGGTACCAGCTGGGAAGTGTTCCTTAAATCAGTAAAACCAGTTACGATCACCAGCACTTTTCCTAGAGCGACATAGTAGCTTACCAACGCCACCTCTCTCGACCGAACGGTTAATCTAACGTGGATCCCAGGGCATGCCTCGATCCCCGGTAATGAGCGCGTTCATGCGCTGGCTCGAGAACTCTCTACCCCCCTGGTGAAAATCGTAACTGGTCTTACTGGTTTATGGAACAATTCCCAATTAGTTCCATTGAGTTCCTGAGTTCCCATTGGAACCTATGGGAACTCAATGGGAACCAACTGGTACCAGCTGGGAAGTGTTCCTTAAATCAGTAAAACCAGTTACGATCACCAGCACTTTTCCTAGAGCGACATAGTAGCTTACTAACGCCACCTCTCTCGACCGAACGGTTAATCTAACGTGGATCCCAGGGCATGCCTCGATCCCCGGTAATGAGCGCGTTCATGCGCTGGCTCGAGAACTCTCTACCCGAGCCCCGGATGATCAGGCACCCAACTCCGCGCAGGAGGCCGCATCGGTCCTTTCTACATACCACCAAATCACCACATTCTACAAACACAAGCGCGTGACACTGCCACCACCCCACAGCACCTTGTCACCCTTATCCAGTGCTACATGGCGACAATTGCAGACGGATTGTTTCATTTCCCCCTACCGTCTCTCATGCCTTCACCCTGGCTTGCCCCCTCACTGCGACACCTGTGGCGAGCCAAAATCCTCACTTTTCCACTACCTGTGAGAATGTCCTTCCCCCCAGGCAGTGCCCCCCATCCCCCATCCCACCTTTTCTTCCTGGGAGGCTGCTTTGCGGACAGCTCAACCCGCCGGTCAGAAATGGCTGGTCGATCGGGCTCTATGTGAAGCAAAAGCCCGTGGACTCCTGGACTAGTAGGGGACCACCCTGGAAGAATTTTTTTTTGGTTTTGTTTTTATTAAATAAAGTTGTTTCCATCCATCCAGTGATGCCTCTTTGCAAATGGCCCCATTGCGTTTTGAGAATGCTTTGCCATACCAATATGCGATGGTTCAGCGCACTTGAGGAGTGGAGGAAACGCTTGAATGCAAGGGAGAAAAATATAAGTAGGCACTTGAATCACGTGATGCCAACCCGAAATGTGGTTCAGACTAAATAGCAAATGTCATTCGCAGATTATTCAAATTTTGGATGTACACAGACTTCCAGTGCTGTGCTACTTTGTGCTATGGCCTGCAAAGTCAGCTGGCTCTTTTCCTCGATAATCCCGTATTTCCCGTTTGACCAGCTTCTGCTGATTAAATGGGAATTAACTGGAAGAGGTACACTCCTTCCAATACTCTCTCTGCTCTGCATGGTCAATGCACCAAGATGGACGTGAGGCAGCTCTCCTCACCTGGCGATCTCGAGGGCAGGCACGCACGCACTGGGCTGGTAGCCATGCAGGCCACGGAACTCTCGGGCAAAGATGAAGTCCTGGGGGCTGACCCGCTCGGACAGAATCTTGGAGAACTGCAGCTTGACAAATCGCTTGACTGCGTTCACGTCCTGTGTCGTGAACAACACCCGTAGCATCTTCTCCAGCAGCTGCACACAGAGTAGCAAAACCTAATTAGGGCACATTCCTCCAAGTGATAAATCCACTTGAAATGTAGTCACATAAAATTTCCACTTCCATTAAACCTCATGCATTTGGTGCCTATTAACCTCTCGGTTAGCATGTGCATACCAATGAGGCCAGTCTTCTAACTTGCACGATCACTAAAACTTGTCAAGCTGCCATAACATTGTTCCATGCATCGCACTGCGCTCACTACGATCCATGATGCATGCAGCAATGCTAGTTTATGCTGCCAGTTTGTTGCACTATAACTAGCCCTAAACGCATGAAAAATGCCAGCTACCATACAAGAAGTATCCTCATGGCTGTGCCTGCAATTAGCAAAGGAATGAAGAGGGTTTAAATGGGAAACAGCAGCCGCTTTTGCTCTATAGTCTTGGTTACATTAACGCTATGGACAGCACCACACTGATTGCAAATGGCTCTTGCGATACAAAAGGGAACATGCTACAGTAGAACCCCACTATAGTAAACTGTGATATAGTAAAGTGGAACTGAAGTCCCGGTTCATCTTCCATAGACAACTGTGCATTTCCCCCCCTTTATAGTAAAGATATTTTTGGTAAAAATCGGTTATAATAAAGTGCGCCTGACCGCGGCGACGACTCCCACGATATGGCCATCGCCACAGGCGCACTACCTAAAATCGTGAGGAAAAGAATTATCTGTATTTCAAAACAAAAATAACACCAAGTGTTCTTTTAAATGGCTCTACCACCAGGCTTAGCAGCATTCAGGAGAAGCCTACTTTACGGAAGCCTTGAAGCCGTGAGGGAAAGCACGCAGCGCGTAGGAAAAAAAAAGTACAAATATGGAAAGGAGGCGGCGCGGTCCGTTCAGAAAGTAAGGAAGAGTGAAATTGCACCAAGAAATATGGAAGGGGAAGAAACGGACGAACATTCCCGGCACTGTGCAGCACAAAGCATAAGGCAGCAGAGGTAAGTGGAGGTGCAGCATGTGCAGTCTTACAACACTTGACTGCTACGCACATTTGTCATTGCCTTTTAAAAGACAGAAACAGCAAAAAGTGACACCATGTTCATGCAAGGCTTTGATTTTCACATCAAATCAAACATGGTTGTATTCGTAGCCACGTCCTCATGCTAAATAGGTAATTCCACTAGATGTAAAAAATTTTTGCAACTGAAAAAAATTGCGTGAAGAGATGATAAGAGAGAGATGGAAGCTATTTCTGAGTATTTTTTTCATTAGGCAACAATACGTATTCAGTAAGAGGCCATTTAACTACCAGACAGCATCTTCAGGACCATTTCATCACCAACAACTGATATAGTAAAGATTTTTGCTGGTCCCAGTGACTTTACTATAAAAGGGTTCTGCTGTAGCATGGTTGCAAGGAGCAAGTGAGCTGCACCACATAATGATGACGATAGCAGCCATGGGGCAGTTAGTTCGTGCCCGACTCTGATTGTCCCCGAAAAATGAAGCGTGTTAGAAATGGGTAATTACAGTACATTCCAGTTTTATATATGTGCACATAGCTCATCTGCTACACTCTGTAATGATCTATTCTGAAGGCATCAACAAATAAATAAATAGATAAATAACTGATCAGTGGAGAAGAGCCATGCATGCAAGGTGTCTTGCTGAACGTTGCATTCGTAGCACTGCTCATGCCACAACAGCCCACTGATCCTGTCTCTCCAGGACCCCCATTTCCATGGCCAGAGTAAAGCCAGACACAACCAGTCAGTTTTGCCGCACATCTCCGCCACCCTGAATCTTCCATCAACTCCCTTGCCATCAGTACCGTGAGAGGACCGTGTGGAGCAGCTCCAGGTGCTGTGGCATATGCATGTAGATCCACTTGGCTCACCTTGGCAACAGCTGGGCAGGTGTCTCGACGGACAGTCTCGATGCCCTTGGCATCGTACTTGGGCTCCTGCTGGTCCGGGTGCTCATAGGCAAAGCCCACATAGCGCTTCTTGGTCTGCAGCACGCAAGGCTGGTACACCTGCAATGTGTGCACTTTTGAAGCTTGTCTTACAACACGCTCTTGGGTACCAAGCATTACACACTGGTTGCCACACAAATGAGGTGGAGGGATGGAGGTTATCCCATTAGCGGACAGCAGTCTTTACCCCTTGCCATCAACTAACTAGAACCACCGATTAAGCACCAAATGACACCTGTTCTCACTAGGACACTCTTCCCAGCAACAAGTTAGGAAGGCTTCAATTATGCAGAAGTTAATTGTGCTCCCTACATGAGCACACCACAAACACTATGTGCTTGAATATCTGTAAGAAATACAAAAGAACCAACAAAAGATGAAAAGAAACCCACCTTGCATTAGAGTTATAGCATTATAAGGATACAAATAAGAATATAAGGATACCAGTTGGGAAACTCCGCTGTCTGCAGGAAATGTTCACACGAACTGAGAGTTAAGAAAAAAAGTCTGTCTCCCCCATGAATCAAACCACTATCCCTTCGATCCCCAGCCGAGCGCGCAAACCGGTAGGCGATGCCGTGCTCATGAGAAACCGATCGTAACACTCCTTGTCTAGCATGATGATAATGATGAAAATGGTGATACAGTCAGTGATAACGATAATACAGTTAAACCTCTATGTAATGAATTCCTCTATATTACGAAGTTTTTCAATTCCCCAACGCCACCCCCATTGAAGTGCGTCTATTTAAAAACTCCATGTAATGAACATGTCACGGTGGATGACCTTGATATAACGCACTCGTGGCACTGACTATCTCTTAGCTGGTGCTGAATTACTGGAAATTTGACAGAACCCTGCAAGTTTCAGGACGATAAAAATGAACTGAAGTGAGAGGAACATCTACTACAGCAACAAGCGACCGCAGTTGATACAGCGCGCCGTGTTTCAGCGCCGACACTGCATCTACGCGGACGACGCAGCAGTCTTCACTGCTTTCGCTTTCGGAATGTGGAATACTTAAAAGTGTCAAAAATTAACAGAACAAACACAAGGGGCGAGCAGTGTGCGTCCATCGCTGCAGCGTGGTTCCTCGCGGGTCACCGCGCGTTGGCACCGGGAAAAGCGGAGCACACCGGCGACGCGAGGCAGAGTCAGTTCCTTTGGCCAACGGTGGTGGTCGAGCGGAGAATGCGTGAAGACGAGATGCAGGCCGGAGGCCCCCTACCCTTTTTCCTCCTCCACCTCCTTCATCCTCCTTTCCCCACTCCCTCGTAAACACACCGAGCGAGCCGTGGTGGAGGCTGTCGTCGCAGTCACGCTGCGCTATCAGCGCTATCGCGAAACATTTTACCACTTCTGTAACTGAGTAATTCTGATTGACTGTAAGCACTTTCAGGTGGCTTTCCTGACATTCAACTCTTAATTTGGTTTTCATTATGCATACTTTTTGGGGGGGTGTTCATGCGAAAATGCATGTAACAAAAACCTGGATGTAACGAAAAATCACAGCCATTTTACAATTTCATTATAACAAGGTTTAACTGTAGTAGCAATACTAAGACAGTGCATTTAGCAAATAATGATTACAGTAGCGATAGTGATGATGATGATAGTTGGAATGATGATGCAGTTAGTGAAAACAGTCCTGTAAAGTGGCTTTTGCCATTTCCACTTTTAAAGACCGGTAATTTTTTTTAAACGTGGGTCCTATGGGAAGGCTTGCAACTGGCAATATTAAAGAGCTCAGGCTAAAAGCACCAATGGTAAACCCCTATCCAGAGTAACTAAAAAAATATCTTGAATTAGCACTTACTTCTGACTTCAGCTGAAGTTCTTGCGTGGATAACAAAAGCATCAAGGCCTCTAAAGAATTGTGCAGCCTCAGACACAATATGTACGCAGCTACTCCTAAATGATCATGTTGGTTTATGAAAGCCTAGTAAGACCAACCTTCGAACATGTAGGAATTGTCTGGGACTAACCTACTGCTTGCAAATTTTCTAAGCTAGAGCTAATTCAGCACCTAGGAGCAAGGTTTATAGGGTACTGGCATTCTAGTTCTGCAACTCCCTTGTGTAACTGTACAGATTTGCAAATGTCTGATTTCCAGGAATGCAACCGCCAAAGCAGGCCTTGGAGCAGAGATATTGTAGCAGAAAAATATGCATTCTGGAGCAGGTACAAAGCAGGAAATGTAGGTTCAGGAACAGCTGTTAAAGCAGAAATATAATCATTTTGGAGCAGTAAAATGCAAACACATACCCAGAAATTCTGGACAAGAGCCTTTTTCAACCAAAAGTTAATTATGAGTGGGTTTTTTTTTTCTGTCTTAATATCCCAGCATAACAATAAATATATCCTCAGATCACCCACTGGGAAGCTGCAGTTTCCTGCTTTCAGGAAAAAAGTTCCAGTTGGTTTTCCACGGCCAACTACTCGAAGTGAGTACGCAACAAACTTCAAAAGAAATATTTTGTCATGTATTGAAAGAGCTGACAATTAATTTCCTTCAAGGTTTCCATAGCAGTGTCTTACTATATTCCACAGTTAATTGGCAAATGCTATACCTGTCAAAGAAAGCTGCGCTTGCACATTTCTACATCTTGAAATTTTATTTAGGTCGAGATTGGCACCTCCCACAATTTCAATACTAGATGGCATGTAAGCCACCGTTTATTCCAAATGATTTTCATTGCAAAGTTTGGAAACAAGAAAATTTGAACGGTGGACATTAAAAAAAAAATATGCAATTAGCCAGAGGTGCAATTATGGGTCTCTTCTGGATGGGCCATTGGATGGGCGGTCCCATTTGAACTATCCATCCAACTCCAACCAGCATGAGTTTTTTGTGCCTAAAAGTAACGTGAGCTTGTTTTTGTTTTTATGCACAATGTTCTCATAGGAGGCTGTGAAGGGAAGCGTCAGCAAGTCAGTGGTGGCAAGCAGCCACGCTGTGTTTAAATGTGACCCTGAAATTTCGACACACCTAATACCGTCGGTCCAAGACTGCCGAGGATAATGCTGCATATGCAAAAACTGTCAAAACGCTTTCAGGAGCCATGTACAAATACGGCATTGCCAATATCCACAGCCCTTGCCTAGCAAGAAGAAAAGAGCAAGCAGGAGGAAGTAGAGCACTCACCTTCTCCATGCGGAGACACATGGGTCGGGGGTTCTGCGCCGTCACACGGTCCGCTATCTCCTGGCCCAGCTGGAAGGCTTCCCGCCTCGATCGACCCTCCAGAAGCACAAACAGGCTGCACACATACCGGGCCAAAACATCATACTTTGTTGCCACTCCATCGGAAAGCTAGGCACCAGATAAGCCAGTGTCAGCAGCCCAGCATCATGCGCAAGACGCACACACTGCTCTCTAGTGCAGGAACTGGAAACATTGAATGACGTTGGAAAAGAGACCGTAATTTGGCAAAAGAGACAAGCCAGTGGGTAAGTTTCCACATTTGCATGCCAGGTGTGTTAGCCCCTAGTACAGTCAAATCTCGTTACTACGAACACCACATTAATGAATTTTTCAAGTTAACGAACTTTTTGAGAATTCTCAACTGATTTCCTGTTTTCAATGTAAAAATATTTCAGAACTACAAATTTCAAAATAGCACATATTTCAGAATAACATACAATATGTACTTTTTTTTATAATCAAGAAACATCAGTATTACTATACAGTCGCCGACCGTTTTTTCGGACTTGAAGGGACCCGAAAAATGGTCCGAATAATCGAACAGTCCGAAAAATCCGTGAAGCATAAAAAATCACTTTATTCAGAGGAAATCGGCTTAAAAAAGTCGCCGATTTTACCTTGCGGCAAATTTCTTTTGCTGGCGACGATTTGCGCTTGTATTTGCGCCAAAGTTGTCGTTTCGCTGTACACGCTAGACAGCAAGTTCACAGCGTTCGTAATTTGTGCAAGCGATGGCTGTGGTAGGCCGCCCGAGTCGTCGTCGGAGTCCGACTCGTCTTCAGGTTGAAGAACCTGGCGTACAAGTTCGTCGTCCGTGAGGTCCGCACACATATCGAGGCCATCGTCCACTTCAACAAACTCGCGGAACTCTCGACTTTTCCTTCAACGTGTCGCCCGACACTGGAAGGTTTTTCGCTAAAGCAGCTTTAAGCCAGAGTAGCAAGGCCTTCTCCAATTCGGGGTGGTCGCCTTTCCTGTCGTTCTTCTGGCTGCTGCTGTGGGACGCCTCAAAGGCGGAAAAAATCTTCTCCTTATTTTTCACGTAATCCGAAATAGTTTGCTTCGACAGTGCGAACTCCTTGGCCACGTCAGCTTGCGATCGCCCACTCAGCACTAGCTTTATGATCGCTGCCTTTTTCTCAAGGGTCATGGTAGAATAGCTCCCACGCTTCTTTGACGGACCCGGCAGCACCGGCGGGGCAATGTCCACAGCCCGAGTGCGCACCACACCGCTCGTCAAACACGCAAAAATGAGGCACTTTTCGTTCAGAGCGGTGGAACCGCCGGACGCAATCACAAAACGGCCAAAGGATTGACGGTGCGCCACTCGGTTGACGCGGTCGGAGAAACTCGTGTGACAACACGGCGGACGTATGAGACAAAGCACAAAGAGATAGCTGCCCGCGTCAGCGTTGGCGACAAAAGCAGGTTGACGGCGATGACAATCCGACTGCCACCTCGAAGTGGTAGAGATTGCAGGGGCCTCTCCTGGCAAAAATGGGGCACCGAAACCATGTCAAGCCAATCCAACTGCAGAGCCAATCCACCTCAATCCAAGATGGCGCTTGTTGCGCCGGCGAAAAGCCGATAAGATGGCAGATTTTGGCCTGCAGGGGACTGAAATTAGTCCGAAAAATCGAACTTTCGGACTTTTAAAGTCCGAAATATCCGTCGCGAATATGTATGCGCTTCTATGGGGTGACTGACGGTGCCTCACTGAAGTCCGAAATATCCTACAAGTCCGAATTATTGGAGTCCGAATTACCCATCGGCTACTGTATAGCCTAAAATTAACAGCGCCACAACTCTCGCATAAAACGGAAACTGCTATTTCTGTGTATGCTGTGGGCTATAGCTATCATCATTACCATATCTTGTGCCAACACCTAGTGCCATCACAAAGCTATAGTTTTATGTGCGGTAGCCAACAAGCCTAGCTACATTCATTTTCTCTCTCTGTGTTGTGTGTCGTTCGCTGGTCGGTCATTCGTGCACGACCCAACTATGAATGCAGCCAGTGAAGGTGCCAAGAAGAAGCTAAAGCAGTTTTTGCTGTACGAAAGAGTAGCCATTTTGCAACAAATCGATGCAGGAAAAAAGCAAACTAGCCTCTGCAGAGAGCTTGGCATTACCCCATCGACCACCGCAATCATTTTGAAAGACTGCGACAAGATTGGCAAACTTCATTGAACACTGAAGATGACGGCGTATCGAACTCTGTGTTTTATAGCGCATGAGCAAGGTCCGCACTTTCATCGCTCAGTGCAATGACGTACACGATGCGGTGTTGAGCAAAGTGGAAGGTGTGGCGAGTTCTTGATCAGTGGTGTGTGCTGCAAGCGCCAGAAGGAAATGATTTCTTCAAATAAAGCAGATTTGAAATTAGTGCAACATTTTTTGAGTTGAGCTTTTGCTTACCTGCATACGTGTCTACTGTCAAGGTGCATCAATTTCGTACCTAAGTTTGACCACTGGCTTATTGTAACTGCAAGTTTTTCATTACAACGACATTCCAAATAACAAACGATTTTAAGCAGTCCCCTGCGATTCGTTACATTGAGATTTGACTGTACTTTTGTACTTAGGCGCACATGTTGAAGCACTAAGTGAGGAAAATAAAGCAGTGCCATCCGTGGATAACAGAAGCTGCTGACAACGGACAAACGCAACACTTCTTGCTAGTTTGCCGAAAAAGCCAAGCATGTGGTGCTCTTTTTCAGCAGTCACCAGATAGCAGCGAGGCTGCCCACATGTAGTACAAGGTCCACATGCACAAATTCAAGTCAAATTTGTTCCAGGGCATGTTTTGCACAACAGTTGTTGGACATCTGTAAGTGCATGCTGGCAAAGCAAAGGAGTGGGAGCAATGAGGCACTTCCTCGGGCACAACACTAAAGTGAATGTGCACTCGACTACAGCAGTGGATTACAATGGAAAAGCTAGCAGCTGCACCAGCTAATCAAACAAGTAATCCCACTCAATTGCAACACAACCGCACACTGATACATTTGCCATTATATTCATCTCACTTAACGCAGAACTCACATAAGACGATAGAAAGGCACACACAATATGAAACGTGGACGAAATGAGATGCGAGACAAGTGTCCTCGTGTCATTCTGTGAGGTCCTTTCTTTGTGTTTTGCTTTCTGCCCCAAATGAGATGAATACAATGGCTTAAAAAGTTAAACTTAACCGGCCCATCAGCCAATCCTTTTGACACATTCGCCACCCCTACCAGGAATCACTGTCAATGACCGGAGTGGGAGTTGGCAAATGACCGCGATTCCACTGGAGTACCTCATTATTTAAAAAGCCACCATCAGTGCAGTTTGCTTTCAACACTCCAGCTGCCTGCCCAAAAGAGAGGGTAGAAGCAGACCTGTCGGTGTCCCCGTAGATGACTCTTGCCCCCGGGACGGTAGCCTCGGCCGTGCGAATGGCTCGCTCCAGGGCCTCCCGACCCTTGCTCACCACACTGTCTGCAACCTGCATCAGGGTTTCGAAGAATCCCGGCTGCAGTCACACCACAGTTTGGTCCTCTACGTTCTATAAAGTGAACTTTCCCTTCAAGAGAGATAACTTGGTACGTTGCAGCAATGAGCCTGGTTCCGAAGTGCCCACCGTGACTCTCTAAACGGCAGTCATGTTATTGCAATCAACAAGCGGAAAGCAGTGAAGGCTGTTGCGACATCCATAAAAAACTGCAGCAATAAAAAAGAAAATAATAGTTGCATACCACCTCTTAACGGGACAGTCACATTGCAGGAAGACATGCTCGTTCGCTCTGCTGAGCTGAAAACAACAGTGAGACTGATCTCTGTGCAGAGACAAAATGATTCACTGCTCATTCCTTTCCTGCCTAAGGCAGTCATGATGAAATTAAACAAAGAAAAATAAGTACAAAGGGACAATTATCATGGACAGAGACGACGTGAACAAGCACTAGAACCTATCTATTTTTGTTGTTTCCTCGCGCTTTTTTAATAGCAGGAACGCGAGTAAACTCTCTTAACTATCAGTGTTACTTAACTAAGACAGTCTGTTTATGACATCCATTATACCACCTAGTACTGCTTGCTTTGTGGTGCAAAGGCAACTTCGTAAAAGAGTGCCAAGGCAAGCCAAGCTCACTTTGTCCTTAACCCTTTTTATTTCAATTGAATAAAAAAGTTCCCCTACATAAATAACTTGTTCAGGCCTCAAGAAAGAAAACCTTCTAGTACTAGTTTTGCAGCATAAAACACTGACAGGTAATTTGTTTGCAGCAATCCAGAAAATATTTTACAAAGTGCCTTAACTGACAATAAATGCAATATCAAAATGCTGCAACTTAGGTAAACACCCGATTCTATTTTGAAAGTGCACATTATGCTTGAAATTGCAAAAAAAATTAAAGAATAAGAAATTAATGTTACTACCGGTGGCAAAATATATTTGTGTTGGAAACGGCAGACAGTGCGAAAATGTTGCTTTTGAGCAGAAAAGAAAATCCTCCTGGTGGCCTAAGAATTAACTCGGAATCACACCTTTACAAGCTTGTGCCCAGCCAAAAACCAAGGAAATTTTTTTTTAATTTGCAAGCGTGCCATAAGTAGACAGTGCTACCAAAAACCAGAGCTCTTTAAAATTACCAGTTGAAAAACTTCCCATGGGCCCCACGCATAAAAAACGGCGGTTCTCACTGATCTAACTCTGGTCAAACTTTGGTCATCTCGTTTTTGCGGTGACCTTTCTTGCCTGGGTCCAATTTTTTTGTTTTCCCACATTTGGCTCATTGGAAGACGATGACTGATTTAACAAGGTTTTAGTCTAGTGTCCTCAATGAGTGAAGTTTCAAACTCTCCTTAGGACCCAAACACCCCATGAATAATTGAAAATGCAACTATGACAGCCAATCTGTTCCTTAACCAACAAATTCCACCATTCACAACAGGTTGCAGTAGAACTCCAAAACCTGATAAGTTCAGATTTTTCTCTAGCAATCCTCTAGAACTTTAGATACAGAACACATCCTATGCATGCATCACATGCCTCCCATTACGCATGCCCGTTTCCTTACCCACTACTAACACATTCATTCATTCGGACCTGGCAGACCACCAAAACCTGGGGGAGAAAGCACTTTCTGCCAAGCACTGGTACTGGCACAAAATAACATCGCTTTTGTAGAGAAAGCTACACTAGGCTAGCATTAGCGAGTTTCGCATGCCAGTCATAAGCCACAGCTACGCGTGCGCCATAACCACGACAACCAGCTGTGCTGCTCGGCCGGTGTTCCGCCGCTGTGCCAACTCGTGATGTCAAGCACCTCGTTAAGCAGCCTCACTGCGCATGCGCAAACCGTTCGCTAGCCCCTCCGTTACGCCGAGTCTCCGTCATCGCGTCTGACTTCGTATCATCATGTGACTAACTGTGCAGCTGAACATTTAAGCCTGAAAGTGCGTACTTGCTGGTCAGAGTGCTATGGATGAAGAAGCGAATGGTGAGTGCGCGTACAGTGTGCAGCATCTTCGGAGACAGCAGAAGCTGCGTCGGATGACTCAAAAATTATTGCTTTGGCGCGTCCGACAGCACATAAATTAAACACGAAAGGTTAAACATGCATCCAAGACGCCGGAAGAGAGGGAAGAATGTCTCGCCAAGCGGCAGTGTCAAGACGTAGACCGACAAAGATGAAAAGCCAAACTTCACTATGCATATCCTAGCCTAGCTGAGCTAAGCCACCGCTGAATTTTTCCCTCCCTGCATGCCGAGCGTGCAACAAGTGGCTAAGAAGTGTGCCAAGCATGCAAGCAGAGCTGTTACCTCGACACATGGCATGCGTCCAGAGAAGCTGGCAGCCGTGTAGCCGTACGTCACGTTGGCAATCAGCTTGAGGCTGAGCTGCTGTGCGTCCAGAACTCGCCGCAAAGCCTGCGCAAAAAAACAGGTGCCACAGCTGTTGTGCTATATCGGGTGGGTAAAGTCACGTCCTACAAAAACACACAACTCTTCATCATGAGGGGCCACCTCTGTGGTGTGGCAGTAACTGTGGCTCCTTAAACAGAAACTGATGTCAACCACACTGGGAAAAGAAAATGCACGTAAGTGCTTTTGTGCTACAACATTACAGATCTGCATTTCAGCTGGCTTCTTTGGCATCGGCTGCTACTTTTTCAGTAGTTTCACCACAACCTCACCTACTTTTCAGTAGTTTTCAGTACCACAACCTCACAACCTACTTTTTCAGTAGTTTCACCAAAACGCTTTCTACACACATGACAGTGCGGACTCACATTTCTGCTTATTCTCAGCAAGTGTGATTCCTATATGTTTTCATCTTTCAATGAGGCCGACAAGGACACACACACATAACAAATCATCAGAAATTTGATAATGGTTCACTTGAAATTACAGTCAACTGCAAAATTGTTGCGGTTACAATATTTGCAATGCTAACTTCGCTAGAAAATGTAAGAAAGTAGCGTGCTGCTCAGTACATAATTTGCAGACTCTGTTACTTTTGGTAGCCTTAAAATTTGTTGCCCATTTACAGTTAAACCTGGTTATAACAAAATTGTAAAATGTCCGCGATTTTTCGTTACATCCAGGTTTTCATTGCATGCACTTTTCGCATGAAGACCCAAAAGGACAATGTAGAATGAAAACCAAATTAAGAATTCATTGCAAGGGAAACCACCAACAGTAAATCAGAATTATTCGAAATCATAGAAGCGGTGAAATGCTTCGATATTGCGCTGATAGCGCGGCGCGACTGCAGCAGCAGCCTCTACCTCCTCTGCAGCTCGCGCGACACGTCTAAGCAAGGTAGTGTTGGTCTACGAGGGAGCGGGGAAAGGGGAAAGCAGGAACTATTGCAGTGCCATGTTCCTACAGCAAAAGCAGCGGAGACTGCTGCGTCTTTCAAGGAGATGCAGCGTTGGCGCTGTAACATGGCGCATTGTATCAACTGCGGTCGCTTGTTGCTATAGTAGGCATTCCTCTCACTTCAGTTCATGCTTTACTGTCCTGAAACCTGCGTGGTTATGCCAAGTTTTCAGTAACTCGGCACTAGCTAAGAGACAGTCGGTGCTCCAAGTTCGCTACATCAAGGTCAACCACCGCGACATATTAGTTACATAGAGTTTTCAAATACAGTAGACTCTCATTAATTCAAACTCGAATGGACCCCGTGATTTTATCTGAATCACAACACAGTCAATTTTTGGAAGATTATACATTCCGGTAGTGTGTATTATAAATCACCCTTTCTGTAATTATCAATGCCCAACTCGTCGTAGAAATACTGAAAATTAATTACAGTAAAAGCTCGTTAATTCGAACTTCACGGGACCGGGAAAAATGTTCGAATTATCCGATGTTCGAATTATCGAATGGCCTGGAAAAAACTGGCCAAAACCGTCTGTACTACGGTAAATGTACCGTATTTAGTCATTTAGTCGCGTAACGAACTCGCTCGCATAATGAACCCACCCAGCCCCGATTTGTGCCTACGAATCTGAAAGAAAAAAAAATAATAATAAAGGCGCCAGTCGTTAGCGAGTCCCTCTGTTTCGCGCCTTCATGGTCCATAACGCATTTCTTGGCAGTGCGCCAAGATGCTGCGCGGCGATAACGGCGTGTTTATCTTTTGACTTTAGCTCCCGCAGGGAGGGAAGCGAACTTGGCAAAGTGCCAGCGCTTATCCGGTTGTGCAAGCCTCCTTTTCAGTACGTTCGCTTTATCATGCTATGAGCGACTTGGGCGGGCGCCCCGTCTACTGGTCTACTGCCACTCTAATCATCGGAGCGAACGGTGCTAAAAGCTGGCATCATGATCGCGGCTGACTCGCGTGCTTCCGTTGACGACTGATGGGTGGAAGGATGGATGGCTATCGCAAAAAAAAAAAAAAGTTTAACCCATAGTGCCCGTCCGAGATCATAGCCTTTTATGGGCATTGGCTGGGACCGCGCCGACAGTACTTATCCCTATTTCCAAATTAACAGGGTTGGAATTAACGAGTATTTAGTTGCGAGCTACGGAGGTTGCGCAGAAGCGAGAGCAGGCAGCTGCCGCCGCGCGGCCATGCACTGACCTTGCCGCGGCCGCGTCCCCTCCCTTCAACGCCGCCGGCCGCCACGCCGGTCATGGCGCCATTTAAGTTTTACCCACTCTTCCATGGTTTTACTTGGTTCCTTATTCTGTCCCCGTTTTGGACGTGCGCAGCCTCTAATTATGCCTGCGGATCACGGAGGTGTTTCTTTACCCCCCCCCCCCCCTTTTTCTTTTTTTTGCCGCGTGATGTGCGCCAAGCCGCCCAGACGCGGTGGCGCGTAGTTCGAATTATCCGTAGCGGAACCGACCCGCGTTCGAATTAACGGGCTTTTTTATACACAGATCTCTATGGAGCTTGGCCGGACCAAGTAGTGTAGTTCGAATTATCCGAACATTCGAATTACCGAGGTTCGAATTAACGAGCTTTCACTGTATATAACAAGCTGCGGCAGCCGCGGAGCAGCGAGCAAGTGCTGAAAATTCCCAAACTTCGCGCTCGCACCATTCCTCTCCCGTCGAACTAAGCGCCGCCATCTGGGTCTTGCATTGTTTGTGAATTCTAGCGCTTTCTTTTTTCACCCTCGGTGATGGTGATGGTGGCGCAGTCGAGGCTTGGCTTGTTTTCGATTGGGAGCCTCGCGACAGCTTTCGAGTTTCCCGCGCTCAAATTCAATGCTGCTATTGGGCAAAGCGGGCGCTCCGCGAGAATGCAGCGGATCGGGCGACTGCTATTGGCTACTGCGCCCACTGACGCGTTGGTCTCCGTCGGCTGCCGGCTGCCTCCCCCATGTCGTCTGCTCTAGCTCTGTGCTCTTGTTGACTGTCTCTGTACTTCGTGCGTTCTGTTGGCCTTTCACATTTTTGCGATTGCCATATTTATGATCTTTCGTCGTGCCCTGAGAAAGGTTTCGAGCAACGTGTCAAAACGTCGCTCGATGCCTCGAGAAGCGACACATATTTGGTGCACAAAAGCGAAGGCCGTCCTCACGGCAAGGCGCGTCGCCGCCGACTGCATCGACGCCTGCCGCGTCCTAACATCTGTTACAGTGGATATAAGAACACCAATTTGCACCTAGTGGCAGTAAAGCAGTAAAATATTTTCCGGTGTGGACACGCAAAAGGTACGAATTAACCGAATGGACAGTTTGAATTAAAAGGCTTTTGAATACATGAAAGAATAGAGAGAAAACCAAAACTTTGAATGCTGTTGCTTATTTCTACTAAATGTAAAGACATTCACCTCTGTATATATGGACAGTTTGGTGCTTTTTAGCAGCATGGTGCAGCCAATATTCTTTGCAACAAGACTGGAAGCACAGCTCCCATAATTCTCTCATCAGGAATGGAGCCCTCCATTCCACAATGCAAGGCGAGACACCAGATTTCAGGGAAGATGTAATGCAGAAGGCGGAGCTAGAACCAACTTCATTCCAAACCACCAAAGCAGATACATTATGGCACACACAATCCAGTTCTCTCAGTACCACAAGTCCACAAACCTACATTTTCATTTTCCTGCCCCTCTCACAATGTTCTACAAGAGAAATTTTGGCTCAAGACCACCTCAGATTCTAGGCTGAAAGTAACACACAACCGGTAGAACTATTAAATGATTTGCACATTGTAAATCCCTTGCAAAAGAAAAGTAATATGGGAACACATGCAGGCCATTGGTGAGGTCCAAGCAGGAAGGGCAACAGCAGTGAACAATACAATAATGTAAGAAAATGACATGCAGAATAAGCAGAAATGAATTGGCAATGAACATTAATAGTGAAAGTACAATACAGTGATTTCAAACATGGCTCTGCACATTGTAAATCCCTTGCAAAAGAAAAGTTTATATGGGAACACATTTTCTCCAGCAAGGGGATTCAAAATGTCACTTCACTTTGCCAAGTCCATTGCACTACGGGGCAGATGGAAATGAGCACTTTCAAATGCGCTACTATCGATTTACAAGAATGCGCTGCGTGCAGCTAGACAATGCTGCTTGACCAGCAGCTGGAGGGAGGGACTGAAATGCTGAGAGAAACGAACTGTGCCATGTGAAGGACCTTCATGGGTCTGTCCACTCTGTCATGCAGAGAGCAAATTGTGGGCTTCCGTGTCTGCTTACCTGATCTGTGCAAAGGGACATGGCTTTCTTCACCATGAGTCTCGTGCCAAGTACTTCGTCCAGCATTCTGCACATGGGGAAAGAATTTTGCCTCAATGAGAACAAATGACAGTTGTCTTGTCTTGAAGGAATGCTAAGCAAAGTTTGAAAGAAATAAATGTGTGCGCAGTTGCGATTACTGCATACATTAAAGTGCACCCCACTAATGCAGATGCCCACCCTAGCAAGAGAGAAAAAAAAAAGAAAAAAAAAAAGAGCAAAGGAGCAAAGTTTTTCGTCACTGACCATCAAGGGGGATTCGGCACTTAAATTTACTTTCGTTAATTTATGCACGAAATGCAATTGCATTTAACACAAAAGTGCAATTTTTTCCTGCTGACTTTAGAAATTAACTTTATTTAAGCCAAGTGGTATAGCTGTTGAGTAATTACCATCAAATTCATAATAAACCCATTCTCTGGTCTTTAAATAATCAAGGATGAAGTTTGCAACACAGTTATTTGAGCAAATTCGCAAAGGCCTGTTTTTCTGTACAATAAAGCTTTAAGTTTCCTCTTTTTTTTTTTTTTTAATTCATAGTAGTCACAAAAATATGTTAAAACCCAGGATAAAAATTCATATTTCAAAATTTCTTATATTTAGATGGGACAAATGTTTAATATAATTAAACGGTGCGAGTTGAACCTAATCCTAAACTATTCAAAATTTCGGATATGCTTAAAAACCTCTATGAGAACCACAAAGCCGTACATATTGAGAAAGAAATCAGGCTTTGCTGGCCTTTGGCACATATGGCCATAATTTTATGTCATCTAATGCTTTTGAACATGGCGTACAATATCTCATTCGTATCAACACGGCACAATTGCTGCAGCTGTCCAAGTCTAGGGCCTAGAGAAACCAGAGTCAGGGATTTCATGAGAAAACATTGTAAGCTAAGGTATGACATAAGGCGTACCTTAAGGTTAAGATGGTACACCTTAACAAGATTTTGCTGCACAAGAACACACCTTACAAAAGTTGCCGACGAATATTTCAGGGCAAAAAGAATGCCATTCATAGAGTGGGAGAAAAAGATAAACGTCAGAAAAGGCTGTTCTCACTGTGGCAGCAGGCCTTTGCGAATCGAGGGCCGAACGAATGCCACGCCAGCCGGAGACACCGTGATGTGGTCCCGCAGGCTCTGAAAGAAATGCACAGCACCCCCTGTCAGTGCCACATATACCACTCCCGACTTCTCGGGAACACAGGGCCTTTACGAGGTCCAGTGCCTCAGCCAACAGGTTGCACCAGGTCACAACCCAACTCGGCCCTTCAGAAAGCTGCAGCTACAGATGAAGGCATCAATAAGACTTCCACAATGCCAGTTGGAGAGGCATCCTACCAAACCTGTTTAAACAAAGCTGTTCACATCTCAAACCTGACATAGCTCTGCTACGGCAAGAAACAGAAGCACCTATCACTAAAATACATTCAGAAATGGGAGTGAATGAAGTGTATGTTAATTCAAATTTCCTTCATACAAACTACTGGTCTATTCCATCTGCTGGTCCAGTTAACATAAAATCTGTTTAAAAAAAAAAAAGAAGCTACCCTTAATTCAAATTTTGCATACTTTAAGAGGTTTTAGGACTGTAGAAGGCAAAGACAGCTGAGACAGCAACATATAAAAAACAGTTTGTTTGTTTTTCTTTTCAACTGCAGACAGCTCTGGGTTCTGCCCTGTGCTCCTGGCCAATTTTCTATGCGTGTTTGTTTAGTCTCAGAAGACCTTAAATAAAACAGAACGTTAGAATGCCTTTACACGTACGCATTTAAAATACACAGTTCCCTACTAACACAGCTGACACAACCTCAAAACACTGCCAGACACCAACCTGTTCTTTCATGGCCATGGGCCAATTCCAATTGCTTCAGGAAGAATAGCTTGAGAAAGGTTGTCAGCCCATGACGAAAAGCTCTGCCACAGTCTGGGTGACATATACTTTCCAAACAGTCCTCCATAACAAACCTAAGCATCTGACCCTGATATACTTGCACCCGTTAGTGCAATTGTATTCACTATACTGGGCAAGTGCTCAACCATTGAGGCAGCGAAGAAGTTCAGGGAGCACTGGCCTACCAAGAAAGGTCCCTCTTGCCCCCCAACAGGGGATATAACCCTCACTGAAACTGCCTGACAAGCTGGTATTTCTCTCATAATGTATGGGTGGCAATGAACCCTTGTTCTCTTTATATCTATTTGCTATGTCCAGGTCCAACATATCTCGTTATATTGCACACAAGTACAGACAGCTGCAGTGGGAAAAGATTAACTAACTGACTGAAGACTGGTAGGAAACAATTTTCACTGGTGGCTCTACGGCACAGGAAGATGCCAATAATGAGAATGCCATGACTTTCCCAACCCTGTCTTGTGGAAGGTTCGGCAGAAAATGACTGCTTACAGATTTTTCTATACTTTCTTATTTTTCCGCCCAGCTGGTCACCATCACCTGTGCTAAGCTCTTTCCGCTAAGTCCCCAACGAGATCTACTTGCGCTCTACAGGAACACAATGCATATGCTCAAACAGTTGTGCTGCCACTGTCGACAAGTGGCAGAGAAATGCATGTTGTTTGTGATAAACGCAAAAACTAAGTACAAGACTTGCAATGCATTCTATTCAATATGTACAAACAGTAAGTTCTAGTATTTGACAGAACAATGTCTATGATTGAGATTTGCTGATCGACACAACAAGTTTGTCTTTTCACAGCCAAACTGCGCACTTTCGCCATTCCCTACTCAATCAAATTTTAATGCACATTTTACATACAGAGACGGAAGCAGACTCAAGCATTTTGGAGCAGCTCAGGCAGCGGTAATAAAGCCACTCTAGAGCAGCTTTGAAGCAACAAAATGAGAATTTGGGAGCATTCTAATTATTATTTCGGCATGTTTCTTGAGTCATAAGCATTTAATAACTGCAGTTCACTATTCCTGACAAGCAAATATATCGAATTTGATTCCATTTTATTCAAAGTTCAATGCTTTGCTGACAACGCAAGCATCTCTAACAAGAAAAGACAAGGCAGCCAAAACATGTAGAGATGTTTAAGATAACACAACTGACTTGAGCAGCAGTTTGAAACAGACTAGCAGCAAACAGAATACTTGCATCTACGCTTCTTACCTGCGAGTCAAGTTTGACTAAAAGGTTTTCACTATTTTGACTTGACAGATTCAGCAGATGTGGAGTCTACCCCTTCCATGCGCTCGAGCCCTACCACTGGTTAGGGGGTTCACATCAAAGAACAGCACATTTCCACCCCCATCTTGTGTATACCTTTACGATCCTATGCTTGTGCTGATAAATTTCCTGGCACTCAGCAATGCCTTCAGGGAGGATAGATGCCTTTTCCTCTAACTTCTTTACTTCCCAGCCTTTTGCCAGTGGCTTCCAAGTTTTCACTCGAGCAACAATGAACTTCCTTTATTTATACACCTTAGCGATAAGCCCTGTATAGCTTTCCAATACCCTTGAGAAGGTTTCTAGTGATCGGCACCTGTGGCGCCACTTCCGTGAAGTTGAAATTACGCTTTTGTCTGATTTAGGCTTGACAGAAATATTATTAACCCTTTGAGGGTTTTTGCCGTACATGTAGGGTGGCAGTTTTTCATTGGTAAGGGTACAGCTTCAATCCTCCTCATTCAATCCTCCTCTGTTTGAAATTCCGCCCCCTAATGACGATACATGCTCATTGGAAGGTGCTGCCACCTCCCAGGAATTACAAGAAGCATTAGAAATTTATTGCACTGCCTTCTTGGAAGATAACAGTCCCAGCTGCAGCGTGTGTCACCAGGTCTGCCTGCAACAATGCCCTTTCTTTCCTGGTTGCTGTTTCCCTGGGTGATGGGCAAGCCACACTTGATTTCTATCTTTATAGGTACTTTCATGCAGGGGATAAACAGAACTGATTCCTAGCTGCAGCCTGTCACCCAGTCCAGAGCCTTGCATGGTTTGAGTCCCCCACCCCCTTGCCAAAAGCTTTTTTTTAATCTTTATGGCCACTCTGGTAGAGCTATTTCCATCTTAATTGGGGCTGCTGCTAGTTTATCATTGATACTCATGAGGTATTCCCGTTCTCCTTGTTTACCGAGTTTCCTGAGGTTCCCCAGCTTGAAGTGTCGAGCGACGTTGTCTCCAAAATACAGTTCCTAATATTTTTTTTTACAACTTTTCCCCGACTTTACTCATTTTGTACTTTCAAAAACTGCAATAAAGCAATTTGACCATTTGGGAAAGTTTTTTTTTTTCATTAAATTTGACCCTCAAAGGGTTAACAAAAAGGCTCGATGGCAAAGTACTTGCTTGCTTTCACAGAAGAAGCATAGAACAACTTGTGCTGTTCTATGCAGCTGGACAAGTTTCCGAACAGGTTGAGGTAGCCTGCGGCTACTCTTTTGCTCGCCGTTCCCACTTATCCCTTCAACGGTGGTTCAAAAGGCTAGGAGAAGGTACTACGCCAAGTGCACAGGACATTCTTTCGTAATCAATTGCCTCCAATTGCTTGTGGCTTGCTTTAAATTTATCTTCAAACAAACACTCATTATCCTCTAGTATTCACAAACGAACATTTATTATCTCCATTCTTTTCTAGTTTATAAAAATTTTATGTGCCTTATGTCTCATTGCAAAACGCAGTATAACTCTGCCACCGGTGTGCTGTCATCATTCCAAATACAGCGACCCCTTAGCATGTACGCACGACTCGTGACATCCCACTGCCCTGCTGTGCTTCACGGCACTTAAATAGACTGCATCGGAACACATTTTTTGGTTGTCAATACAATTACCCACTGAGCGGCAAACACTTGTGCTCTACTAAATTTAATGGCAGAACATCAAAGCAGCTGGTTTGGAGCAGTTTTGGAGCAACAGTGCATTGTGGAGCAGGATAGAGCAAATGAAGCAGCACTTCCACTCCTGTTAATAACATTGCTTCTTGAGCAACCCCCGCTGCAAAAAGCAATGCAAGCAGCACTGGGAGAGTGCAAAAGCACCAAAACACCCGCTCAAAATTCAGCTTCCTGAGAGACAAAATAAAGAAAACATTTACACCATTATGCGTTCTCAAGATCTCTTACTTTTTATCAACTTAACAGGTGCCCTTTCACAAAGATGAAGTTAAATTATAGTACCTACACAGCAACTATTACTGTGCTAATTAAGCTTTCACCTGCTGATACCATTAGTCAGTGACGTCCTTACTCACCAACATAAAAAGAAAAAAATTAGAAAGGCATTGCTTGTACCACAGACTATATGTATGTAAGTCGAACCTCGATATAATGAACCTCAGTGTAACAAAATTCGTGATGTAACAAACTTTTTTTTTATTTCACAATCTCTACCCCATTGAAAAACATGTATTTTTATTCGCAATTTAACGAACAAATTTCATGCCGCATTTTCGATTTAACGAAGTCCTCGCACATCGCATGCATGTACCAATAGCCACCTTGACAATTGGATGAGAACTAAAACTCCAGCCGTGACACACCGCATTTGAAATCTGCCCTTTTACGCGGCAATTTTGCTGGCAGTCTGGGATCTAATAAAATGATGACAGGGGCATACCGCCGTGCCATCCGAAGCGTGCATACAAAACCCACGATGTGGAAGTTTTAGGACGCGTCACGTCATGATGTCACTGGCCAAATGACGAAGCGCTAAGAAAAATCAATGCAAGTTTGAGGGGAGAGTTCAATACGCGGGGAAAAGTTTATATTCCTTCCTTCCTCTTTTTTTTTTTTTATGAGTCGTATATCCCAGCCATCAATCATCAAAGAAACCACGCGGTCAGCTGCGATCATGACGCCGGCTTTCAGCATCAGTCGCTTCAAAATGCACTTGCTGTTATCACAGATTCCAATGATCGTGTGGCAGCGGACGGTGCCCACCCCAATTGTGTGATAAAGTGAACGTACTAAAAACCAGGCTTGCACAACGGGAGGAGCCAAGCAAGCCACCACAGGCTCTCCTCTCAAGGCCACTGGTGCTCTGCCAAGTCCTCTCCCCCGCCAGCACCCCACCACTAGGGCTAATACCAAGAGACACACGGTGATGTTCACGCTGCCAAGAAATGGCCTGGCCTGCGACGGCGCGAAACGAAGGGATGCGCTAACGACTAGCATTTTTTTTTCTAAGTGTTCTCAGTCGCAAAAATGGGAGCTGGGATTTGATACAAGTAAATATGGTACGCGCACGTGAAGCCTAAGGAAGACTGCCGTGCCCAAGGCAGCCGCACCGGCGATGCGGACATAGACTAATCTAGTTCACTATAATATGATAGCGTCCCCGTTAAAGGGTTGAAGTCCATGGATTAGCTGATCTAGAGACTTGTCTCTGTTCTGTTTGCAAATATTAGATGATGATGATGAAACCAGTGGCAAATCTAGCGGCGGTTTTGCACACGCGGAGAAAAATTATGCGTTTTCTATCACTCATTATGTGCTTCTGACATAAAATAACATCCTTTACCCTTGTTAGCACTAATATTGAAGAATTTCTCACTTATTTCATGAATTCATAATTTACAAGTTCCCAACAGTGTTCCATGAACCTGTTATTCATTCAGGCAGCTAAAGCATAGCAACCTCAACATAACAAAATTTGCAATTTAACGAAATTTTCGGCTGCAAGTAGGACTTCGTTATATCGAGGTTCAACTTATATGTGCCAATCAACGGCAACACAAGCTCTGAGGTTAATGCTCAATGTGTGGCCTGGTGCAAGTTGGTGCAACTGAGCCCTTGTTGTCTGAATGTTGTTTGTTCACTCCTAACAACACGGCTTGGCTGCATGAAGCAAATTAGACAAGTCCAGTGCTCATTGATGACCTAGACTCATCTCTAGATTTGAGGAGAGGAAAGGCATGTAACTGGCTCGCATTGTTGGTAAACAGGTGAGACTATGAGGAGGGGGAATGTAGAAACTAAATGCCAACCTTGCCAGTTAGGCTCTTTTTCTTTTTACCAAACCCAGCAGAGGGTCCGAAACGGAAATAAGGCTAAGCTGAGGACCAGAGAATCTATATGCTCCATTTCGATAGCTGTTTGCATCTTTACGGAAGATAAGGGAGGCCTGAGTCAATCCAGATCACCATCACCATCATCAGCCTGACTATACCACTGCAGGGCGAAGGCCTCTCCTATATTCCTCCAATTAACCCGGTCCTGTGCGAGCTGCATCCACTTGACCCCTGCGAACTTCTTAACCCCATCCGCCCACCTAATTTTCTGCCGCTCCCTGCTACGCTTTCCTTCCCTTGGAATCCAGTTTGTTACCCTAAGCGACCATCGGTTATCCTCTCTTCGCACATGTCTTGCCCTTGCCCATGCCCATTTCTTCTTCTTGATTTCCACTAGAATGTTAGTAATTTGAGTTATTTCTCTGACCACTCTGCACGCTTCCTATCTCTTAATGTTATCCCTACCATTTTTCGTTCCATAGCCCTCTGCGTTGTCCTCAACTTAAGTAGAACCCTCTTGGTTAGCCTCCACGTCTCAGCCCCATAGGTGAGTCCAATCCAGATAGCATACATTCAAAGACGTGTGTTCCTGCTGCACTTCTGAGTTGTGGCTGATAAGTAAGTAGCTTAGCCAGATCATCCTGATAAGCCCAGGCTGCCCTTTCGCAGAGCTTCAACCAGCCCATGAAACAGAGTGTAATTTGCTTCATGCAAGCAGGTCATTTGTTTCCTAACCTACACCGCCTCCAATTTCAGCCTGCTTCTCCCGCAGAAAAGGTAGCGGCATAAAGAGCGCAGCAGCAGGAATGTTGGGAGGCAATGCCCACCACTTACCCGGGCAAAGGTCAGCGGCACCTCTAGCGTGGAACAGCCAAAGGGTGACGCACTGAAATGAGGGCAGAGCGCCACACGGGCTTAGAATCATGCGGTTCGCTGCCATGCACGCCATGCAAAGCTTCTTTATATCGAGCCCAGCATGCTGCAATGTAAACATCGCAGCCTGCTGAATGAAGGCAGCACAGAGCTAGCTTTGTTTTCAGAAAGACCAGCATCAAGCAGAAACTAGGCACACTCAAGGCACAGTCAGTGAATGACACAGACAGAGACACAACACATGCATTTTGTGGAATGCCTGGGCAAGCTGCCTACCTGTCGTTAAAAGTGTTTGCTAAAGTGAAAATCTAGGGCTGAAATTTCAAATTAATACCGAACAGTCATTATCCACCAATTCAACCGTCATTATGCAAAGAAAATAATTCAACTTTCAAACGCATATGAACACTGCACTTTTCGTAAAAACCATGGGCCTTACTTATGTCACAACGGAGCATCACAGTTCATTGGTACCAGCCTCTCTACGGGGAAATATCGACAAAGATGAAATCAGCAATTGTACCATTCATTACACAAACTGCAGTATTTCCAGCATAAACAGGCAATTTTCATGCCATCCAATGCAAAGCTAAGCCTGTTTAGACGACTCTGATATAACTTCTGATTGGCAGACAGAGGTTTATAGAAGGGCATCCTAACAGTATCCCCGTCCTCCTCACCTGCCCAGGCTTTCGATGCGTCCCAGGCAAGTGGAGAAACAGTAATTATGGGCGATGATGACAGACGGGTAGAGGGACTGGAAGTCGAGCACCACTACGGGGTCCGTGTAGAGCTGCGCCCGCGGCTCCAGAACCAGTGGAATGAACTCGGGTGCCCGCTGCTTCGCTCGCTGCGCTGTTGACGGGCTGAGGGCGACCATGCGACGGCTGCGCACCAGCCGTAGAAGCATGGACTCCACCCGAAACTGGACAGGGTAGAAAGAAATGCATGCGTGGTGAATGGTCGGTGGTCCTTGGAGCACTCTTGGGTTCTCTGAGCACCCAACGTTGTTATCCCCTAAGTGTTGCAAAAACATGACTAACAAACGTGAGGGTCATCTTTAGGAGGGAAAAAAATATAACAGTAAATGAATGCAAGATGAAATACATGGCCGCAACAGATTGAAAGTTTGCAGAATTAAACAAAAGTATCTCAAAAACTAGCTTCCCTTTGCCTAGTGTTCATAAGACGGCCATGCAAAGGTTTCACATGCTCCTTCCTCTTCAGAAGAGAAGGCCGCACTATTGATGATGCACCTCATTGTAAAAATGAAACCCTTTCAAGGTGTCACTGAATAGCCCAGTGTGTCATGTCTCCCAGAAATGAGCGAGTGTTCTCAGTAGCATATAAAAGATGTCGCCTTAGATGCAGAGTGGCTGAAAAATTGTTTATAGCCTCTAATTTCAATGTCATCTAGAGGTAGAAAGATGACAACAAAAGCAGGAAGACCATGCACCAAGACAGGGTTACCCCCAAAAAGAAAGATACGAAGGTCATCATATCTGCACGCTGTATTGCGTACTTGTATTGTACATTGTGTGTAACTAGCTGAAGGGTTTGCAGGAATTTTAACTTTCAAGGCCCTGATATAATAATTACAAGGACTTCAAGCGACGTAGTGTTTAATACCTGGGACGGAAAAAAACGGCTTCGAAAACATAACCCTAAATTTTATTCAAAAGGAAAAAAAAAAAAAGAGATACGGCATACATCGACTTGAAACACACCAGTAACTTAAACATAACATTTTTCAGTTCCTTAACACTCTGTAACCCTTACTCAGTGTCATAATACAGGTGACCGCACTAACCGCTAGTAATAAACTGCATTTAGTTAAAGGCTACTGACGAATTAAATCAAGAAAGCTCTTGCATCTTTCCTTTTGCAGTCTTCCAAAGACAGTTTGATTTTCACGCTATATGTGATGTCATTTGTGACCTTCGGTTTTTCTGCATGGCTGTCAGCAGATGTCAAGTCAGCAACTGCCTTGACTGCAGAGTTTCATGTTTCTCTTATTCCTTTAGGTACGCTTAGTAACAGTACCGTGTGGCTGAAACATGCTTCTGCAGCCCCTTCGAAATCACAACTTTAAGCACACTGCCAGCCTTCTTCTTTACAGTATGAAACAATTCTCTGGAATGTGCAAGAAAGGTCATGTTTTCGATGAAGGTTTGGCGATTAACGCTAAAATACCTTTTAAAGTAGTCTTCCCATTGCTTAATACAGTTGAACCCGGATATATCGAACTCGAAGGGGATCGCAAAATAGTTCGATATATCGATAATTCGATATACAAAAATCGGCTTGTGACAGCACTTACGATGCCAAAAAACGATACCGCATGTGTCGCGTAATCAACCCACTCGCATAATGAACCCACCCTCCCCTTTTGCACCCGAGAATTTGAAAAAAAAAAATGCGTTAAGACCAGCTCGCTCACATGCAAGCGATTGAGCGATTTCAGCGACGAGCGGCAGCGGCAGAGCGAAACATTTCAAACTTGTTGGAACTGCGTCCCTCTTGCCGCTCGAACCACCGCGACAGCTCAATACAAGGTTTCTGTGTCGCTGCGGCAGAAATCGCGCGCGTTTTCGCTTGCATGTGGATGGCGCGCGTCACTCCGCTTCGGTTGTTGCATCCAGCTTATTTCTTGGCAGCGTACGTCAGGGCGCGTTTATCTTTTTATAGCTCCTCCGGTGGCGGGGAGCGAACTTGGCAGAGTGCCGTGATGGCTTGATTGCACAAGCCTGGTTCGATTTATCACGCCGTGCTTGGGGCGGGCGTCATGATCGCAGCAGCAGACGGCGTGCTTCCGTTGATTCATACATGCAAAAATAAATGGCTCCCGCCAAAAAAAAAAAAAAAAGCCTGCCGCTTCTTAACGTCCGCAGCCGCCATATCTTACGCTACATCGAGCGTACAGCACAACGATAAAAAAGGATGACTCTCGCAAAAAAAAGAAAAACAGAGAGAGCTGCCGCTTCTTAACGTCCGCAGGCGCCACAGCCACGTCAGCCGCCACGCGCAGAGGGTTCGCAACACACGCTGAAGAAAGCGTCCGACGTCTGTCTGAAAACGGGCTGAGCTGGCTTGGCGCATGCGTAGAGCGTGCTGAAGGAGAGAGATAGCTCGGCAAAAGAATGGGCACACCCACGCACATGGCTTGCAAACGTCACGTGTTGGCGCGCGGGAAACGATAACTGCAGATGCGCGCGCCTTTGGGGAATGGGCGCGGCGCTGTCCAGAACTGTCCTCCCTCATTCCTTCCGCGCGTGGCTTGAAAACGTCACGCGGCAAACGGCCAAGGGTGATGCGATCGTCTTTGGGGAAGGCACACTTTCCAGTGCGTGGTGCGGAGTTCGATATATCGAACGACCGGTGAAATTGAGTTCGATATATGACGCGGCTTTCCTATACTTTTACATGGGATTTTCAAGGGGATATTCTGTGAGTTCGATATAACCAAAATTCGATATATCCGGGTTCGATATGACCGGGTTCGACTGTATAAGGAGAACTTTGACTACTCTAAAGAGGTTTGAAGAGAAGTTAGCATGGAACTTCAAAAGAATAAAAGAAACATGCCGAAATGTTGTCAAATAATCCACTAAATAATGAGAGAGGCTTAGTGGACTGTGCGAGTGTAGTGAGTGAGGGGCTACAATTACTGATACCAATCGAAATGGATTGATTTTCAGCCATGCAACACGACCTGACACTCAGCCAAAGCTGCTTGCTAACAGTGTAAAATTCAAGGACTTTTAAAAAAGTGCCTTCAAATTTTTCGAGGGTTTTCAAGGCCTTGAATATGAGGTTTTAAAAACCAAAGAATTTCAGTGTTTTCAAGGACTGCTATGAACCCTGCAGTTGTCTCCAGTGATAGGTTTCCCTCTGCAGCAATGTAGTGTAGCATGCTGGTCACTTTAGTTTGAACGTCTGAAGCTCAGGGCTTCTACCGGTCGACCTACATGATGTACCAGCCTTTAATTTCTTTATTTACCTTCATGTGCCAAAGTTAGGAGCTGGCCCGTATGTCACACAAACCAATATATGACTTAAAAAAGTACAGTCTAACATTACAACACAAGAGGGAACATATGGCTTCTAAAATTGGTAAAAAAACACATTACATCTGAGTGAATGCCGCCTTTACTGATGCACGCCCCTCCACCTCGTTCCTTTAGTGTCTTCATTTTCAGGCCAATCATACTGCCGACAACGACACCAGTCAGTATATCAAACAAACCTGGAAATTTCTGAGCTGTCATGCGTCTGCACGGGTTTCTTTGCATGCGTATCAGGTGAGAAGGGAAGCCGATACACGCGTGACTCGCCACCACTGTTTTGTGGGGAGTTTCCTAGAGGACGACAAGATCCTGAGCTGCAGTGCTTGCAATGCGCATGTGACTGTCACTGACTCTTCACAACCACTGCAGCCAGTAACCGGGGCATGGGTAGAAAGCTGGGCTAACAATTTTAACGCAACACTTGCCATACAGAACAAGGAAGTGGGCCAAAGAAGACAGAAAAGTTCCAAATGTTGCATTAACACCCTTCAGGGATACGGAAATGCCCCCTCATACAAGCTGTCTGATGTCGAGAGAAACAAGAACATATCACAGTGCAGGAAAAAAAAAGAAAAGCACCATGCCTCAGGCAGCAAAGCATGAAAATGCCTCACATACAATAAAAGTCCCGCCTGCAGGTTGGATTAAATGCCATGTTACACATTCGTAGGCCTTTGCAGAGCCAAGACACTACCCTTGCCTCATCTTCCCCCCTCTACAACTGCCACAGTGTATCGTAAAAACCCACATAATACGATGCTTTTTCCTAATTTTATCATGTCAGGTTTCCCACCTTGAATTATATGCAGTTTCGAAGGAACTCCAGCCTAAATTCGCAGTTCAGCTCTCGTTATTATTCAGCGTTATCAGCATCAGGCTTACAGTGAAAAAGAGCGCCATCTAGCAGTGGAGTTGACTGTTCAGAAGCTTCCCCTGTTTCCCCATACTGATCCCGCGCCCCTCACGACCACAGCATGACCATGTTGCTCAAGATGCATACGTGACCGGAAGCCGGTCGACTACAGCTTGCACGATGTAGGAATCGTGAAAGCCGCACTCAGCACTTTGCACGGGTCTCTCTCAGGTTTCTCCAGCTATGCTCGTCACGACCTACAGCCAAATCACGGATGCCTGACTAGCATTCCGGGGATTGCACTTTCAAAATATGCGGGATAATGAACAAGTTTAGAGGTACAGAAGAAGAGCTTCTATGGAAAGATGTCTCTAGCAAGGGACTTTCAGCAGACGAATACATCTAACGACGACAATTGCTAGAACCTTTCTGGGACGCACACGCCGCATGAGGTGCTAGCGGCAAAGAGGCGCAATCGTGACACATGCTAACTGCGTGCAGCTCGTGCACTGCCATCCGACATCCGAGCTGGAAGCGGCCTACTGGTTTACAACAATCGGAGGACCATACATTGCGGCTTTCACAATTGCCAGGGTGAATGTGACCAGCTCTTCTCTTCCCGGTGTGTGAAATTTTCTAATCAAGCGTGTCGGCGTGAGAAGGGAAGCGAACCAGCAATCAGTACATAAACACGAGTGGCGCTATTTGACACCTGACGTGGGGTGGCATTAAGACATGAATGCACGAAGCGCATACACCTCGTGAAGCTACCGCTAAATTTAGTGCAAATAAATACTTCTGTTGAGTGGATGAAAACATGTTTTCTCCATTTTTGCTACCGTGAAATTACATCCCGTATTACATGACAGTCTGTAACTGCACATGGGTTTTTACAATAACTTTACAATTAAAAAATTCGTCTCCATTTCTTTCTAACTCACTGCCTATTCCAAAGCACCTATGCTATAACTGAAGAAAGGCATCCCAGTGGTCTGATGGGCGCACCTGCGATCCACGGCTGAGCACCTCGAGGAACTGGATGCCGTAAACGCTGGCCATCTGGCTTGTCTTGCCAAACACGTTGAGCTCGTCCAGCAGCTCCAGGTTGCCCCGGGCACGCAGCACATAGTGCTCCACCACGCGCCACCTGCACCCGCAGAGGTGGATAATTAACGAGACCCGTTAACTCTTTCCTTCGAAGGAACTACTTGCCACATAAAAGCATCCCCACTGGCACACCGCACTGACTTTTTCAAGACAAGAGCCCAAGGGCTTTGCAATTCTAAGCCTTGTGGCGTCTATGGAAGCCTCAATTTTCGGTGGGGCAGATACAAGCATTCCTCTTCTCGGCAAGACACGCAGTGCTGGCCCAGAATCAAACGACTGGGGCTCTACGCCCTTTTGGCAGAACCTGTACAAATAGTTTGGGCAGTGTAAACAGCCAAGACACTGCTGAAATGTTCACACGAGAGCAATACGTGCTGGAACAAACATCACCCTTTACCCCATTCCTGCCTCTATAAGCTGTACAATCTCACACAACAGTAGCCACAAGACAACAACAGAATGCCGGGTATATTGTTAACCTCGCTCAGTATAAACCAGTTTCACTTCTACAGGGGTGACACAGCAGAAATAGAATTTGCAGCAATTTTTGGAGCAGCAAAATCTTAAGTTTTGGAGTAGTAGTCTATATTTGGAGCTCACATGAAAAAAAATAAAAAAGAAAACTGCACTTTGCAGCATGAATTCAAACTTGGGAGCTGCTAAACAGGGAAGAAACCTCACTTTCGGCACAAAAAAGAAAAAAAAATTCGAGCCATAAAACCGAGGAGGTTAACTTTTCAAATTTCAGGGACCCAATAAAAATGAAAAAAGCTAGAGAATATGCCTTTCTTTCTTTGCATCTGGCGTGGTCATGGGATCTTATCTTAACTGCTTGCAACACTCATACAACAATGTTTTACTGTCTGCGAAATCCACTGCATGTGTCATGCAAGGGCAGCTAAAGAAGAGCCCAATTCAAAGCCGTGACTGCGATCCATATGTGCACAAAAGCGAGTGCAGTACAAAAGTAAACTTAACAAAAAACAATGCTGATTCAAAAGCAAACGAAAAAAAATAGTTCATTTACCTTAGTTATTCTGGAATATTGTGCAGCAGAAGGGCGTTTTAACAGGATTGTGTTGTGTCTCAATGATTAAACATTATTTTCCTGCGTTAATCAGGCAGCCATGCTTCCAAACCCCACCCTGCATGCGTGCTTCACAGATGCGACCTTCTTAATGTAATGCTTTTATTAGTGATGGCATTGAATACAAATCACACTTTGTACTACAGTTTGGCATAAAAATCATTGAAAGCACTGCAGTATCTGCAGTGGAGAAATACAAAACATTGCGCACCCCTTATCGAACACAACCAGCGTTCCGTTGAACCCATCAAAGTTCATCAGCGTTCTATAATTTGATTACAGGAAAGGAAAGGCACAATATCTGTCACACCTGAAGTCCCTCGAAAAGGTCAAAAGTCAAATCGGCTTTAGACATCGGCTTTTTGCAAGAATGTGAGTAGTAGTGCTTCAGCGCTAAAAAGACAAAAAGTGGCGACCAAAACGCGAAGGAGCAAATGCCGAAACAGGATATGAAATCGAGTAGTAAACAAAAAAAACTGACGAGCGAGCGCTTCTTCAGCCCGTGATTTGCTTCCTATGGGGACTGGCCATGACTCGGTCTTTGTGACTAGATATTTTTATCAAGGGGGGGTGGGCGATGGCTCAGGATATTAGACACATATCTCGTGCACAGAACAGAAATTATAGTCGTATTTTGATGCTCCAGCATCCGTAAATGTTAATTTTGGCTGTCTTTGGCTCCACTGCAGTGTTATGGAATTCAAAACCTAAGGTTGCTGCGCGTTTTCCGACCCGCTGACGCCTGAAACAAATTTCACATGTACAACCTCAATTTATATTAGCACTAACACAGAAGCCATAACTGCTGCAACTCCTGCACTACTTGATGACGAGACCGCATAAAAACAAGCTTAATAAAATACCAAAAACTTTAAGAGCCGCACAAAAAACTAGAGGTACTTCCATTAAAGGCATGCGGTGCTTAAAACACTGTTGGAGTATTGCTCCAAAATCACATATACTACCACAGCCGTTTTTCGCAATGCGACGCAGTATCAGTGGTGCATCGTTAAAAACAACCCCTCTGCATTACGGGGATGCTTACCCGCACTTACTGCGGCCTGTGTATTGAAGCATCCTCAAACCGTAACGGTTCAGCGTATTCAAAAAGCAGAGGAAGCACGTGGATGCATGAGAGAAAAATATGAGTAGGCGTTAAAACCACAGACGTTATTTCAAAAAAAAAAAAAGAAAAAGGGCCAGTGATACACACTGCAGTGTCTAAAACGTCATGACTGGCCATATCACGGCTGCATAAAGTTGTCCCTGAGTATGGTAAACAACTTTTGCGGTTAGTTGGAGCATTTTGGCGCAGCATGGCACAAATTTAGCAAATTTCACATTATGGTGCAGAAATATGCACCCGTATCAAAATGGCACAACTGGCGCAGCTATTGCACCCCCGCTTTTATGAGGCAGCGCTCACGTACGTGAAACAAGAAAGACTAATAATTTACACCAAAAAAAAAGCACAAGGAAACGTTTGTTTCTTTTGTTTTGGGGCCTTAGGAGAGGCTATTGCTGAATAAAAAATTACAGTAAAAGCTCGTTAATTTGATCACATTGTCATGGGACGACGAGGACAAAGCGCTGTGCTCATGTGTGGAATGTGGGGAACGTGAGGACGACAAAGTGTGTGTGGTTCGTGCAGGGCGCCACTGGCCTGGAGTTGTTTGCCTGTGGTCAGCTACCCCTTTCTAAATACAGTTGAACCCGCTTATATCGAACCCGGATATATCGAATTTTGGTTATATCGAACTCACGGAATATCCCCTTAAAAATCCCATGTAAAAGTATAGGAAAGCCGCGTCATATATCGAACTCAATTTCGCGGGTCGTTTGATATATCGAACTCCGCACCACGCAGTGGAAAGTGTGCCTTCCCTAAAGACGATCGCATCACCCTTGGCCGTTTGCCGCGTGACGTTTTCAAGCCACCCACGGAAGGAATGAGAGGGGACAGTTCTGGACAGCGCCGCGCCCATTCCCCAAAGGCGCGCGCATCTGCAGTTATCGTTTCCCGCGCGCCAACACATGACGTTTGCAAGCCATGTGCGTGGGTGTGCCCATTCTTTTGCGGAGCTCTCTCCTTCAGCACGCGCTACGCATGCGCCAAGCCAGCTCAGCTCGTTTTCAGACAGACGTGGGACGCTTTCTCCAGCGTGTGTTGCGAACCCTCTGCGCGCGGCGGCTGACGTGGCTATGGCGCCTGCTGACGTGGCTATGGCGCCTGCGGACGTTAAGAAGCGGCAGCTCTCTGTTTTTTTTTTCTTTTTTTTTTTTTCGAGAGCCATTCTTTCCTATTGTTGTGCTGTACGCGCAACGTAGCGTAAGATATGGCGGCTGCGAACGTTAAGAAGCGGCAGGCTTTTTTTTTTTTTTTTTGGCTGGAGCCGTTTATTTTTGCATGTATGAATCAAGGGAAGCACGCCGTCAGCTGCTGCGATCATGACGCCCGCCCCAAGCGCGGCGTGATAAATCGAACCAGGCTTGTGCAATCAAGCCATCACGAGCACTCCAGGCACTGCCAAGTTCGCTCCCCGCCACCGGAGGAGCTATAAAAAGATAAACGCGCCCCGACGTTATCGCTGCGCAACATCTTGGCACGCTGCCAAGAAATGAGCTGTGGCTGCGACCACCGAAACGGAGTGACGCGCGCCATCGACATGCAAGCGAAAACGCTCGCGATTTTCTGATTTTTTGCCGCAGCGACACAGAAACCTTGTTTTGAGCTGCCGCGGTGGCTCGAGCGGCCAGCGGGACGCAGTTCCAACAAGTTGGAAATTTTTCGCTCTGTCGCTGCCGCTCGTCGCCGAGATCGCTCAATCGCTTGCATGTGAGCGAGCTGGCCTTAACGCAATTTTTTTTTTTTCAAATTCTCGGGTGCAAAAGTGGAGAGTGGGTTCATTATGCGAGTGGGTTGATTACGCGGCAAATACGGTATCGTTTTTTCGCATCGTAAGTGTCGTCACAAGCCAATTTCTGTATATCGAATTATCGATATATCGAACTTTTTCGCGATCCCCTTCGAGTTCGATATATCCGGGTTTGACTGTATATGTTAATACATCCACTCTTAATGTGCACGCAACAAAAAAAGACGTCATCTCACGGTCATCGAACATCTCTCTGTTCTCTGTTGTCATCAGCTTGCCACCCCGTAACAATACTATTACAGAAAATCTTGACTGCAGATGCAGCCCCAACCAACACACATGTAAGTCTATGTTATCACATGCTTGCTAATTTGGACATTATAGGTTTCCCGCTGGTTAACTCAAAATTGACTGCTGAAGGAAGGCCATATACAGGAATGAGTGCAATAGTAAGCTGTCGCCAAAATGGCCCTACCCAAACCTGAAATGCATGCTGCAGTGCTGCCCAAGCATTTCTGGCATACATGCAACAGCAGTCCTGCTATTGAACTAACGGTCCCCCCTCCCAAAAGTTTGATCACTTAGTTCTGGCACTGCGTTTCTGAGCTCCATGCCAGCCAGCAGGAATGGCAGCTTGACCAGCCAGCATCACTCAGCCAACGTAACAAATCTGAGCATCGTTTCAGAAGCTGATCGGTGCATCACTGCCGTGTTCTTAAGTTCAAGAATAACTTTTTAGGTTCAAGAATGGGAACGCTGTGCCACCAGATAATGTCTCAGTGGCCACAAACGATGCATCCGACTACGGTTTGCACGAGTGACTGCTTGTCTACTATTGTTATGAATATGTGATGCAGGTACTAACAACTAAATAAATAAATAACCTGCAGCTTAAGAAAGTGACTTCAAAGCAACAAAATATACCACTGTGGGTCGATTTCTGGCCATATTAGGCTGTGCAGTGGAGGGAGAATACACTGAGAAGTAAATGCCCATCCATGCAATGGCAGCCCCTTTTCCTTCAAGTTGCTCCGTGCCCCGTGTGTCCATCTGCACTTTCACCTGCAGCAAAGCACTCGGCGACATTCAAATGGAATAAAGACAGGTATAGAAATGAAAACCTTATGCCTGTACCTTGACTTGCACGAGCACAGCTCCTCTTGCCCCCTTACTGCTGCTGGTTGCAGCCCACCCAACCATGAACTCAAACCCTGCTCACTCACCTAAACAAGTCCTGGCTGAACCATTCAGAGAGTGTGCGGAACGAGTAGAGGGGCACCCGACGGTGCATCACGTGGTAGTAGGCATTCTCAAAGGTGTAGATGTTCAGGGTAACCTGCACACAGCACCATCACTCGCAATCAGAAACGTCTGCAGGTTTTCTCGGCAACGGTCCTCACTAGCCAGAAAACGAAAAATGAGCAAAGAGCTAGAACAAAAGGCACAAAGCTCATTAGTCAAAACTTAACCAGCCTGGGAGAGTTTTGGGGTGTCTACAAGAAAACTCTGAGAAAGCTCTGCGAAAACCCAGCACCGTATTGTGGCCCCGAGGTGTCTCAATCGAAAACGTTCGATGGCAATGTTCTTCCGATTACGTGGAACTTCGGGAGCCATGGTGTCCTCGTCAATGAGCTCCAGCGGAGGAGTGGAATGAGTAAACGCTCCCCAAGAGCAGGTGGAATCGCTGTGCCCCAGAGTCCAAAGCAACAATAAAACTTACACAAACATACAAAGGAACTAGAGCTGAGAACTCAAATTGCATCACAATACTTCTCGAAGAATCCTAAGCGTCATAACAGTTTGTTTTCCTTTCTTCCCTCGTGACTTCGCCACCCTTACCTCCTTGCGCAGGATGCGCCAGACACTGAGCAAGATGCGCCCCACAAACTCCTTGCGGCCAGGTGGTGGGGGAGCACGCGACAGCCGCGCATACAGGTCCAGCTCCAGCCGTTCGGCCCGTTCACACAAGTAGCCCCATGAGGCACGCTCCGCATCATAGCCCAGCAGCACGTCAGGGTCCCACCTGCATATGCAATGCTCACTCATTGCTGCAAAGCCCCTCCACATGGTGCGTAACTCCGATCTCTCAACGGTAGGGTCACCTAACTTCTTTCTCCTCAATGTTTTTATGTCAGCAAGTTAAACGGTGATTGCAACTCAGAAGCCTCTTTGAAAGCAACCTAAAGGTAACACACAGCCACTGAAAGCGAGAAATTAAATATAGAGTGAAGGCTCCCACACCCCAGCATTTGATGTCGCCTCCCGGCTCGTTCACGGGTGGTTTTACGCCTACTTACATATCAAAAACATCACAGAATGCAACCTAAAATAAAATATAAGAGAATCCCATGGAAGATGCTAGTAATTTATTTTATTGTTGTTAACAGTACAAGAAAAAAAAGAGTACAGAAAAAGAATGTGATACGAAGTGTATTCAAATTCAGTTTCCAAACGCAGTGTTAATCCATTATGCCACAGAAATGACGGGAAAGGCGGGCTTTAATTGCGCTCTTCATTGCTTAATAATATTTCTGCTATTTGTCACCAGGCGATGCTGCTCAGAGGACCCTACCACTGAGAGAACCAAATCATGCCTGTAAACACCCTTTCTCAAGCAAATCTGGCTCCAAAATTACAATTTCTGTTTCCTTTCACAAATGCCAAGCCAAGCCTCCCATGAGCAAAACAGTGCCAAAGGGAAATATATATCACAGAAACAAAACTTAGCTGGATGAGTTAATTCACACTGTGTTTTCCTTTCTATGCCCTGTCTGTGGAATTATAGTTGGTATTGTAAGATCTCATTTAATAGCTGTTCTGTCATCCAATGTTTCTTATATAGAAGAGCATATGTATATATTATGCAAAGAAATGAGGCAGGGGGGGGGGGGGGGTGATTAGTATGAGGATGTAGCTGATACTAGACAGGGTTAATTGAGAAATATGGGAGAGGTTCTCACTCATTAGTTGGTGCAGTCAAGCTAATGACGATGTATATTACGAAACACACATCTGCTGCATACCAATGTAAGTGTGACGGCAGCAGCCCTTTATCTAGATTTTTTTTTTTTTTGCATTAAATACACGAGCCACAGGAAGTCACAATAGCCACGAGACTGCACTAAGCCACTCTCCCTCGCTCCTCCAAGTTCGCAAAATGCAGCATTCATTCAAGAAGTGATGGAATGGAACACATAATGGTGCACTATTGTTTATTTATGCAACTTTACCCTTGTCCTTCCTCAGTAAAACAAATTCTTGTTAATTTGACCTTCCAAGTTGTGCGTGTAAAACACTTACTGGATGGGATAAATGGAAGATAGCTGGACAGGCCCTCATTCCTGGAACCCATTAGATTGTGACACCACTCTCGCCCGATAAATATCCTGCTCACTCTTCCTCCCATCCCCACTACTCTTCCTATCCCATCAGCCTGCACACACTACCTGAACCAGTCGGGCATTTCGAGGGGCTCAGAGTTGTTTAGTTAGTTATAAGGGGTCATACAATGATAAGGAGTGAAGCACACAAATATCTCATTCAAAACATCAGCAAACAATCAGGCAGCATCAATAAAAGGGGAGAAAATAAACGGGAAACACCAGTGGACCTCTTAGTGAAAAGTAACAGGAGTGAATATTCAAGAAGGGAAAAGTCCTATTGTAAAGACATCTAAGCATGTTGGTGAAAACAGCTGCAGTCTTCAAACTCAAAAACGACATCAGTGAGAAGTACTACTTTGAATAATACTTTCATATTCTTGCATCGGTATATTATTCGTTAGGAAGCAGATAGCAGTCATCAACTACAGAGACACTAATGCTGGTCAACATCCGCCCACCTGTGCACCAGGTCGACAAAAGCCAGGAGAAGGTCCCTCTCCGAGCGCACCACCTGGGTACGCAGGGTCGGACCGGCCACGCCCGTGCGGCGCAGAGACATGGACACCAAGTCTTCCACATCTGGGAGCCGGGGGTCGCACAACGCCCAGTGCATAGCTCCAGCTTCCACGGGCGCCTCTTCACCGTGCCCCCGCGCGCACCAGATCACACAGTGGATGGCATCTTGCCCGGGGTCGGGGCACAGGTCACCCCGCGTCCTCACGTGCACCTCGACGCTCAGCACGGTCAGCACGCGCTCCTACGCAACACCGGCACAATGCATGTGGCTCCTGAAACGTTCCACTCCCTTCATTACAACAGCACAGCCTGCTCTCTCAAAAAAAAGGACCAAGCACTCGCCACTGAGCGGATATGCAGACGGAGAAAGGAGCGGAAGGGGGGGAACTCTGGCTAGTGTCGGTTTCAATTACTTCAGCGCATCTAGCAACTGAAGGAAACTATGTTTATCAAGGAATGACTCCCTGTTCAAGTATGCAATGCGATAAGATAAGGCGGTGGTCAAGTTGTCTAAACCACTGGCGTCGAGAAGTACTCCTTTTTCACGGTGGTGGTTCGAATCCCGCTTGAAGGCGATGTTACCTCTAGCCACTACGAAATGAATTGGCGCTAGTGCATTAAACGGGGGATAATGGGCTTCTATGGAAGTTTCCTGTCCCTGAAATAGCTCCAGTTCATTTCCCCAAGTCTTCAATGTATGTTAATTTAAGGCATAAAATGTAATGCACGATTAACTCATGGCCACAGTCAGTGGTCAGAGTACAGGGTGAAGGTTGTCGGGCCACCAGCCTCAAACATTCAAATGGTCCCTGCTTCAGTAAACAGTAAAGCATGATACTTGTAATTCTGTTCCTTCAATCCAGCAGCCCAACAACAATATCAAAGGGTACATCCTTAGCATTTTCATGAGCAAATGTACCAAGCGGACCTTAAGTAATACTTTTCTTGCAGAAAATAAAGATAATGCCAGGAAGACTGAGTTCATGACAGGCAGGCAGCTAACTGAGGCCAGTTTCCCAGCCCTTGGTAATTTTGTGCTGTCAAATTTCCAACACAAACTAGCACCGCCCTGTGTCGAAAAAACAACAAAGAAAGCAGTTTACTGTGTCAGATATAAGAGTCATTAGCCATATCACCCCTTGGGGGCTCTTTTGCACAGCCAAAGTGGGTCTTGCAAACAGCAGCAGCTTAAGACAATCTAGGAAAGAAAGGACCTCCCATGCATGCCAGGTCCGGATGGTGCCTCACCATATCTGTGGGCAGCCGTGCTCCGCTGAGTGCAAAGCGGCCCGTGGGTCCATCCAGCTGGGACGTACTGGTCTGCACGACACAATAAGCCTCATTTCAGAACACCACAAATACAGCACAGAAGACAAGAAACTGCAGGCGAGACTGCTGCCATCTGCCATAAAGGCAAATACCGCAGTACAAGAGCATAGTACAGACTGCACTTGACTTGAATGAAGGAAACAAGTGTGTTGCATCTTCACTTGTTTGTTTGTTTTAGTATAAAAGCACTACCTAGCGAAATCGTATCATGCTTGTATGTCCGCATGTCCCCCTCCTTACCTTCACCCCACTGCATTGGAGGTATAGGGCCTAGAAAAATTGTCTTGCACGTCCCCCCCCTCCTCACTGTGCCGGAAGTTCACAGCCTAGCAAATCATAAGTCTTTGAATGCGCTTTTACATGATAGTGTGTTGGCTGATGGAGCCAAACCGTCACTGAATATTTTTCCCTGTGCAACACTGCCACTATTCTGCCATTAAATTTGCCAATGACGCAGCATTTAAAAGCAGCACACAGGGTAGCTGCATGCCTGGTGAATGTGCAGCCGATAGTCACACTGCTGCAAACTAGGAGCGAGGCTTAAAAGCCATAATCATGGAACTGAGCAATTCACTTTTGCCTAGCAATAGGACCCTCCCATCATTGCTGTACCTTCTGTTATGCGCAGGTCACATAGGTTCACGAGCTACATGAGATGTTTTACAATATCGCTTATCCTGCCAGTGGCAGCTCGACTCCGCCCCCTTCGGGTGTACTATGCAAAACTATGCAAGCGGCCTTCCTTACATATCATAGTGGCCATGGGAGCTAAGCAAGGATACTGACGCTGCTCAAACCGTTCTTCCTTGATACGTAGGTCAGTCAACCTTTTCTAAATGCGCAAGTAACTGATGCCTGCTGCCCTCATGTTCAGTCATTGTCGGCTGGTGAATGAGTCAGTGTTATGATGTCTCTCTTCATGTCATCATCCGATCATGAACTTAACCCCACTCCTTAGAAAAGCGAGAGGTTGACAATCATAACACCAAAATAGTAGCGGCAATAAAATCCCTCACAAGTACCCCCATGGACAAAAGTGGTATACTCCACACACTCCGGGAAATCTGCCCGCCAGATTTTTCTGACAGAGAAGCAGTTATTTCTGAGATATGCATAATGTACCCTCCTTGATATACTTTCCATCTTATCCAACCAATTTTGTGTGGCACATTTTTTATACTAAAAAAATGCAATCGTTGCGGTTCACGTGGAGTATACGTACCATTTTTGTCCAGTACAGCAGAATGATGCCATGCAGAAGTAGCGCCAACACTCGACGAGGTGAAAGCTCGCTAAAAGGTCCTCATTGAATGTTTGTCCGGTATCACCGCAAGACTAAAAACAGTTGAGGCTAGAGTAGACGTGTTGGAAAGGATTCACAACAATGCTGAAATTAGTCGTTTGACCACATAACCAGTTCAAGGAGAGACTGCCACAATCTAGTCTCACTTTGATGTGCATGAAGACAGGCCACACTGTGAAAGTTGGATTTTGTATAGATTTTCAAATCAGTTATAGGCCTAAAGTGAGAAAAAAGAAGTTAATTCATGTTTAACAAATTCTCTTTCCTTACAGCTGAGTAAGGAGGCCCTACCTCGTACACAGATTAGAGCCTTTCGTTGCAAGCAAATCCTGCCCAATACAGTAATTGTTCAATTCTCCCTTCTAAGACAAAAACCAATGTGCTATCGCACAGTGAGGGCAGAACTGATGATTCTGGACTGTTTGATTGTGCGTAAGTAAGATCACTCCGGGTACTTGATTGGCAGGATTTTGGTCGTGGTTGCGGATAAACTTATTTTCTTACAAAATTTTCCATACTTTTAGAGCTTGAATTTATTTGCACATGCATTAAGATAAAACATAAACAGATAGTTTTTTGTATCCATTACAGGCCACTCCAATCAACAAGCAGTTTTGTTGTGAAAGTAACATTACGGCAGGTTTCATCTCATCGCCTATGCAATGACCTTGAACAGCCGCGCCTAGCAACCGCCACGCCTAGAAACCACTTAGCCAAGCTCCGCCAGATGGCGCCGCAGTCGGCACCGCGCCGCTGCCACTTGCTCCCGCCAGATGCATGCTCCGCAGGCAGAGGAGAGGAGGTGACGCTTAGCGGATATAAGCGTGCTTCGCCTCGGTGCAATCTAGTCATTATGGAGAGCGCTAAAGAGAGGCAACAACGACAGAATGTAGCTAGAAAGAGAAGAACGAGCTCAAGAGACAACAGAAGAATGCCTTGACCGCCCCTTTCTCTGTATTCCCAGGCATCCTACAACAGCGAGGAGCAATTGACGAAGTCGTTCAATTGTTTCCTAACTTTGGCTGCACAGCCACAGATCCAAGTGTATAGGCCTTTGCATTTTGGGTTCCCAGGGCGCTACCATATTGTTCAGTGGAAAGTCGTGCGCACCCAGCACAAGCACTGTGGAAGCTGCAGCGAAACTGTATTCAGACTGTCCACAGAGGAGGAATTTTGACAACTTCCTCGCCTGATGCAAAGGTCTATAGGTCGTGAAAGTCTTTGATGCAAAGTAAGGTTTTTGTTGGTCATCTGCCCAGAAACTCTGTGCCTTGAGAACCGCCTTTACATTCTCATATGCATGGCATACCCCGTCTCAGTTTTTTCACCTGTGGTAGTCAAAATTTCAATTCCTTGGGACTTAGCATGACGTCTTTTTGTAGTGTGAAAAGTAGTGGCAGTATGTAAAAAAAGACATGCCCAAGTGTGGTTTTCTTAAAACCATTTTGAGATAGTGATAGGAGCACTCTCTAGAAGGTTTAAGAATAGTTTGTGATAGCGACAGGAACATTCTGCAGATTCTGTGAAGCACGCACATTGGAATCGCTGAATAGACTAATATATTTTATATAAGTTTTCTGTTTATGAAATGTGTGTGATGGTATTCTGTGGCAAGGTGCAATACAATTTCAGCCAAAAATTTGCTTCTTTGTGCTCTCCAACATACACGAAACAGATATTTTTTTCTCCTTTTTTTTGTATCTACTTCTAGCCTAAAGCCGCGTTCAGACTACGTGCGCAACGCACGTATCGTTCGTAAGGATCGTAAGCGTAAGCGCAAAAAACGTAACGTGTCTGTTCAGACTGCTGTCGTATTGAGCGTAAAATGCGCAACGTACGCAGCCAGCGTGGGCGTAAATGTCGGAGGACCCGCGACTTTTACGACTAGTACAGATACGTCTGTTACGCGCGACCAATGCGCACAGCCGTTTCGGTTTTCCCTTTCCGGTCACGGGGCTTCCGGTCCTCCCAGATTTCGCGCGCAAACCACTAGTAGGCGACATCATCCAACACTCCTACTCTGCTGCAGTGTCTCGGCTCGCCGTTGTTATTGGTGTTGTGTCGGTGATCGTGTCTGTGTCGGTGATTGTGTCTGTCCGCAGCTTGATCATGTGCAGTGCGGAATCTTCGCTCTGGAATTAGCAGCCTCTCATAAAAAAAGTTCGGCAGAGGCCGGCTCTCTACTACGAGTAGCTGAAATCACACAGAGAGAAGTGCAAAACGATGCCTGGCTGCAAATTGCCAGTGCGCTGAGTCAAAGTAGTAAGTGGTTTATCAATCCGTTTTTTTCATGCGTGAACAAGCTCTCAACAAGCAAATGTTTCCTCTAGTTTAGAAAAGTGAGGTTATGGAGGCGGGGGATGCCCGCTTCATCCCCGTGCATTCTCGCAGCCCATCGACTCCGTTGACAAGCGAGGAAACAGTTGGCCTGCAGCGAAAGGCCGTTGCGGTCGGGCCGCAGAACGGAGCTGGTGCGGACTCGTCGAAGTTTGAAAGAAGCTCACCGTAAAAGAGAAAAAGAAAACAGCATTTTCTGAAGGGGGACGAGGTTCCGCGGACGTTTCCGTGTCTGCCGCGCGCCCCGGCTCATTGTTTGGAGTCAGTAGTACGGCCTTTGAGTCACCGCCCCGGCCCGTCTCCAAGATCGCTCCGGGGCACTGGTAAAATCGCAAGCAGGGATGCAGGCGGACTACGCCTGGTTTGGTGCGAGAGAGTGCGATCACGGGACACCGAGCAGGAGTACGCGATACGTCGACAATGAGAATGGGCGCGTGAAGAAATGTGCGAAGGAGTGAGCGGTGCGTCAGCACGGTGAGCGGACGTTTGAAAACTGTGTGCGAACGTGCGTGTGTGAAACGAAGTGTATTTATAATCGAGTTGTTAATTGTTAATATACCCATTGTTCTTTTTCGTATTTTATTTGTGTGTCCAGTCTTTTCTTTCACATCTCATTTTGAGCTTGAGCCCAGACCTCCGCTATCAGCCACTTGCTAACCGGCGCCATGTTGAGAGCGCTGATTGGCCGGTCGTAAAGAACGCATCTTACCGAACGGCCCAGTGTGAACATGCGCGGTCGCAAGCTACGTAAACGGGAGTTCCAGCCACTATGCGCACTGCGATAAATACGATACTTACGACGGATGCGCACGTAGTCTGAACGCGGCTTTATGCACCTTTTCTGTCGGAGCGTCGCGCGCATCAAAGTATTAACAGCATGAGTAAATTTTTTGTCAGTGAGACACAGGCCATAAATTTAAGAACGCCAAAATACATTTCAATTATTTACAATATAATTATAATACATAAATAAATTACTTATAAATACAATATGCACATCCTGTTCTGTATTCTAAAACAGGGTTGAGCTTTATCACTGAAGTCCTGCGTCTGCTACAGTATTGTTACCCTAGGATCGGTCAGGAAGCTCAAGACTGTTCAGCCACTGCGTGAAAATACAAAGCCATATGGACACAAAATGGTCCACAAGTTTTTGAAAAATTGCTGAGTGCTCTGTGCATGGAACATTAGGCAGTGTAACGTTGCTCATAATCATTTGTCTTAGCTCTTTCATTGGCTTCTTAACATGGCTAATGTCAGTGTGAGCAAAATACTAAGCATGCTCCCGCATAGTTGAACAATGTTGAGAACTTCATGGCTTGTGTAAGTTAAATTTTTTTCCGTCACAAACATAATTTTCAGCTTAACAAGCTTGTGTTGCTCTCCTGGCTCTTCCGCGATAAGTGTCTGCATGCAGCCAGAACAATGTTCCACAGAAGGAAGAATAGGCCTGACAAAAAAACATGTTAAGTGAGCAAGTATGTTGCCTTCGATAAGAGACAGTGGATGGACGTCGACGTCAGTATTAACATCCTTATCGTCGTCAGACTCGCACTGCTTCGCAAGCTGGATTTCTGTAGGCCTTTTTTTAGGGCTTTTTTTAGATCATAAGAACTGGGCACAGGCACACGCATTCTCATTACTGAAAACAAAAAGTCCTGCACAAGCCTGCCAGTAAGGACAAATTTATACCCCCATTCTTGCAGAAGGTAACGGCGTAGCTTTAGCATGACGCTCGCTGACATAACTAGACCTGCCTTAAAAGGTGTCCAAATTTTTTGCATGCCAATGCTAACTTCTAAGACAATTTCTGATGCAACAGTCAAAGCTGGAACTGCTCACTCATACATTTCCTTTGTCAATCATGCTTAAGGCGGCCACCGGATGATGAGCTGTCATTACTGTGCACCCATTAAATATATGATTTTCACTTAAGAATTAATGCTAGCTGGAGCTGTTCGTCATGCTGCAGTTCAATTAGATCCTCCACATGCTGTAAAGAAATTTCGGTGCTCAGCAAATTAAATTTTGATGCGATCTTTTCACTCAGATGCATGACGTCCTTCCTTACTAGATGTCCTATAAGGTTCTTAAGTACACGAGCAGGGTCGGGCATGAAGTACAGCTCTCTGGCATCACAAGGGTGGGAATCACTGCACACAGGAACAACTGAGTCGAGGGAGCTTGAAAGATTTAAAAACCACCACATGATGTGAGTGGAAGCACCCATGTCAGATGTAACACACAGTAGATGAAGGGAGATCTCATAGCAGAGTCTTATAAGATGAAACACATAATCTCTCAATGTGTCACCAGAAACTTAAGCTCCTACAGAATGGTAGGCTATTACGATTTGTTGGGTCATCTGATTGAGGCAGTGTTGCTGTTCCTAGGAAAGCATCACTACTAATGTCTAGCTCTACTCTTTTCCTTATCTCCATTTCATCAAGAAATAGTATGCTGCCTTTTTCAATGTCAGCCACCATGGAAACCTTCACCTTCATTACTTCAAATATTTCCATCAGCACACCAGGCAAGCTAGTGTGCGGGGCAAGCGTTTGGATAGGAGAGTGCGTGGAGAAGAGAAAGAAGTGGGTGTTTGGCGAATGACTGTGTCTGTTTCTGTGACTGCGTCTGTCTCCTGCATGAGTGTGATCCTTCCCTGTATGCGCCTGTCTCCTGAGTATGATCCTACCCAGTAACATTTTGGTGGCAGCGGTGGAATGGCGCTCACTCCCGTCCAGCGCCGAGCGCCATACGAGACTGTCGGTAGATCTCCGCAACACAGGCAACAATACAAGCTCCTGTGTGCTCGCCGGCAGGGTCCCGGTGAAAGCTTCCCAAGACCTTGCCGCATATATCCAGCAATTGGCGTTGCAGTCAATGCCTGGGGCGACTCAGAATGCCATGGCCTTGATAGGCACTGAGGCCTTTCTTGATGCCATCAGGGATCTTGAGGTCTGGCGTCAGGTACGTCTCAGGCGTCCTGATTCGATCCACGCCGTTTTCAGCCTCGCCATCGAGCCAACCGGCAAGTGATGCAAGCAGTGCCCCGATCAAGAGTCCCACTTACAGAGGAAGCTGCCCGACATAGAGCAGACGCACAGCGATGCTGCCGAGTGCTACCAGAGGCTGCAGAGTGATCTCGACCAGGCCAAAGGGGTGCTTGAGGAGCTCAAGTCACGTGCCTCTCAGGCTCTCAAGAGTGCACAAGCCTTTGAGACACGGAATGCCAAGGTCCAGGAACTGCTGCACGAAGAGACCAAGCAGGAGCTGGCACTGAGCTCGCGTCTTCGTCAGCTGGAGAGCAAGCGCACGGCCCTCCAAGAGCAGGCAGAGGAGGAGGGGAAGGCCAAGCGCAACCTGGAGAAGCAATCGCCACCCTCATGCAGCAGGTGTCCAAGTTCAAGAAGAAGGAGGACAAGGAGGGCGAGATGGCTGCGCAGGCGGAGGATGCAAGCGACTCCAGAAAGACGTGGAGGTCCAGCAGCGGCAGATCAAGGAACTACGGGCCCTCAACGACAAGCTGGACAAGTCCAAGCAGAAGCTCCAGGCTGAGGTCGAGGAAGTCACCATCGAGCTTGAGAACCAGAGGGTCAAGGTTTCGGAGCTGGAGAAGAAGCAGCATAAGTTTGACAAGCTGCTGGCAGAGGAGAAGACCGTGTTGGAGCGGCTAGCTGCCGAGCAAAACATGGCCGAGCGGGAGTGGCGCGAGAAGGACACCCGCATCATGACCCTAGTCCGGGAGCTCGAGGAGAGCAATGACACCCTCGAGGAGCTTGCGCGGTCCCACAAGCAGCTGCAGCTTGAGTTAGACGCCTTAGTCAACTCACAAGGCACAACAAACCGAAATGTGCATGAGTTAGAGAAGGCCAAGCGCTCGCTGGAGAACCAGCTGGCTGTGCAGAAGACGCACATGGAGGAGCAAGAGGATGCGCTGCAGCTGGCTGAGGATGTCAAGAAGTGGCTGGACATCACCCTGCATGCACTCAAGGCCCAGCATGAGCACGACCTGCAGGCGCGCGATGAGCAGGCCAAGGAGAAGCGGCGGGCCCTCGCCAAGCAGGTGCAGGATCAGGTGGCGGAGCTAGATGAGGAACGGAAGCAGCCGTCGGCAGCCCTGACGCTTCACAAGAAGCTCGAAGCAGATATCCAGGAGGCCGACCGGCAAATAGAATCGGCGAACAAGGCTAAGGAGGAGGCCATGTGGGCACACGAACGAAAAGCCGAAGCCCAAGCCAAGGCGTTGAGCACGGAACTGAAGACGCTGAAGACCAGGGGCCGAATTACGGGACTCGCTGTAAAGTTTTAGAGCATGACGTCAAAATGACGACGCCGTGATGCCTTGGCAAGACGTCAACGCATGACGAAAATTGGAATCAACCAATGATCTAGAGTGCCGCCCCGGGCCGCTTATTTTCACGGCAAGATTTATTTGAACGTCAAGGAGCCAACTTTATTTTTTCATGAAGCCGCATTTCAAGTTCAACATCATCAAAGAAATCATGAAGCAGCTACAGTTTTGCAATTAAATGCTCTCATGGGTATCTTTTTTGCCGCGAGGGCACGCTGAAAGAGGTAAACAAACCATGAAAATTGCGCTTTTCAGTAAAACAGCTGATTCCACGGCTAGTGCCGGCTTTTGCGCATCGTCTGAAGTCAAGGTACTGTGTGATGGTCCTAAATACATGGAGAAATCATATCGAAAGCAGTGTATTCGGGGCTTTGTTTATTTTTCTTCAAGAAACAGAAACAAAAGAAAGGTCAACCGCGGAGCACGGGCAAAATAAACTTTTATGTCCACACAAACGTCTCACACACAAATGCTTCAGTTAGAACGAACATGGGGAAAAGCAACGTGGTTGAGCGTACACTACCAACCTTGCTCGTTTTCATTCGTTTTGCACTGTATGTTGCCTCCGCCTTTTGCTTTAGGCGCACTGCAGAGCCCAACCACCCTTCAGCGCCAACTTTGCAGCAGTTGAGTTCAGCCATTTGACGCATGCACTTGCTCATCATCAGTTATGAGAGGTCGACAACCTGCAGAGACAAAATCCTCCGGAGGCAAAAAAGAAAAAAGAAAAAAAGGATCGAAGCACGCATGACAGCCGCACCACCAGAGCGGTCGACTGCGAGCTTCATCACAGTTCATCGGCGCATCCGTCGCACCACCATTCCGCTTTCGCATTTTTATGTCGAAATAGGCGTCGGAACAACTCGCCGAACAGGTAGAACGCATTCTTACACACCGCCCTTCGTCGTTGCTCGCGCCGGCGTTGCTGCTTCAGCGCCGCAGCCACCACTCCACCGCAGACGCCGCCGCCATTTTCGCTCTAAAAGTGCTCTAAAACGTTTTAGACCGTCTCATCGCACTCTGCAAAAATAGTCTAAAACCACGGGCATAATTAGGTGCGCGACGTCATCTAGTTTTCGCCTCCGCGATGCAATCGCAGCATCCCGTGACGCAACTTTTCAAGATGGCGACGGCGACCAATAGGAGCGGGCGTTTTAAGAGCGCTCTCAATTATACAGCGGCCCGTAATACGGCCCCAGGTACACGAAGGAAATCCAGAGCCTGGAACAGAGGTTGTTGGCCAAGTGTGAGCGGAAGGAGTGGGAGCTGCTGGAGCATTTGTTACCTGTAATCAAGGTGGATGGTGGTCCGGCCCACTCGGAGTGGCTGGTGTGCTTTGAGAGGGAGCTGCAGGAATGGCTCAAGAAGCAATAGCTACAGCATGGTATGAGCGACCATCTCACATAGGAGAATGGTTCCTCCATTGCAGATGTGGAGCGCCTGCAGCAGCTCACTGAGATCAACACTTGGCTGGACAGATGTGTGTCTGGAGAGCGAAGCATCCAAAAAAATCGATGTGCTCATGCTGAAGGCTGGGATAGCAGTTTTGGTTTCCGTCCTCGTGGTTACACTCAGGGAAGGTCTCGTGTGCTTACATAGGCCTGGCGCTCAATCGATGTACCGGGATGAAAGAACCGACTCTGGATGTGGACAGGTCTAAGCTGGCACCTGAGCTACATGAGCCCACGAAAACTGAAGGCATTAAGAGAGAGACCAAGGCTGCAGAGGGCCGCAATAGTGAGCGTGACCAGGATGACCAGTCTGTGAAATTGGAGAACGAGGATGAGGACTCCTCATCGAGCAAGGAGGATGAGAACAAGCCCAAGAAGGCCAAGCCGGACACGGCGCCCACGATAACAGAGGTGGACATTGAGGCCATGGGTGTCATCGTCCAGCTGAACATCTTCAAGCTCAATCAGTCCAACCTCGACCTGGTGTGCAACAACGCGTGCGGCCCACTCATCAACTTCTACGCACCATGGTATGAGCACTGCGTGAAACTTGAACCTGAGTACCCTCATGCGGCCACCGCGCATTGGAGTGAGCGACCATTGCTGTGGGACAGTACATGTTGAGCATCGAGCGGCCTCCCCGGACTTGGACTTGGACTGCGATTTTATTTGGTGATTGCCGATTGATGTGTTGATGTGGCCTTGTGTGTTATTGTTATCGTCCATTCCCTGTGTAGTCTGTGTAGTCTGTGTGTGTGTGTGGGGGGGGGGGGGGTTGGACACAAACAGTGAGTTCCCTGTCCCTCCTCCTCCCCTCCCCCCCCCCCCCCCCCCCCCTCCCCCTGTGGAGAGATGTTATACGGTGGGGAAGATAAGGAAGTGCGATGCTAGCGCGCAGGGCAAATGCGTGGGTGGGAGACGGATGAGAAAAAAAAGAGAACGATGAAGTCAGTGTTTGGTGAGTGACTGTGTCAGTTTCTGTGAATGCGTCTGTCTCCTGCATGAGTGTGATCCTTCCCCATATGCGTCTGTCTCCCCGTAACAATATAAAATACAACATGACAGAACACATTTTTCCTAATGGACACAATTTGCAGCGCATTTGCTAGGTATTCAATCATCAAACACTTGCCAGTTGACATCATATCCACTGCAAAGAACAACCACTGTGTGCCGACACCATCAGTACCATGAGTTCGGTTTTCAAGCAAATTAAAATGTTAAATACCGAGATATGCGTGTTACAACTGGCGGTAATACTACAAGGTTGACGACTGGGCAAGTTGGTAAGGATTCATTTTTAACCAGCCAAAGGGCGAGACACGGGGAAGAAGAGGACAGGACAAGGCTGGACTAACAACTGAATGTTTATTGAACCAAAGAAAACAACGAAGACTCATTCTGAAAAGCACACGCACAACCCAACCGGTGAAATGGCAGGAAATTGAGAAGAAGAAAATTCAAAGTCAAGGCCTAACTAAAGACTTCTCTAATAGAGCGAATTGCTTACAATGAAGGCTAACCGATGCCTTAGCCACACACTTGTCCTCAGCCTTAGCAATGTAATATGCCTCAACCAACTCTCGACAGAATTGTTTACCATTGCTGTGAACTATGCCCGTATTACTGAAATCAGGCGTACAAAGAGACAGGTCATCCTCTGACTTACACTCCCAGGATTGCACATGTAGCGCCAGATTAGAATTCGCCTTCCCTCCCAGAGAATTAGAGTGCTCCGTCAGGCGCACATTTAGACATCTGCCTGTCTGCCCGTAGTAGCAGCGGCCACAATTGAGCGGAATGCGATAAACCACATTCTTTCTGCAGGTGGTGAACCTTTTCTTATGTGACACTGTGCAACGAAAACTATCACGGGCTACATTGTCGAGCCCTTTTCTAACTCTGGCGCACAAGCCTCCTATCTTGTTTCTCACTGTAAATACAACGTCAACGTCGAACCTTGCCACAAGTTTCTTGAGTCGGTGCGAAATGCCATGGAGTTAAGGTATGGTAGCCACTTTCTTTTGCAGCGGCGCCACACCAACATCAACCTGCCCCATTTTGCTCTTCCTCGAACGTGTTAAAACACGTTCTGACAGACGAGCCAGATGGACAGTTGGAAAGCCTGCCGCCAACAACTTCGATATTATCAACCACTCGAGGTTGGTAAAGGATGGGTTGGCAGTTGCATGCATCAAGTCCACATTACGTAAATCTTGCCATCACCGCCGACTATCACTTACAGGACTATAATCATTCTTTAATTGTTCCCCCAAGAAAAGTAACAAGGTTGATATTACACTACTAGCAAAAAATTAAATTTTTTCCCTTTTAAAACTCTTGTCATGATTGTTTAGTTTGCTAAAAAGTAAAACCACAAAAGAACATCAAATTTGATTACTTGAACTGTGAGCTCTTTCTCCTGCTCTTAAGAGGTTAGCTTTGCAACCTCCATCCACCCTTTTCACGAAGATTGAAAAATCTGAAGTGGAAGAGGCGCTCAATTTTCTCGAGCCTAAAACAACTACATAGTTTTGAACCAATCTTTCAAAGCAAAACTACATGTGAAAAACATCCAGATAAGTACAAAAGGCAGCTAGAGCCTGAGTAAATTGAGACCCACCTTTGAGCATATAATGGAGTCTGTCTGTGGTCAGAAACCGAGTAGAGGCCTGCATGTTATGAGCTGCATATGCCGCCATGAACTCACTTTTTTTTTTCTTACTTCTTAACGATGCTCTTCCTTTGCATCCTCTCATTTTTATTTTATATCTGCACAAAACAGAACTATACAGTCATTTTCTCAAAGGTGAGGTCATAACGATTCGCAGGGTTACCATATTCTTGAGCACGCAGAAAAAAAAACTACCTAAATTAAAACAACCTTGAGTGCCGTTAAGTTAACATCACACTATTGCACACCGAGATTAAATGTCTTATATAGGTGGGGTTTATAAAGCTACTTGCGACAAGAACCTTCTAGCATAGTGAAAGAAGAAAAAAAAAAGGCTATTCTTATATTAGTGTAGAGTTTCACAAAGTTGTTCAGTCTTAAATTTCTATATACACCTTCATAAGCGTTCAATTCCACGCCTTGTTTGTAGTCTGTCTGTGCACTGCTTTCCACATCCCAGGCCTTCATGTGGTTCTTAGGCTTGGTCGCTTCCTTTCTTACATTGTCTCTCACTTATCTCCATTTATCTTCTTTTAGATAAACCGCCTGCTTTCAACCCTATGTTCACCTTTGCAGAAACTTTTCGTGGCGCCACGCCCCTCCCCCTTTTCTCTCTCTCTCCCTTTCTCCTCCTTGCAAACTACACGTTTTTTTCCCACCCTGCAGCCTTTACTTCCTACACCTTCCAATTTTCCTGAAATATGGTCTTTGTCTTTTATTGGTTTGTTTACTTCAAGGTGTGATCGTTCGTTTTTCACCTTTATCTCTTTATTTTACTCATGCTGGCTCTGTGGCCTCAAGTGACACACTGCAGTCAGCATTGTTTGTGCGTGAAACAACTGAATATACCTGTTGAGCCGTTTTGCAGATGGAGTTATTGATGGCCAACTTTAGTCAGTGCTCGAACATACGTGTTGTACGTTTTTTTTTTTTTCTTTCATACGACTTGTCCCCAGTTCTCCAAACCGCCGACTTTCCGAAGCAAGAAGTAGGTGCTTTGGAAATTCGAAAGCAAGCTATGCTTGTGACAAATGGTAAGTGAAGCGTACTGTGCAAGTCTGAATTCGTACATCTCTCTCCAAGCTGTTCTCTTCTCTTTTCAACCTAACTCCTGTGACGTTGCTCTCCCGAGGCGTTGACAGTCAGAATGGAAAATAAAATAGACGACTGCAATCAGGAATAAGCCCGTTATCCGATATAGTGGTAAAAAATATTAGGTAACAACTTGAGACGAAGCATAAGCAAACAGGAACACACACCGCATGTGGTATCCACTTCGCTGCACTGCATGCATAAGCAGGCACCCGACCAGCTGGCACCACTGTTAGTGGTAGTGCCCTAAGCGATGCGGTGCCTCCGTCGTCACAAAAGCGGACCCCTGCTCCCATGCTTTCGCAGCATGGTCATCACAATGCCCAACGTTCTATAGCACTACATTATAACCCCACGTTACGTTCCATTCCACCCGCGTCACTTAAAAGCGTGCAAAGAGTGGGCACACCCAGCAAGCCCCAATGACTTCACGAGAGGTTTGCGCCATATGGGAAGTTTTGCACGGAGAGGACATGTCACCGTCGCCCTTATCGGTTCCGAGCGGTCGCCAGGAGCACTTCTTAAAAATTATTTGTAAATTATCGTCTCCACGCAAATCTGCAACTAGCCCGAGACATGGCAAATGAATATCAACATTTCCAAGGCTGTCTGAGTGTCATTTTCCCGATACTTTGCCCTTCTTTTTTCACATATTCATATAATACTGTCAACTAACACAGGATGTACGAATACAGGTATCTCAGTCTCTTGCTAACCCATGACATGTTGTGATCAAAACACATTGATGTCATCTGTAATAAGGACTTTAAAAGACTATATAGAACACTTGCATCGCACCTTGCAAGCTTTCCTAAAAAAACTATGCGATTAGCGTATAAAACATTCATTCACCCCATCCTCAAATATACGTGTTTGGAATCTATATAAGCAGTATGATACCTACAAACTAAATGGGTTTGTAGGGTTTAATGTCCCAAAGTGATTCAGGCCATGAGAGATGCTGTAGCGAAGGGCCCTGGAAATTTCAACCACAGTGGAAGCCACGGCTGGGATTCTATCCCATGTCCTTGGGTGCAGTAGTCGACTGCTTTAACTCCTGAGCCGTCGCATTAGGGCTATCAAGAACTATCTGTGCAGAAGAAGGCAATGCATTTCATTTGCAGAAGATTTAACATGAAATTTTCACCATCTACTTTTTTTTCCAAACTAGGCCTCACTACTCTTGCCGCAAGTCGTCATCTCGAATGCTTCAAATTCATGCACAATTTAGTCAATTCACCTCACTTTTCTGTAATTATCTGGAACTTTCCAAACCTTCATCTGCAAGGAGCCCCCATGTTTGCTTTTCCCTTCCTACCACTGAAGCTTGGAATTCCTTAGAAGGCAACACCAATTCCTTCTCATTAGAACTGTTTTTATAAGCACATTCCTAATGTTGTATGTTTGCTTTCTTTGTTTCTTTGTATTGTACTCCACTCCCACAATAGCCTCGCCAAGGCTGCAGTATGTGTAGACAAATAAGCCAAACTTGCCTCCTTTCTTAGACAGCAAGCAGCATGGAAATTTTGAAGTACATTGAAGTGCAATACAGTTTGCTATAGTACTGTACAACAATACAATACCATAGCAACCTCTGACAGAGTAAAGTGAAGCTGTGGTACCAGTTCGCCTTCCATAGACAACTGTACATTTTTTTTACTTCCCATGACACTACGATATTGAAGCATGTGCACAACCTAGGATCATGAGGCAAATTTTCTTTTGAAGTTCATGATAACAAAATGACATTTACAAGGGGATCCAGAAGGGAATGAATGTGAAAAGGAGGTGCACGACGTCACCGGCCAGGCAAACTCGCCCCTGCTTCTAGACTTGCACATTCACACCGGTAACAAGAACAATGTTGCCGTTTCCAGTCTCATGCAACACGACAGGAACGACGAAGCACACAGGACCGCCATTTCTGACCGCTAAGGTTTCTTTACCAATCAGAGAAACAATAAAGACCATGAGCTCAGAGTAGACGTTATCTCTTTGGTCCCTGCCATGTTTTTTACCCCGAGGGGAGTGGGGAATTGTTCGTGCAGGCTGTCCGAGATGTCCCCTGCCCCAAGACGGCGGCCGGTGGTGCATAACTAGAACCTACAACACCGCGCGACCACTCGAATGCCTGACGTATGTACTGTCGCCCTCAGTTATGATGAGATTCTATAGCACGTGTGAATACCTCTTAAAACAGTACTTTTTGAGCTGGCTTAACCACCAGGTCAAGAGCAAGGATGAAGACTAGCTGCAGTATGTATAAATAAATTAACCAAGCGTGTCTCCTCTCTTAAAAGGAAACATGGTAATCTTGAAGCACAGTGGAACCTTGCTACAGAAAATTCTGATAGCATCGAAATGAAACTGCAGCCCCAGATCATCATCCAGGGACGACTGTGCATTTTAATATTTTTAATTTTATAATAAAGGCTTTCTGAATTAAAAGCGATTATAGTAATATTTGCCAGGCTGCAGCGAAATACTTCCTAGAAAATGATGTCGTGGCATGAGCGCAACCTAGGATCAACCATGCAAATTTTTCTTTTTTCAAAGGAAAATGAATGACAATAGAACAAAGGATATTCTTTCTTTTTAGTTGGCTTAACCAGCAGGCTCCAGAACTAGGCGGAAAACACAGCTTTGTGACTGGCCTTCAAGCCATGAGGTAAAACATGCAGCATGGAAAGAAAAAAAATAACCGAAGTAGTCTACGAATGAGCAAAGAGGGTGGCACGGTCCGTTGAGAAAGTAAGAGAGAGTAAAAGTGCACAGAGAAATAGAGAAGGGAAGAAGTGACCAAACGTTCGCAGCACCGGACACCGCAAAGCACGAGGCAGAGGTGGCAAGAAATGGGCCCGCAGTAGTGCATTGCCACAGTGCGTGCAGTCTTGCTATGTACTTGACTACATGCTCTACTACTGCATCTTAAAGGACAGAAAACTTTGGTTTTAACATGAAATCAAACCAAATCAAACACAAGTTGTATTAACAGCCATGTTGTCCTCATGCTAAAGCAGTACTCTACGAGGTGTAAACGAAATCGGAAATATGATATAATATAAAATCTGGTAACTGCAAAAAAAAAATCTTGTAAAGAAATGATAAGAGAAGGGTAGGAGGTATTATTTCTGAGTGTTTCTTTAATAAACCAGCAAGATGTGTTTAGTCAGTGGCTATTTAATCCCCAGAAAAGCTTTTTCAGGGCAATGTCATCACCATAAATTGGTATAGCAAAGACACTGACATAGCAAAGATTTTTGCCGGTCTAAGTCGCTTTATTATAGATACGTACTGGTACTGGTTTGATTTCAAAAAGATATGAACCTGCTGATGCTTCGACCATGCCGTTTCACTGCGTAGCTACTACAGCTAAGAAACAGTGGAGTCATATCGCAACAGCTGGTCACGCAAGAGAGGCCAAAACTAAAGGCTGCGCCTTTCCTTTACTGTAAACCAATTATTATTATTATTATTATTATTATTGTTATTGTTACTATTATTATTATTATTATTATTATTATTATTATTATTATTATTATTATTATTATTATTATTATTATTACACCAATGAGACAAAACCCCTCCCATGGTGGCGAAATATGCCAGCTGCAGCAGTGTAGTTTTCAATAAAATTATAAAAATTTTGGGAATAATCCTATTTTCCATAAAATTTGGTGCTACATTCAAAAAACCAAAGACTAGCCCAAATTCGCACATTTTGCAGGGAACTGAGAAGAGTTGGCACTTGTGAGTTCATAAATGACGGAGGATTAAGCTTTGTAATATCTTCCCAGCAATCTAAACTTGATCAGTGGATACTGTTACGCCCACACAGTACTGTGGCTTTGCCTTCACTGGTTTAATGAAAGCTGGAGATACTCAATCTAAACTTGATCAGCGGATACTGTTACGCCCACACAGTACTGTGGCTTTGCCTTCACTGGTTTAATGAAAGCTGGAGATACTCAGCCGCTGCCGAAATACAATCAAAATCTTGTGACTATCTACTATTACTTCAATTGGATAACAAACAGCTTCAATTCATATACACCCTACTTTCTGGCTTCTCCATTACTGCTGGACTGGGTTCATTATGAACACACTCATGCATTGCTCCTTGTGAATGCGACGCAGCATCAACGCGAAACCATTTAGAAAATTTCTGCCTTGCAGGACCTTTCACGGCAACACAAGATAATGCAAGTCACTAATACGCATGCCAAGAGTGTGACACGCACTCACCTCATGTCGGGGTGGTGTGGCCACAGGTGTCACTGGCTCTGGCGAAGCCTCATCGTGAAGGGGTTCGTAGGTGCTCACTCCGTCATCCTCAGGACTGGGTGGCCGCCGGCACAACGACGCCAGCAGGGCAGCGGTAGGCGGACACCGTGCAGGTGTCAGCACCACTGTGCGGTCGCGGCAGAAGGCAATGCGAAGCTCCGGGTTGTGGTCGAAATCAACCTCGAAGCACGAGTCACGGGCAAAGGCCTCCAGCTTGGCTTTCTGCCAGAAGGCCAAACCCTTTGGCCTGTCACGTGCACGTTTCGTGTAGCTGCTGCTGAGCTGGGGGGCGTTAAATGACGGTGGCGGCACGGCAGGCACGAGCACAACGAGACCTTCGGTTGTGAGGGAGCATGCCTTGGCCAGATCTCCCAGCATGCTCTCATCAGAAGGGCAGAACGGAGGGTCTTCCTTCAGCGGTGGCCGCTCATCAAACTTCGGCTTTTCAACTGTGCCATCATCCGGTAGCCAGCGGGCAGGATCGTGTGGAAGGTTGAAGCAGTCTGCGTCCAGCTCGGGAAAGGGCATCTCAGCATCCAATAGGCACTTGAGGGCATCTGGGAGCTCATAATTATCGAGGACCTGATCAAGCAGACCTGGTACTTTGGCTATGTCAGGCTGAGGCAACAGCAACTTTTCAGTTGAAGACTTTGCACTATCATGATCTAGTATACCCGCCTGCTGAGGTTCTGAGTAAAGACTTTTCTCACTGAGCTGTTTTTCAGACTTACTTGTCGAGGAGGGATCTGCACTCTCTTCACCCATCATGGCTCTTTCGAGATCCTCTGAGTCAAGCCTTCTCTTCATGTGCTGCTGATCAGACTTTCTTGATGAAGAAAATTTTGTCACGTCTTGATCCACCAGCCCAGTTTCCTCAGCCTCATCAAACCTTCCTTTGCTAAGTTTTTCAGGCTGCCTTGGTGATGACGCATCTGCACCAGCTTGTTGCACTGCGGTCGCTTCCAGCACTTCCGTGTTCTGCTTATCAGACTTTCTAGATGAAGAAAATTTTGTCGCGTCTTGATCCACCAGCCCAGTTTCCTCAGCCTCACCAAACCTTCCCTTGCAAAGTTTTTCAGGCTGCCTTGCTGACGATGCATCTGCACCAGCTTGTTGCACTGCGGTCACTTCCAGCACTTCCGTGTTGAGTCTTCTCCTGCTGTGCTGCTGGTCAGAGTTTCTTGATGAAGGAAGCTTTGAACTCTCTTGGTCGACCTTGTCAGTTTCCTGAGCTTCTAACACACCAAGTCTTCTCTCGCGCTGTTTGCCAGGCTTCTTTGCTGACAAAGAGACTGCAACATCTTCATCCGCAACGTGTAGTTCTTCAGAGCCGAGTTTTCTCCTGGCATGCTTTTGGTCAGATCGCCTTGCTGAACGCTTTGCACAATCTTGATCTGCTGCACCAGTTTGCCGAGCTTCTGAGTGGTAAAGCCTTCTATTGCGCACGTGGTCGGAGGCCTGCGCGTCTGAGCACCCAGCACTCCTTTCACAACATGGTTTCATGGCTTGTTTTGCCTTGACGTATAACTGACCAAGGTGACTGTGAACATCAACATCATCCAGTCTCGTGATTATTACCTGCAATGGCTTCCCAGTGAATGTAGAATCGCTGTCTTCTTCCCCTTTGGGAGTACTAGTGACTTGGCCAAACAGCTCTTCGCTCTCCCCAAGGTCCACATCTTCTGTGAAGTTTTCACTGGCTATGAACTCGCCCCCAGTTTCACAGCTGATGTTGCAAATTGAACTGCCACTGCCAAAATTCTCACCAACGTCCCCACAGCTAATCTCGCCAAACTGTTCATTGCCCACTGCTAGAGTGACTTCAGCGCTGGTCCCCACTACGCAAGTTTCGCTGCCAACCTCTGCGCCGTGCCCTGTCTCAACAGGAGAGCCTTCACCATTAATGTCAACACAATTCTTTTCACACACATCCTCGAGACAAGTCCTGCTACTGTCCTGAGCTCCACTGGTGTCTTCTGAACTGTCGCAACTCACAAGGTTATCCCGACTGCCATCATCCTTGCCCTTGTCACCAATGTCCTCGTCACTGCCAACACCATCCTTACAGCCTTCCCTGCTTGCAGGCTCTGCCATTTCATCAGAAGAAGAAAACAGCTCGACGGAATCGTCCCCAGCCTCGTCTAGCAGGATCCAGTTTTCTTCATCATCAGAACCTAGACACAAAGAGTTGTTTGCCGGCGTGGCACTTGCCTCTTCAGTTCCGGCATTTTCAGCTGTGACAACCTCCGCATCATCTGCAAGGTTTGCTCTTGAAAGTGCAGCTTCGAGTTGAAACAGTTCTTCAGCCAATTCCGGCTGCTGCTTCCTGCAAGCAGTACTGGTTGCCTCAGCAGAACTAGTTGGAGCCAACTTAGAATTTTGAAAAACATCCCTGCCCTTCTCAATAGAGCTTACTGACCTCTCATGAGGGCTTGGCTCAGTTAGAGTTAAGTCATCAGTCCCCTGATCAATGTGCTTGACTGAATGTTTACCGGGAATAGGAAGCACTGCTGTACAATGCTTGGATACTGCATCAGTAAAGCCTGAACTTAAGCCACCGACACTATGATCGCCCGCCGATGAGGTTGAAATATCTGGAGATTTGCAGAGCACGGGACTCCTGGCTTCCTGTTTGTCTTTAGAACCACTGCTCAATGGTGATCTGCTCATTGGGGAGCCCTTGCCACCTAACTTGGCAACAACCAATTTGGTAGCCAGTTCAGTGTTCTTTTCACCTACTAAACAGCTGCCTTGTGTCGGACTGCTTGCGCCCACAGCTGCACGCTGCTCTGGTGTCCTTTGATGCCTCACATCAGCACAGCTGCTGTTTAAAGATGCACCAATAACCATCCCTTCAGATGCCATCAGCTCAGAAACCTGAGAGCCCCTTTTTACTGCATCAGGCGCTGCGATGTTGGCTTTGCGCCGCCTAGTTTGTCGTCGCTCCAAAGACTTCCCCTCTCTGTCATCAACACAGGCTGCTGCATCTGGCTGGCTATGCACATTGGTCAAAGTGCGACTATCCACCCATTGACTGTCAGACCCAGCACTCAGCAATGCATCAACATTTACCCCATCCGGCACCAACCCTTCACTGACCACTTTTGTTTTCCTCTCCTTACCAGTGTCAGGACTGCACTTATCTTCAACTTTCCTAGGTCTGCCCCGCTTTCGGGGACTTTCCTTACGGAAAGTGTCAAGGCTGTCATTTGGCAGCACTTGGCTCCCTGCTGGCTGGCTATGTGCCTCGGTCAAAATGGGACTGCTCGACCACTGAATGTCAGACCCACTATTCCGCAATGCATCGCCGCTTGTCCCATCTGGCACCAGTGCTTCACTGGTCACCTTTGTCCTCTCCTTATTAGTGCCAGTACTGCACTTATCTTTAACTTTGCTGGGTCGGCCCCGCTTTCGAAGACATACCTTGCGGAAGGTGTCACCACTCAACAGCTCTTGACTCCCTGCTGAATGGCTATGTACCTCACTCAAAATGGGACTGCCTGCCAATTGAGTGTCAGACCCACTGCCCAGCAATGCATCAGCATTTGCCCCATCTGGCAGCAACCCTTCACTGACCAATTTAGCGGTTCTCTCCTTACCTATGTCAACACTGTTCTTTGTTTTAACTTTCCTGGGTCGGCCCTGATTCCGAGAAATTTCCTTGGTGAAGGTCTCAAGGCTGCTACTCAATGGCTCTTGACTCCCCGCTACTTCATCAATGCTAGATGATGTGAGCAACTCTCCATCACCAGATGGAACAGGAGGCCGTGTTAATTCCAGCTTTTCATAGCTTACGTCTGCTTTCTGCACGCCAGCCTCACAAGCGTCCCGAAGGGCACTTCTCGTTCGTAACCTTCTTGAAGGCACAGGTGGACTCTCCACTTGTTTTTTCAAAGCTCTGCTTGACTTGGATGCCCTCAGTTTAAGTGGCTCATGAGTAATGGTTACTTCGGTATCATTGGGACCACAAATGCTTGTATTTTTATCGTTGATCGCATGACTAACGATTAATGCACTCGAACCATGTGTTTTGAATGAGCCGGAGTGGACAGCGGGCATCTTGCCAGCAGCGCCAACACTATCTCTTTCAGTGATGGCAGTCATACTGACCGAAGGGGTGGCATTTGATGCTTCAACCTTATTTAAGGCCAATTTGCTAGCAGAAATTTTGGCTTTGTCCTTACCTTCCGATTCACAGTTGGCAGTTCGGTTAGGTGAAGACTCCTTTTCATCAAGAATGTTAACGCATGATGGTTTGCCAGAAGGCACAACCTGCGGTTCCTTGCTCTCAACAATGACACCGGTATCTTTTTCAGTTAATACAGAGGCACAGACTGACCGCTCTGGGATGACAGTCTCTTCAATACCAAGATGATTCACCTGTGCCGAGGCAAAATCTGTACCTTTGGCACATCTAGGTTTAAAAACAATCCTTGGAGTCTCTGCCTCTTCAACAGCAATTTGGTGTCTACTCAGATGAGTAGACAACTTTACTCCTTTACTTGGGGAGATGCGTTTGTGAAGGCCTGAGTCAGACCGCTCAAGATCCGACACCTCACAACTGCTGGGACTCACGACCGCCTCAAGCCTGCTCGACCTCCGCAACCCAAGTTTGCTTGATGACAGTTTAGCTGCCCGCCATCTGGTACGCCTGCCAGCAGACTGCGTCATGTTTCCTTCCTCAACAGGACTAGTATCTTTCCTCCCACCCCTATCATCACTGCCAAGATATACTGCAGTTGCACTTCTCCTAGGACCATCCCGCTTGTGCCCTCCCTTTACACTGGGAGAACCACTTGATGGCAGCCCACCGCCAAAGCTGCCCACCTCCCCCGTCACATTGCTGAATGGCTGAACCAGCATATTCCCATCATCAGTGACAGCACTTATGACCGGTGTAACAGAGTCCGTCAATTCTGAGTAAACAGGCTTGGCAATTAGCCCCTCTTTATCAACACTGGCTTCACTGCTCGAAGTCACATTGGTTGCTTTTGAAAGGTCACACTTTGTGATATCAGAGGTGACCTCTGCTTCGGAGCCCTCAGAGGATGCCGCCATAACTACCTCACATCTACTGAAACGACTGACTAGATCAGAAATACTTGCATCCATGGATGCATCAGGGACGGTAGAAGCTGATAACTTGCTTTTTGCTAACCGCCTGGAGGATTTGCCTTTCGAAAAGCTTGGCTTGTAATTCTGAACAGGATGCAACGACGCAGACTCTCTTTCTGCTTCAGAGTTCTGAGGCGTTAGAGTTGACGTCCCAGTTACAGCAGCGCTGGACGGTATTTCAGCTGCTTCACAGCTGCTGGAACTAGTTGCAGGAGTATTAAACCCCTGATCATTCTCCAGACCAACGACAATGGGAACTAACCGTGTTGTGGTGGTGGAGATCATGCGTTTGCCCCGAATCCGAATGCGGCAGATGACAGACGGCCGGCACTCACTCGCTTTGAGCTCCCCAAGACCACTTACGTCCTGCGATGACGACAGCGACGATGCCGGTGAAGATGAGGTAGATGCAACAGACACAGGCCTTCTAGCTTCAACGAAACAGTCAGGTTTTGACGACACCTTCCTTTCTGCACATGACTGTTCCTGTCTTGGTGAGGCTCCATGATCTGCGACAGAGTTCATTGCAGAAGAGGTACCAGGTGGCAGTTCCAGGGAGCTTGTCCCTTCACCTTGGTCCACCGACTGCAACCGCAAGTGACTCTTGCTGATCCCACTGCCAGTCTTGTCACCCCCTGCCTCGAGCCGTTTGCTGACACCCCGCGTTCCCGAGTTCACAGAGCCACCTGGCACAACCTCACCACACACTGTTGTTGCTGCGCCCCACAGCGGAGCCCGGTGGTCTGCCTCTGTGGTGATGCCTTCTGATGTGGAGGAACTAGCAGGTACCCTCAAATCAACCTCTTCAGCTGGAGGGCTGCTGCGCAGAACCATGCTGCTGGTGCTACTGCTGGCTGAGCAGCCTCGTTTCTTGCGTCGCTTCCTGGGTTTGGGCACGTCCTCCTCTGGCACAATGCGATTCCGGCCGCCACCATGACATTCTGGTTCGTGCCGAGACCTTCGCTTGTGATGAACCTCCGCTGGTGGTGGCCTCAGCTGCCAACGATTGACCTCATCCTCCGTCAGGCGCAGGAGCTTAACAGAGCACGGCAACACTGCCTCCGACTCGCGGGGCCTTTCGGTGTCCACTGCAATGCACAAAAAAAAAAAATTGCGCCAAGCCAGCCAACTGGATTTTAGCACCATCTCAATTACATCAATGCACTACCCATAGAAATATGGAAGAAACTGTAGTGTAAAACAACGCAGAATGCTGACATGCTAGCACACTGGCATCCAGTGCCATTTCATTCTCGTCCTGTCTGTGTTTCTTGAACAGTACAAGACAGTGCATACTTGGCTCAACAAGCTGAACAAAGCACGCAGGATGTCTCCCCAAAGAATATCCAGCAGGATGATGCTACTCTACATGAGTGTATGAGCATCCTTGTAGGACGCATTCCAAGTCCAAAAAGAATCTCACACAGCCACAACCCTTCTTACTCAAAGATCATAAGAAACTACTCAAGCAGCTGCTTCACTCAGAAGCTGAATTATATTTGTAAGCAAGGTAAAGAAAATCTTTACATAATAATTCCAAGTTACGTAAAATGGAAATTATTTAGTTTACTGATGTCATTTTTAAAACTTCCACTACAGAGGACTCAATTACTTTATCCTCTTGAATAAGGGTGGTTCAATTCTTATAATACCCCACAAAGCGGAAAGTGATGCCGTGAATGAACGACACTGCTTTGCAGCGAGGCCACTTTTGCCGTAGGTGTTGATGCTTTGCATCTACAGTGGCGCACATTATGTGACCAGCAGCGACGAGCCATCGGAGTGATTCTCTAATAACGAGCACAAAAGACGATGACAAAAGAGAAGGCAACATAGCACATGCGCTTGTCTCCCCTGCTGTCATCGTCATTTTGCGCTCATTAACACTTAATACATACCAACTAAGCCCTGTGCACTCTGCACAAGTGTTGATGCAGTAGCTTCACTTAATTGCAAATCATAAATGCACAGACAGCTGCTTTAGTCAAATGTACTACAATCAAACCTGTATCTAACAGACTTCAGTGTAACAAAATCCTTGATGTAACCAAGCTTTGGCTTTTGCAGCTTCCTGTTGATAGAACACCGTATATTCTTGGCCAGGCTCGGATTAACCGGGATGAGGGCCTTGTTCAAAAAATAGGAGGGCCCCTATAGCCCCCACCACATATATTCACCACATGTTGCTATGTTTGAGACTTGACGCGTTTCAGAATTTCCTACACAGAACACATGCCATATTTACTCGAACCATCCGCGGACTATTATGAGCACTGCCTGAGCATAAACCTTCCCGCGGATCACATGAAAAGACCGGCATCTAGACCGAGCTCTTTTAGGAAATCTAGGACACGCAATATCCTCCCTCAAAAATCAAAAAGCGACTTCATAAAAACTTCCTAACTAATTCGATAGCACAGGACGATTGGCTGCGTGTAAGCACAAGAGAAATAGAGATGGGTCTTATTTATAAGCTATTGGCAATTTCTTACCGTAAATACTTTACCAATCATCCAATAGTTTCGTGAAATCATTCAGCAAGATAACCTGAGGCTAGCCTAAGGCAGTGGTTCTACAGAAACTGCGATATTATTATATATGGTGACTTAAAGTACCAGAAAATAATGTTCAGTACCCCAAACACTGATAATGTGGGGCGCTAAACCTGTTCGAAATGGTAGCACCTGCAGAAAATAGCATCGCTATTGAACTGATACAAAATTGAAGCTTTAACACGCTCAAATAATCAGTAACGTAAGTTTACATTTTATGCAGATGTTCACATTTAAAAAGACAATATATTTACGTTTCGCACATAATTTTCACTTAAAAAAGAAAGAAGCACTACTGTTCCCAAGATGTGGGATAAAATCGGCCGCGGCGGCCGCTTTTCGATGGAGGCGAAAATCAAGGCGCCTGTGTGGTGTGCGATGTCAGGGCTCGTTAAAAAACTGCAGGTGACCGAAATTTCCAGAGCCTTGCATTACGGCATCTCTCATAGCTATGGGACGTTAAACCTACTAAATAAACCAAAACAGCATTGATGACAATGACGATGCAGAAAATAGCCGACATGCCGTCAAGAAATGCTGGCCCACTGCTTTACCACATCACGATTGCCCTTCACTTACGCGCATGTCTGTAAAACGCTCCTAACTATTTGTAATTAGGTTGCGGCACAAAATACGCCTTAATATGATAAACCCACAGCATGTAATATGCATTTGGAAGGTGACGTGAACCTTTGCACGTTCCTCTCGGAGGAGTAGCTTCACACATCAGCAAGACTTCGATCGAAAAGAACCTTTTACGGTGTGCGATGTCAGGGCTCGTTAAAAAACTGCAGGTGACCGAAATTTCCAGAGCCTTGCATTACGGCATCTCTCATAGCTATGGGACGTTAAACCTACTAAATAAACCAAAACAGCATTGACGACAATGACGATGCAGTTAATGAAAACAGTCCTGTAAAGTGGCTTTTGCCATTTCCGCTCTAAAGCAGACAAGCTCAGTAGTGTATATTCGTATAACATGGCTGCATTTTCGATGCTCCCTTTAAGGGGGGACACCCCTCTTAAAACTTTTTTCCTTATTTATGGGTGGATCTGATTGAAACTTGCACCATTAATGTACTTTTGCATGCTGATTTCAAATATCTGATTAGTTTTCTTGTAGATCAAATAGCTTTCAAATTATTACCTAATTCATGTTCTTCGTTTGGAGGTGAGTTAATTACTAAACACTTTATGGCATGATGAGAATAGCCCTGCCAGAGTGATCTAGAAGGATCATAGAGTGCCGCTAGTCATGAATTAACGTGGTAAAAGAATTTGAACCAAAGTTACAATAAGTCAAACTTTTATGACTAAAAGCCCAAGTTGGCACCTAAGATTGATAATTAATTCTGTAAAGGTTGCCGCATAATAACTATACATATATTTGTCCTACGGCACTGTCGAAGGTTTTCTCTTTCTAACAAGACAAGAATGAGAGCTATAGCACAAATAGACTAAGAGATATCTCTCCTCCAAAATTGCAGCACCCTCAAAATTGCAGTTTTGAGAAAACGAAGAAAAACACTTCACAGCATGTAGGTGTAAATTATGTCAATGATTGATATGTCAACAAGATCAGAAACAGGTGGAAAGTGATCTGAAGCGAAAATTAATGGCCTATGCCAATTTGAGCCAAAGTTACGCAATAGGAAACGTTTGAAAGGAAAATTCCATTTGGGTACCGAAGACAACATAACCTTCTCAGCAAATTTTCTTTTGTGGTCACTGCATTTACCTTGGTTTCATGAGACTCTCAGGATTCCCTTTCTAGAAAAAAAAAATTTAAAGCAATAGCAAGAACAGGACCAGAGATATTGATCTTTCAAAAATGCAACACTACCAAAATTGGGGGATTGTCGGAAGCACTCAAGTCTCACGGCATTTAATCAGGAAGGGCAACCCCAAAGACCTCATGCTATTAAAATGCACCAGGAGCATAGTCGGGGTGCATGCTGTCGCGGTGTTTTCTTTTTTCTGTTTTAGCAACGCCAAGCGAAGCCGCCCGCTTCTTTGCAGAACGTGCGCTACGGTGCAAGTCCTTTTCTTCAGCTCTCCTGGAGCCAGTTGCTGTCACGTTTGTACTGCATTCTTGCAGAATTGCTGCTGCTGTATGCTTGCAGCCGGCATTGAAGCGCAGCACAGCTTCTGCTGTGGCTGCTTCCACAGCAAACAGTGATGAGTGCCGCTCTTTGTGGATCAAGGTCCAGATGACCGAGTGGAAGCTTTCGTTTGAGTTCTGGGTCTTCCCCCGAATGCACCTCTGCAGCAGGCTCTTCTCTGATAAACGACTATAAACAGGCAAAAGAGCATCAGCCACATCTCTTGGCAGACTGTAATTGTGCTTTGGTGCAGGCTCCTCTTTTGCCTTTGCAGCGTTGTGGCGGCACCATGACTTCTCACCGGTAGGACACAAGCTGTGCTTGGGGCAGTCATCAGTAGATGTGATGTGGTAATATGTCGCCATCACAGCTCGCTGCATGGCATCCACATCACCTACATTTGATCGAAGCGCTCGGCCATAATATATTGCCAGCTTGTCAACTAGATCAGCTGTCAGCCTTCCTCTGCCGCCAAGACTTTGATTCCCTGCACCCTTGTGCCTCTGCAAGAGGTTGCGCAAAGCTGCTCCCATACGCTTGTGCACATGATTTATGCAGTCCTCTTTGACTATTTCAATGTAGCCATAGATTGCAGCATCTTTAAGAGCATTGAATGTGCGATTGTCCCCATCGCATAGCATGGTTGTGTAGCGCATGTTGTGGCGCTGCAGAGATCTTTCAAACAGAATTTTGCCAGCCTCTACCTCCATTTGACCAGCCTTGGAGTTGGTGTTTTTTTGGCACTGGTGGCGTGATTTCCAAAGTTCGTAGCCGTCAGTGTTTGGCTTGGGACCAATTTCGCAGCCCAGACAAAAGTTTGATAACACCACATAATCAAGCACATAACCAGTGAAGAGTTCCACCACGGCACCGACGCCTATATGTGATGAGTGTCCGCGCGTCATCCATGTGCCGTCGTAGCACACGGCAATGTTCCCCCTATGCCCAAAACACAAGTCATCGTAGACCTTCGCCACTGCCTGCGCGGCTTGTGCCATAGCGGTCGTGGCGGCTCGGGTAGCAGCAGGTTGCAGTGTGTTCTTCAGATGCCGTTGAAACGTCTTGTTGTGCATACCGCGCCGCGACAACCCCATCGCCGAAAAGATATCGTTCATTGCTGTCTGGCCGTTACCGGTCGACAGCATTGCTCGACTAGCCAGAATATTCAGCTCAAAAGGATTGCACCTTTTCTCGCCGTCAACCCTCCGCGAGTTCCACTCGGCCGCAATCTCACCGCAGTTGTCGCACAGCACGATCAGTTTTACGGCGAGGCCATAGCTCCGGTCACTGGTAACTAAACGCACGCATCCACGACACGTTTTGCACCGCACGGCATCCAGAAGGATATTCACAATGCTGATGTCAATTGCCGCATAGGAGGCTGTTCCGTCCGCATCTGACTCTGCGGACGCACCACTTGCATCGGCGAACAGCGCGGTCTTTCGTGCCGTCGCCGGCGTCGATACCAGTCTATCAAGCGTAGCCTGCTCACGGGCACTCACTTGGGTTATGTCACTGTTAGTGACAGGCGCGGTGTCAATTCGTACACGACTGCAGTCGGCACGAAGAACGGCGCCGTTGTCCAGCGGAATCGGAGAAGCGTCGCCGCCCGCAACGTGATCGTCACACAATCCCGCAGCACTGGCACTTGCTTCTTGCACAGTATGCAACGATGTCGCATTCTTAACGCGTTTCTTCGGTTGCTTTCGCCCGAACTTGTGCAAAGAGCGGTACTTCTTCGCGCCTGGCATGACTCTCGCGTTGCACTAGCGTGGTCGGCAGAAAGACAAAATGGCGTCGCTGGGAGTCCGCATTCCAGGGCTAGCTTGCCGGAACCAACCAAACGACGCCATTTTGATCACGTGCCTTAACCGGCCAATAGTAGCGCGTGCTGCATGCTATCTTTTTGTTTGTTTTTTGGGGGGAAGGCGGAGCGCACAGGGTTGCTTTCCGAAAGAAAAAATAAGCCAGAAGCGCGCGATTTCGAACGAGACCAAAATCGCCGCGGTGGAACGCGTAGTTCTCATGCGCCGGGCGATCGAAATTGGGTGTCGTTTGTCCACAATTTAAAGGGCAGTGGGTGTGGTACTGCATTTTTTAATCGCTATAACTTCATAAATACGCGGGGTATAAGGATGAAAATTTGCGTGCAGATGCGGAATGGTGCAAGGAATACGAAAATGAAAAAATTGAAAATCCGATTTTCGGGCCGATTTTCGGTGCCAAAGAGCCGTGTCCCCCCTTAAGCAAGTGAATAAAGGTATTCACGTTTCCATAAGCGTGCTTGAGCATTTAAGCTGGAGAGTTTTTGAAGAGAATCTTAAACGTTGACCCACCTGATCTCCAACTAATAATTTATTGCTTTTGCCACAGCTTTTACTGCTTATACGCTGAGATTAATTAACACAAAGCTGACCTAAATAGCAGTAACAACAGAGATCAGCTGGTTTGCCAGCTGGTACAAGCTGGCTCCCAACTAAAAGCCAGCCAGAACCCGTTGGATTGATTGGCCACCTACTGGGAGCCACTGACTTCCAAGTGATTGGAATCTGGAAGCAGTTTATGCCAGTTGAGTACCAGCCGAGACCAGCTGAAACCAACTGGATCCAGTTAGAACAAGCTAAAGTCTTCTTTTTTTTTTTTTTCATCTATTTAGGCGAGTACAAAGTTTTGTGCTTAGAATGGTGAAATATGAGGCTGGTTTTGGGATTAGGTAAGCGTACGATGCGACGAACAGCTTTTCAAGCATTCGACATTGCAATACATAAGGTCTAATTTTATTCATGGAAAATCTGGAAGACGATTTGACTATATTTCGGACCAAACCTAGAAACCATTTTTTTCCAGCTCTCGGGGGGCCCCTGAGAACGGTGGGCCCGGTTCATTTGAACCCTTTGAACCCTGGATAATCAGGCCCTGTTCTCGGCTTAATGCAGTGAAGTAAATATTGCCCCAGCTTCAATGCAACAAAACTTCACTGCTGGCTTGAAACAAACTCAACGAAAAGCTCGGATAGCCGAGCAAGAGCTTGGGTGGCTGGGAGAAGCGTGCAGCATAACCCACACGACTGAGTGCTCCCATTAAAGAGGGTGTAAAGCCACCCAAATCTTTAACTAGCATGATAGATGACTGCCTTTTCTGTGCTCCTGCACCGTAAGGCAGATAAAACATATCGGAAGGTCACGATTAAGCTAAGACTTGGTGAACCTTGCTTATACTTGAACATTTCACAGGTAGGCTCCACCCATACGGTGGAAATAGCACGGGTCATTTTGTAACTTTTTGTTCTCGATGTACTGCACAGGTAGGCTACGGCTTCCCTTGAAACAGGGCAGCTTGGCACTTTTTCTGAAACTAATACAGTCAAACCTCGTTATAACGAAGTCTCATTTTGAACGGAAATTCGTTCATTATATCCGATATTCGTTGTAAAAGTACACACAAATTCCTACAAAAAAAATTCTGTTCATAAACCCAAGTAAAGGCTACCCTAAAATGGAAAGCACAGAGCTGAAAAAAAAAGCATTTTTTTTTCTTCAAAGCGTGGTATAAGCATGCGAAACCTTGCCTTTCATTTTGCACTGCCAAGCAAAAATGAGCACACAAATCGGGATTTAGGCCACACAGAACTGATTTATTTAAAAAACGACGTAATCTTCATTTGGCGGCACTTCACACTATTTGATAGAATAAATTTCTCAACGAAATCGACACTGTGCAGCGCTTTCCCAATGTCAGCTGATTTGGCCACAGGTAGGTTCTCAAGGTACCTTCTCAATTTCCTCGCCATATCGGCGGCCTCGGTGCTGCTGAGAGCTCGCTTTTCGCCTTCTTCACTCTCATCGCTGCTCGTAGCATCATCTGTACGAAGCAGCTGATAGACAATTTCTTGGTCGGTCAATTTGGGCGCCACAGCCAAGTTGTCATCGGCAGCAATAAAGTCCTCGAACGTAACACTCGGAACCGCCAGTTGACGCCATGTCGTCTCGTCGAAATTGTCCGCTTCACCTTCAGAATCGTGGGCGTCGTTGGGCTCAGTCTCGCTGGTGGATGGGGCTAGGCCAGCATCAACAAAGCAATTTCTTATTGTCGACTGTGCCACTTCGACTGTGCGTTTCGCCGCCGCCATGCTGCAAGACAACGGCACGACCTCGAGGAAAGTGAGCACACGCGCGGGTCGGCAAAAAGTAGGAGCAGGGGCACGCGGGCGGTGGTTCGATAACGTGCAGGTCACATGCCAGGCAGCCGTTGATGCTAGATTCACTCGCGGTCCCTAGATGGCGTGGCATGCGAAAGCGCGGGTGATTCAAACACATTTTAGGTGGAGGAGACGCGGGCGGTGGTTCGATCACGTGCCGGTCACATGCCAGGCAGCTGTTGATGCTAGATTCATTCGCGGTCCCTAGATGGCGTGGCGTGCGAAAGCGCGGGTGATTCAAACACATTTTAGGTGGAGGCGATTGATAAAATCGAAATTTAGCCTTTTGAAATTTTTTTTTTTGCTTCTTTGCGGATTTTGAGTCATGTGAATACGAAATATGCTTCGTTATAACCGATTTAGTGTCAAATTTTCAGTTTTTCATTTCGTTATACAGATAGAACTCCCATAGAAATAAAGCACAGCCAACCAAACTTTGCTTTTACTTCGTTATATCCGATAATTCGCGGTATCCGTGTTCGTTATAACGAGGTTCGACTGCAATAATGGATGCTTATCGGAGCCAGCCATGTTCATGCAAAGCCGCACTGTGACATGCTTTTTACTGTGTTTGCCGCCGTGACAGCGCTGCCCCTTGAAGTCGAGCGTCCTGGCCGGCAACATCTCCTAGAACAGTCCCTCATCGGCGCTGTAGACATCCGCCGGCATGCAGTCGCTTCACTCTTTCCCTACTGCTCCCATTGAGCATCGTTAGCCCACTAACGATGACTTCGTGCGCCGATTTTTAACCCTTCTGCGTCGTTCACAGACACGTAATATCTAGTGTGTAGTCAGATAACTGAAGTTTCGATTTTGATGTGGTTTACATTTTTCCCACGATGCGGCTATTTTTAGGCGCCCTCCGAACACGCGGCAGCGTCTTAGTTGCATGTGAGAATGGCGGCAATCGTGTCGACGACGAGCGCTTCAAAACGTCGCAAATTTGACAACTACGCACACACTGTCTACGATAGATTTTATCGATAACCCAAGCAGAAGAGACTCTGAAGATGCTGCCAATTATTGTCAGAATTCAGTTCCAACCACGCTGACGACAGAAACCAGCCTGGAACACCGGCAGCAGCACTCCGGCCCGCTAACAATGACTTCTCGAGCAAATTTTGAACCTTTCCGCGTCGCTCAAGGACACGCTACGCTATCTAGCTTGTAGTCGGATAACTGAAGCTTAGATTTTATTGTTTACATTTTTTCCCGCGAGGTGGCTATTTTTGAACGCGCTCCAATCACGCGGCCGCATCAGAGTTGCATGCGAGAATGGCGGCATCTATCTCGACGACACACGCTTCGAAACGTCGCAAATCTCGCAATTCCGTACTCTGTATAACAGATTTTATCGATCCGAGCACGATGACCCAACAGCAGTGACTCTGAAGATGCTGCCTTATTATTAGAATTCAGTTCCGACCCCGATGACGATGGAAAATAGCCCGAAACATTGGCGGCCACATTTTGTTGGCCTGATTTGCACGCATCTGGGACAGCTCTGGATGCTTTGTTTATGTTGTTCGTGTCATTTACCTCATTCCCAGGGTGTCAGCATCATTTGAGCAGGATACCTTGCCTCCCGCAAAGCAGGGAGTGGCGTTCTGCCAAAGAAGGGAACCGGGCATCTGTTTCAGCATTGCGCTCTGCAGCGGCCCTCGTTGATTGCTCATTATGCATCAGGAACACTATTCAATACTGCACATTTATTTTTTTCACAGGGAGTGGCCAATATAATGCTCTGCATTTTGTATATCTCGAAAAAAATTTTTTAATTTTTCTTGTTTCATTTACAAATGCATTTCGTCAAGTTTTGTTCAATTTTTTTATAAAATCTGGTTTTTGAGAAATTATATTGTGCTTTACAACTCACAACATCATATTCAAAGTTGTATGCCTAAAAAGCGAATCTATTTAGCTTTCTTTTCACGTATTGTATACAATTTTAGACATGACAGTTTTTACAGAAAAAAAAATCTACTAAAACCTACTAAAAAACGGCCATTTTGCCCACGGTAGGGAAAGAGTTAATATACACCAGGTTTAAGGTGCACGAGTGCAGCATCAATGAAACGAGTAAATAAATTGTGCTCCACAATTAGAAGTCCAATCTGTGTGTCCGTGTGTGCGCACAAATTATTGCGCACTTGAAAAACACACCGACAGCGAAATCGACGCCAGGTGAAGTATAATTATAACATGCAGTAACGAAACAAGTATGAAAAGCCATCGAGTCAAGCGAGCAGAAGCGCAGAGCTTTCCCTGGGGTGCCCAGTCAATACAGACAAAGTAGACACAGTGATCTATCCTGTGTCGTCACTGCTCTTTGCTCTGCTGACTCCACGTCACAGTTGTTTGATGACGTCATGTTGTTTACCTATGTACACGTTTTCGTCACAGAGGTGTCACTGTCGATGGGTTTTGAAAAACGGAGTCTTTGCCTGACTTGTATTTAAAATAAAATTAAGACATGTTTGCGGCAAAATAAGAGGTTGGGATTACTTGGGGAGCATCTCTGTAAAACCAGGAAAGCCACCGTGTTTGTTCCGATGCTTAAAAGATTGGTGTCTATAAGTCGCCGACCGTTTTTTCGGACTTGAAGGGACCCGAAAAATGGTCCGAATAATCGAACAGTCCGAAAAATCCGTGAAGCACAAAAAATCACTTTATTCAGAGGAAATCGGCTTAAAAAAGTCGCCGATTTTACCTTGCGGCAAATTTCTTTTGCTGGCGACGATTTGCGCTTGTATTTGCGCCAAAGTTGTCGTTTCGCTGTACACGCTAGACAGCAAGTTCACAGCGTTCGTAATTTGTGCAAGCGATGGCTGTGGTAGGCCGCCCGAGTCGTCGTCGGAGTCCGACTCGTCTTCAGGTTGAAGAACCTGGCGTACAAGTTCGTCGTCCGTGAGGTCCGCACACATATCGAGGCCGTCGTCCACTTCAACAAACTCGCGGAACGTGGAGCCCGTTGGAATGTCCATTCCGTTCCCGCGAAGGTCAACGATGAGGTCTTCGCCACTGTCTGCAGTCAAATCCTCAGAATCGTTGCAGTCTTCTACGTCATCGACTTCATCGGTGGAGAATCCAGCGTGCCTGAAGCAATTAGCAATTGTTTCCGCTCTCACTGCCTTCCACGCGTCAGCCAGCATGCTAACCGCCGCAAAAAGATCCGTGGCGTACTTTTTCCCGTTGTCAAAGCAAAGGACTGTGCGCCGCAGAAGACGGGTCCGATAATGCACCTTAAGGTTTTTGATCACCCCCTGGTCCATTGGTTGGAGCACGCTGGTGGTGTTTGGTGGCAGGTATTCGAGCCGAATGGCTTACAGGTTGTCGAAGGTGCCGTGAGCCGCGCAGTTATCAACAAAAATAATAACTTGTCGCCCCTGCCGCTCGAAACTTCGGTCGAGTCGACGCACGTAATCTTCAAACAAAGCATGAGTGATCCATGCCTTGGAGTTGCTGCAGTACCACACGGGAAGGTTCTTCGCGCCCTTAAAACACCTAGGATTTTTGGATTTGCCTATCACAAGAAGTGGCAGCTTCTCAGTGCCAGTGGCATTTGCACCTACCATTACTGTTATCCTTTCCTTGCTGTGGCGGCCCCCTGAACAGGAGTCACCCGAAAAAGAGAGGGTGCGGACAGGCAACATCTTGAAGAAGAGGCCGGTCTCGTCACAGTTGAAGGTGTCCTCCGGGCTGTACTGGCTCAACAAGGGCTTCAACTTCGTCTGACGGTAGTCTGCTACCGTGGCTGGGTTGGCGGCTCCGCTCTCCCCGCACATCTTCTTAAAAGACACACCGTGTCTCCTTGAAACCGCGGAGCCATCCGTCCGTGAACTTGAATTTTTCAATTCTCATTTTCACGGCCAGGGTCTCTGCCTTTTCCTTCAACGTGTCGCCCGACACTGGAAGGTTTTTCGCTAAAGCAGCTTTAAGCCAGAGTAGCAAGGCCTTCTCCAATTCGGGGTGGTCGCCTTTCCTGTCGTTCTTCTGGCTGCTGCTGTGGGACGCCTCAAAGGCGGAAAAAATCTTCTCCTTATTTTTCACGTAATCCGAAATAGTTTGCTTCGACAGTGCGAACTCCTTGGCCACGTCAGCTTGCGTTCGCCCACTCAGCACTAGCTTTATGATCGCTGCCTTTTTCTCAAGGGTCATGGTAGAATAGCTCCCACGCTTCTTTGACGGACCCGGCAGCACCGGCGGGGCCATGTCCACAGCCCAAGTGCGCACCACACCGCTCGTCAAACACGCAAAAATGAGGCACTTTTCGTTCAGAGCGGTGGAACCGCCGGACGCAATCACAAAACGGCCAAAGGATTGACGGCGCGCCACTCGGTTGACGCAGTCGGAGAAACTCGTGTGACAACACGGCGGACGTATGAGACAAAGCACAAAGAGATAGCTGCCCGCGTCAGCGTTGGCGACAAAAGCAGGTTGACGGCGATGACAATCCGACTGCCACCTCGAAGTGGCAGAGATTGCAGGGGCCTCTCCTGGCAAAAATGGGGCACCGAAACCATGTCAAGCCAATCCAACTGCAGAGCCAATCCACCTCAATCCAAGATGGCGCTTGTTGCGCCGGCGAAAAGCCGATAAGATGGCAGATTTTGGCCTGCAGGGGACTAAAATTAGTCCGAAAAATCGAACTTTCGGACTTTTAAAGTCCGAAATATCCGTCGCGAATATGTATGCGCTTCTATGGGGTGACTGACGGTGCCTCACTGAAGTCCGAAATATCCTACAAGTCCGAATTATTGGAGTCCGAATTACCCGTCGGCTACTTACTCCTTTAAAATGCCAGCCACATTGCTCGCCTTCCAAGCAGTCACTCCGTCAACGTCTGCCGACATCGATTCACCACCCAGCCCTTTTCCGGCGATGTTACGGCGGGCCTTGAAATGATTCAGCCAGCAAAAGCTACCTTTAAAATCGTCAATGCTGCTGGACGATGCTTCCGCTTAGGGGAAGTTCCTGGCTTGTTCTTCAACGAACCATGCATACACTGCTTTGTCCAGCTCTTCATGGAGTGGCTGCATAACATTTGTGCTTCGAGGACATGCCTGAAGCAAGTGCCTTCTTTATATTTCCTTTGTTTCCGAGTATTATGGATAACAACTAGCAACAATTCCAAAGTCTTCAGCGATGGCTGCTTTCTTTCTTCCACTTTCTGCTTGGGTGATGATTTGTACTTTTTCGCTTGCGTTGACATCGTGTCCCGCAGATAAAAGCTGGTTGTCGTCGTACACATAGGCAGTGAGTGAAGTGACCACAAAACAAGGCCAAAATGGCGGAACTGGTGGAAATACAATCACGTGATTATGTGCTGACTGTGGATTTGTATTTCATTCAGACTTCTGTCTAGCCAGTGAAGCGTGTTTTGGTTTCGATTTTGGTTGCAAAAATTTAGTTTAAATGGAAAAGCACCGCAAAAACGGTTCGTTGTTCAGAAAAATTTACAGCATTAATTCCTGTGGTATACTGACAGGGAATAAAAAATTCTTCATTGTCGTGAAAATTTTGTTGTTGCGGTATTCGTTGTAGCGAGATTCAACGGTACTTCCTGAGAGAGCTCAGCTCGAGTCTGAAGCCACTTCTAACCCCCTGTTCAGCACTTCACAAAGCAGCAGAAATTCTAAAGTTCGTGGTAATTGCGGCACAGGAAGTTGCGAGCTGTCTGTACGCAAAGTAATACCTGCTTCACAAACAACTACCGTAGCCACATCATGCAAGCCTGCCTTCGCCCCCTCCACACATGAGGACAACGCCTGGTTCAGGTCCACAAAATAGTTGCTGAACCAGACCTAACAAGTGTCACCAGCATTCTCACTGTTCATGGAGGGAAGCATGTACATCTACATTGACGTGGCACTTAACACCAACTGCCTCCCCTTCACATCCCTGTGATTCTTAGTTAACACTGGGGCAGCCAAGTGAGTTATGAAGGGAAAAGAATTCCAAAGAGCATTTGGAGACAGCATACACTTGAGCAGTTTTAAGCTGCGCTGCCAGAGCTCCAATACTGGAAGATGCCTGCACTCGGTCAGTTTGAAGTCGGCATCTCATTAAAACCAAAAACAGCCGTGATAGCAATTCACATCAAACCCGGAGGAACCTTTCGTCTTGGTTTGGTTGCAGTGTGTAAAGCTTAGGACTGCCTACTGTAACCACGCAGCTATGTTGCCTGCACACAGCTGTTAAAAGGGTTTAGAAACCTTAAGCCAAAAGAGCAGCTACCACTGATGCAAACTTGCCAGGCAATGAGGTGCCTGCAAGTCCTCTGAAGTTCAGTACGCCCCCATTGCCATCAGCAAAGTTCAGCCTTGCACTGGCGAGGTCTGCAGCTACACAATCCGCTAAGCAGCTCTTTGAAAATGAAGCTTGGTGCAGGACAGTGGGTCCTTGAGCATCTACCAATAGACTGCCACTTCGTGATTCGGGTAACTGATTACTAGTCCAAATGTCCACAAGCTACTTTCTGCATGAAGTGTACTATGGTGGACCTGCTCCACTCAATTTTTGCACAGGAAGGCTACCCTGTTGGACTGGCCTCTGATCATGGAAAACAGTTTAGTATGTATTGAGAATCTGTTGGCCATACCGGAGCAGTGCAAAGTGATGAATACTGTCACAGGATACTGGAGAATCTGCAGAGCCACTCCTCAAAGCACCAATGATCCTACGTGGCTGGCGCATAGGACAAACCAGGGCGCCATCAGCTATACCACAGCCAACTTCTTCACAGACATCGCTCAGGAGATGAGCTCGCATCAGAAAAGGGTGGAAGAGTGCCGACGAAAAACAATGCTATGCTGAAGTCGAAGATCAGCCTGAGTACCCAAGTTCCAAGTTGGAAGGCATGTGGGAGTCGAAAGACCTGTTTCTGATCCAAAAAAGAAACTCCCAGTTCTGGATCTCCTGTGAAGATCCTCATGTGGATAGGATGCTGATTATTCTGTCTGGAAGAGGGCTGAACTTGGAATGCCACAGAATTGTCTGTAGCGCTGAAGCATCACCACAATATGCAGACTTATGGAATGGTAACAGCCACCAAATTACATCTGTTCAGTGGTTGCAAATTTCTTTGTCGCCAAGTCAACACCATAAAGTAAGGTCAATTAGAGCCTCAAGAACAGTCAACAGCCACCTCACTTCCTTACTTTCTATAGTGGTGATGGTAATAAAGATGATGATAGTTGACGCTTAACCAGCTGGAGAGCCACTTCCACCTAGTCGGTCCACAAGAGACCAAAGACCGCCCGTAAGGTTTCAAGGCTATGTGCCATGACATGAACATTGCTTGCTTTTCTAAATGCTGTGCAGATATGTATATTTATGGAGGGCTAGATATAGTGTCAAAGGGTGACAATAAGTGTCCTTAGTATTTGTGTGCCTCTAACGATTTAATAACCAAGCAATGATCCCCTCACCAACTAGCCTCTGATATCATCACAGGTGGTGTGCTGTTGACAAGGAGCAGAACCAATAGATTGGTTTGGTTTGGTTTGTGAGGTTTAGCGTCCCAAAGCAACTCAGTCTATAAGAGACACCGTAGTAGAGGACTCCGAAAATTTAGACTACCTGGGGTTCTTTAACATGCACTGACATCGCACAGCACACGGGCGCCTTGCTTTTCGCCTCCATCGAAAAGCTGCCGCCGAGGCCGGGATTCGATCCCGCGTCCATGGGAACAGTAGTCGAGCGCCGTAACCACTGCGCCACCCCGGCGGGGTCAGAACCAATAGATCCACAGACAGGTGTGCTGTGAAGAAAAAACGCCAGAAAGCCCCACTAGAAATTGCGCTGTGATTAACTGCACGGAGCTGAAAACGCAGTAGGCAGATTGCAAGGACACAGTGCTGCGTCCTAACTGTCCTCCAGGAAAAGTGCGCGCTGCTAACTATCAATTACTGTAGAGCACCAACTCACCAGGTGCATAGCTTGGTGACGGCTCAGGAGCTGGGCTGCTGGCAGTGAGGGTGGAGGGTGTGCTGTAACTCTCTGGTGACATGAGCAGGGACGCCACATGGCAGCTCTGCCAGCGTTGCCAGTCTTCAGCAACGGGTGGACTGGCTCCAACCTCCTCCGGCAACCGGCCCACCAATCGGGCACCAGTACTGCCCGGCAGTCGCTCTGGCTGCTGGCACTCCTGCGTTGCCTGTCGCTGCTGCTGCTGCTGTCGGCGCAGGGAAAGGCGCGTGCAGCGCTGCGTCCGCGCCCTCCCCAGCAAACGCCGCACCAGCACGGGAGGCCGCGCACCCGTCTGCGTTCCCTGGTCCCGGGTCGAGGAACCCCTCGCAGATGCATCACCTGTGCATTAATAGGCCGTAGTTCAACTTGCTGACACAGATTCACAGGAAGGCCAAATAGAGAGCAAACAAAAACAATAATAAAACTCGCACACACTCATCACACCTCGTAAAGCGCCGCTCTGTGACAGCAGCGTAGAGAGACAAAAACAGCGTAGGCACTAGATTGCATTGCTACTCCATAAATCCATGTCAGGGCTGGCACTTGATGCAATCACTAGCTTGCACTGCAGTGCAACGAGCATGCCAGAGACCAGTGAGGCAGCACTAGGCACGGCACCACTTCACTTTCCTCTTTCCTCCCTCCCAACACTCCTTCCCTGTGTTACGCTACCAACAACACCGAGACCATCCCAGAACCATGAGACGTGCCCATAACAGCCGTCCCAGTAAAGCAGGGGCACACTAATGTCAAAAAGCAGATTCACCAGGTATGATGTTCACTTAACAATTACGGAGCTGCTAGGCATTCTAACTCTAGTGGCATCTCCACACACTCCCATCAATGCATGCCACTGCTCAAAGGATTCAGCTCCTTTCACTCATGTGCACACGCCTGCCTCCCTAGTAGGACTGCAAATAAAATGACAAACGGTGTGACATGGGACATAGTTCCCAAGTGCAAGGACGCGAGGAGAGAAACAGTACAAGCAAAGGAGGCCCCAAAACATTGTTGTGGTTTACGCATGGCTTCAGCCTACTGATGTGAGCGAAAGCTGTGAGAGTAGCTGTGATACCCCAGTTAATACCACCTTTCAATCCGCTTGTTTTTTTTTTTTGGCATACTTTATAAATACAGGAATGGAAAAACGCAGTATCTGTCACACATTTTTCTAGACACCTGAACCGCACTGTAGGAAACGAGGAAGGTGGTAGTGAAAGTCAAAAAAGAGAAAGTAGTTCCGTAATGGAGGGCTATAAAGTAATTTCAACCATCCGGGGATCTTTAACATACACTGACATTGTACAGCACCCAGACGCCTCTTTGTTTCGCCTCCATCGAAACGCAGCCGCCAGTGGTCGTGTTCGAGCCCAAGTACTCCAGAACAGTAGTTGGACATCTTAACTCCTGCACCACCGCAATATATTTTTTTTCTATAAGCTAGGTTTTGGGGGAAATGAAGGCGCAAAACACTTTTCACTGGACACCTACACTTAATCAGGTGAAGGTCGCACCATCTTTTTGAAAGTCAAGTGGCTGGATGTTTTGGGGAAAGGAAGGCAAAGCATAAACCACACTTTTTCCTGTCGCTTCTTGAAGGTCAATGGCTAGTTCACACTGACATTGAGTGTTCGTTCATAGGAGAGAAAAGGCACAGCATCTGTCACATTTTTCTCCGTGGACACATGAGGCACGTGGCAACAGTGTGCCCTCCTGGTCCTTGAAGATCAAATGGAAGCCCATGCTGACCTTCACCCGAGGTGGCATAGTGAAGCTTTGAAAGCCGTGGGACGGAGCGCTACTGGAAAACCCCAACCTGGGGTATGAACACAAACGAGAGCACCTCGTGCACTAGCGACCACAAAGCAAAGGCTGGGGCCACTTTATTCCTGCTCGTTTATGCAACTAGCACACTGCCACCTCTGTATATACAAAAAAAAAAAAAACTACCTGAAAACTAACAGACTGTCCATAACGACAAAATTCTAAAGAAAGTCTTGTTTCTCAGTCTTTAGTGCATGTCTCTGTTCACAAAAAAATAAAATACTAGAACAATTTAGGTACCAGCTGAAGTACCTGTGCCTGTAACTACATAATTTGCTAATAACTGTCAACCTCTAATAGAAAAGAATTCATAGCATTCAAAAGTCTGCTTTACCTACAAAAGCAATATTCTCTCACAAAATGCATCATGAAATAAAAAGTCGTCTAAAATGATTTAGATAAACCGAACAATACAAACGATACACACAAATGTTGATGCACAACAGCTACGCATAGATATACACTATCAGCCAAACTCCTGTGCTGCACAAATAAAAGACTAGCATGCCACTGGGCAAAACAATTCCTTGACGATGCTACGTACGGATGAGCAGCATGTCCACACAGCAATAGAAAAATACCTCCTGACCGAGCCCAGAAATCAGGCTGCACAAGCTTCAGCAGAAATGTAGTAGCCAGAGCGTTGCAGCATCTATGTACTCATTAAAAGATCCAATGAATAAAGCAGATTTGCACAAGCAAACTTCCTTATGACTTGTTTATTCATTTTATTACATATGATGTCAACCCCATAGGGTTAATTATTAAAACAGGAAGGATGCATGTTAAAACAAGCATAAAAATTAGCTGATGGTTTAACTTTGGTTAACCCTGGAGGGAAGCGAAAGCTTCATGTACATGGCTACACTCATTGCCAAGCTTGATTAAACATATTGTGCGTTTCTCCAAATGTAAAGTCCGTTCTTCATCGGTCTCTTCGGCACGCCGCCTTTTCAGGGCCTCATTCCGACATGCCTTCATCACCTTCCGACGCGCTACAGTAGCAGGGTGTTCGTCCTCCATCTTGCGCAGTGTTGTAACCTAGGCAGGCATCCAGGGCCCCTATTTATACACGTATCGCCCCCTAGCACCCTTTAATTCCATGTCACACTGATGTCACTTCACGTGACCTTGACAGTGGTCACTGGCCACTTGGTGACCTATGTGAATGTGCCCCAAAGTCAGATGGCGACCACCAAGCTTAACACACAAGTATGACCTCTAAATCTCCCTCAAGGTGAAAGCTGTGCATACCCAATGGCTCGAACTACCTGACGTAGTGAAGCAAAACACAGACAAAACAGTGCAAATTACCGCGCTACCAACTGCAACAAATAGCACTGTGGTATGAGGGATTTAGGTGAGCACACATAAATTCAATTATGTGTGCTCACCTATGTGTGCAACCAACCAAGAGTTAATAATGCAAACTATAAATGGAAGCAAAATACTGGCTACAAATAAATCTACATAAAAGCAGACTAATAAAACAAGCCCCAAAACAAGGGCTGTATAATAAACATAGCATACAAGCCCCTTATTATCCAAATATCAGGTCAAAAGCTACAGAGCAGTAGCAATTATAACGCATGCAATTGCTAGGAAGGAATCTGGAATAGCTCGGGATGTTTTATCCAGATATATTCGCATATTTGCACAGGCTCTAACCCTTGCTCCTACTGTAAATATCTCCCAAAGAAGAATGACAGCTCATGTAAGCTGCTCTGTCTGATCTCACGGTAGGATTTCTGGTGGGGCCTCCGAAGCGAGCACTGATGGTGCCATAATGATCAATGTATATCTTTGTATCGGAAATACAGTCGAACCCGGTTATATCGAACCCGGATATTGTGAGCCTTCCGTGGATGTTCTTTAATTTGTTCATTCCATGATCTTCCTCTTTCATTTGTACATACCATCATCATTATCCCGCGGCGCCGGCTCCGGCGCACGCCTGGGCTTTGTCATCGGAGTAAAATGCCAGACTCGGCAGCCCTTGCTTTGCCGTCTCGACCTTGCCGTCTCGACCTGGCCTTCTTCCACAAGTGGTGGAGGTAGGACTTGATCCCCTTGCTGTTTTGTGCCCTGCCTCTCACTGGAGCTACGTTCCGGTCGCTGTTTACCGCCTACTACCATCGTTATGACTACCGAGAGTACCCACGAATCGGCAGCACCCTATACTTCGGCTGCACCGCCCCCTCAGACTGTGCTCACACGACAACGCGACCCGCCGCTGTTCGCTGGTCGTCGCGATGAAGACGTCGATGACTGGCTGGACACCTATGAACGCTGCAGTAACTACAACCGGTGGGACGATGCTCTAAAATTTTGGTTATATCGAACTCACGAAATATCCCCTTGAAAATCCCATGTAAAAGTACAGGAAAGCTGCGTCATATATCGAACTCAATTTCACCGGTCATTCGAAATATCGAACTCCGCACCACGCACTGGAAAGTGTGCCTTCCCCAAAGACGATCGCATCACCCTTGGCAGTTTGCCGCCTGACGTTTTCAAGCCACGCGCGGAAGGAATGAGAGGGGACAGTTCGGCGACGGCTGGTCTGGGCAGCGCCGCGCCCATTCCCCAAAGGCGCGCGCATCTGCAGTTGTCGTTTCCCGCGTGCCAACACATGACGTTTGCAAGCCATGTGCGTGGGTGTGCCCATTCTTTTCCCGAGCTATCTCTCTCCTTCAGCACACGCTACGCATGCGATAAAGCCAGCTCAGTCCATTTTCAGACAGACGTCGGACGCTTTCTCCAGCGTGTGTTGCGAACCTCTGCGTGCGGCGGCGCGGCGGCGGACGTGGCTATGGCGCCTGCGGACGTTAAGAAGCGGCAGCTCTCTCTCTCTTTTTTTAATTTGTTTTTTTAAAAGTCATTTTTTCTTATCGTTGTCTTATCGTTGTCTTCACATCTTACGCGGCGTAGCGTAAGGTATGGCGGCTGCGGACGTTAAGAAGCGGCAGGGCTTTTTTTTTTCTTTTTTTTTCTGGGATGTTTATTTTATTTTATTTTTTTTATCGTTTATCGTTGCATGTATGAATCAGCGAAAGCACGCGGTCAGCTGCTGCTATCATGACGCCCGCCCCAAGCGCGGCGTGATAAATCGAACCAGGCTTGCGCAATCAAGCTATCACGGGCACTCTGCCAAGTTCGCTGCCGGCTACCGGAGGAGCTATAAAAAGATAAACGCACCCCAACGTTATCGCTGCGCAGCATCTTGGCACGCTGCCAATGAGCTGTGGATGAGGCGACTGAAACGGACTGACGCGCGCCATCGACATACAAGCGAAAATGGTCGCGATTTCTGCCGCCGCCGCGACACAGAAACCTTGTTTTGAGCTGCCGCGGTGGCTCGAGCGGCGAGAGGGACGCCGTTCCAACAAGTTTAAAAATTTTCGCTCTGTCGCTGCCGCTCGTCGCTGAGATCGCTCAGTCGCTTGCATGTGAGCGAGCTGGCCTTAACGCATTTTTTTTTTTTAAATTCTCGGGTGCAAAAGTGGAGGGTGGGTACATTATGCGAGTGGGTTGATTACGCGACAAATACGGTACCGTTTTTTCGCATCGTAAGTGCCGTCACAAGCCGATTTCTGTATATCGAATTATCGATATATCGAACTATTTCGCGATCCCCTTCGAGTTCGATATATCGAATTATCGATATATCGAACTATTTCGCGATCCCCTTCGAGTTCGATATATCCGGGTTCGACTGTATATAGCAACATGCTGCATGACTCTGCCAAAAAAAATTAATAATAACACAAGCATCTCAAACCTCTGCACATACTGTGCAGGCAATAGCAAATGTATAATTCTCTTTGTGTGTTTTAGTAGTATTTGTATTAAGGTCCTGCACTCTGCCCGGGCTAAGCTTTGCAAAATAAGGTACATACTAGTATTGTGATTTCAGAAAAAAATATTATATCAACCTTCAATTGGGTAGGTAGGACAGAAAACCCTTTAAGCACTTTCCCTACCTGTGAAGCCTAGACAAAGTCCTGAAGCTCATACTGAGAAAAGCATACCTGCAAGCATATTCTGAGTGGAATAAATTTTTGCTTGATAATACGAACTGATGATCTTAACCTTCCCCTTACTGCCTACCGTATTTATCGAATGCAACGAGTTTTTTTATCATAATTTTTGCCTCTCAAAGTATACCCTTGCGTTTTAATCGAATACTGCGATTCAGTAGGCTAAATCAGTACCGAGGTGCAGCAATATTGAATCCGCCACCACTCGGTTCCGGTTTCTACGGTTCTACGATGTTATGTTGGCAACATGGGTACCAGAAAAGCTAAATCAGTCAAATCCAAAGTCAAAATGTTGCACCTTTTCTCAAGGGCTCAGAATCATGTTGTCCTATTGATTATGCGCTTGTCACATCTTTCGCAGTGGATTAGCGTGGTTACTTCTGTTGTTATCTCATTTCGCACGATGGCAACGTTCTGTGTACAGTACGATGTTCGCCTCGAAACGGCTATTTTGATAGCAGAAGAAATCGGAAATTCTACGACAGCTCGATGGCTAGATGTTACTAATCTACCTTATGTGGATGGCAGATGTAGCGAGAGGTGATTTCTAAACGTGGGCCTGGCCGCAAAGGCTTCCGAATCGTCTGGGAGGACAAGAGTTAAAAAGACTGGATTTTTGAGAACTCAACCTCCGATGACGACGACGAATGAGCGTTCTTGAATAAACTGCAATGGCCATAATGTCTATTAAAGATAATTTTTCAAGTGCTTATCTTGCGTTACATTCGTGGTTTTATTTTTTCCCACTGAGCAGTATGAAAAGCCGCCCCTCACGTTACATTCGCGGTCGCGTTACATTCGAGTAAATAAGGTACTCACTTTCCAAGCGTTAAGATTGCTGTCGCCCCCTCTTTTTTTTTACTTACTTCAATGCTTTACTTACATGCTGCTGCTTCATCTGCAGAGCTCTCTGCAATGCAGAGAATAAAATAAATGTGCAGGGAAAAAATGGCATAGGGCATGTTGACCAACTCATTCTGCCCTGGCCAAAAGCGACATCAAACACCAAAGCAAGGAGTTGCGAAGAGCACTCCTCCTGCTTACCAGGCGTGTCATCAGCACCATCCAGTTGAAATGGGTCATAGGCTTCGTTGCCATCCGACTGGTCCGACATTGAGCTGACCCCGTCATCATCCTGCTCCCGGTCGCCCACCAGCTGGAACACCTGTCCCCAACACCACCATCATTCACCACTACATAGTGTTGCTCCACAAAGGGTACACACAGAGCTCATGCTGTCGCGCAATGTACGTGACAACAGCTGCGCGTAGAGCAGCACAGTTGTACCCGCCAAGCGAATGTGAAGTGAGCACCGAACAAGGGCAAGACATGGCAATGAACAGCCTCCCAGCATACGTGATGGCCGCATTTTCTGCGATTCTAAGCTACAGAGGAGCTAACCTGCGAAAAGACCAAGTATAAGCAAATACTCCCCAAGTCGTCACTTAATCTTAACTTTTCGACAAGCTTTACTCGACCTTAGGCGCAGGAGAACAGAAAAGGCGGCCATCACGCACAGCAGTTAAATATTTGAGCGACTACACCATAAAAATCCGTTTATAATAAGGACTCGCATTAATACAAGGTGTAATTTCGGGATATACAAAACAGAAAGAAAAAGTTTTCATCTGTGTGTAATGCGAGCAAAGAACAGTCAGAAAAAGTATTTACTTTACTTTCGCATCCAACACGAACAGTGCTATGCACCTTCATGTGCTGATGCTGGTTCGCTCCCCTTCTTACAAAAAAAAACTAGGCTGTATAATTCCCTCTGAATTTTCTTTATGTGAATAAAAGGCACTGCACTTTAATATACAATGATTTCAGGTGGATTTGTTCAATACTTAATGAAATAGCCAACCTAGAAAAAAATATAATGGGGTTTTGAAAAGGTTTGGCCGCAATGGTGCAGAAAGATGGCTTCCAGTTATGCAAAGGTTCCATAATATTCGACATAGTGAAGCGATAAAGCATTTTTAATTTTTTTAGAAGAAACCAAAGGCGGCTGAGCACAAAGTCTGAATCAGTCAGCGTAGAACCCAAAACAAAGAACATCAATAGAGAGAGTATGTGGTGTTTTTTGCAAACCAACTACTGTAGACTGTGTCACGCTGTATAAACATGAAAACCGCATCAATCGGCAAAGCACATTTGCCCAAAAGCTGACAAGCTACAAAGCCACCTTATTCCACCACACTTGCCGCACCACACAAACATTATAGAGCTGCCTTCTTGCAACAGCTTTCGGTAGCAAGCGACAAATAGTGCTTGTGAACAAGTTTTAGGCTGTTCGCTGGCTGGGCCAGTTTTCTGGCAACAACACCCCAACCGAAGCAAGTACTTCCAGTGTAACTTCGAGCTTTTTGGACAACTTTCAATGCCCCTGCATGCATCTAGCAGTTCCAGGTCAGGGTCATCAAAGCAACTCCAAACTGTTTGTAGTCGACATACAGCATGCCAATACAATAGGGACTCTTTCTACACTGTGGCCAGACTATGCTCCAGACGAGCTGCTTGAGAATGAGAATTGTCAAGTGCTGGAACACATGAAACCATACAAAAAAACTCAAAATGTGTCCGACAGATGCGTGCATATGTAAGAGCCTCTGCGTGCAAACAGGGGGTGGAAGCAGGCTCTAGCTTTTTGAAGCAGGCATAGGAGCAGCAAAAGTCCAATTTCAGAGCATGTTTGGAGCAATTTACAAGCTTTTTGGTGTACTTTGGAGCAGGCTGACAGCGTTAAATGTGTCTAAGCACACTTTTCTGTTCACAACTAATGTAAGATCTACCGTATAAGCCGTATTACTGGTCGAGCGGGAATATAGGTCGACTCCCTTACCTCAAAGTGAAATATAAAATGAAAACAAAACAAGAAAAAAAAATGGAGAAGCACACATATATATTTGCATTAGCTGTATCCCTGCATTACCGGAGCTATGACCTCACTCCAAACTTCCAAACGATCTCAGCAGCGCCGTTGGAAGACTACTCTTTGCTGCCCGCCACCTCCCAGAGTGTGTCCTCTAGTTCCATCAAGCGTGTTGCTTACGCAGCATTTCCTGAAAGGCTGCGTTTGTGCAAACAGCTAATCTTGTCCGCGGAACCGCACGGTGAACCACTGAACTGTCACTGAGAGAGCGGCCATGATGCCACTTGCTTCGGTGGTCATCACTTTTTCTGGAAACCCACTGTAAACTGCCTCTACATGTCGTTATTCGTTGCTAAAGAGGCATTTTATACTCACATTGGTTGAAGCGCACGTGAAGATAAATGCGCCTAGGGACGGAAAAACGAAATGCCAGCAACTGCAGGATGTCAATACGGTTTTGGCTGTCCGTTCACAAGAATTGAATTATACTGGATTGGATTGGATTGGATTGGTACTGAGGCTTCCCTTTTTTTTACCAGGTGAACCAGAAAAGTCTTAGCCAAGTCAATTCCCTACTGTGACGGAGTCTGTCCCGCTGTGGCGTAACGCCACCAACACTATTTATCTAGTCAGCCTTATCCAGTTCTCAAGGCGTCGTTTGGTTGTCTCTACAAAAGGCACACCACTTGTTGCCAGACTGTGGCTCAACTTCTGCTAAAGACCGCTATATAAGACGAGGGCTGAATTTAGCTTGCTTTTCTTGAGAAAAAATCTCGACCTATACTCCGGTTTATACAGTATTTAATTTAGTTTTCAATACATCAGAAAAAATGGCCAGATTAACCTAACTTTCAATTTATCGAAAGGACTTAAAAAAAAAAAATTCCGAAAACAGTCTGCATTATGGTAATTTTAACTGATGAACAACTGCATGACAGCTGTCTGCACCAGAGAAGAAACCCAACTAAAACCGACAGTTTTTCCCCATTTCGTTCGGCGCTTTGCTTTTGCGCGCACTGCCGGGAAGGTTGGAGGATTGCATCAAAATCGTAAAAAGCCTTTCTGCACTATTCGCAGTGCGACTCATTAGTATTGATGCCTCTACACAAAACAGCACCATCGCTTTTGAGGATGCTTCCCCCCACAGTCAAAGCATGCAGTGCGGTAGAACTATGCATGACCAGATGGGAGCAGAATGTGAGTGCATGCGAGGGACATATATGTATGCGTTAGAGCAGTGTAATGCCATCCAAAACAAAAATAAAACAACAGTGACGCTCCAAACAGCATCCAATGCACGCGCTCAATCACAGCCACGGGATGACATGAAGCAGAAGCAAGTCCAATGCTATGCGATTGAGCTTTATTTTGGAAATAACGAACATTCCTTTTGACCGTCGTCATAACTGCTACATCGCGCACATTAACTGCATGCAGACACAACTGTTACATGCAATTCAGGTTTGGTGAGGCTTATTTCAGTGAATGCTGGCGGCGCGCATCGTGCCTCAATGTGATTTCTTATGCGATATAAAGCCCGCCGATGTCTGATTTAACGAGCGCAAGACGCAATAGTTTTACATGGGCATCGGCTAGGACCACGCTCCTAGATTAGGCTTGCTTCAAGTCCGCAATTTGGCCTCACGCTTTTTTTTTTTTACCCACTGCAGGCTATGGCATACAGTTTTTAGCATGTTTGGTTTGTGGTTTGTGTGATGCATGCTGTAAGAGACACCGTAGTGGAGGGCTCCGGAAATTTCGACCACCTGAGGATCTCTAGCGTGCACTGGAATCGCAGAGTACATGGACCCTCACTTTCAACCTCCAATGAAAAGCGGCCTCCCAAGGCCGGAATTCGATCCCGCATCCTTGAGAACAGTAGTCAAGCACCGTTACCACTGTGCCACCTTGGCATTGTAGTTTTTAGAGCCTAATCAGTGTAAATTCAGAATGATTGTTGTAAGAGCAACTACAGCAGCAAATTCCAGTAGAATCCTCGCTCCTTCCTCCACAAGCCGGACCATTTCAGTGTCTGCAGTGTCTTTCACGGCAGTGATCTAAACCATGAGGAAAGCTAGCAGCGGCTTCACAGCCACCCATCACTCAATCGCGGCAAGATGTAGTGGGGTGCCATATAGCGCTGCACTTATTTTTCCAGAAAGGAGTTGCTTGTAGGCGAGTTGGTTGAACATTATGTTAAAAGAGCGCTGGAACACGGACAGACACGGAACACAGAGTTGTGTGTTTCTCTCTCTCTGTCTGTCTGCCCATGTTCTAGCGCTGTTTTAACATAATGTTCATTTTCAAACGTGCGAGCATACAGCGGATGGGCAATGGTGGCTCTTAACAGCTGTAAGTGCATTCGCCACCTTGAGTGACATGTGCAAGATGCTGCCGTATGAGAATGTCCCAATGTTTTGCCGGCAGTTTAGGCTAATTAGAAACCCGAACTTTCTGAACATTTACGAAGTTAGATCAGCTCGAACAGTAGAACGGAAGCACGGCGCAAATGAAATCGGATAGAATTTAACTATACAACGTTTAGAATATTCGCATGCACCCTCGTATGTTTCTCCTTTTTACGAGGTGCTGAACACTAAGCCTGGCAATGAAGTCCACGTTCAGCCTGTATGCACAGAAAAAAGAATAAGGGAAAGAAATGCCGAGAATAAACTACACTTTGTCAAACCTAAGCCTAAACCTTCTCTTTCACAAGTCCTCTCTCCGTAACATGTATCTACTGAACTGATGGCCCTGTGGTAGAGCATCCGCCTGACATTCAGGAGGTACCAAGTTCGATCCCTGGTGCTACCTGGTACCCACTGATTCGCAATAGGTACTACAAGATTTCACCTGGTGCTCAGCTATACTGATGTGAAATGCTTAGGAAAAGGGTCATCGACCAAAAAGATGTCGATCGCGTGACGTCCCAGAGTCACGTGAAAAACAAGTGTCACGTGATTCAGGATGACTTAAGAAGTAGTAGCGTCGGACCAAAGCCAGGTGACGAAAACGTGCAATGTGATTCGGATGACAGGCAAAAAGCGATGGCGTCGTATCAGAGTCACGTGGCAAAGTATCCATCTAACATCTGCCTCGTATATGCAGGAGACTTGCGGCTCGATGCCCCTGTGTCACCCCACCTGCGACATGTCCTCTGCGTTGTCTTCATCTTCATCAGCCTCGTCCCCGTCAGGGCACGGCAGGCTGCCCAGGATACTGTCTTCCTCACAGGGCTCCCCCTGACTCCAGCCAGAGGCCGCCTGCGCCAATGCCTCTGCGAGTGCCTCGTCCTGGCTGTCCACTGCACCAACCAAGAGAGACTCCAATGCATCATGTGGCATCAATCAACTCATAAGCAGCAGCATCATCATCATCAGCCAAACTATACCCACTGCAGGGTGAAAGCCTCTCCCATTTTCCTCCAAATAACTGGGTCTTGTTCTACCTATGTCCATTTGACCCCTGCAAACTTCTTAACCTCATCCGCCCACCCAACTTTTTGGCGCCTCCTGCTATGCTCTCCTTCCCTTGAATCCAATTAGTTACCTTTAGCGACCAACTCAATCAATCAATTGATCTATCGATCAATTAGTGACACTATAAAAACTCATGCAACAGTTTGCCCCTGCCCTCTCCTTTTTCTAACACAACATGAGGCAGCTACTAGAGCTAAGAGGGGGAAGTAGACCCCTGCTAAAGCTAAAAAGAACTCTCAGGTAAAACAGGCACTGTGGCACTACTTCACTTGGTTGCTTTTCGCTGGTACTCGATGTAAGAAACAAAAAAAAAATCTGCTCAAGACGAAATGTTCTGCTCGTGATTCAGTTATGACACCTGCCATACTTGCATCGCATTTTTAGGAGCAATTCTGCTCAGACAAATTTTCTAGTCCCTTTCACTTATTTTTCAGCAGGTAACAATGTAGAAAAAATAATTATTAATGGGTGGTCTCAAGAGTCAACAACAAAAGAGTCGAGGTCGCGACAGGACACGCTACGAATTTTGCGTCATTCACATGATTCTGCTGCTTCTATTGCGAACATTTTTTAAGACCGCAGTGTCGAAAAGTTCAAAAACAACTTATCAGCTCTCACTTCAGCTCGGATGATGACTCGGGTCAAATACCAGCCTAGAACATCGAGTGACCGAAAGACAGCATACTTTCAATTTCAGCTCCCTCTTCATCTGTTACACCTTCTTGCTCTGCGTTCCCACTGTTTTATTTCTATTCGCTAAGGTTTCAACAACAACAGCTCTGGCATTTGGGGCGGTTTATCCAGAACTTCAAGTTCAAAGTTCTTTCAGCCATGCCAGGTGTGGTTTGAACACCTAGATTTGAGAAAAGAGCTCCTAGAGCAGATTTTCAACTTTGATGGCACACTGGATTTCACTACGCCGCCCTCTCCACAAGCAGGCCACAAAACTTGCCAGCCATAAAGCGTGTATCCAAAAACATAACTGTAAGCTGTGCTATGACCTACGGAAGACCGAGATGACAACGAATGTTTTTAGCAATTTTGCAATGCTATTACGAGGACAGGCCGCCCTCACAATGGACTTTAGCACAAAACATATCAGTCCCTTGGTAATTTGGCTTCACTGCACTTGTTAGTGCAGCTGAGAGACACAACCGCCAAGTGAACTGACCACTGCCTCTGAGCAGCACTAAAGGAAAAAAACTGTTCCGATAGGCGCTGCAAATTTTTGCAAACCAATAAAACGACAGCTTAGCATATGTTTATATTCTAAATTATTTTTACTGCGATGTTTTCATAGGATACTCAAATAGGAGAGAGCAGACATTCGAAATTTAGAATGTGAATTGAATACCTTATTTACACAGCTGTGAATCGACCTCCTTTATAAAATTTGAAAATTCAAAGTGGAGGGCATGGCAATTGCATGCACTAGAAGATTTTTTTCATGTTATGTATAGCACTGAAAAGAGTACAGACACCTAATTTTAGCCACGTTTTTCCTGTCAGTGATACGCGTAACATTACTTCATGCTGATTACCATATAGTTTCTGTCTACAAACGCTAAATCATTTATAATCTAATTTCATATTCTCAGTAGTTTCAGCTTTAGTTTCAACAGCAGAGTGATGACTATAGCAGCAATGTGGAGTTTTAATTATCTGAGGGACAAAAATACTGATACAACCGTTGCTGCTTCTCTTGTGATTCCTGTTCTTGAGGCAAGTTGGCTTTAGCGTTGTGGTGAATTAAAATGGTAAAGGAGCAATTATACCGCAAACTTTGCACCCCTTTGCACCCCTCAAATGACTTAGACTCCACTTTGACATCACAACCCTTGCTCAATTGTTGAAGCCGGAACAGATGAGAAAAGAAATGCGATTATAAATTATTTAGTGGTCTTGAGCAAATAGGCGATGGTGATGGTGACTCTGTATAGAAGTAGTAATGTCCTACACATCTTCAAAAAGAATAAAACACAAAACAAAAATTAGGTGTCTATACAGTGAAAGCTCGTTAATTCACAGCTCGTTAATTCGAAATTTTGGATAATTCGAAATAGTCATCGTGGTCCGGTCCGCAGTGCATAGAAGTCTATGCGCGTAACAGCTCGTTAATTCACTCAAAAATTGGCGCCGCCACCCATAATTCGAACTGCGCGCCGCCAAGCGGCGCTGTTAAAAACCATCGTTGGAAGCTTTCACGGCAGAACGATAGATGGCACAACCATCGGGGCGCCGCTAGGGTGCTGGAACAAGTACTAAACAGTCTTTCCTGCCGCGACTCCTTCGAGGAACGACGTTTTAGTGTTATCGACCACGGTTTCGTGTTGAATTTCGTGAGCCCTCGTTTTGCACGCTGCTTGTTGTGAGCTTGTGTCCGCGAGATGTGTTCGCGTGGGAAATACTGTGCCAAGACGGTGAAGGAGAAAGTGGCTATTTTACGCGAGGTGGATGAACGGAAGGCCAGCAAAGTGGAAATCGCGAAAAAGCACGGGATTCCACCAAGCACGTTGTCGACGTACGTCCGAAATAGGAAGGCCATCGAGGATGCCTATGAAGCCGAAGATTTCGCCAGCAACAGAAAAAGGCTTCGGTTAGCCAAGTATCCGGAAATTGAGACCGCTGTGATCACGTGGGTGAAAGAAATGAGAAGCGCTGACATTCCACTGAGCGGCCCAATTATCATGGCGAAGGCGGCCGATTTCGCCCTGCGCTTGAATGTGGAAGATTTTGTCGCCTCCGAAGGATGGTTTCACCGCTTTAGAGACAGACATAATCTTGTCTTCCGGGTGTTGTCTGGAGAAGCCAAAGAAGTGGATGCAGAAACTTGTGCCACGTGGCGAAGCGGTGCTCTGCAGCAGTACTTAGAAAGCTACTCGGCACATGATATATTCAATGCTGATGAGACGGCTTTGTTTTATAAGCTCCAGCCCGACAGAACAGTAACATTTAAAGGGGACAGCTGCGCTGGCGGCAAGCGAAGCAAAGAGCAGATTACTGTTCTGGTCGCCGCTAATATGACCGGGACGGAGAAGGTCCCTCTTTTTGTTGTCGGCAAGGCACATAAGCCTAGATGTTTCAAGAATATTAGGACGCTGCCGACGGAATACTCCGCCAACAGCAAGGCGTGGATGACGGGCGAATTGTTTAAAAAATGGCTCTTGAAATTCGATCGGAGGATGGAGCTAGGGAAGCGTCAAGTTCTCCTCATTGTGGATAACTGCTCGGCACACAAAGTCGACGCCGAGCTGAAAGCCACAAGGCTCGTCTTTTTGCCCGCCAACACGACTGCGGCCTTGCAGCCGATGGATCAGGGGGTGATCAGAAACATCAAATGTTTCTATAGGCGCCACATGATCGAGCGCATGACTTTGTGCACTGGAAACCAGAAGACCAGCACCATCACATTGCTCACAGCAACGCACATGTTGGTGCGTGCATGGGAGCAGGTCACGCCGTCCACAATTGCAAACTGCTTCCACCACTGTGGCTTTGCTGCCGGAAGTATGAAAGAAAGTGGCGACGATGGGAGTCCGGAGCCTCTGCCTGCGGCTGTGCGTGCTGTGCTGCAGGACGTCAGTTTTGATGATTACGTTGGAGTAGACAGCGATGCAGCAGTGTGCGGTGCCCTAAGTGATGAGGACATTGTCGCTGAAATTGTTGGGGAGCAGTCTGTCCCAGAAGAGGCAGAAGACGACGACGAGGAGCAAGAGCCCGTGCGTCCATCCGCGGCAGAAGTTATGGGAGCGCTGAATGTCGCGCGCCTTTTCTTCAGCTTTGAAGAGGGGGAAGAAGACTCCCTGCGTCGCATTCGCATGCTAGAAGACCGAGTGAGTACGGTAGCCCTCAGAGAGAAGAAGCAGAAGATGATAACAGACTTTTTTGTTAAATAAATGTTTTTCGTGCCCTCCGGGCATCAAACGCCTTCATTTTTGCTCACTTTCATTAGTTCGAATTTTGGTTAATTCGAACTGGCCTGGCGGCCCCGTGGAATTTGAATTAACGAGCTTTTACTGTACTCCATTAACTAAATTTTATTCATGTGGATGAAAGGGTATTGTAAATTGCTGCATTTTGATACAAAATAACACTAGGGATGTTTAAGCAATGTATTTATAAAAATTATATAGTTGTTTTCCAAAACCCCTCGAGTCACCTAATTTCCAAACAGTTAAAGAGGTGCAGACGAGAGTGGTGAACTTTATTATGTTTAGGTATAAAGCAATGAAACTTTGTATGCTCATTGCGACCGGCATCAAATAAATAAATGAATACAAAATTTCATTACACTGTCCAAAGTATTTTCAATTATATAAATTCGGTATGCTTGTTGTATGCAAAGCAAAACATAATAGTCAGCAGCCAAGCTAAAGTTTTACCCAAACGAATAGCTGATGCAATGACATTCCAAAAAAATACAATGCCTTCCTGCGAACAAAAATTCCTGGTTGTCAAATATTGTATTTACTTGTGTAATGAACGCACTCGCATAATGAACCCACCACCAACTTAAGTAGTAATTTTTTTCCCGCGTAATAAAGGGACCCACAACTTTCATCCCTTGCTGCCCCGCGAACAGCAGCGCTGTAGCTTTCCCACTCTAGTTGATTCGTCTGTTGTCATGGCAACAAAAGCAGCAGCCGCACGGCGCCTCTTGTCCTAGCGCTCTTTTCCTATAATGCTGCCTCCCTCCTGGCCGCTTCCCACCAATACGAAACTTTCAGAAGCCAGCGGCAACCAGCAGCACCAAAACGGGCGTGCGGAGACAGCCAATCAAAACAAAGCCAGACAGTGGCGCAGCCCTAGCCCTAATTTTTTACGGCAGCCATTACCGCTCAGTGACAACATTGTCAGCTGTTACGACTTGCTCGTTTTTTTTTATGTCTTTTGCGTTTGTGTGTTTTGTGTATTGCATTTTGCTGTGGGCGATGGGTCGCAATGTCAGTTACACGGCCGGCTTGAAGTTACAGGCTGTACAGCATGCAATTGAGCCTCTGAATCGTGCAGCCGGTAAGCATTTCGGAATAGATGAAGTCTGCAGCAGCGCGGCAAGCTGCGCGCTACGAATTGGGAGCGGAGTGCCTTTAGCGGACCAAAGATGGGAAAGTTTCCTGGTGTGGAAGAAGAAGTCCTAGTTCTGCAGCCCCTTGATGTTTGTGTGAATAAGCCGTTTAAAGACAGTGTGCGCCGCTTGTACATAGACTGGATGGCCCAGGGAAAGCACACTCTGACGCCGACCAGCAAGATTAAGAGCCATCCGTCGAGCTGGTATGCTCCTGTATATTGGATGCATGGCGCTTGCAGCCAGCTGACCTGATCTCAAAGAGCTTCAAAAGACTGGAATTGTAAATACGCTGGATGGCAGTGAGGATGACCAGCTGTGGGAGCATGATGTGGAAGTGGTCAGTGATCTGGATGACAGGTCTAGCTATTCTGATGAAGAGTGAAGCACAGAGAAAAGAAGGTGAGTGAAGTGTAATAAAAAAAAATTGTTTGCATATAGTGCACACGTAATTAACTGCGAAAGGTAAGCTGTCTAATGCATTTTTTTTTTTTTCGCATTACCACATTTCTTGCTCATCCCGATTTTGTAAAATGTTGTCATTTGTAAGATTTTGTAAAATTTACCCAGCATAATAAACGCATCCCCTTATTCTGCTTCGGTTTTTCGAAAAAAAAAAACGTGATTTTTCGTTACACGAGCAAATACGGTGGTATTTGCCCGGATTTGAATATGCTCCTGACAGTAAAAGTACAGCACACATAAAATAGAACCGCTAACATTACTCGCAAAGTATTTGCAATGTAAAATAGCCTCGTGACCCTGGTGCTTAGCCAGGAAAGCAAGCACCCTTTTGCAAGAAGAACAGGACAACGAACTCACACACTCCGTGGGAGGTGTCCAGAATATGAGAGTGGTGCTTCCTCCTCGATTCCCTGGTGCCTGGGGCCAAGAGAGGCTGTTAAAGACATGGGGGCCAAGTCATTGGCCACAACCATCACCTACCCGATCGGTCCTGCCTGCAAGCACAGCAAGCCTCACATCAGCACTCGAGTTGCGAGCCAGTTTCACAAGAACATCACCCAGCAAAAAATGCCCGCACCCCACACAAGATTCTGCGACCCTGCCCGATTCTATCACACACAAGCACCACTCGATTTACCTTTCTGCCGAGCGAATGCATCCTAAACAAATGCTCACAGTCTTCAACAAAGACTAAAGGATTCGCTGCTCCTGAGCATTTTGAGTGGCTTCATCAGCTGAATGTTTAAAAGGTCCATTATTGTTTGGTATCGTGAGAACACTATGCAAGGAATGGTAAAAGCAAGCTGCCCCACAGGTTCAACATTCAGCACAGCAAAACATCAATAATTTAATTCTGTATAATGCAAACAACTCCTGCAGTCCTATAATTTCCAATGTACATTTTAATTACTACAGTTAAACCCTTATGTAATGAACCTCCATATAGTGAATTCTTCAATAACATTAGGTTTTTAAATTCCCCAATGCTGCCCCATTAAAGTGCGTGCATTTGAAAACTGAAAACATGTTGCGGAAGTTGACCTTGGTATAACGAACTCGCAGCTCCTACTATTTTTGAGCCAGTGCTGAATTGCTGAAACTTTCGCTGAACCCCACAAATTTGATAATGATAACGCATACAATCATATGCGAGGAACACCTATGATCGCAACGAGCAACTGCAGCCGATGCACCGTGTCACGTTTCATCGCCGAAGGCGCGCATCTTTGCAGTATGCCGGCCTTCCCTATCCAAGTCGAATCATGTTTCACCAGACGTTATCGATGCGTGGCCACTACATGTTACCTTGCCTACTGCTTTCACACCCTGTGTGAAGTAGGAACTGCATGACAGTATGATGTTCCCTTCACCTTCAGGGCAGCCATAGATGCTCTTCACAACAGTAATGCTGATGGCAGAAAAATATGATGCACCTGATGGTCTGCTGGGCTTGGCTCATAGCATTATGCGACAGAATGGCTTTGCAAGACAGAGTAAGTGAAGCCTCTACAAGAAGCTCCCCATATTGAAAACTTGCCTCTGTCGACAGTGCATGCACCACACGCGAGGTGTCACATGTCTCACATAGTGAAAATACATTCTGCACCAAGTTCTAGCATGAACAGAACCGAGTTCCTGAAATGCATTGGATCCAACTAACATGCCGCTCGAATTCTGCTCTTCAGGGAACGGTATCTCTGATGAAAATGCCGGTTAGTTGCCTACGCCAACAGACCTTAACCCTTTCACTGTCGGCTGTTTCTGACCGGGACGCACCCCCAGTGTCGGCTTGGTTTCAGAGAACGAGCATATCAGGGAACGAGCATAAAGATTTATTTTGCATTATGATGGGTAATAAATTAGTCAATGCAATTTGCACATTTCAGTGTTCTGCAGGTGTTTAAATAAACATCATCATCATCAGTCTGACTATAAATGATATATGATAAAATAAAAAAAACACGCTCAATACTTCTTCAGAGTGTGGTAGATCCCGAGTCCGAATCCAAGCTTGGCTGGTAATCAGAACCCGAAGAGCCATCGCTCCAGTCAGCCGTCGAAGGTCCCGCGCGGTCCGCCATCCGAAAGTAAGTGCGAGCGGAGGGCGCACATTCAGTGGCCAGCACAAGGGAGAGAAACGGCGCGTAGTGAAGTCGAAAGAGAAAAAGATGGAAAGAGGCTAAAACACTCGTGTGCTGCTGCTGCTAACGGCAAGCTGTCCTCAAGCGAGGGCGCGTGGAGACAGCGAATGCAGCAATCGAGTCAAATGTCAGTCGGAGAGAGGCAACCGCGTGCGGCCCTGAACTTGCCACGCCGTAGCGAAAGCGCGACAAAGAATAAAATTAAAAACCTCCAAACCTGCCGCAGATGGCAGAACAAACTTTGAACCCATAACCACACGGGCGCGCCGAAGGATCGCTCGCTCGAGAGAGTAGTGTCACGGAGCGACCACGCCCCCTCCCACGAGCAAAGAACGGGCGGGCGCGGTCGCACCATACTCTTCCATATATGTGTTATATCGGCGCGGAGCGAGCATATCAGCTTGTAGAAAGATTCAACAGATGGCGGAGCAAGTCCAAGCGCGGTAGCTTTACGGTGAGGCGCGAAGATTTGAACGCAAGATATAATACGTACGGGTACGTTATTGACACTGCGGGGAGGAAACGCGAATACGTACCGGTACGTTCGTGACAGTGAAAGGGTTAATACATAAGTCACGGACTAAGGTTTTCCCAATGTGCTGGTCAACTCTTTGAGCTGTATAAGTGTGGATGCCAGAGGCCAAGAAAGACCAGCAACTGGTAGCAGCACAATGCAAGAACAAGCCAATCAGCATCAGCGTAGTAAACACACATCTGCGAGCCAAAACAGGCACACTCACTCATCCACAGTCGGCCTGGCCAGTCGCTTGTCCAGCCTGGCCAGGTAGAACTGCTCGCTCTCGGTGCGGGGGAAGTCTTCATCCTCTGCTCATGGCCGCCAGCCCATGCAACACACGGAGAACGAAAGTGCATGAGGCGTTGCGAGGCTAGTTAGTTCATGCTCGCATACTTATATGAGTGCAACAAAGACGATACAACACACGTAAAAGGGAGGACGGGGTGCTAACTTGCAATTGATTTATTCGAAACACCAAGTAGACTGATATCATCCCCTTATAATAAGACTTATATACAACTTACATACAACTTATATACTTTCCTTCCACCCTTTGCTGGACAGCTTTTGGGTAACGATAAGTGCGGCTACTCCAAAGCCCACAAGCACTTGCAGAGATGTAATCAACAAATCTAAACAATGCAGCAATCGGGGCTTTTTTGCTCAATGCTTTCACAGCTGACAAGGTAAAGGGTTATCAAGAGCAGCCGTATTTTTTTCCATTTCGCAAATTGGGACACACACATCAGCAACTCAATCGTGCAAGGCATCAAGTATTCCCTCAGTACACTCTTCTTCTTTTTTTTTTGCACAACTATAATGCGACAGATCTGCAGGTCATAATTTATTAAATGCGAAGTTTCTTCAGAGTCAGTGACAGGCTTCTGGAGACATTGGTTTAAGCTCGGCGTAATGTACTTCCATGTATCGAAATTCTCGCCGTAATGAAGTATTTCAGTATTTTCACAATTTCACATCCCCCGAAACCCCACAAATTTTTAGCCTTAATAGAAAAAAGCAAATTTTACCACATTTCCAACGCGATGACACTTAAAGTTAAAGGTCAGCTACTTTGGTCATCTGATGAGAAGAGAGGAGTCGCTGGAGAAAGATTTGATGTTGGGGAAAGGTTGAGGGTTGCCGGAGAAGGGGTAGGCAGCGAACGCAATGGTTAGATGGCATCCTCGAGGCACTGCAGATGAAGTTATGTGATGTTAGGAAGATGGTGAGAGACCAGAAAGCGTGGTGTGACATGGTCCATAGGGTCACGAAGAGTCGAACACGACTGAACGACTGAACTGAACTGACACTTCACTGCCACCTAAGCGCAAACCTGGGAATAACATGGCACCATGGGCTCAAGTGACTGAGCGAAGTGTGTGTCAAAGAGCACACCAATGTGCATACACAGAACTTGGCTCTGTGTGTACATGAAAGTAGGCACTGCCATCTCACAGTGCACAGATGGATGGGTAGAAGGACATGCGATGCTGCTGCAAAGTAGCGCCTAGCGCTCAGCGAAACAAGCTTTTCTTCCCGTTTCTCAAGTGACACTTTCAATCTCTCCATTAAGGACAAGATGATATTATTTACCTTCACTGTTTTCCTCGACATTTTTCTTGAAGAGAAACCAATGGCATGCATTTAAGCAAATTTCCTGCAGAAATACTTCTTAAACACTTTCGACATTAAAAAAAAGAAAAAGAAAACAATGCACCACGGATGCTTAGGACTTATTCACATATTAGGAGACATATTTAGAATCAGCACACAGAAATGAGTGTTTCATAATTTTGACCTAACTAACAAATTTCCCGTATCAGGAGTTCCTCTCTTTCCCTTTATAACAGAAGGCCAAAATCCATGGCCTAACGGGCGCTTCCAATATGCAGGCACGATGTATAGCTCGCGTGATAAAAAGCAAGGTTCCTCTTAGCTACCGCAGCGCATGGCAGCAAATTAAGTTCCCAGTAGTTCATCTGTCTTCCGAAGGCAGCGACCTACAAGAAATAATTATTCAGAACAGGAAGGTCACAAATGTCAACAAAAACGGTGTCGAGCTCATATCAGGCATGTTACCAATTCGACTCTGTTCACATAATTCCGCTGCCAAATTTTTTAAACGAGAGCGGTAAGCATTCATTCAAAAACAGCTTCACAAGCTCTGAGTTTCAATAGGATGATGAATCGATCAAATATCAGCAAGAAACTTCAACTGTAGGCCCAAGGAAAGCACATTTGCAGTTTCAGTTCACTCTTCAGCAGTTGCACATATTCGTTCTGGGTTCCAACTGTTTTATTTCCATACGCTCGGGTTTCAAGTACCTATGTTAGGTTTCAGCAGCAAGGAAAGCTCCAACACGTGGGGTAGCTCCTCCAAAATTTTAACAAGTCCAAAGCTCTTTCAAGCACATCGAATGGGGTTTGAGTGCTTAGATTTGAGGGTAACAGCTCCTAGAGCAGATTTTTTTAACTTTAACAGCGAACTAGATTAAACTCTGCCACCCACTGCAACATATGCTACAGCCACAAACCACAAAAAGTTTGAAAATGCAAAAACTGTAAGCTGCGCTATAAACTGAGGAAGACCGAGCTAAAGAGAAGCATTTTTAGCAATTCAGCAGTGTTGTTACGAGAATGACACACCTTCAAAATGGACATAACAAATTAGTTCCTCGATGATTTGGCTTCACTGCATTTCTATAGTGTAGTCTGGAAAATGCTTATATCAGACTAGGAACAAAGACAGAAAAAAGGAATCGAGACCACCGCTTCCGAGCGGCACTAAAAAGAAAAACCTGCAGATTCATGCTCCAATTTTTTTCAATAAAAGAGACAGTTTAGCATATTTTTTATATGTTGAATTATTTTAGTGCGTCATTTTAGTTTGTTATTCATGACTTTTTTTTGGCAAGTTCAAAGATCTAGATGCTTTCTTCATGTTATGTGCAAGTAAAGGAAAAACAGTTCTATCTATTAAAACTTTCTAAATAACTGCCTTTTGGTATATGTTATAGAAAAATTTTGTAAATATTTCATTATAGAAAAACATTTTTCTATGACCCTCCGAGCCACCTTGTTTTATTTGATGGTCCTGAAAGAGTTAATACCAAAAAAAGAAACTTGGAAAGAGACACTGTCCTAGATTTGTAAGTTCTGAAGTGGTGTGATAAGGTTTGGTTTAGAGGGTTCAATGTCCAAAAAGACTCGGATTATGAGGGGTGCCATATTAAGGGGCTCTGGATATTTCAATCACTTGGCATCAGTGACAGTAGAGGGTCACCCTGCCTTTTTCCGCCATCAGAAAGTGGCCGTCACGGCTGGGATTTAATCCCACATCCTTGGGTTCAGCACTTGAGCCCCTAATTACTCAGCCCCCCCCCCCCCCCCCCCTTTCAGTTTTTTTTTTTTTTTTTTTTTTTTCAGTCTTATTTATATGAACTGATGCTTTTTTAACATTTCGTCCAATCTTTTTTTTTTTCCTGAAGTTCGCACTAAGTGATCTTTTTCATGTTCAGTACAGACCTCAACTAAATATCGTTCTATGTGTATGAAAGAGTATTTAAATATCTAGATTTTGGTATAAGTTATACCACGGTTTCTTAAAGGTCACATTTATGAAGGAGTCTTTTCAAAAAACCCTCAAAATCACCAATCCTTTTTTTTTTCTTAACGGTTCTGAAAGAGTTCAAATGATTTTTGCTTTCCGTCTGCTCTCCATTCTGCTCCAAGCACTTGGAACACAGCCAGCACCTCTCACTTATCTCGCTGCATCTTCAGCTCATCTGCTACCCTCTTCATGAGCAGGCACGTCATACACCTTTCTGAGCGGCGCAAGCAGGGCATGCAGCACCAACATCTGGCCATCCCTGGCACTGCGACGCTACGTCAGTTGAAAATGCGGCCCCATAGTTCTTAGGCATCAAGGCAATGAGTGGGTACACACTTTGCGCATATGCACCATTTAGTCTGTGGGAGGAAACAAATGGCATGTGACGCGCTTGACACCGATGGCCGGACATCCACCAGTGAAGGAGCAATGAAGCTCTACCGTTTCCGCACCACAAGAAAGCTCCCCGCAAGATAAGTTTCCCACAGTGCTGTGCAATAGTGCGCTGAAACATGTTATAGGCAGTTTTGTTTTGTTTATAGTGTTTAACATCCCAAAGCAACTCATGCTATGAGAGACAATGTAGTGGAGGGCTCGAGAAATTTTGACTTCCTGGGGTTCTTTAATGCACACTGACATTGCACAGCACGCGGGCACCTTGCTTTTTCCCTCCATAGAAAAGCAGCCAGAGTGTTAATTATATAGTACGAAAGGACTTCTTTACATGGTCAAACACTAAACAAGAATGACCAGATAGGCACCTCGTGACTTCTGTTACGCGAGGTGGCCATGGTTCGCAATCATTGCAAAGTTCACCTTATCCAAAAGAGATGTGAAACAGTTCATCTTGTAACAAAATTTTTTCTACACCGAGTCCTACAGGAAATCAAACAGTGGTCTCACATTGTTCATCTTACCCAAAAACTATCTTGAGTGAATTTTCCTTGCAACAGTAACATACTGGATGTGATAATCAACGCATAATCGTCACCACTGATCTATTCTCTGTGTGCTTCTAGTATCCACCCAACCTAATGCTGACACTGTCCATCAAGTTTTTGCCCACGTGCCCGCAATGCTCGTTACGTTGCTGCTGTCGTCATGAATGCCCTACGGAGCAAAAAGCGCCACAGCAACAACAAGCGAGCAGAATTTAGTGTCGTACCTGTAGAGAGTGGTAACCACGAGACGGGCTCCTGCCGGCGCTCCTCTTCCTCCTGCCAGAGGGCTGCCAGACCTGGGTTCAGACCCTCTGCACACCACAAACAAGCCACAACTAAGCCCCAAGTGGAATGGGCAGCCTGCCATGTTTTTTGCGGTGTACATTCGATACACATGTGCACAAGGAATCTAAAACGCCAAACATTTTTATTCAAAGCTAACAGTTTGGGAGAGCAAACACAGTAACAGTGGAAAATGAGGAGGTTCATTAGAGCCCACTGTACATGCCAAGCACATGGTTTGCAAACTAAAATAATGCAATCAGTCGAGCCCACTGATAACAATACTGAAGTAGCAAAGAAATGTCATCATTATAACTAATAACTGTTACAGTAGAACCTCTTTAGTATAAGTCACTCGGACCGGCAAAGATATTTACTCTATCACGATCTTTACTAAATCAGTAGTTGGCGACAACATGGTCCTCAAGATTATGTCTGGTAATTAAACGGCTACTTACTAAGCAAGTCTTGTTGCCTTATGAAAAAAAAAAAAAAAACACTCTAAAATACCTCTCATCTCTCTTACCATCTTTGTGCCATTTTTTGTTCTAAGAGAAAGAGAGAGTAGAATTTTTATTTACACCAGCGGATGAAGGAGCTCAAGATTTTTTTTGTTTACAACTTGTGAGAGTACTTCTTAACCATGAAGGCAATGTGGCTATGAATACAATTGAACTTGATTTCATGTATTATTATTATTATTTCAATAAAGAAAAACTTGAAAGCTTGCAGATACAAGCGCTGCCGTTACGCCGTCGCCTCGATCGTCAGCGTATCGTGAAGCCATCGCGCTCTGTCGAGGACATAAAGGGGTGCCGTCCCAGTGTCTATGGCCCGAAAAACATGTCGAAGTAAAATAATATGCGGCTATTGGATGTTCTGGTGTTGCTGTCTGTCTATCATGACCGTGGGAACCAATGTCATTGTGCCGCTGTATACTTTGTACAAACTGAAAACAAGCGAACGTAAAGAGCCGAAACTTGATGCAGCAGCGCTATTGCAATTCCGCGAGTTAATGATGAAGCTTTCAAATGTGTTTGGAAACTGTCGTGTAGCACCACGGGAGTCCGATGACTCCGAATATCATTCGAAATCTCAATGTCAACCGACTCTAATGTCATACGAAGATACCTGTGTAGCACAGGTATAAGTTATACCTAACTTATAAGTTCTGATGCAAAAAAGAGCAGCAACTGCACATGATCCAGCAACAGCTTTTCTCGCCTGGACGTGACAATGTTGCCAGCGGTAAAATAGTTTTTCACTTGGAACTTGCACTGCTGGCATAGCCAGGTACTTCATGGCCATTCCCGTCACGGCGTGGCGCGTGTCACGGCGTTTCGTGACCGCCACTGCCGCCGCGCCACCCATTTTTCGGAGTGCTCGTCTGTCGCGCCCGTTGAAACTGCTTAGGTATCACTTGCACCGACATAATTACGCTGCCGGTAAGCGACAGGAATCACCTCGATGAAATCACTCGCACTTCTCACTGTCGTGCCGAGCACATCGGCCTATCGCGGAGTGTCAACGTTTCATCACTGATTGCAGATAACAAGATGTGGCGATGCCAAGTCACCGGCGCGCCTGTTACTCCACCTTTCTTCGTTCTTTAGGCCGGTATCACGCCCGAACCTATATTTTCTGCCTTTTATGTTGTGATCGTGATGGCGGAACGGAGCTAAGCTGGCTAGGCCTAATTGTGCAACCTTTTCAAAATGACGCCAAGCCACAAGCAGTCGACGCTGGCAGCTAACCAAAAGTGGTCAGTTTGGTCACATGCTCTCGGAGCCCGATAGCAGCACGTGTTTTGCGCAATTTTCTCCCTTTATTTGCCGCTTTGGGTGTTTCTTCATGGACGCCAATCGAGACAGGGGAATAGCCTAAATCACAAACTCTCAAACGAGACCAAAATGATGCCAGAGGAGCGTGTATTTATCGAACTGCAGCCGATAAAATCTCAGCGTGATTTGACCTCAATTTAAAGGGCCAAACAGTCAGATTAGTGCCAGTGCTAGCAGGTTTGTGCTATTGAGAATTTATTTCCACCTGCTGTGCAGTGGCTGTAGATTAAAAATGCACGCCGCACAATGAGAAAACTGAAAAATTGGGACAAGATGGAGGGAATGACAGATCTCGCATAGGCGTGTTCACCCAAATACCGAATATTCGGTCCTGCGAATACTAGGTACAGTCGAACCTCGATGTAACGAACCTCAAGGTAACAAATTTTTTTTATTTTCCCAATCTCTGCCTCATTGAAAACCATGTACTTTTTTTCTAGATTTAACGAAATCATTTTATACCGCACTCTCAATTTAATGAAGTCCTCGCGCATTGCATGCATGTACCAGTAGCCACCTTGACAATCGGAAAAAAACTAAAACTCCAGCCCGGACCCACCGCATTTTACATCTGCCCTTTTAAACACCAATTTTGACGGCAGTCTCGAATCTGCGAGCGAAACAAAATCCGTCGTGTGCATACAAAACCCGCGGTGCGGAGGTTTTAGAACTCATGATGCCATGGCATAACTGGCCAGTCAGAACGAAAAAGCGCTAACCGGAAATACCGTATTAAATCGTGCAATGAACCCACTTTTTTTTTTTTCAAGAAAAATCCATGGGAGTTTGAGGAAAGAAAAGGCTCAATACGCGGAAAAAGTTGACTTTTTTTTTTATTTTTTACGAGTCATCCATCCCAGCCACCAATCAAAAAAAGCATGCCATCAGCCGCAATCATGACGTCAGCTCTGGCTTTTTATATTGTTCCGTCAAAAAGTGCTTGCTACCATCACATGTTCCAATGGTTCTGTGGTAGCAGATAGTGCCCACCCCATCGCTGCGTGATAAACCAGATAAAGCAAACATACTGAAAACCAGGCTTGCACATCGGCCACTGCAGGCACTCCTCTCAAGGCCGCTGGCATTCTGCCAAGTTCACCTCCCCCCCCTCCCCCCTTTTACACTACCTCTAAAGCTGACACCAAGAGACACACCGTGCTGTCTTGATGTGCAGTACTTGGCACGCTGCCAAGAAATACACTGGACAGCGGCGGCGCGAAACGAAGAACGCACTGACTTTTTTTTTTCCCCCAAGTTCTCAGTGGCAAAAGTGGGAGGTGAGCTCTAATGCAAGTAAATATGGTACGCCTACGTGAAGCCTGAAAAAGACTACCGCACCCAAGGTAGCCGCGCCTGTGTGGGCAACTAAACCTAGTTCACTATAATATGACAGCGTCCCCGTTAAAGTCCCTAGATCAGATGATCGAAAGATTCATATTAACTCTCTCTTGTCTCTGTTTGTAAACGTTGGATGATGATGATACCAATGACAACATCTGGCGGTGGCTTTGAGTACTAGGCACTGCGCTCGCTCTTTGCGCACGCGGAGAAAAATTATGCGTTCGCATCAGTTTGTTATCACTCATTATATGCTCCTGACGTACAAAATAATTTCTGGTGCCCTTGTTAGCGCTATCATCGCTAGAATTTCTTGCTTATTTCCTGAATTCGTAATTTACATGTTCCTAACAGTGTTCCAGGAACCTGTTACTGCATTTGGGCAGCTAAAACATAGCAACCTCGACAAAACGAAATACGCGATTTAACGAAATTTTCGGCTGCATGTAGGACTTTGTTGGATCGAGGTTCGACTGTATTCGACTCGCGAATCTAATAATTAAAAAATGTGGTGTTCAATTCGTATTCGAATTTTCGAGTAGTCGCACGCCCCTACCTAGAATGTTATACAAGCTCGCAACGACACGCCCACAATCAGTGACTCTATGAAGAACATCAGGCCCTGTTGCTAAGAAGCTCCTTTCTGAATTAAATTTTGCTTTAGTTGATCAAATTTTCGACCCCCTTGAAGTATGAATAAGTTACAGTCCACTACATGTTTTATGAAGGCTGGGCTATTGGCAGTGATGAAGCGGCGAGTGTGAATGAAGTCTGAAAAATCAATCGATCAACTGCGATGCACCAAAAATTTCAGGTGTTCTTATACGCTATAGTTCTATGAAACAGGTTGCGGTGCAGGATAAACTCCGAATAACTAAGCAGGTCCGAAAAATTAAGGGTCCGAATTTTTGACCGGCAACTGTATGGATCCCTCCATGCATGTATTCTCCTATGACCACTAAACAATTTACACCTGAATTTCTTCTTTATGCTGTTATGGTATAAGTTTCACCAACTGAATGACAACTGTGATATATAAGAAGTCATTAGAGGCATGAAAAACACTAAAAACTGCTGATATGAATTCCTTACATTGCTTGAGCTAGCTTACTTAGAAAGTTGGGAGTGATAAAAAATGACAACAGTAATTATATACCAATTTTTTTGCATGTCTTACATGACCTAAACAATCCTTACACACCACAGCCATAGGCCAGTTGATGACGTGAAACCAAAGCATCATTAGAAAGAAAAAAAAATTGTTACTAATTATTCAGCAGTCAAAGGTATATCCACATGGCAGTAAACGCCACATCACGGTTGATGCATTCACAATTCTTATGCATGTTCACGGTGAAGTAACTGTAGCCGTTTAAATGCTTGTGTTGTGATAATAAATAATTTTGATACTTTGTTTTATTTCATGCTGTTTTTGACTCCTAGTCAACCACACCTGTTTTTTTGTTTGTTTTTTTGTCTACCCAACAACAAATTAGAGATTTCCATTAAAGAACTTCAATTATGCTTGCATTAATTTTGGGAATTGGGGAAGGTGGATTGTCCTCTGGATCCCTGCAATTATTGATCATCAACATCCTTGCCATTGAAGCATATAAGAACTCTGATGTTCAATTAGAGCTCACACAGATGTCGCAAACCGTGATCCATCCCCACTCTTTTCCACTGAGCCTCACTGTTTTGTGAAACAATCCTGATTTGGTAATCACAGCCCACAGCAAGATGTGACAGACACTCAGGGACTGGCTGCCTACCCACACCCATTGGTTGCTGGCAAAGCCAGGCCTCAGTCAAATCCTACGGCAAGCATCAGCCGCAAAACATGGAAAACAAGAGAGAAAAATAGGTTGCTGCATCCTCAGCAATGAAAGCAGCCAGCCAGTGAATTTATCCCTGCTACATAATTATGGCACCAATTCCGCTCAACCATGCAACAAGCAAGACGTTGCAGGCCCACATCAGAGGCAGCAAAGCCAAATTTCGGGGACATTTTGGCTCACTAAAGTACTTCAAGACGGAAGCCGTAATTAGAGACGGGTGCCGTTCGACAGTAAGACTAACTACCGGTGACCCAAAGTCCAAATTCTGTAGGCATAAACTTTTACTAATTGCCTATAACCAATTGCCTAATTAGCACAAGCACACTAATTAGCGTACTGTACTTCAGTAAATTACCAGTATAAGGCATACTTATCAGTAAACTTTAGTTCCTGTTCAGCAAGCGCAAACAGTGGCATTATCGCTACTTGTGTGACAGCAGCTACCTTAGCAAGTGCACGTGTACGTTTGTAATGCCAGGCGCATGCGTGAGATACTCAGAGTCTGTATATATACTTGACATGCTGCAATAAATAGGGGTTTGTTCCCTGCAGCCTGGTGCAGGGGCGGCCACGCACAGACCCTCTTTGAAGTGTTGTCCATCGAACTCTACACAAACTTGCGCTAATTGCCTCATTAGCACTACTATGCTAATTAGTATAATTTACTATCACTTTGCTCAATTGTAAGTACACCCGCGCTTGACTACATCTACATTTAGGAAACTAAATAATGATTAACATCATTAAGTTAATTACTAATTGGTTAATTAACTAATTAACTAAACAGTCCTACTTAGGGCATCCCTTTAATTGATTGCATGGTTACTAGCCAAAGTACAATCGGCCCCGTTTGAAACTCGCGCACTGTGACGTCACGACCATTTTGACCAATTGAAAAGTGTGGCATTTCTGTCGACAACTCCTGCTTACAACAATGAAGCATTAAAGGCTTCCGTCTTAAACCAAACATCATCATCCCCCCAACCCCTGCCCATTTTTCTTGGGATGCCACAAGACCTTTGTCGCTGGCGTTGAGGATGTCCCTGGCACAGCAGTCCAGCTCCAGCTCGCATGTCGTCTGCTTCTCCAGATTCCCAAACAACTCCCTGCAGAAACAAACAAGAAGGCCTTTCAGCGTCATGGCGTTATGATGCACACATAGATGAGTGCACAACTGCTAACTGCATGTATAAATGTGTTGTATCGAGTGGGCACAACTGTATAACAAAGAGAGTTGGCCCACCCCCCCTGCTGCCTCTTGCCATACAATTACCATTTTCGAGTCTGCAATCCACAACCCTACTTAGGGTCATAATCAGGCTTGCAGTGTCTTCAGGCTGATACTACATAGAGGCTATGGCTATGTATTCCCAAGAATTGCCTTTTATCTAAGAGAATTTCTTGCACACTTATGTAGCCTACAATCGAACCTCACTGGCATGTTTCTGGTTCATGCAATTTACCATTTAATAGGCTCAAGATCGCGAGCACTAAAAGATTTAGATTTACATTATTTTCCTCCCGGTTAATACGTTTCTGGATAACATGATTTCCCGGTTACTATGTTCAAAGTTTCGACAAATTGTGGTCATATAATACATTCTGCGATCAACCGGACATGAGCTAATGATCAAGGGCTTGCGATATGAAAAACTGATCAGCAGCGTTCATCCGCTACAGTTGCTTTCCTGCAGTGCTCACGTGCAAAAGGGCAAAGCTGCAAAGAAAGGCACACATACAGGGCGCCGTTCCCTCAAACATAACTTGGTGAGGAGAAATGCGGTGACTCTTCTGTGGTGCCTTTGAGGCATAGGGGCATTTCATAACTACAACTATTCAATTGCATATGAGCGGGCTGGGTTTGTGGGATGCAGCATAAGCAAAAACGAGACGACTGTAAGCAATCGCGATAGCTTCTCCACATGTCACTGGTGCAAGATGTGAACATCCAGAAGCAGCCAAGGAAGAGATCTCGGCTTGTCATTGCCTTCTACGAACCGGATTTGTCACTAAATTTCTTCCGCGTCTATGAAAACGCAAACACGGACTAAGTTCTGCGAAAGCTAAAATAGAGTTGCGCATGCTTGATGTCTATAAATGCTAATCGCCAATTTTTATGAAGCGAAAGTCCTAATTTAAATGCCTCTGCACGTAATTCAGCAGTTATAATTTTTTTTTTCAAAATCAGGCAGTTTGGATGATACGTTTTCCTGCATAATACATTTTTTGTCCCGCATTTTTTTAAAACAACAAAGTTTCACTGTATCAAGTTTTTGTGACAAGTTTTTAATAAATTTTGCAAAAGGAAACTTGCTAAAATGGATGTCAATAGCTTTTCTTGATATCAGTGAATGCAGAAAGGGTTCACTCTTAACCTGCCTGTTACAGAAGTTGAGTCACAGGGTATTGAAGTAGCCACTCCGGGAACCAGGATGTGAACATTTCTTCCAGTTTCCCAGCTGGCTACTTCAAAGCCTGACAACTGAACTTCCAAGACAGCCAGGATGACAATTTTACTGTTACTGCATTTACTGATGTCAAGAGGCGATAATCACACATACTGAACAAGTTCCCTTTGCTAAATTTCTTAGAAGCTCCTCACAAACAACCTACTTAAAATATTACGTAAGTGCTCAACGAAATTGTTTACATGAACTTAGGGCGAGGGTAACGCATTAGCAGCTGCCTGTAGCCATTTAGTATGTGTCTCATTGTGTGTACTTTTTGATGGTACATAGTGAATAACAATCATATTGGCATGAGAGAAGTCAGCCAAAAAAGAAACGGACACAAAAAATTTCTGTTCAACTTGCCAGCCTCATCCATTAGGCTTTTTGGGAAAACTAGCGCACAAAAAAAAAAATTCCTCCTGCAGCTTTTACATAGAATGTTTGCCCACAGAAGCAAATGATGAAATTTCCCTCCAATCCATAGCTACTTCAAACCGGTGCTCTAAGAAAAAGCCAAAAATGGAGCATATTCTGAGCTCTCCTAGTCCATCAAATTCATAAACCTCGAAGAAGCTTGAAGGAGTAGAGACGCACAATTTTTGGTTGCATATTTTATTGTTTGTAGCGATGCGTAATGCATTGCTTTACATGGATCACCCTAAGGGATTTGCCTATAACTGCTAAAATAATTTATAATAGAATTTCTTCTCTCACCTGTTTAAGTTTCAACGATCGAGCAAATGCAACGGTTTCAAAGTGGCATATAGGTCATGTGAGGGATGGAAGACTTGCAATTCCAACGTTGCACAGTTGATCGTGCGCATCTGACGTTGCTCTTCCATCCGTACGGTTCTTCTGCTCTCAAATTGTGTGCTCGTCACGTGCCATTCAGCCCATCGTGCACTGAAGCCTCACACGTGACACAGGATACTTGTGATGAGGCACCGCCGGTACCGTGTCACGCCGTAAAGGATGCTGGAGAGGCCACTACTATTTTCAAGCATTTCCGATTCCGACAGCGTGCATGCAATAAAGCCTTGATGGAAATGTGAAAAAACAGTCGCAGTTGTGCTGTTCACATCTGAAAAGCAGGCGATCATTGCCTTATCTTTTGCAGAATAAATTTACTGTAACGCAAGTGTTTTTCGTCAGTTTATCTGGGGGGGGGCATTTGATAGTTCGAAATTTGGATAATTCTGAGTTATTTTCCCGGTCCCATCAAGTTCGAATTAACATGTTTTACTGTATTTCTGGCAGTTTTCTAAAAAACTAAGTCTCTATTCCTAATACTAAGAGCAATTAGAGTAGAACACCATTGACACGTTCCTGGTTCATTTGATTTCCGTTTCGTATGCTCAAAATTGCAGGCAATGAAACGTCTCCCCTAGAGTTACACTATTTTTCTCCCAGTTAATATGCTCATGTGGATAACACGATTTCCCGACTACTACGTTAAAAATTTCGACAAACTGTGGTCATAAATATGTTTTTCAACCAGCCGCACATATGCTAACGAGCGCCCACAACATAAAAAGCTCATCAGCAGCACTCACCCACCACACTGCTTTCCTGCAGTGCATCAAAGCATCAAAGAATGTCAAAGGGCCAACATAAGAGGCGCCCACTTGAACGGAAACATGACTTCATGAAGAGAAACACCATGGCTTCTTTGCGGTGCCTTGGGGGCAGAACAGTGAACTATATTTGATAACTACAACTATTAACTTACACACGAGCAGGCCAGGTCTAGGAAACACAGCATGATCAAAAACACAGTGACTGTAAGCCATCGTGATGGCTTCTCCACATGTCACTGGTGTTAGGGGGCAAGTATGCAGAAGCAACCAAGGAAGCAATACCGAGTTGTCATTGCCTTCTACGAACTGGGTTTGCTACTACATAAATAACTTTGATAAGTAGGTCAATGCAAATACAGACTGAATACTGTGAGAGCTAAAGGAGCTGTCAATACTGGACGCCTATAAATGCTAATCTACCTATTTGTGCAGTAAACGCCTTTGTACCTCATTCAGCAGCTAATTTTCCAAAATCAGGCCTTTCAGATCCTATATGATAAGCTTTTCTGCGGCATTTTTCAAAAAATGTATCAATGAGGTTTTACTGCAACTCGTGCGATTTATTGCTGTCATTGAGACAAACCTCTGGTGCAATGCATAACAGTGGCAAGCAAAGTTGTTTTCTCCCGTTTTGCTAGAAGAGTGAATTGTGACCGCTTATAGGCGCTGAGTTAACTCACCCCAGTGTATGGTTAAACATAGTTACAACGAAACCGAAAAACGTCCACAATTTTTATGTTACGCTCAGGTTTTGTTACACGCAGTTTTTGTGCAAATACACAAAAGGAAAACAGAGAACGGAAGCCAAAATGAGAAATAAATGCCGGGGAAATCAACTTGTAAGCGTTTAGAGTCGATTCCCATTGCTCGAAGTTACAGGAGTAGTGAAACTTTTCCTAATCAAGCTGACAATGCGGCGCAACAGCGGCAGCAGCCGCCACCACTCCCCCAAAGCAGTGGGGCAGGGTGAATGGGTTGATACGTGGGGACAGATCGTGGATAGTGGAGGAGTAGGAGGCCCAATGCCTAGGCTAGAAGTAAGTGGAGGTGAGCGCACACTGTTATGGTGCTGCTGGCCGAGGAGGCACCCGTCACCTGCCTTTATTGGCACCAGAATCTTACGAAAAACTGCGTGGTTGCAATGGGTGCACACTGCACGCTCCATACCTTCTCTTCTTTGTCTTGTTAGAATTCGCTGCTTTTCAGCGCAACCTATTGTAATGCCACACTGCAAAAGAGAAAGCAGTTGAGACTGCTGCGTTCACCATTTAGATGCGCTGTCGGTGCAACAGCACAGGGCGTACCATCAACAAATGGTCATTTGCGATCGTAGACATTCCCATCGGGTTAGTTCGTGTTTTATCATCACGGACATTTTTGCGCAATGCTGTCAGATTTCCAGTAACTCAGCAGCTGAGTTAGCGACGTCGCCAGTTCATTATACAGTAAAAGCTCGTTAATTCAAATTCCACGGGGCCGCCAGGCCAGTTCGAATTAACCAAAATTCGAACTGATGAAAGTGAGCAAAAATGAAGGCGTTTGATGCCCGGAGGGCACGAAAAACATTTATTTAGCAAAAAAGTCTGTTATCATCTTCTGCTTCTTCTCTCTGAGGGCTACCGTACTCACTCGGTCTTCTAGCATGCGAATGCGACGCAGGGAGTCTTCTTCCCCCTCTGATTATGTCTGTCTCTAAAGCGGTGAAACCATCCTTCGGAGGCGACAAAATCTTCCACATTCAAGCGCAGGGTGAAATCGGCCGCCTTCGCCATGATAATTGGGCCGCTCTGTGGAATGTCAGCGCTTCTCATTTCTTTCACCCACGTGATCACAGCGGTCTCAATTTCCAGATACTTGGCTAACCGAAGCCTTTTTCTGTTGCTGGCGAAATATTCGGCTTCATAGGCATCCTCGATGGCCTTCCTATTTCGGACGTACGTCGACAACGTGCTTGGTGGAATCCCGTGCTTTTTCGCGATTTCCACTTTGCTGGCCTTCCGTTCATCCACCTCGCGTAAAATAGCCACTTTCTCCTTCACCGTCTTGGCACAGTATTTCCCACGCGAACACATCTCGCGGACACAAGCTCACAACAAGCGGCGTGCAAAACGAGGGCTCACGAAATGCAACACGAAACCGTGGTCGATAACACTAAAACGTCGCTCCTCGAAGGAGTCGCGGCAGGAAAGACTGTTTAGTACTTGTTCCAGCACCCTAGCGGCGCCCCGATGGTTGTGCCATCTATCGTTCTGCCGTGAAAGCTTCCAACGATGGTTTTTAACAGCGCCGCTTGGCGGCGCGCAGTTCGAATTATGGGTGGCGGCGCCAATTTTTGAGTGAATTAACGAGCTGTTACGCGCATAGACTTCTATGCACTGCGGACCGGACCACGATGACTATTTCGAATTATCCAAAATTTCGAATTAACGAGTTGTGAATTAACGAGCTTTCACTGTATATCAATGTCAACCGCCACAAAATGATAGTAAAATGGGAGTTTTCAAATACACGCGCTTCAATGGGGGCTGTGTGAGGGAAATGAGAAACTGTGATATTGAAGAATTTACTACAACAGAGGTTAGTCGCATAAAGGTTTATAACTACAGTTGGTTTCTGACAGCTAGTGCAGTTGAGTATGCATTTTCACATCTGTGTCTGTCTCTAAGCACTGCGAGATACACTGTTCCACGAGTGTCTTGGGACTACTGTAAAAAACCACGTATAATACAGACCCGCATATAATACGAGGTGTAATGTCGGTACAGCAAAAATGGAAAAGAAAGTTTTTCATCCGTGTATAATGTGAACGAGGAAAGATCAGCGGAAGTATTTATTTGCACTACATTTCACGGTTGCCCAGCATGCTACATGCTCCGCGATTTCGCGTCCAATGGAGTCCCGCACCTGGCGTCAATAGTGCCACAAACCTTTATATGCCGCTGCTGTATCGCTACCCTCCTTGTGCTGACATGCGTGATCGGAGAATTTCGTGCACCGTCATGAGGAGAGCATCTCACGTTTGCCCTGCTAATTGGTCCTCCGGCTGTTCTAAAACCAGTAGGTCGCTTCCAGCTTGGACGTGGGACGGCAGCTCACGAGCAGCCAGTCATCATGCTCCACGCTCGCGCTTGTTCAAGTCCAGCACCGTGCGCGCCCGGGAAGTGTTCTCAGGTTCAGCTTTCGCGATCATCGCCATCCAGTAATTGTTACCATCTGACGAGAGTCCCCTGCTAGAGACAGCTTTCTGTATAAAATCTATTTCGGTACCTCTAAACGCGTTCGGTATCCAGCATTTCTTGAAAGCGCTACCGACGCGTTTCTTGGGAATGCTGGTCGAGCGTCCACGATTCAGCTACAACGCACGACAGCATGACTGGAGAGATCCTTGAGAGACCCATGTGAGGTGTGCGAGATCGTGCGAGGTGTGCTCGGCAAGTTGCTGACCGCGTGTGCATCGCGGGCACCGTGGTTGCGAGGTCAGCATGTTGAAATTGAAACCATCGAAACAGCCAGCCGACGCCATTGCTAGATACTAGCACCTCCTCTTGCTGGAAGCCTGATGCTGATAGCGCTGTTTAATAACGAGGCCTGAACTGCGAATTTATGCTGGAATTTTTTTCGGATCCACAATAATGAGCCGGAAATCTGACATCATAAAATCAGGAAAGAAAGCATCTTATTATATGCGGTTTTTTACGGTATCCCCTGAAGGATACAACACGATACCATAAAAAGCTAAGCTTACGCTGGCAGGCTGTCCAAGTCCCACAGGCCGGTGCCTCTAATGCTGCACTTGTCCTGGATCCAGCTGGGAGTCCGCCGGAACTTGAAGGACTCGACTCGCACAAAACTCATGCCGTGCAGATTGTGGTCCACCATGAACTGCAATGACAAACCATTGTAAGTATCTCCTAGTAGGAATGTGCGGTAAGAATATGACCCAGTGCCGCCACTTTGGTTCACATCAGTCACGCGGCTATGACATCAACCACTCAACAAAAAAGGCTCTTCTGCACAGCACATCGACCTCCCTCTGCTATGGTTTCCTTCCTCTGGAGCAGCCCATTCCAACAAAAACAGAACTGCAGCTTGTTCTCTGGCCCAAATTTCTCCCTCCTCACTTTCCAACATTACAGCCATTGTTGCACTTCTCTGTCCTCGATTCATCTCAAGCCTTCTCATAAGCGTACAGACCCTTAGTACCCTGAGCATTTTATCCAGTCCCATGAGGGCCAAATTAATGATGAGTTTACTGTGTTCAGTAGCAATGCAACAGCTCTTCCTGGTTTTACACTGGTCCTTTCAGGATAAAAAACGAGCATACAAAATCCTGTATAAAATATACGGTGAATTTTTTTTCAACAGGGTATACACCAATGTGCAATAGACGATACGTGAAATGCGGAGTGCCATCTCTTAACTAGGCTCTCCATGCTGGCTTGGTCAAGAAGACGAAACCGCTGCCCTGCACCGAGCGAAGGCAACAGCGTGTAATGTTAAAGTTAAGTCCGGATGAAATGTTGCACTGCGCTCTGCAGTCTGCGAGAATGTTACAATGCGTTTGGGAACCAGGCATGTATCGGCTTTACGTAGAACCCCTTTATAGTAAGGTCACTGGGACCAGCAAATATCTTTACTAGTATATCAGAGTCTTTACTATATCAGTTGTTGGTGATGGCATGGTCCTGAAAATGCTGTCTAAAAGTTAAACGGGCACTTACTGAACATGCCTTGTTGCTTAATGATAACCCTCTGAAATACCTTCCATCTCTCCCTTATCATCTCTTCGTGCAATTTTTTTTCAGTTATAAATATTTTTTACATCTTGCGGAAGTACCTCATGAGGACAACGTAGCTACAAGTACAACCAAGTATGATTTAATGTGAAAATCAAAGCCTTGCATGAACACGGTGTCACTTTTTGCTGTTTTTATCCTCTAAAAGGCAATAAATGATAAATGCACGTGGCAGTCAAGTGCTGCAAGACCGCACATGCTGCACCTCCACTTCTTGCCTCTGCTGCCTAATGCTTCGTGCTGCACAGTGCTGTGAATGTTCACCCAATTCTTCCCCTTCCCTTTTTCTTGGTGCACTTTTACTATCATTTACCACTTTCTGAATGGACCGCACCGCCTCTTTTCCATGTTTGTAGACAGCTTTACTTTCTTTTTTTTCCTACGTGCTACGTGCTTTTCCTCACGACGCCGAAGCTTCCGTAATGTAGGCTTCTCCTGAACGCTGCTAAGCCTGATGGTAAAGCCACTTAAAAGAACACTAAGCGTTATTTTTCTGTTTTCTAATACAAAAAATCTCTGCCTTGCAATTCTAGGTAGTGCGCGGGCGGTGATGTCATATCGTGGGAGTCGTCGCCGCGGCCTGGTGCACTTTCTACGGAAGATGGACTGGGACTTCAGTTTCACTTTACTATATTCAAGTTTTTACCATATCAGAGTTTACTATAGCGGGGTTCTACTGTATTATTTTTTTGCAAACCGCAAATGTTCAATATCCACAAATGTAATGCCAGCTATCACATGTAAACGTGCTGCCCAGTTTTGAAAATTTACTTTTTTTGCTAATTTTGCACAAAAATTTTCGGCCATTCATGTTAAAATGATGATGTAAACTAGGTTATTTGTTATCTGTAACCAAGAAGAGCTAATGTTCATGTGAACGCTTTGGTCGAGCATACTGCTCGATCAGATGTAAATATACTGAAACAATTTTTTTTCCAGCTGCCGTATGCTGGTGGTGCTCAAGCTTGCAATCCGACCACAGCACGACTAGCGGTCACGAAGACTACAATGTGCGGCCCGTGCGCGCCCGCCGTATGTGCCGCCGACTACCACTCACAGCCGCGCGTCGCTGCAAACCTTTCGCGGCGTGGAAAACGACTGCGAAGCCGGCGATGTGCGGTCCACCTGCCTCCGCGTACTTCTAGTGGCGCGTACAGCATGAATGGAGATAGCGACATGCGGGTCGCGTGGCGCCGCAAACTGCTCGCGGATCGCGATCGCGGAGCCAGCGATGTTTGGTCCGTGCGCACCGACCGCATACGCCGTCGCCAGCTACGGCGGTTGCGGCTAGTGTGGCTTGTGGACCACGCGCCGCTGGAAGCATTTTGCAGCGTGAGCCCAACAGAAAATTGCAACGTTGGCGAGGTGCGGCCCACGCGTAACCGCAAACTGCTTGTGATGCGTACATACAGCACAGCTGGCAATCGCGGAGTCAACAATCGATGTGCGGGCAGTGCATAGTGCTCAAAGTTGCGGTCGCAGTTCGCGCGTTTGTATCATCCATAGTGGTGCGGGAGAGTGTTCGGACTATCCGAAATTTTGCCCACTGTACACAATGCACTCTGGCCGGAGAATTTCGCGAGTTCGTATCATCCCGAAATTCGTATCATGAATATTTTACTGTATTTATGCCCCAATCAATGCTTAATTCACTGCACGTTCAGCGCAAAGAAACTGATGTATGGGCGCTCCAATTTTCCAGGTTCCTGCAATCACTATTCACGCGGTGCACATTCATGCAGAAAATGTCTGATTATTCATTCTATCGTGGCGGATAAACGCATTTCAAAGTATGACAGTATGACGAAAATGTTTCAAGCCGTACAATTTTATTACTACTACGGCGAGACGAGACAGCTTGTTCCACTACAAAGCCCTTCCCCCTTTGCCCAACACAAGTAGACAGCAACTTAAATGAAGGATGCTACTAAATAATGCAGACCTGCCCACACTGGTTGATAGCCACAGAACAAGTGTTGTAGGCTCTTTGTCGCGTATCCTTTTAGTGGAAGTAGGAAAGGTCGTCATTATATCACAACTATAAAATCAAAGAAGCAATTGCGGCATTGCTTTCAACACTGCAAACAATATCCACAATGGCCCTAGAAGCTAAACAGTACAAACCAACACAGTAAGCTCGCTGGGCTCCGTAACTGTCATCATTATCATCAGCCAGACTATACCCACTGTAGGGCAAAGGCCTCTCCCATATTCCTCCAATTATTCCATATTCCTCTTACTCTCCTAGTTATTTCCATTTCATGACCTGGATCTGCAGTTACTACCTGTCCTAAGTAGGCATATTCGCTTACCAATTCCATTGCTTCGCTATCGATTGTGAACTGCTGTTCCTTCCCAAAGCTATCGAACATTACTTCAGTCTACTGCATATTGATCTTCAAGCGTACCTTTCTGCTATTCCTATCTAGGTCATCGATCATTCTTTGCAGTTCATCCCCTGAGTTACTTATCAAGGCAATGTCATCTGCAAATCGCAGATTATTGAGGTATTATCCATCAACCCTTATCCCTAACTGCTCCCATTCCAAGTCTCCGAATACTCCCGCTAAGCCTCATTGGAGCAACAATGGAGCAACAGAAATCAGTGACGTAAAGTCATGCAATGCCAGCCAGTGATGGTGCACTGTAATTTAGTTTCTGTGTGGACTATCGTCGCCTTAACGCCGTCACCAAAAAAGATGTATATCCATTTCCACGTATTGACGATGCAATCGACTGTCTTCATTCAGCGTCATACTTCTCCTCGGTAGACTTGAGATCGGGGTACTGGCAGATACCGATGAACCCAAGCGACAAAGAAAAGACAGCATTTGTGACCCCCGATGGTCTCTATGAGTTCAACGTAATGCCATTTGGATTGTGCAATGCGCCTGCCACGTTCGAACGATTCATGGACCCCATTCTGCGCGGACTCAAGTGGAAAATTTGTTTGTGCTATTTGGACGACGTTGTGATCTTCGGCGAGACCTTTCAGGAACACAATAGCCGCCTCGCCATCGTTCTTGATTGCATTGAGAGAGCAGGCCTCATCCTCAACTCTAAGAAGTGCCACTTTGGCGAACGCCAAACAATTGTACTTGGTTACTTGGTCGATAAGGATGGTGTTCGGCCGGATCCTCAGAAGATTGCGGCTGTAACCAGCTTTACAGCATCGAAATCAGTGCTCCCACCTTTGTTCGCATGAGAGAGAACAGAAATGAACCACAACAATGACCTCCTACTAGCAGCAAGGGCTATGTCACATCAGCAGAACAGTCAAGAAGCTGAAACCAGCAATAAGCCCTCCGTGCACGTGGTCGTAACCTCGTCTGCTTGCCACAGCGACTCTGTCTTGTTATTACTAAGAAGTGGGAAAGCTGCACACAATGGGGAGCACATAAGAAGGGTAGGCTTCACAGACTCTGGCTAAAAAAAAAAAAAACTCAGCCCCACCTGCAGTGCAAAGGGTATGTGCGCCTCGTGTGGCTGCATCACTCGCTTCTGCACCAGGCCAGACAGCAGCAGCTCCGCCACCCTGTAACAACACAACAGATACGCACACGTTAGCAGCACCTGTTAGCATGCACTGCCAATGAAAGTTTCTCGACACTGAAACCAAGCATTCAAATGGGGAAGCGAATGTTTTCTTTACACAAATAGTGACCCATGCATTCAGAATACGAGCTGAATTTTCCAATAAATGTGCCTAATTTTAAATATGATGGTATATACAGGGTGTAACACATCAAAATGACTCGGTCGAGGGCTTCGGATTAACGCTTACCAACCTGGGCTTCCGTAAAGCGTGTGCACCGACATCTCACCTTTGTTTCACTGGCTGCAGGTGGGATCACACCCATGTCGACTGCTAATGAGCAGTCAAACCACGGAGCCACCGCAGCGTGTCTACATTAAAAACAACATTTATCGCAGAAAACTTCTATTTATCAGTGATTTAGAAGGATTTATAGTGATTTATAGAGCTCTGTTGGCAACACACAACTAGGCGACTTGAGAAACAGACACTAGAGCAGCGCGACCTGGAACATAAGCGACAGCATTCCTTCCACGCTCACTCTTGATACCTTAAGACAAAGCACATAAACCGTGCTGTGGAATGTGGCCCGAAACTCGGCAACTATGATAACACGTAGTGTCCTTACTTATCGCGTACCGGTTTCCCCGGAATTTCGGGCTCTGTAATTAACCCACACAGTACTGCCCCCTAAAGTCACTAAAAAGAAAACCACACTTTTAGCTCCTAGGTGTGCTTGTAATGCACTTCTATGGGCTGCCTTCGAGGCCAATATTTTTCTCAAATGCACATTTTCACTTTTGTGACCTAATTTACGCAGTTATTTTTAGCTTCCGAGTGTGCATCCTGCATCTCTAATCGGAGCAGTCCAAAACTGGGATATAATCACTGTCATTCGGATTCACAGTTAGTTCTCCACTGCATTTTGGCACGATGCAATGACATGCTGCATGATGCTGCATGATGCTGCAATTACCTTTCAGACCTGCAGCCACAGAGACTGATAACAGCAGTCGGCACATTGATTTCACGCATTATAGTTGGCAGGCATTTGCCACTTGCTGGCAGTAAATTATACAAATGGAGGGCAAGTTCAGCCATGTGTTACAAGCGCAACACACTGCCATTCATGAATCTCACTAAATACTTTCCTGCATTTTGCACTTGTCATTTTTCTCACATGTTTGTTTCCTGCGACATTAATCAATTCCGTTCACTATACTCCTTGTCTTGCCCTGATGTGTCTTTCTCTTTCTGCACTGGTTATCATTGAAAAGTTGCTGAAAACAATGCAACTGCAAAGTATGTTTGAGTGATGTTTGCGGGCCAACGCTAGTCAGGCATTTACAGTAGAACCTCGCTGATATGTTCCCGGTTCCTGCATAATGCATAGCTAATGCAATGCTACGTGGTGGGTGGTATGGTGCTGCAAAAGCCCACAGCACACAAAGGAGACCTGCATGGCCAGCCCTTGAGGTGACCTTGGGGGGGCTTTGAGAGACGGCACTTACTTTGCCACGTGCAGCGGGTTGTAGAGAAAGATGCGCAAGAAGGTCTCCTCCCGGTCATGGAAGCCATACAGGCGCCTGCACATTCCACACCAGACAAAGCACACACACACATCAGTCCCAACAAAACCAACCACAAACCAACAAACAAACCAGTATAGGCAGAAAAAAGCCTGTATCTGCCTATACTGGTTAGCAAGAAATCAAAATCAGCCAAAAGTACCATATTTAATGGAATAATGGAATAAAAGACCTACCTGCATAAAAAAATGACCCGCTACTTCTTTCCCAGAGAATTTACTTTTTGTTTCACAGCACATTGTTGCAGCCATCTGCAGCATAGAACATGGTGCCAATAACATTATGGCATGTTTATCTTTTAAAGAGGTCTCCAGTGGGAGTGGAAAGATAACATGCTTGACAAACTTGGCAGAGCACCAAGAAGCCGACCCTGTGACCGGAGTGCCCGTGGCAAAAGCTTGCTCAGAGCACAGCCGCACACCAGGTAAAATCCATGTTTTTCGCTCATAACAAGCCACATATGAAGGCATGATTTGCCAGCCTTCCCACGGTGCACAAAGCCCTTTGAGGTCTTTTTTGAAGAACAGCGCTACTTGGACAAGGACAGAAGGAAGACACACATGGACAGGCACTGACTTGCAACTGATGTTTATTGCTCGGAATGTGGTTGTATGTAGATCAGGCTACAAGCAACAAAATGAAACAGAGGCGATATACATTTGACTATGCACAGGAAAACACATTTGATGCATTTTTAATAAAAACAGCGCAAACAGGAAGACACAAGACAAGACAAGTGAGTCAGAGCTTGCCCTGTAGCTTTTTTTTTATCTTGTCTTGTGTCTTCCTGCTTGCGCTGTTCTTATTAACAATGGATGTTTACTAACTCGCCCAACAAAGTATCTTGATAAGCCACATTTGATGCAACCACGTCACTTCCCTGTAGCTAGAAATCTTAGTTCCTTGGCTGACAACGCCAAGGACGGGCTACTGACACAGGCGTCATTTGACCAGGCAATTTGCTGGGCTTCAATAATTTCACGGGTTAACTTGTCCCAATGCCTATTTAACATTTTTGTTTATTGGAAATATGGCTGGCAGTCTTTACTTTTACAATCTCTGCAATGGACGCCGAGATGCCTTTTAACGGAGTTAAAAACATTGTTATTGTGTTCCCTTAGGCGCTCGTTAAGGCATCTGCCCGTCTGGCCGACGTACCGCTTGCCACAAGATAATGGGATGGAGTAGATAACACTATCTTTGCAAGCAACAAATTGATTTTCATGTTTTATAGTGCTCTTTTCTGGCATAGATTCAGCGTAAACTAGCTTGCACAATTTCCCGAGCTTTTCGGGAGCCGAGAAAACGACTCTGGCATTAGCTCGTTGGCCTACCTTCTTTAGCCTAGGGAAAATTTGGGGATATAGGGAACGACTGTTGTCTTGTTTTTCCTTGCCAGATTCTGCCAGTTCCTTCTTTTTGGTTTTGCTTAAGGAGGGACATGGCTCTTAAAGTTACTGTTGCAATTTTTGACCTAATTTAATAAAGCCTGGTACTGATTCAGTTTCTTTCACTGATTTCAAATATGTAACTGTTTTCCCAATTGGCCAATTAGTTCAAAAGATAATGAAATTATTTGTTCATAATTTTCAGAAACAATGAAAAAATAACCGCACCAGAAAAGGTTAACATGGACGCATTGCTAGATACTAGAAAGCATAACGAATACAATGTTAGGAGCAGTTTTTTGATGTAACAAATATTAGTGATGTTATAGCAGTTCAAAGTTTTCAATTTTGCTCTAAATCAGACAGGAGGGCACCCACATTTGGAACAGAAAACTTTGATCTGCTATAACTTCGCTAATATTTGTTGTATCAAAAAAGCACTCCTAACATTGTATTCATTATGCTTTCTAGTACCTAGCAAAGTGTCCATGTGAATTTTTTCCAGTGTGGTTATTTTTTCATTGTTTCCGTAAATTATGAACAATTTCATTTACCTTTTGAACTAATTGGCCAATTGTAAAAATAATAATATATTTGAAATCAGGGCAAGAATTGGAATCAGAGTACCAGGTTTCATCAAATTTTGGCAAAAAATTGGAAAAAATAGTTTTAAGAGCCGTGTTCCCCCTTAAACATGCAAGCATCGATTCTGAAACGGAGACGAGCAGTTGCTTGGGATATTCTGCCTTCACAAGACGATCGGCTTGGTGGTCGAAACTTGCTTTTATGGAGTGAAAGCATGATTTGTTTAAAGCATTTGTATAGCACGACTTAGCCACGACGCGTTTTACGAGCTTAGAGTGCGACGACGCAAACGGAAGCAGTGGCTTGTTGCTTCGTGGTTCATAAAACCAGCAAGTGTGATTTGGCATGAAGCTGGGTCTGAGATCAAGAAATCTTATCTCATCATTTTCAGGAACTTCACGAGTCAATGTAAGCGGGTGAAGGCACTGAACAAAAATACCTTGAACCTGGTGCATGACCTTGGCGTTGTCAGCCAATGAACTAAGATTTCTAGCTACAGGGAAGTGATGTGGTAGCATCAAATGTGTTTTCCCGTGCATAATCAAATGTGTATCGCCTCTGTATTTTTTGTTGCTTGGAGCCTGATCTACATATTACCACAAACCGAGCAATAAACATCAGTTGCAAGTCAGCGCCTGTCTGTGTGTGTCTTCCTTCCGTCCTTGTTCAAGTCGCGCTGCTGTTCTTCAAAATGGCATACCAAGTTGCACAAGCATCAGTTCTAACCTTTGAGGTCACACAGAGGGTCCCCTCTAGGCAATCTTTAGAATATCAATTATGCCTGCCTCGGCATTTTCAACAGGTACTGCCACACTGAAGCGAAATGAGCAAATGAACCGAAAGCGACCCGAGGAAAAAAGAGGGCTACTTACGTGGCATGAATCACGGCCACGTGGTGCACATGCCGGTGCATGCTGGTCGCCCGTCCGGCCGCAGTGTTCAGCAGCAGGTCGATCTCGGAGGCCAACACGACCGCAAAGCGCTCGGGGCGCGGCTCTGCGCAGGGCACCGTCAGGTACGGCATGGCCCCATGAACGTGCAGGCATGCTTTCTGGCCTGCAAGAAACATACGAGGCAAGAGAACAGTGGTGGCACCAGCAGCGACCAAAGGGGCTTCAGTTCCTTGCCTGCATGGGCACTCTACCAGTCGTAAATACATCGTCGTTAAACTGCAGTGAAATTTGCAGTTTGGCATACCAAAGTGACACATTAGTCTATGAAAGAACACACAATGGAGGGCACCACAAAAGCAATTTTCACCACCTGGAATCTCTTTTAATAAGCGCCAACATCCTACAAAATGCGGCCGCTTTTGCACACTGAAATATGGGTACCAGGGCCAGGACTCAATGCTGTTACCTTGAGATCAGAAGTGAAGCACCACAGATACCAAATTATAACAATGAGCTGTATATGACAATTCATGATTAGGTAACCAACTATAAACTCTTATACCCATCAAACTAGATAACTTATTGTAATTAGAATCGAATGGCGTTAACCTCTAATCGGCTGCTATACGAAAACTTTATTGTCATTTAGATGTAAAAACCGTACGCCTTTGAATCAGACTGGGAAACCAATTTGCATTTAATCTCAAATCAAATGTACACTCTGGACCGCAGATACGCAGCAGAAACAAGCAAGGGAAAAAAATAACCTGCACACAACCAAAATTGAAAGTTCTATTTATTGGGTTCTAGTAAAAAAAAATGTCAACTCTAGTGTGAAACTACTCATACCACAGGCTGTCGTGATAAGCTATCTCTCAGTCTCAGCGGTGGCCCTGCCCTGCTAGTGAGTGTCATTTTTGGTTCTGTTTCTTCGTGGCTGGCTCCCCACATCATTTACTTCAGAAGTATTTAAAGCTTTAATTGAATTCTTCATTTTGTAGATGCTAACTCTATGCTATAAATCAAGGCTCCACAATGTCAGTCATATTGTTCATATTTATCAGATTTGTGAATGACTTTACACCTGGGCTGCAACATGGCCTGAAATATCTGACACCTGTAATATCACAAAAAGAAAAAATTCTTACCCACTTTAAAATGATACACAACAAAACAACAACAACAACAATTTTAAACACTTTTTGCGTGCCCTTATCCCCGTTCATTTTAATTTTCTTCACTGATTGACACTGCCACTACTATAATGACATTAAACATATTTTTGTACGAGAACAAATACTACCGGTTGGGTTCTTGAATCTAGTTTGAGAAAAAGCTAACACCAAACAAAAATATACATCATAACCCAACGTTTCAAGGCCAACTCTGTCTCTTCATCAGAAGCGACTGAAGTGCGAGCCCATGTCAGTAGTCTCCACTTCCACTTTACCAACATATGATAGAGTCTATTGGCATATGCGGAGGGTAGCGTTCCCGGTTTCCTATTAACTGTTGCTGTTGTAAGCTGGACGAACCATAACAGAATGTGTCACCTTTTGAAAGAATTGGTTTCCACAGCCTGAAAATGTTTCGGTCGGCGCATCTGCAGTGCTCGGCGAGGTGATCAGTTTCAGAGTTCATTAACCGGACAACATTTTTGTGTTGCCTGATCGCTGATCAAGGTTTTTTATTTCGCTGATATATGAGGCCAGAAAATCTGAGCACGGGATCTTGTAAATGACACCAGGTTGATTTTCACTGGTGATGCAGTCTTTTGGTAGTGGTAGAAATCGGCCATCGTTGAGGCGGGTTTATGTGACACGAAGACATGTTTTTTGCAGAATGCATGCCAGCGCCTAACATGCACCCCTCACAGACAGGAGCACAATGCGAGGGCGCTTTGCCGTTTCCATGCCGACTGGCCCTCCTGTCCTGCGAACCCGACGGTGAGAAACACATTGCATAAAGGAGTGTGCGTAGCCAATTTTTTTCAAATTGGCAAACATGGAGGCCTTATTCTACTTTTCTCTCTGCTTTGGAGGAGCAGATGCACTTAGCTCTACTCAGAAATGAGGAGCCGAGGGAAGCCTTGTGGTTCTCGAGGTGGTAAAATTCAAATTCAAGTAGCAACCAGTAGGTTTCCATAGATTTGAATTTAGGTCTCCCTTTGTCTTGTAATCAGCTTGTCAAAAATAGTAATGTATTGCTCTTTTCCCATTCCATTGTAAAGTGGATAGAGAGCTCGACCGTTTCGACTAAAAACTAATGGAACACCTGTATGGTTACAATTGTCTTATCAAAACCGAATTACCCTTGTTATATCATAGCATGCATGTAACAGAAAAGGACCTAGTTTCATCTGCTTTGTGCACTGCACTTCCCTCATATGGGCCCACATATTACAAACCAAGGCCTCCTGTTGGGTTCAAATAATTCAATGATACTCAGTACAAAAAAGTATAACAAGACAAATCATCACTGAATTTCATGCATGTCTTAACCCGCATATATAGGATAAATGGCCCTTCTGCAAGTGAGGGCACTGCATATTTGCGTTATGGACAAATCCACCTCTGCTTGACGGATCAGAAAGAAGCACTCCTCAGTGGACTAGGATGCCGCAAAGCGGCTAGAAAAACACGTCAACTGAATCTAGATCAAGCAAGGCAAAGTGCAACTTCCGGTGCAGAGAAAGCTTGCTCAAGATGAATTACAAAAATCTTGAATTACATCAGGATAATTTTTGTACTTTGGCACAAAACTGGTCGCATGTTTGGTATGAATTAGGTGGGGATGCACACTAAGGAAATCTGAAAATGAAGCTTAATGGCAGTGTGTGTGCACCTTTGGCAGGCTTAAGTTTTAAGCCGGCCCACTACCACTGTTTCCTCGAATGAGAGCCTGTCAATGTTACTCTGGCCATACACAGCACAGACCCTCAAACGAACCAGCTACCAGATGGGAGGCTATGACCCCAATCCTTACCTTCAGCAAGGTCGGTCACAACAATGTCTCGGCACTACATAACTCACTCAAGCCATTTCCTTCTAACAGGGGCTGCACACGCGCGTAAAAAGAAAGTCCAAAATTGTGAAATGATGCCTCTCTGCCACTAGTGGGCCAGAGATTCCTGCCAAAAGCCCACCCTAAAGCTTATTGGAGAGGTACACACTGGGTACCAGACCAAACAATCTACCACCATGATCAGCACCATTTCGGCCACTGCTGCTACTGTCAACACCATGCAGCACTTACCAGACTGCCATTCAAACTGCCCTATGCTCACCAACTGTCGAACCACTGCACCACAGGCCTGATTAAGTATACTGCACAACGCTGGACCTTAACAAGTGAGCACTCACAAGTCTGGTACACACTAGCATGATGCTCTTGCCATTTAAAGGTAGTGTCATGTCCCAAAACATCATGATAAGAAAGCTTGTGTGCCACCAAACAAGAAGACAGAGCCTGCTAAACTAAGCCCCAACAACCTAATGTGTGTATCCCTGTGCAATAAACCTTTTCTCTACAACAGTGTTAAACAGGGCCAGTTTTCATGCCTTGCGAAAGACAAACACGTCACAACTCGCATCACGCACGCCAACACACATGCTATCTCTACATAATGAGGAGGCATATAATCATTGGGTTGAGGTTAAAAGTCTATCACTGAACCTGCTATTGTGTAATACACTGCCCATTCAGCAACAGAATGAAGCATTTAACTGTGCTAGAAAAAGGCTGTGAATAAACGAAAGTCAACACCACACAAGAAAGTCAGTGTAGTTAACAAACAAAACAAGCACTTGAATAGACACTCACTATAAACACAAGTTCTTTGGACCTAAGATTATTAGGCATAGGGAATGCAAAAAGTCGAGGGAGCACTTCTGTCAGGCCTACAGCCAAGCGTGATTGTACATACAAGCCGCAGATCAAAAGCAGTGGGGGAAAAAAAAGCAGAGGTGAAAGAGCGAAGGCAGTAATACTGGAAACAGCTAACCTGACTAGCCAGGCAAGGAGTTCGCCTAACACACATCTGTTAACTAAACATTAAAAAATGAGGAAATCACAACTTTCAACCAGCTGTGTTCCAAGCTGTGCATGTGAGTGCACACGATATCCATGATCCTAACTTATAGCCCATAGTGGGTATAACCTGAAGCAGCATAACCACCATCCCCCCTTTTTCACCGTAGCCATTCAACAACCCCAAGAAAAAACTGTAACCGGCTTGCAGGGAACCTAAGCAGGGCAAGGAGGTAGAAGAAAACACGTTTGACCTGGCTGGCAGTGCCTGTGTTGCTTCCCATTGGCTGCGCATTCCTCACCTTTGACCTGGCTATAACGCCAGCAACAGCATCAGCGGCCGTTGCCAATATAACCGAGCAAAAGAGAGTCGTGAGCCATAAACTAGTCATGAGCCAAAGAAAATTTTGCAGAGGAAGAGAAAGAAAAGCCATCTCTTCCTTCTCTTCTCTGAAAAATTTTCTTTGGTTTATGGGGAAAATGGTGCTTTGTAACTGCACATACATACATACCAGCATCTCTCCAAATTCTTTGCCTGCATATATCGCAAAGCCCTTAAACGTTGCTCTAAAATCTTTTGTTAGAGTATCATAATCGTCGTGAAATTCTTTTTCATCCATCAGCAACTACCGAATGGCAAAGGTGTGGAATGCACAATGCCAAGCATGCAAAACAGAACAAAGGTGGCCAGGCTGTAGAAGTGAAAATGCACTGCATTCCCAGCAAGGAAACAACTAAGATAAGCAGTTTTACAGCAAACTTCATCTGAGGCTTTCCATGATTATATACAGAATTTATCATGTTTTTTGCTCAAACTAGCAGCATGATGCAGATGATACTTTATAACTTCCACTTGCTCAATTCCTCACCGACTGCTGCCTTAAGTCAGGCGCCTCCTTGTAACCAGCATCTTTATTCTTAATGTAAACCTATGCTAGATAACCCACAGGTACTAGAAATATAATATTGCGTCATGCCACCAAAACATTAAGCTTGAACTGAATTAACAACGATCAGCGTGTTGGTAACAAAGTTTATCTTCACCAAACTTTTTCCTTTCTGTGTCAAGCTCCGATTACCATTTTGCTAAACATCTGACTCTTTCGCTTTGCAAAATACAGATATAACACCAATCTGTACCGAACAAAAGCCAAATCTGTGTGAAGAAAATGTAGCAAAGCAAGCTGAATAAAACTGCATCGGTTATCACTTTTTTCACAAGGCAACCTCTTCCGCTAATTTCATCGATCTGCCACCATGCTAGGTCCGTTTTTGGATCTCCTTTTGAAGCGCCAGCACGCAGTTTACACTGCGTGCACACATTGTGGCATATCCAAAATATGGTTCACTGTTCTCTTTGACTAATGGCAGCCGGCTAGACAAAGAGACCCGCGCGGCGCGGCACGCACCTGCAGGCGTGACGCCGAAGATTCGCACCACGGGCACCTGCCAGACCTCCCAGCCACCCAGCTTGGACACGAGAGGGTCCAACGGCGCCGACGGGGATGCCAGGTAGTGGTCCAGGGTCACCAGCCGGAGCGCGAACATGCTGCTGCTGCTGCTCCTGCGATCCCGAAGCGGCCGTCAGTGTCTCAGCCACGCTGCCTGCTTTACGACGCCTTTGTGCACTCCTGCCCTCACAGATCATTCATCTCTGGCGCGTGTGTGGCAATGGGCTCTTCAGCGCCGCGTGTCCGAGCAAAATTAAAGCGTTCGCAGTCTGCAAGAAAGGCCCATAGTGCCAATAGAACGGGTAGTTCTACGCGCTGCTGTCCCAGAGCGCCACGCAAGCAGTGGAAAGGCGCGCCCTTACTCTTGCGTGCCTGACGACGAACTCCGAGAGTGTTCCGCGTGTTGCATCTTGCACTGTCCTGACCGCGCGTGTCACAGAAGGTAGCATTCGGAATAAGTTCGCTTAACGCTCGTCTTCCAACTGAAACTGCTCGCAACACCGCGCCATGTGCAACGCAAACATACTAACTTCGGCCGCCCGCGACGCTTTGTTAGTTTCGCCTATTTCGCTTACCTACGTGTCTTCTCATTTCCTTATCCCGTCATACTCTATTTTTCTAGGGTTGTTGTAATTTTTATGCGGTAATTCCAGATGCAAAATAGGCTATTTTGAAACTGCTATTGCTTTTTTTTTTTTAGTTTTGATTTCGCTTTCATATCCGAAAGTGAGAGCGCAGACCACGGTGGTGAAGACTTTGTTTCTGTTGCGTGAACGAAAACAGAAGCAAGCATGCAAAAAACGATACGTACTGCCTTTCAACGTAACTAGAACAACTGCCTTCGGGATTTCCCTCTTACTATTTCTGCCTTCACGCAATGATCTTTTGCTGCGTTTCATTTTATGCCTCTCCGTTACAGTTAGTCTGGCTTTGTGAACTAGTCGTGGTATTTGTCTACAAAAACTTAAAAATTGTCAAATTAAATTTTATTCGCAACTTGATCTAGATAATCCCACGCTATCTATAGAGCGGCCTCTGCGGAAAACCTCCGAGTCAGGGTCGGCGTGTATCTTCTTTTGTGAAGCATCTCCGATTTCGACTGGTCGTGGCAAAAAGAAGATAGAAAAAAAAAAAAAAGAAAAAAAAAGAAAAGGCCTGATACGGTCCGGACGTGTCTTCTCTCTGGAACCCGCCGAGTCCCGGATTACATAGGTTATGGATAAAAAACAGCGCCGGGAAAACAGTGACCGCGAGCACAGTTTTTATTCGAAACCTTCGTTCAGGATGAAGCGTGTTAGCGGTTTTGATCTTTAATTGCAGGTGCATGCACTGTCAACATATTTTATCCTAGAGCGTATACAGTAATTATTTGATATGTATACGTTGCTACAATTGTTCTGCCCTCGACGATAAGGTATAAGTACGGTTTCTATTTCAGCGCGCTCGAGCGGCTAACATTAGCTGCCACTGCTAATCCTATCACTTTAAAATTACCTATCGAATACTTGAGTTGTTGTTGTGGCTGATAGGAAGAAGGAAGGTGGTGGTGAAAACGTTTAATAAAATATGGAGTTACATGAAGGTTGCTCTGGGGTCAGGCTTAGTGCCCTTCCCCTCACAAACACTGGGTGGAGTCCCTAGTACGGGACCCCCATGTGGCTTCCGCTGTCGCCATTGCTCTTTTGACCAAGGCCTTTTGGGCTTTCAGGTCGGAGCAGGCGAGTAGGGTCGCCTCCCAGTCCTCCTGGGTGGTGTTTTGGTTAGGTGCAAAGGCAGGATTGGAGGGGCACGCCCACACCATGTGGAAAAGGTCCGAGGACATTTCCCCGCAGTGCGGGCACTCCCCGGAGAAGGCACTGTCAAAGTGTTTAAGTGACGCCGGGCACATCATGGTATTCGTAAGGAGGCGAAGAAACACGCGTTCCTCCGCTCTTGTTAACCCTTTACACGGGTGGGGGTAAGTACAATTCGTAATTTCTCTGAAAGTGTAGGCTGGTGGGAATTCTTCTGGGGAGGAAGGAGTCGAGGTTGCCCGGTAAGAAAGCGCGCGGGCGGCGGCATCTGCTGCCTCGTTTCCTTCTAGCCCAGAATGGGTCGGAGCCCAGATTATGAAGCGGCGGGATGGACTTTCCACGTACGAGCTGTTTTGCAGTAGTCGGACCTGGCCTACCGACTACTGCAAAACAGCTCGTACGTGGAAAGTCTATCCCGCCGCTTCATAGTTTAGGCTCCGGCCCATTCTGGGCTAGAAGGAAACGAGGCAGCAGATGCCGCCGCCCACGCGCTTTCTTACCGGGCAACCTCGACTCCTTCCTCCCCAGAAGAATTCCCACCAGCCTACACTTTCAGAGAAATTACGCAGCTGTACCAAAACAGACACAATATTTACCCCCACCCGTGTAAAGGGTTAACAAGAGCGGAGGAACGAGTGTTTCATCGCCTTCTTACGAATACCATGATGTGCCCGTCGTCACTTAATTAAACACTTTGACAGTGCCTTCTCCGGGGAGTGCCCGCACTGCGGGGAAATGTCCTCGGACCTTTTCCACATGGTGTGGGCGTGCCCCTCCGCACGGGCCTGCTACTGGCTCTGTAGCTGAGCCACCTCCGCTGCCTCGTGCAGACAGAAGAGAAAATAGAGAAGAAATAAAAGGATGACGGAGAGAAAGACGCGCGCCGCAACAACAGCCGTCATCCACCACCGAAACGGTGGCGGGTGCAATGACGGCCTACAACAGATAAAAATTCTGTGGCAGGCTAGCCCCCGCCGCAAGCGGCAGTGACCCACCTGTCCCAGCCCCATCAGGGGTGTACACAGGGCAAATACTATTGACAGCGTATGCAAAGTCCCCAAAAGCGAGCCGATAATAATTTGCGATCGATCTATTTTTAATCGCCCTTCATGCCTACCGCGGCGACCGACGGCGCCAGTCTTTAATGTGAATTCATCCTCTCATCAGCAGATTGGCCTGCCGCTGTGGCATATAGTTTAAGACGAAGACGCCCGACTGCTGTTCCGGAGTACCTGAGTTCGAACCAGACCGCCAGCGGCAGAGTTCCGATGAAGGCGAAACGGAGAGGCATCCATGTGCTTTCCGATGTCAGTGCATGTTAAAGATCCCCAGGTACTCGAAATTACTTCGAAGCCCTCCACTAGGGCCGGTCTTTCTGCCATTCCACTTTCACTCCAACCATCCAACCTTGCTTTACGCGCGGATCAGGTGTCCACAGAAAAAGAGTGACAAATACCGCGATTTTATTTTCGTGTAAACCAATTATTGTCCCACAAATCCGACTGCTGGAGGATGTGTTTATATGGAGGGGAAACGGAGAGGCGTCCGAGTGCTGTGCGATGTCAATGCACATTAAAGAGCCTCAAGCGGCCGAAATTTTCGGAGACCTCCACTAAGGCGTCGCATAGTCGCGTTGGGTTGTTAAACACCATAAACCAAACCAAGCCAATCTTTCAGTATAATGGTTTATACTAAATAATGGTTTATAGGAAAGGAAAGGCGCTGTATCTGTCATACATATCCGTGGACACCTGAAGAGCGCAGTAAGAGTGGTGGTGGTTAAAGCAATAACCATTACATAGTTACAGAGAAGTAATTTGATTAGGCCCGTGTCCTCACAATACTAGGTGGAGCCCCTATTATGGAGCCCAATTGGCAAGCAGCGCCGCCCGCGTATACGTTGATTCCAGGTCTTTTGGACCTTGAGATCTTGACAGCTGAGCAGGGCCACCTCCCAGTCTTCTGTGGTTGGGTTCCGATTGGGAGGAATGGGTGGGCTTTATTCGCATGCCCACGCCATGTGGGAAATAGTATCAACTACCTCCTGACAAAATCGGCACGAGCCATAAAAGAATTTTTTTTTAAATGCTTAAGCATCGCCGGGTACAGTATACAGTGTGGGTGAAAATGTTTATGATGATAAATCAACATTTATTGGTCTCGAAATAAATCGATGGTGCATGCAGGGGGTGGTTCCCTAGTTGCGGGACCCATACGTTTCCAGCAGCTCCTGGCCCCTGTTGTGCGAGCTAAGTCGATAGAGCGGGGCTGGATAACAAGGTCTCCCATCGCTCAAGAGGTATTGGAGATATTTGCGGGAAGGGGAGGAGAGGGATCTTGAGTTTTGTGCATTCTGCCAAAATGTGCGGCAGGGTGCGAGAGACACTCGTCAATGCGATACTAATACCTCTTACAAGGGGCCGGGTAGCGCCTGTGCTATAGGTGTTGTAATCGGTTATGTTTTTGAATGTAAGGGCGCCAGATTATCCGATGGGAGTAGGCTTTTGAGGACAGGGAAATAGGCCGGGGAGAGAGTGCGCGGGCGGCCTGTTCGTTTCCCTGGGGTCCCTGGTGGCCTGGCGCCCAAATCAGGTTATGTGGTGTTGGATCTATGTATCGGCAGCTAAATTGCAATATACACCGGCCAAGTGGGGGAGCCCATCCTATTCTTGTGATAGGCCCCTTGCGAAGTCGAATGTGCTTAGACGGGAATATTGAGAGCAAGAGCGATGGCAATCTCATCCGCATGTGTTGTGCTGTAAGCTTTGAAAGTGAGCCCGTTAACTGTGTTTGTGTTGTGGACACCTCTAGCTTTTGTGGACACCCCTACCGCGCCGTAAGGAAAGAGAGGAAGGTGGCAGTGAAAGTGGAAAGAGAGAAAGAGGAGCCGTAGTGGAGGGCTACAGAGTAATTTCGACCACCTGGGGATCTTTAACGTGCGCTGACATCGTACAGCACACGGACGCCTCTTCGTTTCGCCTCCATCGAAACGCAGCCGCCGAGGTCTATAAACACGGTGATTGATTGATTTATAGGAAGGGAAAGGCGCTGTAACTGTCTCACTTGTTTTCTGTGAACACCACAACCGCGCCGTAAAGGAAGGGAAGCTGGCAGTGAAAGTGAAAAGAGAGAAAGAGGAGCCGCAGTGGAGGGCTTCGGAGTAATTTCGACCACCCGGGGATCTTTAACATGCGCTGACATCACACAGCACACGGACGCCTCTTCGTTTCGCCTCCATCGAAACGCAGCCGCCGAGGTCGGGTTCGAGCCCGGGTACTCTGGCACAGTAGTCGGGCGTCTTACCACTGCACCACCCAAGCGGTGAAATGCTCTGATCGTATATACACGCTAGATGGCGAGGTGCATGCTAGGCAGCGGCGGTGCAACCCCGGTGGAAATTGGTGCCACGGCGAAATCGCTGCATCGCGGCCAATGTAGCTTTCGCTACAAAACGAGGTGTTGTAGTGGAGGGCTCCGGAATTATTTCAACCATCCGGGGATCTTTAACGTCCATTGATCACACAGCATGCGGACGAATTTGCGTTTCGCCTCTATCGAAAAGCGGTCGGGTTCGAACTCGGGTACTCTTGATCGACTGAGCCATGGCGGAGGGTCCATATGGGCAATGGCAAGGGTGATGACTGCCACCTCGGCCACTTCTGAGGTGACAGAGCTGCAAGGCTGTAGGGTATCGTGGCTGCCGCCGCCACTTCGCCCCAGCAGGGTGGGCTGCGGGTATTCCCCTGATGGGGCTGGGACAGGTAGGTCACCGCCGCTTGCGGTGGGGGCTAGCCTGCCACCGAAGTTAGGGCCGTCATTGCACCCGCCACCGCTTCGGTGGTGGACGACGGTTGTTGCGGCGCGCGTCGTTCTCTCCCTCTTTCTTTTCTTTCTTGTCCGCACGAGGCAGCGGAGGTGGCTCAGCTACAAAGCCAGTAGCAGGCCCGTGCATTTTCTTTTCCTTCTTCCTACAGCCACAACAACAACAACACAGCCCCAGCATACGCGTCTACCCATACGTACGGCATCAGCGCCTTTGCCCGGGCTCGGCAACGGATACAAACACTGGACGATTTCGTACCGGAACAGATTGCGCATGTATGTCCCGGAATATGATGGGGCTATACTTAGGACAGCTTTCTCTTGTTCTGCAGCAAATGCTACAGGCACCTAAGGCAGGGAGACAGGCATTTGTCCCCCGCCCGTGGAGGTGGGCTTACTTTAGCACTATAGTACGTATCACCTTTTGAGGCATCTAACGCGAGCATTCGACAATCCACTCCTCAAGGCATGACTGCAAAGCCCTGCCTCCTTACCTTCAGAGCCACGTAAAGTTGTCTGGGATTAGCCTAAAACGCAACTATGGCCAGGTTTTGTGGTTCTGCAGGGGAAATTAGGCAGGAATTTAGGAAAGGATGCGCTTTGCCACCCTGCAGTGTACTGTCCCATAAGGTGAAGTTTGTCGGGTAACGCGAGAGAGCACTACCCCGAAGGTCCCTCAATAACTACCCCCCCTCCCCCCCATGTCGTCCGCAGCGATGCTGCCGCGGGCTTCCCCCTTTCCTCCCGACTAACCTGGAGACCTCGTCTCCACGGTCCGAATCGAGGAGCGTGTCTTTCTCAACTCGCTCAGGGTCCGGCTGTTGAGCGCGCACGAGCGCGCTTCATGACTTCTGCGACTGACTACTACCGTCACCGAGAATCGCCCGATCGTCGTACGCACCACAGCAATGGGCCGTGAGCCCGAAGCCAGGTCTGGTGAGCAGAACATTCTTCTCCCCTCCTTGCGTGTGCTTCCCATTTTTGTTTTTTTTTATAGCGCAGCTCTTTGGTGCCCGTTCCTGGGTTTCGCGTCGTCGATCGCATCGGCCTTGTAACTTGTAACCATCTCCGCCCCCCTTTCATCCCCCTAGTTCGAGCCAGCGCTTCGGCAACCGGAGCCTCACAGGAAGAGGGGAGGGGGGTACACTCAGCGGCGAACGATGGGGTGGTGGTGGTACAAACTTTAGTCAGTGAAGGCCAAAAAAAAATTAAAAAAGTAAAATTATGTTGCTGCCGTTCCGTGGGTGGCCTTCCGGCTGCTGGTCGTGGCCTCCAGGTCACGCCTGGCGGCGACTTCCGCTGCCCAGGTCATAAGCCGCTGTTGAATATGCGGCTCCGAGCTGGCCAAAGCAGCCTCCCACAGCTGCGGGTTGTTTATTTGCCAGGAGACGGAGGGAAAGTGCGCCAGACAAGAGTAAAGAATGTGAGCATAGTCTGCTCGGGGAGAGCTGCAAAGCGTGCATTGGGGCGAGAAAGCACCGGGGTGAATAAGGGCAAGGCGTGCAGGGGAGAGGAAAGTGTGGGCCTGTAAATGGCGCCACGTATTCTGTTCGATTTTAGATAGGGACTTGTGAAGGGGAGGGAGGGATAATCGGGAGTTGCGGTAGTGGAGGGTGAGGAGGGAGTCACGCGTGTACATCCCGGGGTGGAGGGGGCCAGCTCGGTCGGTCATTTCGCGAACGATAGAATTTGCTGCCTCATTTCCAGGGTGCCCCGCGTGAGCCGGAACCCAAAAGAGTTGGATAGATCAGGAAGGGGGGGGGGGAGGAGTGCTTAAGGATATTGAGCGCAGAGGAAGAGATTCTACCCTTTGCAAAGTTGCGGACTGCGGACTTAGAGTCGCTAAATATGAAAAGGGCTGGTGTGCTGGCAATGGCGAGGGCGATGGCTGCTTCCTCTGCGGCAGTGGAAGTGAGAGCATGGATAGTGGTGACGGAGAGGGGGGCTCGTGTATTAGAGACAGTGGCCAGGGCATAGGCGGGATGCGAGAGGTAGGGTGCCGCATCAACGTACACGGCGTCAGACCGTGTACCGTACTGGCACCAGAGGGTGGAGGCGCGGGCAGATCGGCGAGCGGCATGATGCTCAGGGTGCATGTTCTTGGGAAGGGGCTTGACAGTGAGCATGGAGAAGAGGGAGCTGGGCAAGGGATGGGTGACACAGATAGGGGAGACAGGGGTCAAGCGAAGGGAAGAAGGGCTCTGCCAGGGATGGTGCAAGATAAACCATCAAGTTGTGCGATGGGGGCAGGAGAGCGCGCAGCAACCGGAGAACACGAGGAAAGGAAGGGAAGGGGGGATCGGCGGGAGCAGCGCTAGCAGCGACTGACTGATGCCGCTGCCGCCGCTAGCGAGTCAAGACAATATGTTACTGCGTAGATTGACTGATTTATAGGAAGAGAAAGGCGCGGTAACTGTCTCACTTGTTTTCTGTGGACACCTCAACCGCGCCGTAAGGGAATTGAGGAAGGTGGGAGTGAAGTTGAAAGAGAAACAGGAGCCACGTAGTGGAGGGTTTCGGATTAATTTCGACCACCTGGGGATCTTTAACGTGCGCTGACATCGCACAGCACACGGACGCCTCTTCGTTTCGCCTCCATCGAAACGCAGCCGCCGAGGTCGGGTTCGAGCCCGGGTATTCCGGCACAGTAGTCGGGCGTCGTACCACTGCACCACCCCGGCGGGGCACTGACTGCGTAGAACAGCGTCGCCGCCATGCAGAAAGAGGAGGAGGGGGTCCCCCCTCTTCCTGCGTGGCGGCGAGGATGCTCTCCGATTGCCGAAACGCCGGCTCGCTCTCAGCGGATCACGGCGAGTGCATCCCGTTTTCTCGCTAGCGGCGTCAGCTGCTATTTGTTCGTCGCGCAACGTTCATATGGGCCCACGCGCTGCTTCCCGCAACCTTCCGATCACTCGATTGCTCTCTTCGTCTCCGACCACGAAGCTTCTTTCATGACAGCCAAGAACTGTTAGTGGAGTGCTTCTTGATGGAATATGTGTGAACAATTAAAAAAAAAAATGTCTGTAATTGTACATGCGTGTCTTGCTCCAAATCTTTACCTCAATCTATCGAAAAGGTGAAACAGCTGATAAGCTGCGCTCAAATTTCGCATTAGCAAGTAACGTAATCATGGGCAATTTTTTTTTTATTTCACCCCCGTACGCGAGCGGGACGTTCGCTCGCTACGGCGGTTGTATTTGTGTGCTGTTGATTTGCTGTGTATAATTGCTCGGGCAAATTAAAGCTCGCTTCGAGTACGCAACTCGTGTTTGTCCCCTCTGGCCCGATCTCACTGCGGATTGGGGATCCCAGCTGTTTTCTAGGGCTGGCACGCCAGGGCTAGAATGTGACTGCAGTGTTTAGCGCCCCCCTCCCCACCCGTGCCACATTATTGCGAGAATAACCCATTAGTTGAATGAGGTAGCCCATTTTCTGTGCAACAGGGACAAAAGCCCTGCACTGTCCCTTTCCTTATAGCCTGCCCTATGCACCCATAGAATGTTATGGATGATTATATATTCTGTATGTTGTGGCTCTAGGAAATGGCAAATGGGCTGAGAAAGCCAACAGGTTCTCTTGGATCACAGTAGCTACACTCGTTGAAACGTAGCTTCCTATGGTTGAAACATTTGGGGGCACTTAGTTTGTGTATAGAAATGAAGTTCTCAGAAAAAAATGAACGCTCACACAAGAGGGGACAATTAAATAGTATTTTACAGTAGTCAGAGCATCCAGGGACATTAAGCAACTCATTCACTCATCTGTGCTTTTTATTAGGAACATTCGACAAATATGTCATTGCAAAGGATCAGTGCTACCTCTGAGTTCCAAGCAAGGCCATGTTTGGAGGCTGCACCTCCGGGTGGGATATGGGTGTTCTTTGAATGTTCACCAGTTCATAAGCCATATGCTCCACCAAGGCCTGAATGCACTGCCTTGCAAGGGCACCCCCAGAGTTCTGCACAGGTTGATGAATGCTACATGAGCTGTACATGGGCGCTGCCTTGAGAGTGGTAGGCACACCGGTAGATCACGTGACAGGTCCTGCCGACACTGGATGCTGCAATTGCCCTGTGGCATCCGCAGAAGACTGACGAGGTGCATTGCAGAAGATGATTTGTACAGAGGGCCCTTGTTCCACCCTTGAAGAGTCTATTTACAAACCTGCACAAGAAATAACATTGCCTTTCTTTCCTGTGTGCCCTCTCACTGTTCTTTCACAGCAGTTTTCACAAAATATGACACACTGAATGCTTCGTGGATTTTATCATTTATGTAAAGTCATATTTTTCTTTTTGTTGCTATTTCTATGGATGCAGCGCTAACAAATGCCATGCTCTCTCTGGCAACTAGATTAGCCTTCATCACTGCAAGCATCTGCCTCCTGCATGCCTTCACTTTCTCCATAATCTCACAGCGGAAATACACTGACAAGCAAAATGGAATTACTTATTCCGGAAATGACGTAACTGAGTCTGAAATTTATTTCTTTAAACCGCTCGATGGCAATAATATATTTAAAAACTTTTTCCTTTCAGCATGAGTACCTTGCACTACAACCAGTACAAAGACATGGGTGAAGCCCATCCAAAATGATTGCATTTAGACATTGACAGCTGTCATTTCTTTGTACTTATTATGGTAATGATACTGAACATTAAATTGATGCATTGTTCAATATGTTAGAGCTCAAATATTTTAACTTCAAAACACCATTAAAATATTTTGAAATCACTATGTCCTAGACATCTTTCAACCATCATTGTGTCTAGAGATCTTTCAACCATGCACACAGTAATGGTGGTTCAACTGGCACAGCCTAACTGTCAAATCTCAAAGATGGTACCATGCCACAGACTCCATTCTCAGCCCCAAAGCTTCATCAGAAAATATTCATTATTTCTGATTCCCACTGTTACTCAGGCCACAGCTGAACATGAGCTTAAGTCCAAGGCATCCCTCTGAAGGTGCACACATTAGCAGTGCTGTATTATTAGCATTATTAGTGTTGCTCCCCTTGCTCCTTACAAGAGCTAAGCTGCATGCTCTCACAATGACAGCCTGGTCCTGCAGGTTTGCTTTACAATTTTAGCAAAAAATGCACTCGGGAAGTTAAGGACAAGCCTGGTAAGTTACCAGAAAAACTTCCACTACATGTGCAAGCAAGGCCGGACAATGCCACGAGCGGTAGCATGCACAAAGCGTGCTAGAACCTGCATCCATATGGACAGAGGTCACAATGAGCATTACGCACCGGGGTGGCGGCGCGGTCAAGAGGAGGTGAGGCCGTCCTGCAGGCGCAGCCAGGTGTCCCCCAGCGCCCGGGCGAAGTGGTCATCCACGGTGAGCGCCGAGCTGGCTTCAGCCGGCCCAGAGAAGAGAGCTGCGTACTGCGAGCCCAGCGAGCGGCGGAAGTGGGCCTCGACCGCGGGGTCCGGCTGCTGCTGCTCGCTCGCCGGCCGCGACGGCAGCTTCACGCCGCCATGGGGTCGTGCGGCGGAGGCGCAGCGTCGGATCACCGAAGGCCGCGCGCGCCGCATGTCTAACGGCTGCGGCACCTCTTCCGTCGCCGGCGACCGCCGCGGCTGCTTTTCGCTGGGCGGCGTCGAAGATGCCGGAAGGGGCAGCTTGCGCTTCTCAGCGGACGCCGCCGCCGCTGCGGGCACACCACACCTGCGCGCGTGGGTGAATTTACAAGATGAGATATAAATTGAACCGCGCGCGCGGTCAAATTTCCACGACTCTCAAAACTCAACAGCGCAGCTGCAATCGCGTTTCATAGGGGACTGACAACGTGGGCATGTATTCTGGCCGATCTGACCTGAATTAATGTATGAGGCCACTTTTCAGAAAAAAAGTTTGGTATCAATTACAAAAAGGAAATTAGTGATCTATATTAAAGATTGCCTTTTTGTATTCTAGTCAAAGTGCTGAAACATATATATATTTTAAATTCTTATTGTCTAAAAATGTACCAATAATCCATCCCACGCCAGCACTCAAAACTAATATATACCTCACCACAAAGAAAATTTCTCTTGCACTTATGTACATAAAGCCATCAACTGTAGTTTTTTATTCAGAATGCTACCAAGAGCAACGATTTTCAGCAAGGAATGTTTTTAAAGCAAATGCAGCAATAACAAATCTTATCACACAATTTTATTTTCTGTAGTTGGTTGCACCCCAGTTCGATATACCAAGAATAATTGTGTTCAAAGTTTCGTTAAAAAGTCTATTCGAGGAATAAAGTTACGAATGTTCGCGCAAGATGAAACAGCAGAAAAGTAAGTTCCGAGAAAAGCAAAAAGAAAAACAATTTAGCTACATATTTCATACATAAATATCCAGGAAGGTTAAAATTCACCACAATTGTAGCTCAGGTCCTCCTTAGTTTTGTCTTTATTTCCTTTCGCTCGTGCGTCTGCCCGCTTTTCTTTTTTTCTTGCAGCATCAGTCGTGTGTCTATATGGCAGAACATGTAGATACACATATGCATGCCTATAGTATACATACATAACGCAGCTCTGCTAAGAAAAACAAACAAAAAAAAAAAAACTCATGTTTGTCACAGCACTCTCTGTCTCAAAAGGTTTGAAACTCGTGGTGAGAATATATTCTTTTGCACCATATGCCATGGTATTTCTCATGCATCCTCAGCGTTTCAGATCTCGATCTTGAAATAAAGAGCAACTCTGGTCATCCCATTCTGAAAGCAGTTTGATGAGAAGCAAGTGCCTCTATGCTCTGAAGTTTGAATAAAGGCTATAACTCCTTTCCTCCAGTGTACTATCACTTTTATTGTGTCACATCCTTTGGCTCAACAACAAAGGCAAGTGGATTTCGAAGTATGATTAAAGAAGTGTCGAACGCAGGCTTGTATATAAATAACAAAACCAAAATATGTGCCATGCCACTTTCTATTGCTACAGCTAAAATGGTACTGAACTGCAAGCAGGCATTCATTATGGAAATTCTTACTGTTAGCATCAGCCTAAATGCAATAAGAAAATTCAAATACAAGCAGTAAAACAAGATCCCAGCGGAGAGGCTGAATGCCATAAAAAAATTTAAACAATTTATTTGCCCCTCAAACTTCGAAAAGACTTCTCTTAGGTGTTAAGAACAGGGGCATCCTGCATTTCCACTCCAGTAGATAGCATTTTTGCATTTCCCAGGAGTATCTTCCAGACATTTTTTTCAGAAGCATCTGCTACTAGAAGAACTAGCCAGTGAAATCCTTTTAAAATCCATCTACCAACATTGTAGTCTGGACCTTGCTAATTATCATAGGGTTTTTAATAGCTATTTCTCTGGTTGAAAGATTATTCAAAAGCTGCACACTCTACACCCAGTCTGAAAATAGATGAGTTGACAGTGCAGCAATTGACTACCATTAACAGCCATCTTCATTCTTGACTACAACACTGTAGAGACTATAGTGCACCGACAGCAAATGTGCAAGTGGGAAGCACATTAAAGCAATGAGTTCATGTGAAAGAAGTCATTGCGAACATGTGACTGTATATCACTCAATGAAAATGTAACCCTAGGAGTCAGATGTCGCCAAACACCCATCATGACCGCTTTCTGAAACACTGCAAAAATGGTCAACAACATACATGCTTGCATACAGCAAACATATCAAGTCTGGCACTACACCTTTCATTCTGTAATAAGGAAAAAAAAAAAATGTAATAACTAGCAGCTAACATATATGCACAAAAACAAAAAAAAACCCTGCCTTTTTTATTCTTCAAAAAAGAAGACCAAGAAAACTGGAAAAGATTCCTTAGAATATAACACTGGTGGTAGGCAGTAATGTGTAGGCTGTCTTGCAAGGTATATATAACCATGCTCGTGGAGATTCCTTTGCATTGCAATATTAAAGGGACAAACAGAACTTTGTGTGACTGCTGGAGTACCTTGTTATAATCACAAATGAACCATCTTATCTAAACACACTTATACAAGCTCGAATGACCAAGAAATGAAATGTGGATGTTGCCATCAGCTGCTGATTTCGCAAGTAAAGTGCTTCCATAGACACTTACTTTTGGTTACGGACACCACAGGCTGTGCTGCACTGTGATTTATTTTAAGCCAGTGGTAACCCGTATTTTGTATTTTAGTGTTATGACATCACCAGATTGAACTGAGTGGAGGGAAGATTTTTTTGGCATTAAATGCACCTTTTGCTGACAGATAATGTCAACATATCCAGAAAGAGTCCAAGAATCAATTTTCAATTTGTAATGTTTCTTTGACAAGAAAGCTGACTTATAGCGATACCAATATGGCAAGGGGGAAACGGGTCATTAATGAATAAATTAGCTAGTACAAGATTAAAACATTTGAACATGCTACTTTACATTGGGGAGGAAGTTTTGGAAGGGATATGGCAGCAAGAGAAAATAGTTCTTTTTTTTTACTGATAGGGGTGAATACATGAATGGGGAATGCCACAAGGCATTAAAGTCTGCACTTAGTAATGAAATCCCCAATTCCCCTACTGCAATACATGAAGTACCCAAAATGGAAAGCTTACACAAGGGTTGGAGTTTGTCATGCCTGCTGTCTATATGCGTGAAGAACATTACACTTTGAGGTATATGGCATTTATTTTCCCGAAGCCCCACATAACCTTATGACCATATACATCAACTCGTGACTGGCCACTCATGACTGATTTAGGACTCAAAATTATGAAAAAAAATTTAAACCGCCAGAGATGAACAGTGAAATCATATAAATCTCACTCTCACAATAACATTAAAGAGACATGAACAATGACAACTTATAAGGTCAAGGAATGCCAATTAAAAAAAGCTGCTATCATTTGGCACCTATGCTGATACAGTCCGTATATTAAAAAATGAGTGGATTAATTAATTTGAGCTTCAGATGTTTCAGTTTTCTGTAAGAATACAATACGTGCTATCCATGTTTTGGACTTGATGCTACCAGCAGGCAGAGAAAGCTGGTCACTACAAAACCAGGGTGCAATACTCTTCAGAGATTATAAATACATGAATAACTGCACATTCCACTTATCCGCAGAGGCGCGTGACATCGCTCCGAATTGCTTCGTTATACCCTCAAAGGTCAGGCTACGGTTGAGATTGCAAACTGTGCATATTCCTGTTTTAGCTGGTGTCACAGACATTCGGCGCCCCAGCTCATACTATGTGCGACTTGTAGTTTCGTGGCTGTTCACTATATGCAGCTAAATATGGAGAACGAAGGAATAATAAAAAAAGCTTGCAACAGGAACAATTCGAGTTGGTTAGTAGGATTGGTCGACGGAATATGTGCGAAAGCAACGAGAGACAACAGTGGGCATATGCAGACAACTGATTCATTTTTGTGGGGGCAGGCGCCGACCGAGAGAAGGGGTGCCACACTGTTTCCGCAGCTGTGCTAGGCACCCACCGCTACCTGTCAGCGTGGAAAGCGGGTGCAGAAGCCCTGCGTACGGCCTTCGGTCAAGCTGTCAGCTGACGGGCTACGCGCGCTGTCCGCGCGGGCCGATGCGCGTAACTTTCCGAAAGGAAGGGCACGTCGCGGTCGGCACAACATGCACCGCAATGACAGCGTTCACTCACGTCTCGTCCGCGCTGCGCAGCATCGATGATCTCCCGACCCGGCGACGATGAGCACCGCTTGGCTGCCGCCGTGCCGCCGTTCAGACAAAAACAGCAACGCGCATTCCGACTGCACAAGCACGCATGGTATGCCGCGAGTCACGTGGCAGGCGCTGCGTGCGCCCATTGGCAGAGCCGGCACAGGAATGCGCATTCCGCCGACGCCGCCGCCGCCGCGTTCTAGCGAGCCAGTTCGACGGCCCAGGAAGCGTGCCGCCCGTTAGGTGAAATATGGAGCAAAACACGCTAGACGCCTCTTCCTTTTCTGAATGGGCGTGCAACCTGCACAGGGGCTACTCGCTCGCATGACGAATGGAAATTCGAGCCTTTGACAAGTTTGTGGCTAAACTGGGTGTCTCCGAACCATCTGCTTCATTCGGGGATTTCGCTGATGAGAGTCGAGACCACTGCGTGAGACCAAGACAGACTGATATGACGATATAAGGAGTCGTCCATGTTAAGCTCGATTGTGCCAGCTAGGAATAAAGTTTGGAAAACCGCAAACAGCTGAAGTATTTTCCAAAACGAAGGACAAGACCTCAGTTACACGTACGTCGCAGCTGTGCGAAGAGGTCATAATTGACTGCAGAGTAACCACCAAGCACAATGCATGTGCACTGGAATATGCATACGTCCCTGACACAAGACAACCGAAGACCCCATGACAACCATAGCCTTCTTGGCTAGACTGTATTCGTATATCTTTCTCGATTGCGCAAAGCAGCGCTCATCAACGCGGAATATATCGCTCATTGTGCGAGAGAGATATTAAAAAAGCATAACAATTAATGGCAGCATCGCGCTAGAGTCCCTAGAAGTATTCCTAATTGCGCGTCGCTGATAATAGTGAAAGTTATGAAATGAAAACCGCTTCAAGCCCCAATCAAATGAATACTTTCCCGTCACAAGGTAAAAATGTAGGCGTAACTGCCGTCATAAAGTAGTAAACGTAGCTTTGTGGATGGAATTTGGTCCATAGGTCATTGTACATATCTTTACGTCATTACTGGTCTTACAAGGTGTTACAGTACTGTATTAATTAAATACATAACCTCCTTGCATGACGTATCAGCGCCCATGTCAGCGCAGTTTAGGAACCACAACCTGAACTTCTGGGTTTTGTTTCTTCATATTTTCTTTTTATACGACACATTACATTCTTGAGTTCTTTTATTTTTCTAAAGTATTGCACCTGTGGATTATTTACATGAATTGACCTTGTTATTTATTTACTGACGCAGCCGGTATCAGTGAGCACGCTGGCAACCCTGAAAGAGCCAGCATGGCGGCGCCCACGTTTGTATTAAAGACGGCGGCATTAGCATTGCATAGCATTTGACCGTCATGCAAGCCCTTGGTGCTTCCTTAATGGCTAACAGCATGCCACTTCTTCTTGGCCTGGGTTCAGGCCTGGGCTTGGGTTGGCTGCTGGGTGCAAGGTTTGGACTGAGCGGTAGTCTGTCGAAGCTTCTGGGCAGCGCGGGCGGCATGGTGATACGAGATGTCGGCGGCGAGGTTGGTTTGCGCGCGCTTTTGTAAAGTAAATTCGTCAGAAACAGTGCCAAAATAGGGAGTGATGTGCGTCTATACAGTGTCGTACGGAAAATTACGCGGATAACTTTTCAGCTGACTACAGAAAGAGGCACACATTGAAACCTTACTACACAAAGGGATCTGTCAAGGAAATTGATGTGAAGTGAAATAGGCGCGTTTTTAGTAAATAAAAGGGGGTACTGCGCACAAGGAGGCAAGGACGAAAGGGGAGCACAAGAAGCGCAGTCTCGCGATTTGTGTTCTCTTTTCGTCCTTATCTCTTTGTGCGCAGTGGCCCCTATTATTTACTATGATTGGCCGACTTGCCCAACAATCCATTCTCTTAAAGCATGTTTTTGTGTTTAATAGCTGTGTTGGAGCTGCACCGAGGACTATAAGACTGGTTAATTTCTATCGTTCGATGGTCATTAACTTGTACCAAATCTTGGCATAAGTTCTGATACTTTAGCAAGGCATAGTTGGCTCCTGCAGATGTATGTTTGTGTGTTGAGAGCACGTTACGGGGACTTATTGTAAGCAGAAAAAGTGCTAGCTCCTAACCAGTGCAGTTCTGACAGTGTGCAGCAGAGCTGCCGGGAAGACACCATGCTCAGTCTGGTGGGTGTTTGCGTGCGTGTGCAGGGTGGCATGGACGAGGGGGGAGAGTACAAATTGGTGCTGGTGGTTCGTGGTGATGTGAAGATGGAGAAGGGAAAGGCAGCTGCCCAGTGCGCACATGCGGCAGTGCTTGCCTACAAGCAAGCCCAGAGGGAAACACCCAAGGCCCTGCGGCTTTGGGAACGCCAGGGGCAGCGCAAGGTAAGTGCAGAGTCCGCTGCTCACTGAGTGGTCATTGTTTTTGCCTTGCCATCAAGCATTGATCCCTGCCTTACAATGAGTGCTGTGACTGGCGCAGTTTTCTGATAGCTCCCATATACAGTAGAATGGCAAGGCAAGAACGTGACAGTTACACAAAGCACTGACTTACTGACCTCCAAGGGACCTCTTTTGTGCACTGAGATGCTGTTGGCTGGAGTCACTACACATACTGAACCTGAATGCCAATACTGCTGCAGCAGCTTGCAAAGGGGAAGGTAGAAGCCACAAATGGTGGCAGTCGGGTCTTGGTATAGATCCATTTTGTCGACTAGACAAAGGGCTTGGTTATGAATATTGTGAACCATAGACGGCACTCAATTAATGAATGCTTAATATCCTAACACACTGTTGCTTTTATTGCGAAAGCAATACTAAGCCAAGTTTCGGCCCATCGCGTAGTCTGGGGCCGCAGTCACGAATGACCTTGAACAGAAAGAAGAAGCAGAACGCTCGGTCACCCGCAGCTAATGCTTTCGCTCCATATTCGGTTCAGCAGCGTGGAACCCTTCTCATTTTTTCCCCTCCAAAGTGATAAAAACCATCACACTGCCTGAGTGATTTCTGTTATCTCTTTGCAGACACTTTCATGCAGAACTTAGCAGATGGAATTGGCTAAACCACGGTACCAAGCTGCTGATTTTTCTTGGTTACTGGTTTTCTGAAGTACATGATTGAAAGAAACTACGTACCCGAAAGGCTGACCTGGAAATTTAGCGACTTTTCAAACTCCAGAAATTTGCAGAATGTGAAGCAATTTGTCAATGCATATATTCCTTTTATTTAGGAGTAATACTTCAACCTGAACTTCTAAAAAAAAAAAAGAAAAAAAAGTCTAGCTTTATTGGAGGCTTTCAAACTCAAGACAAGACAGTGGTAAAATGCATCATGGTCAGATGCAATGTCAAAGAAACTAGAATAAAGCATCTAATACTTTTTCTCTAATACAACTCAAGACAAGACAGTGGTAAAATGCATCATGGTCAGATGCAACGTCAAAGAAACTAGAATAAAGCATCTAATACTTTTTCTCAAATACCCTGCAGAAGTCGGTTAATGCTGAATTTATATACTGCAAAGCATATCCATAGGTTTCAAACATTCAAAGGTACTTTGATTGCCAGAGGTGTAAAAATGGTAGGCAGATGTGATGTGGTGACTAGACTTGTGCGAAATGTGGCACTAATGGTCACACATTGGGAAACAGCTGCATCAACAAAGTTTCTTGCGCCAATTGTAAGGGCTCTTGTCCTTGCACTCATGGTGCAACATTGAAAGTGGGGAAAGTAATTGATGAATTAAAATTGACAGAATGTATCACATGTTGAGAACCTCTGAGAAAGTAATGAATTTTCTTCATATGTTACTTGTATTGGTGTAGCTTGCCTGGGTCGAGCTGGGAAGTTCCTTTTTAGCATTTCGTGCAGCTTCAAGACATTAAGCCACACAGACCAACTGATGACGGGATGCCAGTGCGAACTGGCTGACCTCACTTGGCCGTGCCCCCTTATCGGCTGTTCTTTCTTCCTTGCTCCCACCCTCTTTCTCTAGAGAATCCTGCCCCTTCCATTGCAATGGAAGAGGCAGGTAATTAGTTCAAAACTGGTCTGGGTGGGTAGTGCCCATATGCCTGAAGCCATGGTGCTTTCAGAGCATCACAGGCTTCAGACCAGCACATCAATTCCAGTTTAAGGAAATAATATCCCTAGTTGTGGAAACGAAAGAGTTCCTGGGGTATGCACAACAGTGCTTTTGTAATGAGAATCAGTCTTTTTGTTAACCAGAAAAAGTTGGAGGCAGTAAAAAAGAAACTGCAATTGAAATGCCTTGCCAAAAAATGATTACAGCTAGTCACATGCATAAATATTCATTGATACTCATTCATTGTATGTGTAGTTCTGATGTTTTATCACACATAGGCTGTGTCGGTAGAATTGTCATGGTGCCAATTGTAATTGCAATAAACTCCGCTATTGAAAACTAAGAATCCAGGATACTCCACGGGAGATGTCAAATTATACAGCAGTGTATAGAATATAATGGGATGTTTTTTTCTGAGCTTTCAAAGGTAGCTGATGCAATGTTCCCCACCAGGCTTGAGAGCTGCAGGGAGAGGCTGACATTTGCTGACATTTGGGCAAAGTGTGTCTTACACAAGCACATTGAAAGTGGCTGTGAATGTGGACGAAAGGCAAATTTTTCATTGCGAGAGAAGAATAAACTTCATTGTTGCTCCATGGGAGCAGTCCTTGGCTTTGAGGTAGCACCTGTGGACCTGATTGTACAGTGTGCCTATGAATAAAGCCTGTGGTTCCTGCACCTCTGAGAAGGATAACCAATGAACATTTCTATATGAGGAGAGTGATATCATGCTTGAGGAAAAGAAAGAATTCCTAGGGTGACTTCATATGTACTACAGTGCTTTTGGAATGAAAGTTGGTCTGTTTTTGTTTACTGGGACATGTTGGAGCCAACAGAAAAGAAGCTGAAATTGTCAAAAAAATGATTACAGCGTGCCACTTTTATAGATATTCATTGATGCCCATTCATTATGTTTTATAAGTCATACGCTACCACAGTAGAGTTGCCATGTTACCATGCATAATTTCGTTAAGACTGTTAGATTTCTGTGGTGAAAAATTTTAAACTTGCAAATTGAATAGGAGAGAGAACGGCATTGAAAGCGTTTAGTGGAACAAGGAAAGTAAGCAAGGGCAAAGGGGTTCATGACAGGACAGCTGGAAACATGAGTAATGGCAGCATAATGGTGACGGCAGTTCTGCTGCATCAGAGGCTGTGTGCATTAAATTGTGGCTAACTCGCGAGTAATTTTAAGAGCTAGATTCCACTAGGTATGCTTCTTGAAGCAGTCACTGCAAGAATGTAGCTGGAGATGCCCCTTAGCTGGTGTCTCTTTACTTACCGCCAAGCATTCATCTGAGTCTTGATAGATAAATTTTAAAAATCCTTTTCAATATTATGTGCTGGGGCATCCACTATGTGAGAAAAAAAAGTGCTATTTTTGGCCTGATGTTGGTGACCTTTCATGGAGCAAACAGGAATTTATTTTTTTATCTCTCAAGTTGTCTCCTGTGTGCATGCGTGGTGCTATTGATGTCCCCTGTAGTAATGACTAGTTCTTTGGCATCCTGTGGACTAATAAATGAGGTCCAGAAGTCTAGGGCACTAAAACAACTTAAAAAGAGGAGCCATTTGATACCCCAAGAACCGAAATTAAGCCCTTGAAATTCTTTGCTAGGCAATTTAAGTAACATTTAATAGTTCACACCTTGAATAATGCATTTAGATAGGGAGCAGGCTCCTTACTTAGCATTAGGAATCAAGAATTCACTAATGTCACCTTTCATATTGCTACTTCTGAAAGCAGTGCAGAATTGGTTGTAAAAGTATGGAATGTTAGGCTAACCATAAAATATGCAGTCATTTTAAATAATTTCAGCATCATTCCTCTGTACTCTTGTCCTTTGGTGTGAGAACTGCTGAAAAAGAGAACTCAATTGTCACATTAGTCAGAAACCACCAGCTTCGACTCCAGTGACTAAGCTTTAAAACTTACTGCTTCTTATGTACCCCATAACCATGGCCGCTTGTCCTTTGCATGTCATACAGGGCTAGTGGCAAGCCAACATGAAACAGAAGGCCTTATGGGAAATGAGCTTATCACTTGATGTACCCATATTCTTTGAAGCCACATGGCACATGTCTGATAACCAAAGCAGTTGCAGGGCTTAATTTTTTTTTTTTTTTTTTTTTTTTTTAATTTCAACCACGGGCTGATCCCAGCCTCTATGATTTATGCTCTAGGTTTTGAAAGTTTGGCATGGGCGTGGCTCACATCTTTACCTGGGAAGCTTCCTTCACCCATGTGCTGTCGAAATCAGTGCCTCCTCTTTTTGCTCTCGAGTTTGCTGGATTGGTGCTTGTCAGCAGTTGCAAACACTCATGATACTTTTTTTCATTGTCCTCACTGTTTTATTCCCGGGTAGAGGTGATTTTTCTTTTTTTTTTCCCCTAGAAATATGTCAGGAGATCTCGCCTTCAAACTTCAAGGCAACATTCTTTCATTTCACTATTCCTGGCCTTACTTGACTCCTCTCTTCTCCCCTACTTTCTTTCTTTGGGCTTCGTCAATAATGATGGCGCTGCCTAGATGAAGACAAGTCCGCTTGTCGAAACATTAGCTAGCCGATTGAGAATCTCCTTTATCCTTTGTTCGGTTTCCTTCGACTATAATGCATCAGTTTTCTACACCTTGTTCTGCTCTGGATACTTAGTGCCAAGAATGATCACGAGCATCTCATTTTCTTTGCATTGTTTTCCATACTATGAACAAAGTGCACGTCATCAGGCATGGCTGCAGAATCAGCTCGTCTTTCAAATGTCCCAAGTCAGGAAGGGGTGTCATTGCTGGCCTGTGAGCACCTGAGCGATGACACCGATAAACACAGTGATGTGAGATGCCGCCGACTTGTCTGAAAGAGTGCAGCCACAATATTGTGTTTCAATTGTTGCAGTGATTATCCACAACACAGCTGGCCATTGGTTGTGCAGTTAATCAAGGACATCAAATTAGGTCGAAAAGTGCCGAACGAGGGAAGTATTAATTCCAAAACAGTACAAGTTTGGGCTTTAGGTTGTGTGCTAGTCCTCCCGTGATTAGTATAGCCCTTAGAGCAGCCCTCGTTTGCTATCCGCATCCTTTACCAGTAGCATTCACTTAAGGGACTTTTTGGGAACTGCAGGTGGTGTTGCGGGCGTCTACAGAGGACGAGATGCTTTCCCTGGCGGGTGTGGCGCGTTCCCACGGCCTTATCACCAGCTTGGTGCGGGATGCTGGCCGTACTCAGCTGGCACCTGGCACGCGCACCGTTCTGGGCGTCGGGCCGGCACCTGAACAGCTCGTAGACGCCGTCACGGGGCACCTCAAGCTCTACTAGGGCTCGGGGGAGGAGGGGCTGTCTGCTTGTTTGTCCAAAGAGGAGCTTCCACAGGACTGCTCGAGGAGCAGCAGGAACGAAATGGCGGCAGCTTAGTTTAACTCGGCACTTCACTATCTGCACCATGTTCATTGCTCAAGGCACCTAAGAGGAGACCAGAGAGGAACAGGACGTAGATGGAGTGCAGATTGTGTTTTTTAGAAAGTCATGTTCTTGATACAGGGTAAGCCTTCTTCACAGTGCTCACCGTACGTGTATAGCTTATATGACAGCCGTGATGCATGGAACCCTCAAAAGTTTACTGCTCCTTCATACAATGCTGGCTGCTAGTGCAAAGTTTCCTGGGTGAAGCATCTGCATCATCAAAAAGCAGCCATGCAACCTTGTGCAGTCACCAGAAGGGGGATGCATAATGCAGGACAGGCATTCTCAGAATTTGCACGGGTCTTTGAAAGTCCTTGAATTTCCTTCATTTTCAAATTATTTCAAAGGCTCTTGAAACTTTTAAATTTTAGGTGCACTCCTTAACCCTTTCGCTGTCGGGCGTTTCTGGCCTTGACACACCCCTAGTGTCGGCTTGGTTTCAGGGAACGAGCATATCAGGGAACGAGTATGGCGATTTATTTTTGATTATGATTGCTATACAAATAACATAGTCAATGGAATATGCACATTTCAGCGTTCTGCAGGTGTTGTTAATTAACATGATCATCATTATCTGCCTGATTATAAATGAGGTAAATAAGGGTAATATAGGAAAAAAAAAAACTGCTTGATACTTCTTGAGAGACTGAGTCTGAGCTCGACTCGTATTTATAATCAAGAGCCATCACTCCAGTCCGCAGTCGAAGGTCCCGCGTGGTCAGCCATCCGAAAGTAACTGCGTGCACGGAGGGCGCACTATCGATGGCCTGCACAACGGAGATAAATGGCATGTTGAGAAATCAAGATGACAGAGGGAGATGGAAAAAGGCTAAAACAACCTCCTTTCACTGCTGCTAGCCGCAAGCAAGGACGCCGCAAGAGAGAGCGAAAGCAGCGATCGAGTCATGTGTCGACCTATTGGAGAGACAATGGCGCAAGCCCCTGAACGAGACTCATTGTAGCAGACACGCCAACAGATTAAAAATAAAAACCTGTGAACCTGCGGCAGATGGCAAAACAACCCTTGAACCCGTAACTGCACGCACGTACCCCATGATCGCTTAGCGCGATAGAGTAGCGCACGCCCTCCGCAAAGAAGGTGGCTGGGGTGGGCGCATTCACTCCATACTCTTCAGTACACACGTACGAACACAACGCAGGGCGAAAATACGAACTTGTAGAAAGATTTGACAGATGGCGCATGCTGTCCAAATGCGCTAGCATCGCGCCCAGGCGCGAAGTTTTGAATGCATGATAGAGAACGTACTAGTATGTCAGTGACACTGTGCAGGGGAAGCGCAAAAACGTACAGGTACGCTCGTGACAGCGAAAGGGTTAAATTCTTTGAAAAATTAGGATTTCCCTGCCTTATCTCCAAAAAGCAGGGCTGTATTGCAACGCTGCGACAGCACGACACCCATAAGGATCTTCTTGTCTCTCTTCAAAGTGTGCTGGTTGGTCCCCCTTTTCTTTCTTGTTTTTTTTTTTTTAAATTTTCCTTACTGCAGTCCTCATATGCAAATAACCTGTTGTAAATAAATCACTTCAGAGTGGAAACCCCTCAAGAGTACATCATTTTCTTGAGAATCTTTCGGGAGGCTTGTCATCCCTGTCTTCCTATCTTGCACTGTTCTCTCTGAGGGACACACACTCCTATTTTCAACACCAGTTACTCTGGCCGTCGTCATTATCTTCATACGTCATCAAATGCAAGCTATGTCATGGCATCGTTTTTATGCTTTATAGTGCATGGTGTAGGTTATAACATCATGCCAGGTGAAAAATGGGGTTCCAGCCTGCCTGGCTCAAACTTCGGGTTATAGTGGATTGGTGAGGGCGGCATTGAGTGATCTACATAGAACAAAATGTACGTGTGCCAGAAGATGACTGATGCAGAGGCAGTAGGTGAAACTCCATAGGCAAGCCACCTCAAAAGCTCGTAGCTTTTCTCATGGTCAGTAGCATTTGAAAGCATCTATGGTATTGAAAATTTTTTGCGTAGTGGCAAAGAATCGTACATGGTGCCTGCATACGGTCAGGAATATGCAGCAGAAAATCGGCAGGCACATCTGGAACAAAATAGACTTGAATTTCTTTCATAATCAGCTGCCTGCCTTTTTGAGAATACTGAGCTTCAGGATGACATCACTGTCCTTGTCAGGGCCAACATTTTCTGCCAAAAGATCAAAGAGAAGAAAGCAGAAGTGGTGATCATGAAAAGTCAGAGTTAGCAGAAGCCAAAGGATTCCAAATGTGTGTGATCAAAAAAAAAAAAAAAAAAGAAAAACTTATTGCTTTCGTTGAATATTGCCGCGTTGTATCCTTGAAATCCTGGAAGTCTCCTTGACTTGGTGGCCCTATATTCTGTACAAACCTTGGGCATTTTACACAAGGTGTCACCCTACAGGAGTGCAGTCACATGACTGTGACCATCCCATGCACGTAACCCATGGCTTGTTCCTTGTTCTAGTTTTCCCAGTGAAAACAGAGCAAAAGTCACCGAAAACACTGCGTTTGTGTCCACAAAATCAGCACTAGCTGATTTTCCACATTACGAGTTGCATAATTATCATTCTTTTTTTTTTTGCAACTTTGATACAACCATACAGTCAAGCTACATTTAATAAAGAGTGTTGCTATCCATAGTGAACTAAGTTTTTAAATTAAAGATTGCTAGTCTGTAAATATTGTAGATACAGTAAAACCTCATTACAAGAGACACTCAAGGGATCTGAAAAACATGTCTCTTGTAACCAAAAATTCTAAAAGCACTGTGTTGATCAGTTTACTGCACATCAGCATATAAATGCATTCACACGTATTAACAGGAAATTGTTCAGGAAAGCTTAAAGAAGTTATTTATGCTAGTATGTATTTTTGTGAGTGCAGTGTATTCCTTCCCAAATTCTGGAGGTAAAGCACTTCACTTTGCAAGCCTTCCTATTGCTTTAATACCTTTGAGGCGCTCTTACATGCTCGTCACCCTCAGACGACTCACAAAGAGAAAGACATCAGGAGTCTATGCTTTCATCTTGTGATTAAATTTTAGCAGTGAGGAGTTAAAAATGCTGAATGTCATTCATGCATTTTGATTTGCTTCGTAGGTAACAGTAATGCAATGCCGTTTTGACTTTCCAATCTTGGGGAAGCACTCCTCAGTTCCTGACATACACAACAAAAAAGACACTGATATGGAACAGAATTTAGCTAAGGGAATCTGAAGTGCATCATGTACGAGTTGGTATGTTCCAGATGCATTGCATGAGCACACCTGAGCTGTGTCTCTTCTAAATAGTGAAGAATTTACTCCACAAGCCTGAAAAAGGTTGCCCTTAGTAACTGAGTGTCTCTTGTAACCATGTCTCTTGTATGCAGTGTTAACATGGCAGACATAGGAAAACCAGCCAAACCATTTTCAAATGTCTCTTGTAACAGTGTCTCTTGTAACAAGATTTAACAGCTCCTTGAGGAAAGGACACCTGACATCTAATTTGAGGTGTTTCATTGAAAATATATCAACATCAAATACACTGAATATTAACTGGAAACAAATCACTTCATATGAATATTGCTGGGTGCACAGCAGTCGTGTTGCGGCACCTTTCCTTTGTAGCATCCTTTACTAACTACACTTATAATGCACAATTTGCTAAGACTACAATTACCTGCATGATCTGTAGAAGTGGTGTTGTAGTAAAACTAATGACAAAAATTGTGCATTCTGATTGCAGTGTTGATGTATATCTTGAAACCTTGTGGATGTTCCTCAATATTTACTTTTTTTTTACCTTAGTAACAGCCCTTTGGGTGTTTTTTCTAGGCCCGGGTCACGTTTCAGCATTGGAAGAGTTGGAGCAATTCTCCGAATTTGCATTTTCCAAATTCGCACAGTAATAGTGGACGAGCCTCCATTTCTGCATCTGTTTTTTTTTTTGTTTTTGTGAGCACATCCAATTGCTCTGTGTGGACCGTCGTCTATGTATCCTCAAAGGAATATTGGGTACCTGACGCGAGTAGACAGTGGTCACACTGTCATTTGTGGACAGCGCTCATGGACATTGCCTTCTGCATTTGTAACTGTTCCTTGTTCACAAAAGAGTGAAAAAGACTGACGTAAAGAAAGGAATGCTCAAAATGGGTGCTAAAGCTTTGGCTTAACTGCGTTACTGTACGCATGTGCAACTGAGCCTAAGGAGTGAAATAAATATGATGCTGTCAAAGTGCTAAATCGGTATACTGATCCTGCAGTGTTCTTCAATGACATAAGCCCTTTGGGCTCAATGGCCCTTCTCTCACCAATTTTGGCTGTGCTAGGAGCCAGGTACAATGCACATAACGTGCTGGGAGGCCTTCAACCACTAGAAGCTCCTGCCGAGGTTCTATAGAGCACTGCTCGTGCGTAATCATCCACCCCCTTGATCAGAATTTCACGTTTGAGAGATGCGACACAAACTATGCAGCAACACTGTGGTTTTTGTTTATGTGAAAGCATTCAGATATCTGCCTGCAGAACTCCTTTGCAAGCATAGATGCTATGATATGTGTAAACTGTTCTAGAGGAAAGTTTTGTGTAGCGTGAGTGAAAGTTTGGTTGTGGTTTTTCTTAGACAATGTACTATGGTGCAGTGGACCATAATGGATTATGTGTATCGACTCAGTTTCTAGATTGGTTGGGTGCTTTATGTACTTCATGTGTAATGTGTCCTAAACATATAACCTACAATGTCATAAATGCTGAACATGGCAGTTCAACTTCCTGGACTTGGCTTCAGCGTGGTGCTCGGTTTTTAAGATCTCTATTTAGAAGTTTCATATATTCCATAGCATCAGCCTGTATAGTGGTGAAAAAAATTTATATTGGCAGGTCAGCAATATATTTGACCTGGGCAAGTAGAATGCATTCATAGCACTGGAAAATTCAGCACCAAACAAACAAGAAACAAAGTGGCAGGTAGTATTCTATGTTTTTCCCAAAAGCTATACTTTGAATTTATAGCGTTGTATGGAACAAAGAAGAACAAGATTAAAAGTAGTGAAAAGTGGAGTAAAAAATAAATGAAGCAGCCACCTAACTTATTAGGCAAGGTAAAACTCTGATGATGTGCAAACTTAAAGGGATACCAGTAGTACTTTGAGTTGCAGCAATGCATTCAGCACACATAGTGATTGGTACTTTGTAGGACACTTCCTTCATGCATCATGTGACCACAAAGGTGTGCACCTATTACCAGGTGTGTAGCCAAACAAAATGACACAGCAACAAATGTAGCGTTGAGTGTCGAGGTAAGAAAGGAGGAAATGAAGTGAGAAAGAAAGGGCGAGGATGGTCATTCTAAGAACCTGGTTAACAGGAAACCAAAAGAACAACCACGAGACTAATTTTAAGAGGGCACATCTGTGTTAGTGCCGGTAAAGAATATAGAAGTACTTTTTTGGAAGCTTCAGTGTGCCTAAGCTTTGTAAAACTTTCATGGAGTTTGCAGTACTGTTTTGTGGGAGGAAACTTTGCTGACAGATTTTATTCAAAGCTTTTGTTTGTTTACAAAGCTGAGGTAACTATCCAGAAAAATATCATTCGTAACTAAGCCATTCTCGTCACAGGAAAGAAATAAGCTAGAATGTAAATTCCATCCACAACATTTCCTCTTTTTTGCCTGCCGTGGTGGTGCAGTGGTTAGGGTGCTTGGCAGCTGTGCCCGAGGATGCGGGATCGAATCCAGTCTGCGCCCTTGCTTTTTTATGGAGGCGAAAAGCAAGGTGCTCGTATGGTGTGGACTGTCGGTGCACGCTAAGGAACCCCAGATGGTCGAAACTTCCGGAGCCTTCCACTACAGCATCTCTCACATTCTTATTCGCTTTAGGACGTTAAAACCCCACAAACCAAACCAATTTCCTCCGTTTTCCTTTCCTGATCGCTAATGCATAATTTCCATTCATATTAAGCTTGTGGCTTGCATTTGCAGGCTGTGAAAGTTGCGTGTGTATTTTCAGCCTGTACTGAAAGTTCGTGCCAACTTTAATGGTACGACGTAGCTCAGTCTTGTGCATGTATTACAATCTACCATTAACCTGTTCGTGTGGGCTTGGTTTCTCAGACCTAAGTGAGTGTGGATGAACTGTGCATTATTTTTATGTGTGAAAGCTTTAAAGAGCTTAGCTGAAGGGAGTACAGTGGGCCAGTCAATGTCATGCCGCACAGCATCATGCGTGGGTAGAAGAAAAATAGAGTGAAACGTTTGCACATGCTTTTTGAGATAGTGAGTAGAGAGAACTGCATGTGGAATTTCAAAGGAAGGTTACTGACTTATCCACTAAAAGAGTCATTTACGATGTTTTAACACATGATCATATGCGGGTCTGGGTGGTCAGCTGTGTCTGTGGTTGTGTCAGTATGTGGGGCCTCTTTCTGTGCCATGTGAAGAGAGTGAATGTGTGGCAGTAGGATGTGGTGCAGCCAGGGATTAGACAGTTTTTGGAATTTACTCTATTTTGTGTGTTTGATTGACATGTGTGCCAAGTTTGCCAGTGAGTTGCAGTGAGATGAAGAGAATTTAATGGTCGCTGAGAAGAATTTTTGTGTGCCTTCATGGGGGGGTGTCATGACTCATGAGTGTGGCTAAGTAGGAAAGAGGCCAGGGGCTTTGGACTGTGCGCCAACAATGGGAGTGTCACGGTTGTTGTGAATAGCGAAGCAGTGGTGTGGCCTCTATGTGTTTGTCTTGAGTCCAGCATGGCCTTCTAGCACCACAGAATATGAAAGGCATTGGTCCCCCTTTAATGACCTCTCAGAGGTGAGCTTGGTGGCATACTGAAAGGGGGATTTAAATACTATGGGCTCGATATGATGATAGTTGAAGTTTAGGAGAGCCACGAGTCTTTGGGAGTGGGAAGGGCATATGCAAAAGCTTGTCTATAATCCATCTATATCCCTATAATCCTTGCCTGTGATGGCAAGAAGGAAAGTTTGGGGTTCACATTGCAAGTCCTGGCGGGTGAAGGAGGTGAGTGGATTACCAGTTGGGAAAAATTGGGGTGCCCAATGTCCCGACACATTTTGCGGTGCGCGGTACTCCTGCACAGCTGAGCATGGGGCAGAGTAAGGAGCCATCCATGGAGGGTGTGCGGTTAGAATAGAGGTTTCAACATTTCCAGTTGCAGGTGTGGGAAGTCGGAGCCTCCATCTTTCCGGAGGGGTGGGTTCGCGGGAGATTGAGGGGGCGCTCTAGGATGCCTTCAGGGCCAGATGGAGTATTGGTCGCAGAATTCGTCATTGTTTGTTCGATGAAAGAGAGAGCGTGGACCAAGAACTCAGTTTGTGAGACCAAAGGGCTAATAACTGAGGATTTTGAGAGTTATCGTTGAGAGTATGGTGATCCGTTTGGTGAGGGTAGTGATTTGTTTTTCGCAGGAGGCGAGGCGACCACGAAGGTCAGCTCATTCTTCTGGGAAAGAAAGGGTGGAGGGAGTATTGGACGAGGTTGGTTTGACAGCCGGGTTTCCTGCTGAGATTATCTTGTTCAAGGGAGATGCCGCTTATGATGAGGCGGGTGCCATGGACAACAGGAGTTTATGCTGAGAAGTCACTGGCTAGATGGTCAGTGTGGCTGTCTGAAAAGGTTGGCGAAAATGGTTTTAATTGGAGTTGCCATGGTCGATTTTGTGTGGCTGAGGCGAGGACTGCAGCATAGGCAGCTGCGTATAAATAGGAGGACTGGGAGGAGGAGTCTGCATCATTGGTGGACTGGGGTTGGTTGGGGGCCAGTAATGAATTCCGGTGGTGCAGATGTTGCTCGTATTTCGCCTTAATCCGAGCTTGGCCCTTCTTGTTGAGCCGAACTCTTGGGGGAGAAGGTAGGATGCTCTCCATAGCAACGCAGATGCGCCAGGGTCTGTATTCGGAATTTGCATCATTTCCACAAATGTTATCTCCCCGACTTCGAGTCATTTGTTTGGTAAAAAAAGTCGGAACCGGAAGTGGCTACCACTTCTGGTTCCGGCATTTCCACCAATCAGATGACTCGAGGTTAAGTTGATAGCTACGCTTTCGATAACGACAAACTCGGAATAAAGACTCAGGCGAGCAGATGAGTTTCTTGAGCCGAATTGAGTATCTGAACAAGTGAGGAACTCTTCAGGGCCAGCATAAGCACGGTGTCCAAACACGTTGCACATTTCACATTTGTAAGCCTTTGAATGAGGTGAGGGGCAGCAGCGGAAGGTGGTGCGGCGAGAGACGATACGTAACATTACAGATGGCACGGGGGGCTGGATAGCATCGTGTGGTAGCCTTCCAGCTGTTGGATTATCGCATCGGTAGTAAACCCTGCATTCACCTGATGGATACCTCTCTTGCAAGAGTTCGTAGGAGTGGTGATGCAGCAGCAGAGTAGAGCTGATTGTGTTCTCTTCAAATGTGTTGATTTTGGCGATTCGTTGCGCTTTCCTTTGAGATGCGGTTTTGATTAGGGTCGGGATGGAGGCGTGAAGGAGAGTCCGGCGGTAACGCGGAATGAGGGTTGGCAGCAGTGGCACTATAGCAGTGGCAAAGACAGGGAAAATTTGGTTAGGCTGCGCCGGCGATGAGGCTGGACGGCAGTTTAGTGACCACGATTTGGAGCTAATGATAGTTGAAGCATCTGCCAGTGCATCCAGGCTGCTTACGATGGCGTTGGTAGGAGGCGATTCATTATTCAGTTAAACCACAAATGCTCCTGCTTCCTAGGACTCTCAGTCAGAAATTGTGATATTTATGAATAACGCAGTCATAATAACTTAAGATGCACAAACGCTAGTAAATGCATTGCATGAAAGAAATTTGTTGAAAGTCGTTGCGAGAGCCTCCGTCAGCCCCGCTCTGTGCTTGTGGACTGAATGAAAAGTTTCATTCGGAGCTGCGGGAGGAAGATGTATATGAGTGCGGTCCTAGTCAGAGACTCGTGCAGTCGCTGCCGGTGCTGTCCATGCTCGTGTTAAGAGGGTAAGGGGGCCCTTTGGACTTCATGTCCGGAGCTGGATATAAGGCGCAGCCTCCACCCCCGAGTAGTCAATGTGACACCCGAGGTTAGAACTGTATGTGAAGCACTCCGCGGCGAGTCATTCAATTGTGGAACGGTAGAACCGACTGCAGGTCATGAACGCAACAAACACGCATTCTTGACGTCAGTGCAGTGATGCTGCTGTTGCAGGGCAGCGGTTCCGCGGTTTCCATGATGCAGAACATGCACGGAAACTGTGTGTAGCTATAAGCATGCGTAGCTACGACGCGTGAGCACTCCAAGGCGTATTCGCGGCGACCGATTTCACCCTGCACGATATTCGTCTCTAACCCCCTCATGCATACGGGCTTCATACAAGGCCGCATATTTATCCTGGTGTAAATTTTTTTTCATTTGCTGGGAGCGTGTCGCTAGCCACATGGACTCCTCAGCTGAGGACATGTTAAGGTTCCTAAAATGCTTCATATGTGACACCCTTCGATGTTTTGGAAATGACAGGTTCTAATGGTAATTAGGCTTGTTGAGGTCATCGAATGTTTCTAACAAAAAAGAAAATAATTCATCGAGAGGCAGTGGCTGTCCGAGAATAAAAATACATATGCGCAAAGTACAACTCTTGTTTAATGTCATCCACTTTTGTTGTCCTTTTCTTGGCTGTGGCTTGTATACATGGAAACAAGCACATGTCCTCAAATGGGGACAGTATGCATGAAACGTGTAGCCTCATAACTGCACCTAACAAAAAATCACTTGTGGAATTCCAGGCCTGGGATCAAGTGCCTGTATTTTCCCGCGCTTTCCATGCGCGGTGCCGCTGTCTTGGTGGGAATGGTGTGCAAGTGTTGCACTTCAAGAGACCGTGGAAGAAATGGCAGTTTTCCAAAATGTCAAAGCGAGGACTGTCCGGGGAGGAAATCGATGCTCTTTTGGACCTATAATTTGACTCCGATGACGATTCTGAGGCGAATGACTGGGAGAGAGATCTTGGCACTTCGAGCACCTCAAAAGAGCAGGGGGATGACAGCGAGCCTCTACATGTTAACGGCGCTTCAGTAAATTCTGTCCTAAGGGCTGCCTCGAGGGCTTCTACTGGAAGAAAGTACAGCAGATAGTGGGTCGCCAATAAAGACAATGACTATGCTAGGAGGCCTCCTGGGTTTCTTGATGAGCACAGGGTCAACGTACACAACACACATCGATTGACTACTTCATTGCCGTAATTCCCGAATCTTTACTTTTGTTTTCCGAACAAGCTTGTATGCAGTTCAAAACGACAACAGAATTTAGATGTCACCAGGTTGGACTCCATGGAAGTTTACAACAAACGCATGGGAGGTGTCGAAATCATGGATTCCTTGATGTCAAGGTGCAGAAACAACGTCCGCGGAACAAGGGGGGTTATGTGAGAATGCTCTTCTACCTACCAAATGCAGCAGTTGCGAACGCCTCGACGGTATGGAGATGCAACAAAGGAAAGAAAACACGTGAACCAACTTGAGTCCCGAATTCGCATTGCTAAGACGCTCATAAACCGCGTTGAACCAGCACAGACCTCGATTCGACGAGGCTGCTCATCCAGTGATCCTGCACCAGTTTTTATGTAGAACAGAGTGCTCCACTATGTATCTCTGGAAAAAAAAATATGCGACGTCGGGCAGCATTTTCTAAACAAGAGTAACCAGAAATAAGCCAACTGGTGTCGAAGTCCTGCCTGCTGTGGCAAGGCAAGGTACATCTGCAGTCGCTGCAACGTCTGTCTCTGTACCGAGTCCTCCGGGTCCTTCCACAGCACATAAATGGAGTGTGCAAGGCCCACTATCAAACTTCACTTTAAATTGTTTGTTAAGCTGTTCTAGCATGAGAAGCCTGTATTTTTTAGTTGCTATTTTGTTTTGCACTTAAGCCAATAGTCTCGACCACCTTGCGTCATGTGCTCATATGGGGACACATTGAAAATATAATGAGGTTGTTGATTATGTCGTGACGCTGGGGCTACGTCGACCCGGCCTTCACTTGGTAGCGTGCAGAGACTCGGGGTTGAAGTAGGATTGAATCTTCGAAGTTGGTGAAATATGTACAAGCAGGTTTACTGGCACTTTGAGAAAACGTATTTACAAGAATATTTACATGAAAAAGAAGGGTACATCAGCAAAATGACAAGCGTTAAGAGTTCATAGCGAGAAGCGACTGGATGAGCCGTTTACCCAGGGCCCAGAGCGACATTTCGTGCTCTGCAGCGTCCTTAAAAACCCCCTATGTCCAGCCCCTCTCTGAAGATGCTGACCAACCAAATCCAGGGCACGCCCCTCAGGTATCGGCATCCAATCGAACACATCACTGCACTGATGGTCTGAAGCACTGACTGGTCCGGCATTCATTCGTTGGGCGTGATCACTTGTTGGCGGGAAAAGCTTGGGAACGGCGAGGAGAGGAGGTACATTTCTATTCTTCAGCAAAGAAACCACAGGCTGGTTCTGACAAGGGGTTTTACTTCTCAGAAACCCGAGTGCACGTGGCGCCGCATAGGGCTCCCAACATGGTCCCTTTTCGACAATTGCAAATCTTTCCTGCATTCCCGGGAAATCACTTAATGGCCGTATGAGTCATGCTCCTTTCTTGTCCTGCACGTCAGCGGACATGTCACTCTGTCGTCTCCTTTGGATAGGAGGCATTCATCACTGGAGGATAGCACTTCTCGACTGGAAGGGTGAACAAAAGAAAGAAAGCACTTCCTGCTATTTCCCTCAGGGGGACGTTTCTTTGTGTTTTTCCAGACGTTCTCTTGACAGGGTCAATTTGGCATTTGCAGGTTGTCCACAAAGCAAAACATGCTTACAAAACAGGATTCCTGGAAACAGGCTCACTTAGAGCCATTGGACCATCACCACATATTCACAAAACTTATCCATGCCCACAGGCGAACAATAGAGCGCGCAATTGCGGATGCTTGGTCGTAACAGCCTCCTCCCCCGCCAGAAGAGTCTCGGAGGGCAGCAGTCCCAGCTGCTGCATGAAGAGACGACTTAATGGCCTGCACGTGAACGCTTGAAGCTCGCTGTTGCTTGTCGCGTTGTCTTGATTGTTGTAGGCCAAATTGCTCGAGCTGTCTGAAACTCAACCACATGTCGAAGTAAGCACTCGGCTCCCGTCTGAAGAGACCAGGTCAAAAGAAAACTGCCATTGTTGTTCGAGAAAAGCCCACTCTCAAGACGTTCGGGACCCACGTATTCCTAGAAAACCAAACGTGCTGCTTTACATAGCCACACATATACAAGCGCACGAAAAAAAAAAAAACCTGATTATCAATTTCGATACATGGTGAGGAACATCTCGGACCGCTTAGAAAGAGCGGCTAAGCGCGTCCGCATTCCCATTTAACTTCCCCTTTTTGTATCTTATTTCAAAATTGTACTGCTGTAAAATCAAGCTCCACCTAAGAAGGCGACTGTTTTTCGATGTCGCAGTTTGCAGCCAAGCCAGGGGACAATGGTCCGTCTCTACGGTGAATTTGGCCCCTCCAAGATAGCACTGCAATTTTTGAATGGCCCATACAATGCAAGCGCACTCTTTCTCTGACGCGCAATAAGCCCTCTCTCTAGAACTCAGTTTTCTGCTCAGGTAGAGCACGGGGTGCTCATTACCGTCGTCATCTCTCTGGCAGAGAACAGCACCTAACCCTCGATCACTGGCATCACACTGGACCGTGAATTCTCGGCCATAGTCTGGAGCTCGCAATACCGGACGGCTAATCAGCACAGCCTTCAGGTTTACGAAGGAGGCTTCCTTTTGTTCGTCCCAGACTACATTTGTCGGTTCTGTCTTGCGGAGAGCGTCGGTCAGAGGGCTAGCCAAAGCTGAATAGTTAGGGATGTAGTGATTGTAGTATCCCGTCAGACCTAAGAATGCCCGAATTTCCGTCTTCGTGCTCGGCCGCGGGTAGTCTGCTACCGCAGAAATCTTAATCTCGCTGGGTTTCCTGAAACCTTGACCTACATTGTGACCCAAGTAGTCCACGGTCGCCCTTGCCAGGCAACATTTCTCGGCCTTTACGGTTAATCCAGCTTGACGCAAAAGGCTCAGTACAGCTCTTAGATGTACCATATGGTCCGCCCATGAGTCGGAAAAAACCGCAATGTCATCTAAATAAGGCACCGCGAATGTTTCACACCCATTTAAAACCCTATCCATGAGTCGGGAAAAACAAAATGGAGCATTTTTGAGCCCGAAACTCATCATTGTTGGCTGGTAGCTGCCCGTCGGAGTGACGAAAGCCGCGTATCTGCTGGCGCGTTCAGTGAGCGGTACTTGCCAGTATCCTCGAGTAAGGTCCAGCGTAGTCACATATGCCGCTCTACTGACCTGTTCTACTCTCTCCTCAATATTCGGAATAGGATACACTTGATCCCTGGTGAGAGAATTTAGCTTTCGGTAATCTACCACAGGCCTAGGGTCTTTACCTGGAGCTTCTACTAAGATCATAGGCGAAGCATAATCGCTTTCCGAGGGTTTTATTACTCCCAATTCCAGCATGCGAGTTACTTCCCTATCCAGAATTTCTCTTTGCCTTGGAGAGAATCGGTAGCACCTTGATCGCACTGGCACGTCTGAAGTCAGCTCAATATCGTGCTCAGTCAAATCAGTCCTGCCTGGCCTGTCCACGAAGCAGGACTCAAACTCTGTTATTATTTCGCCCAGATCGGACAGCTGGGATTTCTTTAGTTCTCCTCTCTGCTCCGTCTTTTTGAGAAGCTCCTGAGCGTTGCTTCCTTTTCCGCTGAGGCAAATCAAGTTGTCCCCCATCTCCTCGGGAAGGTTTAAAGTTAGATTTACCACGGCTTCCCTCTGCACATAAGGCTTCATAAGATTGCAATGATAAATGCGCACTTCTTTACGCCTACCGGGAATTTTCACTGCGTAGTTAGTGTTAGAAAGCTTTGCAACGACTTCAGCCGGTCCTTCCCACTGTACTTCGAGCTTATTCTGCCTTGAACTTCTCAGCAACATCACCTGGTCCCCGATACAAAACGTCCTTTGACGGGCTGACTTATCATAGTACACCTTGGAACGAGCCTGGGCTGACTTCATGCTGGCCTCAACGAGTTCCTTAGTGTTATGTAAGCGATTCAAGAGGTTCAGAATGAATTCTACTACTGTTGGGTCTTCTCCGCGCCCCTCCCAGGCTTCGCGCACCATTCGCAAAGGTGAGCGCAGTGACCTTCCGTACACCAACTCGGCTGGGCTAAATCCAGTGGATTCGTGCGGCACTGACCGCAAAGCGAAAAGCGCTGCAGGCAGGCAGGTATCCCATTCGCGCTTGTTTTCATAGCACAGTCCCCTCAGGACTCGTTTGAGAACAGAGTGCCATCTTTCTACGCTGTTGCTCTGCGGATGATGGATCGAGCTATGCACTACCTTAATGCCGCATCGCTCGAGAAATGAGGTGGTGAGGACACTCGTGAAAACGCTACCCTGATCACTTTGGACCTCGGAAGGGAATCCAACTCGTGCAAACACTGACAGCAGCGAATCCACTACACTCTCGGACGTCACCTCGCGCAGCGGAACAGCCTCTGGAAACTTTGTGGCTGGGCATAACATAGTGAGGATATAACGGTACCCTGACTCTGTCACAGGAAGTGGCCCAACTACATCTATTACTAACCGGTGAAACGGCTCGGTAATGATTGGTACTAACACCATCGGAGCTTTCCACTTATCTTGCGCCTTTCCAACCCGCTGGCACGTGTCGCATGACCGTACAAAATTTTCCGTGTCCTTAAAACATCCAGGCCAATAGTATTCTTGCAACAGCCTCTGCTTTGTTTTCTTTATTCCAAGGTGACATGACCACGAGCTGCCATGGGAAAGTCGCAGTAAGTCTCCGCGGTACTTTTGGGGAACGACTAATTGGTCCCGCTCTACTCCGCGCTTATCCTTGAATAAGCGATACAGCACTCCCTTTCTCATCTCGAAAGAAATATTGTTTGCTGTCTTAGTGGCGCGGTGGCGCTCCCTTATCTCCTGTATCTTGGGATCATTGGCTTGCTCTATAGCTAAGTCCTCTCGGGTTCCACTTAAAAGTCTCGTGAGATTACTAGACACTGGCGGCAAGAGGTTACTCTCAAGAACGTCCTCATTCCGCGTCTCATCAAGCTCCCTTTCAAGTTGACATATCTGAGATGCCTCGCTCTCAAAGTTTTCTGAACTGCTATCTTCCGCATTTACCACTGTTTTAACTGCCGTTTCCTCCGCTGTGGATTTTTCTGGAATGAGCAGTGTAGCTAGTTCTCGCGCCTTTGAACGTGTTAAGGCTTGCACAACTCTGTCTCCGAAAAGGATGCCCCTCTTTCGCAGCAGCATGTCCGATTTGTTGGAGAACAAATACGGATAGCACTTAGGAAGCTTTCCTGAAACGGCAGCCTCGGTTGTTAATTCGCCGAAAGGGCCCTCGATGACCACGTTCGCGATCGGCAAGCACACACTCTGTTCCTCAACTACCTGTCGGATCCATGCACACTGTCCTGTATAGTCGGAAGGCGATACATACGCCGGATGGACAACATCCATCGTTGCGGCCGAATCGCGCAGTACCTTGTAAGGCTTCCCGTTGACTACTAGGTCATGCAGGTAGGGTTCTAAAAGCTGCATATTTTCATCGCAGTCCCTGACATACGAGAAAGCAATCTTTTCTTTCCGGCAGTTGACGGCAATGTGACCCTGCTCATTACACCTAAAGCATGTGAGCGGCTTCCTAGCCTCAAGCTTATTCTTTGTGTTCTGCACGTTGGTCACTTCCCCACTTTTCTCACTGCCGTCCTTTCTAGGGAATTTGCCTGAAGAAACCTTCATTTCTTCGTTTCCAACTCTAGCAAAGTGCCTTTCCTGACGGTTTTTCACACTGAACTTGGGATTGCGGGGCCTATCCACTGCTGGGTTGCTGAATTGTCGGCGCGAAGCATACTCCTCAATAAGTTCGGCAGCTTCAGTTGCCGACTTAATTTCGCCTCGGTCCTGTAACCAATTTCTTTCTTTTTCTGGGAGGCAGTTATAAAACTGCTCCAAAAGAATTCGCTCGACTACAGCGTCCCTATCACTGTAGGAATCAGTGCTCTTTAGCCACTCGCCCAAATTAACTCTTAAATTGTACAGGAATTCAGGGTAACTCTCGTCCCTGGACTTAGTAGCATTCCGAAAACGTTGTCTGAACGCCTCGGCGCTAAGCCTATACTTTCTCAGAAGGCAAGCTTTGACCTTCTCGTAGTTGTCCGCGTCCTCCTTGCTTAGCCGCGCGACAACCTCCGCTGCCTCGCAGGGCAGAACCGTCAATAATCTCTGAGACCAAGTGTCTCGCTGGAAGGACAGTTTTTCGCAGGTTCGCTCAAAGTTAGCCAGATACAGACCGATATCCCCTGATATCACATATGGCTGCATGTACTTTGACATCTTGAAATCTGCCTCCTTGTTGAGACGAGGTACCGCTAGCTGGGGACAATCGCCCGACCTCTTGCTCAACTCTAGTTCTAATTTCCGGAGCTCAATTTCTTGGTCCAGCTTTTTTGCTTCTCTTTCAATTTCTCGCTTCTTTTCCTCTTTTTCCCGCTCCTTTTCCTCTTTTTCCCGCTCTTTCTGCTGTCTGAGCTGTTCCTTTTTTTGACCGATGAGGTTCCATGCTTCACTGAGCTCCTCATCATCGGCTCCCAAATCTGTGATTGCCTTTATAATCAAAGGTTTTCGTGCCAAACCACTTGTATCAATTCCCAATTCCTCACACAATAGCAACAGTTCCGGTTTCTGCAGCTTTTGTAGGTCCATGATCGCTCCGAGTGTCGGCTACTTCCAAAACAACAGTGCAAACTACCAAACCTAAAGGCGTTTCAACACTTTTTACCAGTTCTAAAATCTAACCCTGTTCTAGAACCTGGTCCACATCAGAAGAAAAGCCAAGCACTCACCCACACATGCGATCGATGTTCCGAGCTGCTCTCTTGTTGGCCGATTGTTGCGCCTGCTTGTTGCTTGAGATGTCACCTCCGATCACAAGATGTTGTGGCTTGTAGCTTCAGATCCCACCTCGAATCACCAGATGTTGTAGCTTGTAGATCCAGATCCCATCTCCAGTCATCAGATGTTGTGGCTTGTAGATTCAGATCCCAACGCTGGTCACCAGTTGTCGTGACGCTGGGGCTACGTCGACCCGGCCTTCACTTGGTAGCGTGCAGAGACTCGGGGTTGAAGTAGGATTGAATCTTCGAAGTTGGTGAAATATGTACAAGCAGGTTTACTGGCACTTTGAGAAAACGTATTTACAAGAATATTTACATGAAAAAGAAGGGTACATCAGCAAAATGACAAGCGTTAAGAGTTCATAGCGAGAAGCGACTGGATGAGCCGTTTACCCAGGGCCCAGAGCGACATTTCGTGCTCTGCAGCGTCCTTAAAAACCCCCTATGTCCAGCCCCTCTCTGAAGATGCTGACCAACCAAATCCAGGGCACGCCCCTCAGGTATCGGCATCCAATCGAACACATCACTGCACTGATGGTCTGAAGCACTGACTGGTCCGGCATTCATTCGTTGGGCGTGATCACTTGTTGGCGGGAAAAGCTTGGGAACGGCGAGGAGAGGAGGTACATTTCTATTCTTCAGCAAAGAAACCACAGGCTGGTTCTGACAAGGGGTTTTACTTCTCAGAAACCCGAGTGCACGTGGCGCCGCATAGGGCTCCCAACATGGTCCCTTTTCGACAATTGCAAATCTTTCCTGCATTCCCGGGAAATCACTTAATGGCCGTATGAGTCATGCTCCTTTCTTGTCCTGCACGTCAGCGGACATGTCACTCTGTCGTCTCCTTTGGATAGGAGGCATTCATCACTGGAGGATAGCACTTCTCGACTGGAAGGGTGAACAAAAGAAAGAAAGCACTTCCTGCTATTTCCCTCAGGGGGACGTTTCTTTGTGTTTTTCCAGACGTTCTCTTGACAGGGTCAATTTGGCATTTGCAGGTTGTCCACAAAGCAAAACATGCTTACAAAACAGGATTCCTGGAAACAGGCTCACTTAGAGCCATTGGACCATCACCACATATTCACAAAACTTATCCATGCCCACAGGCGAACAATAGAGCGCGCAATTGCGGATGCTTGGTCGTAACAATTACTTCAAATAAATTTTTCTTGAGATCTTTGTAGCCTAGAGCGATATTTTTGGCATGAAATAATTTTTTCATCCACTGTGTTTAATTCATGCATGAGAGGGTTAACGTTCCTTGAGGCCATTTCGAATTAAAAAGAATTGGCAGACTATTACGATACTTGATAATGTGAAATGTCAGCGCAGCTTTGCAGGTGGTTTGGTTTTACCATATGCTAAGGTAGGTAAAGAATTTTATATATTGCATGTATGTGCAGTAAACCTTTTAGTTCCCACATCACCTTTCAGCTGACTCTTCCCGTCCTTGATCGATACAGTGCAGTACTCTTATCCGAGAAGCGGCAGATGTTTCTAAGGTGCCGTAACAAAGCCTGGTTCTGAAAGGGGAGGCCTATCTATGAGTGGAATCAGTCACCACACCTCATCGTCATCGTCTTGGACGGTGCATGGACAGCTTGGGTACGATATCTTTTCTGCCTGCTCAAATTTCGTCGCCAGGGTACATCATGCATCGGACTGCGAAAACTGGGCGAGACCGCTCTCGCCTGCATCGCCGTACTCTCCTCCACGTTTCACCTTATGCTTTCGCCTTTCGCTCTTCCACAAAATAATTGTCACTGTCCATCCCCACCCCCAACCTCTACCTTTCATCCTTGCCCTTGTGTTACGCCGTTCCTCCCTTCTGCTTGCTGTCTGTGCACGTTAAAGAACCCCAGGTGGTCCAAATTTCCGTAGCCTTTCACTACGGTGTCTCATAATTTGTCGCATTGGGGCATTAAGCCCTAAAAACAAAACCAAACCTTCTGCTGACTCCTGCCTTACCATTCTGGCAGCTAATTCTTTGTGTGAGGCTGATTTCTTTCCTCACGAGCTGTGCCGAGCCTTAGACCGGTGTAAAGGTCATAGGCAAACGCTTCGCAATTTGAGTAGGCCCAAGCAGCTCCTCTAGTCTAAAATGATGTGTGGCGTTGTGGCGGCATCGCGCAGGCCTGGCGCGAGGCCTTTTTAGCCCCCATTTTTAAGGCCAAATGAATCCTATCGGCCTGTTTCGCTCACTTCCGTCGTTGGCAAAGTAATGAAAAGCATGACCCTTGGCCGCCTCAGTTGGGTTACAAAGTCATCTAATATGCTCTCAGCCCTCAACAGAAAGGCTTTCGCTGCCTCCGTGGCGCGGCGTACTCTATCGCCGATGTGTCGACACTGGAGCAAACACTCCTTTCGCACCGCGCCGGCTTTCTTGTACTGATGTGAAAAATGCTTTGGCTTACTCCCCATTGGGCTATCTTGGACGCTGTGGCTGGCATGTGTATAAGTGGCCGTTTGTACAACTATGCGGCTTCCTTCTTCTGGAATCGAGCTATGCGTGTGCGCGCAGGCTCTGAGTTAGCTCCTCGCCCAGTGACATGCGGTGTCCCGCAGGGCAGCGTTCTCAGCTCTTTCTTTTTGATCTTTTACCTGCCGGCATCGCGGACTGCATTTATCCTAAAGCCCGGAACGTTCTCCACGTTGCAGCCATCTGTGTCAATTGTGTGGTCCTTTTCACATCCTCGCCAACAGATATATCCGACCCACAGTGCGCCTCTTGCAGTGCGTGCTTGATCGCGTTGTGACGTTCCTCTTGAACGTCGGTCTGACGGTGTCTCGTGAGAAGACAAATACTCATGGTACACCGTCGGGGTTGTAGCGCGCAAAAAGTCACCCGTCTTCGGCTCGGTGGGCAACCTCTGCCATGGCGGTTGCCCACTCCATTGGCCTGACAATCGGCTGCTTAATTGCTGACCTCGCTATCAAGACTTTTCGCCAAAAGACCGAAAGTGGCTGGTCGAAGCCCGACTCTTCCTGGCACGTGGGGAGGGCTGAACACCCCGCTTATGCCAGCGAGTCTACGACACCATGGCTACTTCCAAGGTCCTCTATTCCCTCTTCCCCGTGCGACTTCTATGGCACGTCCCTGATGGAGATCATCGCGCAGCCCTGAGACTTGTAACCTACTTCGTACGTCCCCTGTTGCAGTCACACATGGGGAGAAGAGCCCAGTCTCCGTTTCAGTGCTCAAAGCTCTCCTGAACCACCTAGAAAGCATTACCCAAGAACCAGAGTGCGCTCCTTTACTGGCTCACATTCGCACCACCAGCCTCTCTCGATTCAGCAGAGCGGCGAACCTTCTCACCGAGCTTCTGGATCCAGCACCCAGACCAGCCCATAATATATGAGGCTCCCTATACCCATGCAAACTACTGGAAGCAAATAGCATGTTACCAGAGCTCAGAGCACAGCGCAAGACGCCTCGCTGTGCCATCCAACAGGAAGTGGCAGCTGTATCGCGAATAAATATGCCCAGAGTTTCATAGTGTACACAAACGGGTCCGTTCTAAACGGCGGAAACTCTGCAGTCGTAACATGTGTCGCCCCCTGCTCTATAAATACAACGACAATGCCGACTTCTGACTCCCGCCTCCACTACAGCGGAGTTCTGGTGTCGACCTCACACTCGAATTCTCGACAAGATTGTTCTGCTGCTATTGTCGCAGACTCGGGCCGGCCTGCAGCCCCTCCATACTGAGAAAGGTTGCAACCTGGTTCTGCTCATCTGTGCTAAGCTGACGAGCTTGGACTCCGACACATTGTTGCTTCATCGCAGTGGATCCCTTCACATGTAGCACTATAGCCGGTAATGAGGCAGCTGACCAACTGTACCCCTCTCGAGAATAGTCACGGAGGACTGGTCCGCCGGTGATGGTGGTGGTGATGAACATTTTTATTGCGCCCAAAAACGGGACCAGTCAAAGGACCGGGGATTCCTTGGGATGTCGCGGCCTCCACCGCACGCTTTTTTGCAGCTTCATAAAATATAATTATAACTGCAGCTATCTCGCCGCATTCTTTGGAGGTCGGGTTGTATTGCCTTCGGTACACGCGGGCTAGTTTCGCGTCTGGAGCCGACGCCACGTCGAGCTTCTGGTCTAACAGAGGATATATATCCGCCTTTCTTGCCTAAAGTGATTAGTGTAGACGTGAAACGATATGACTGCATCTCGTGAAATCGGGGGATTCATCCTGGCTCACTGCTCGGCCGGCTGAGATAACCTCGACCTATACTGTTTCGGTTCCCCTGCTTCCCGAGTGTGCCGGCACGCATATTAGTCCCACATCTTTTTGGTTCCAGTCTCAATGTCTTCGAACTCGTTCTGACTCCTTGGAGACCATGTCTCTCGCGAAATTGTTTATAGCGGCTTTGGAGTTGCTAATTATGGGGACAGCTTTGGTACAGGCCATCGCCATGGCGTTTGCCGACTCCTCCGCTGTCCCTGAGCTCTTTGTTTCTTTATCGAACCTGCAATTAATGCTTTACTCGTGTCGTTCACGTTAACGACCACAAAAGAATTGCCTGCTTCGTATCCCGCCGTGTCTACATAAACAGTGTATTCAGAGCCTTCTAACTTGGCCTCAAGGGCCTTAATTTGCTCTTTCCTCCTGCCTTTGTGAAAAGCAGGGTGCATGTTTTTGGTAGCGGTTTAATATTGACTATACCTTCCTCACTTCGGTCAGCAGTTTTACTTGTGCATTTCTTTCTGGGATTATATTCAGTATAGTCTTATACCGGTTTCCATTGGGCGAACAGGAGCACTTTTAGCTGCACTAAAAGTGCTCTCGCGAGTTTCAGCGCCTACCAGTGGCCGAACAGGAGCAGTAGCGTTGTGTTCCATTGGCAGAGGAGGCGCGCTTTTGGGGTCCCGGGAGCAGCCGAGAGCAGTTCTCGGTGCTCCGTCGCCAGCGGCGGAGTACAGGGAGAACGGAGGAAGTCACGTGACCTTTTTGATGTCACTTCTGCACGGTCGGTCTCGAGAGAGAGCTAGAGCGCGCGCGCTCTCTCCCTCGGGACCGGCCGCTATGCCGGCCGTTCTTCTGGTTATTCGCCGCCCGGAGCCCCGGGCGCGTATTGACAAACCATATCCCCTAGGAGCACTCGAGCAGACGACGCTATGACGCGCAAGCACGTGACACGACGTCACTTCCTTTAAGTTGTTTTTTTGCTTGTTTCTATTTTTTCTTACGCCAAAGAAAGATGGCGACGCAGACGCGCGCGCCGTTGCTTCGCCGACGCTGGCGTTGGGGCGTTGGTTAGCCAGACAAGCGCGTATCCTTCTACCATGGCTTAGAGGTAGTGCCTGTGCTGCGGCTGCAGTTTTGAGGCTTTATAAACGCAGTGGCCCAAGCCGTGCCATTTGGATGCTGGATACTGTGATGCTTGCAGTTCGAAACAAGTGTTTTGGCCGTCATCTCGAAGTCTGGTGTTTGACTCTGACAGCAAGCGATTTTGTGAAGCCACGACTGCTGAACTTTTGCTGCCTAAGCATGCTGGATGCCGACTGTGCTGGTGCTGGATGTGCAAGTGCGTCGATTCCAAGAAAGCTGCGCAGTGCCGTTGGATGCTCGCCTTGGAGCCACTAGTCGCTCAAAGGGCCTTGGTTAGTATCACTGCAATATTTGGATGAGCACTGCTGGAATATGGGGGGTAAAAAGGGGGGAAAAAGAGAGAAAAAAAAAAAAAAACATGGTTACGTGGTGTATTTGTGAAACATTTGCTGTGATGATGCATCGCTGCTCGAGGGGGTCTTCGCTAAGGATGCTAAAGCTACTGGCTTACCCAAGGGCGTATGTAGACTACTACCGATGCTAAATTACATCTCAAAGACCGTCTCTCATTTTATGCTACCTTGTGAGCAGCTGTTTGCACTCGGGATTTTTTTTTCTAGTTTCTGGCATTTAAATACGGAAATGTTTCTATATGTCAACATGCTGGGACAGCGAAGCTAGTTTTCTGAAACTAGCAGTAATAATCCTTGAAAAGAAAACATGCTCTCGTTTTGTGAACGCACGCATGATTACGGCTCCCTGGTCATAGCGGCAACCGCCCTTTTCTGAAGCCCATAATCAAACTATTGATTCTGAAAGTGAGATATTAGGTGAACTCGATAACCAAGTACTCACGCTTCTGTGGCTAAAAACAGCGCTGACACGAGACGAAGCAGAGGGGACACGACGCTGTTTCGTCTGCTTCGTCTCGTGTTAGCGCTGTTTTTAGCCACAGGTCATGCACCAACCAGCCAGAATTTCCACCCTCTTAAAGTACTCACGCTTGTTTGAGAGCACTGCGTTGAATAGGCATTTTTTTGAGCGCAGTAGCTAACATAACTGCACCTGTTAAGCAGAGGCAGTGGCATAGCATGCTGTGTAATTTGTTTTTTGTAACTCTTTATGTATGTGATTGGTATTCTGCTCATGTGTCATGGCAAGAAGAAACAAGAGTGTTTATTTTTGAAGTCGTTGGCACCTCATAACATGCTTATGCAGAATGGTGCAGTTCAATATTGAGTCAAATAAATAAGTGCTGGCTTTCACAGCAACTGTTTATTCCTAGTATACATCTCAACGTGACCTTGGCTAACTTGAATTCCAAACTATCTTACAGCCACTTCAAAAGCTTCTGAATTAGGTGACATGTTGTACTTGCACCATTCTGCCTACCAATATTTTTGAAGAAGGAAGCATTGCTACAAAATTAAAGAATTAAGCTCAAATTATAGCAACACTTGAAGAGGGGAGAACCAGAGTATTTTGACATCACTCCCTTATGGTTTGCACACTGGTCAGCTAGCAATCCAACATTTCAAGAAACGCTTGTGGTGGTGGTGGTAGTGGTTATTTATTGTATATACAAAAGGAAAGAAAAGATGTTTGCCAGTCCCGGTATCTGCTATCTGATATCTGAAGCACCTGGACTGGGGCGGCGGAAATAAAGGGATAGCAAGGAAAAGGTAGAGGAAATCAAGAAGAAACGCTTGTTAATGTCATCATCATGTGCCACAAGTGTGTTTATAGTAAATTAGGTACTACAAGGCTACCCCGATGAAAGTAGTCTAGGAAATAATATGCAACAACCAGTTTTAGGCATTTAAATTTGAGGAACCCGAGTTCGATTCCAGCCATAGCGACCATGTTTTGATAGAGAAAAATGTAAGGCACCCATTTACTGTGTGATGTCAGTGCATGTTAAAAAACAAAAATCATTGGTCAAAAATGAGCCGGAGACCTACACTACAGAATCCTGCAGAGCCTAAGTCAATTTGGGACACTACTAAATAAAAGTGAAATGCACTGCTTCTAAATTTAGGTGAAACAATGCCTTTACTGTTTAGTAAATGCACGGCAAGCAATACATTGTAAACCATTTATGCAGAAGCAGTTTGTTTTACTGGCAAATGCCTTCAACTTTTTGGCAGGAAAAAGTGGCAGATGTGACTGCAGTTCTACAAATGACACTGGGCAGCCATGCAGCCATCAAAGAACCTACTTTGAATTGCAAATAGCCACATTTGTGTTTGCAAGGAGGCCCAAAGCACAGTAATAAGCAAGATAGCGATGAAAATAATTCAATGAAAAGAAAGGTGGAGAGTTCGGCCAGCAGCAATATGACCTTGGCGTGCTGCTCCACACTAGAGAAGGGAGAAAAGGGAAATAAAAGGAGAATGAGGATACAAATGGTTGATGACAATGTTGTAGTGCAGTGAATTGGTTCGAGTTATAGAGAAGACCACGCACACAGTGGATTGCACTCGTCTCGCAAAGTCGACGTATCACACATGAAGTGCATGTTCTCCACATGCACCAGTTGTCATTGCACACACTTTCACTCTCATATCCTGGTCCAAATGCATACACAGGCTCGCCGCGAACTGATTCTGAATAAGCTCAAACTAGACAGAAACATGATTGATCGCACTGTAAGCAGCTGTATAGGCATGCGAAGCACAGCACTAACAATTTGTGGTGTGTCACATATAGAATGGTTTGACTGTTAAATTGACAGGGTACCATGCCATCAACTAATGTCTAAAAGCTGAGATGATGGCTTTGGTTGGAAGTAATCTAAGCCCTTGGCAAGGCAAGTACACAAACGTAATCCAAATGCATTGTTCTTGAATGGCTGCTTTCCAAATTGTTGATATTTAAATTAGTGTGGTGTTGCTAGCATGTTTTTCTGAAAAAATCTTTCTGTGCAGCTAACTTCATTGCAACATCTGATTGAAGCTGGAACACCTGCAGCAGTACCAGACAACAAGACAAAAGTGTCCATGCAGATTGCAGAACTTTTGTAGACATGGAAAATAATAAAGTATGAATCATACTTATGAAACCTTTGCCCTTGTCTTCTTTTTGATAGTGCGGCCCTAGGCAGCTGCTGCACCAAGATTTTCATAGGTCAACAGGCCCACCAGAACCAATGCACCCGACCGACCTTCTGCAGGGAGACCCAGCCGCTACCGATTCCAGTGGCTATGGGGAATGTGTTAATATACCAGTACTACTGGAACTAGTAGGATCCCAGCAAGAAACAAGTAGGAAATTTTTACCTTAAATAAACAATTATCATCTTTGGCATTTTACAGCAATTGCTCTAGTTATAAAGTGCTGTACTCTTACTACACAGCTCACAACCCATAAAAATATGTTGGCTACATATCTACAGAATATCATTTAATATCCCATCAAGAGATGTGTGGGCATATGTGGGTATTTGGTACATGTCCACTCTCTACTCTCTTCAACGTGGACATTACAATGTATACTATAATGATTTATTATTAATATTTGCGGCAGATATTCACTGGATGTTCACTGAGTATAAATTCTTTGGCTAAGATTTTTATTTTTTTTTTGTAAACTGATTTTATGAACGTTTACAAGGGAAAGTTATCAGATTGACGGCATGTGACTAGCACTTTGTGTCATCATTTCTACAATTAGTCATTTAGCTTCGAGGTGATGACTTCGTTGAAAAGTCTCTTCTCTCGCGCTTGCCAGCTAACTGCATAGGTCTGCATGGAAACTATCGCCTAATATATTGCGCTCGTGTACTTTCGACTCCATTATAAGCTAGAAATGTAGCTCCGCTTTTTATTAAATTGACTAAAATTCAACCCACATATAGCACTAGCCGAGTATAAATTATTTGACAATGATTGAAATATATTGCTAAGAGCAATACGGGCTGATCGGCAATGTACGTACCTTTCTCCATCCCTTTGAACCTTTTGCACGATCCAAGACGTGTTGGTTTCGACGCTGTAGGCTTCCAGCCATTCGTTGACAGCTGCCTCGTTTGCCAGGTTCGCCCGATACACTGATCCGTGCCCTTTAGACACGAGCTCATCTTTTACGAGCTCGAGCGGCTCTGGGAGCTCGTCCATCATCTCTAGTTATCCGCAATTGACACACAAGTTCGTCAAGCTCAAAATCACCCTGGTTAGCGCAGCGTGCAACGGATGAGCCAAGTGCACGTGCGTACAACCCAGAAGCACCGGACGAAGTGCGCGGAGCTATGCGGATGGGTTGAAGTGCAAACTTCGGGGTGTAGCCGAGCCGAGCGACGATTCCAGAACAGGAACAGCCGCGCAAGTGACCACTGGACTGAAATTTACGTGACACGTGACCGGTAACCGACCGACGTTTATAGAACACCAGAGCAAAAAGCCCGCGCAGTGGTCACTGGACCGAAATTAACGTGATCGCGTGACCGAACTTTTAGCTGACGACAATTTGCGCGACTTTTACGTGAACTTCAGTTGACAGCCGTGCGGAAATACGAGCCCTGCGCGAAAACGACACCGAAACATGCGTACCTTTGACAAACACCAGTGGGGAAAAAACGTAAATGCGAGCCCTGCGTGAAACGAAACTGAAACTCGAAACTGAAAGCATGAGGAGTCTCGTCATAAGGCGCGCCCGAACTTTTAGCCGACGGCAATTCGCGTTATTTTTACGTGAACTTCAGCCGACAGCCGTGCGAAAATACGGGCGCTGCTCGAAAACGACACTGAAACATGAGTACCTTTGACAAATACCAGCTGGAAAAAAGCGTAAATACGAGCCCTACGAGAAACGAAACTGAAACCATGAGTAGTCTCGTCACAAGGCGCTAGGGAGAAACAGTGTCGCTGCTACTCGCGGAAGTGACATTGTGTCACGTGCCAGCGCGTCCGAGCGTCGTCTGCTCGAGTGCTCCTACGGGATATGGTTTGTCAATACGCAGCCCGGGCAGGACGGTCGAAAAAAAATGGCGGAAGGCGGCAGCGGTGGTAAAGTGAGTAGCGGTGGCGTTCGACCGGCAGATAGCAACGCAAGCGCGGGAAAAGTTTGATCACATGACGCCTGACGTCACGCGCTCCGCCTCGGTACGCTGCTCTCCGAGCAGCGTGAATGTTCCATTGGGGAGACGAGAACGCGCGTCCTCAGTGCTTTTTATATGACTGCTTTATGATACCCTCTATTTTGCTCTTTTCAGCCAGCTCTTTAGTTTGAGGTAGGATATGGCGTATACTGTTCTGCTTGTCACAAAAGCCTGACCCTTTATCACAAATCTTTCTCTTTGGCTCCCCCCCCCCCCCCGTTTTGTAGGCTATGTGCCGTATCAAACTTCTTGTCATGTTAATTGTCAACTTAAGTCTATTTATTGTTTCTATGTACTTTTATACTGTCTTCGACAATTTGTGCCAGGACAATGATTTTGTTCCACTATTGCTGTTGGTGTCTCATTTACTTCTACCGGAATGTCTCATGCATTGAAAGCGCGTCTTATTTTCTCTCGGATCACCGAAAGTTCGTGCAGGTGCTAATTCATTGTGTTTAAGCTGGACAATGTTGTATATGAGGTAACTCTCTAGCACAAGAATGTATAAGAGAGCTTAAGCGGAGCTTCCCACAGCGAATTCAGGAATGCCTGTAGCCCGACATTGGAGACAGAACAGCACAGGAATCCAAACAGCATTCCTAAATCGCAATATGAATGAACACGGCCACAGAACAGTTTTATTGGGCTAGATTTCTCAGCAAAGCGCCCAACAGGGTTTCCGGGACAAGAAGCTGTAGTTTCAGCGGCCCGCGCGCTAATTCTTCGGGAATCGCACTGTCTTCATAAGTAGCCTGAGTGTACAACCCTCCTATTTCGGTTCAGTGCAATCTAAGACTATTACTGCGAGCAGTGCCGATTGTAATCCTAGCCACCCCGCCGGGGTGGCGCAGTGGTTACGGCGCTCGACTACTGTTCCCAAGGACGCGGGATCGAATCCCGGCCTCGGCGGCAGCTTTTCGATGGCGGCGATAAGCAAGGCGCCCGTGTACTGTGCGATGTCAGTGCACGTCAAAGAACCCCAGGTGGTCGAAATTTCCGGAGTCCTCCACTACGGCGTCTCTCATAGCCTGAGTTGCTTTGGGACGTTAAACCCCACAAACCAACCAACCTAATCCTAGCCAGCGGAAGGCCTATCCAAAAAAGAAGAACGCGTTCTACGGCGCCTCCAAACGAATACATTGCTATGCTATGGTTCAAAACTCAAAGGGCAGTGTCAACACTGGTGACGTAGCAGATGGCTATCAAATGGTCTGGGCCTGCCAACAAATCTCAAACTATCCCCTATTCCCCATCCCACTCAAGAGGACTGGGAGGTGATCAAACCTTCTCAGCAGCTCCGGACTAGAGGAACAACGAGCTCTGGTCCAACGGGCTCGAGCGGCGGCTGTGATCAATGACGCCCGGAATAAGAACAACAGCTAGATTAGTGGTTCCCACGAGCATCATCCTCTCTCATTACCGAATAAATATTTTCACCACCACCACCACCGTTTTGGGACAAGTAAAGAAGATAAGCTTTTGGAGCGCGTGCACAGCGTTTGAGGAAGAGGAAATAATTCTGTTGACCATATTCTCATGAGGGCAACAACTCATTGAAGATTTGCTTGAGGATGCATGAGGCGGGTGGTGTCATCATTCCAAACTCCAGGGGTTCTTGATGCCTCTCGAACTCTCCGGGGTATGCTGTTGCTTTTCAGTACTACCTGCGTGTCGCTTTTAAGTGTTCTGGTTTGTCCCTGCACAAGTGACGTGTTAAAGTGGGGATTGGTCTCCACACTGTAGTCTTTTCTGAGCTCAGATTTATCTGTAAGGGAGGAGGAGGGGGTGCGACTAAGTCGCTGGTTTTGTAGCCTTTCACTGCAGGTGGATTGAAAGTGTTCGAGGTTGGGCGAGGAGTGATCTGCTCGGTTAATTACCAAATAAAGCGCTTGAGCTGGAACATGCGCCTTTTCCTTCGAGTCCCGCCTGGCCTGGAGACCTCGTGACCTAACAGTGTTTCAGCGGGCAGATTTCCACTACCTTTCTTTTGTTTGTGGGATCTGCCCATTCTGCAATCCCAACCGAAGTTTTGTGAGTTGGTTATGAAATGTGACATTCCTCCGAGCCTATCACGGCGTTTGATGGCCACTGCTACGGCCTCCTTGTGGCTGAGCTCTCGACCTTCACGAAGACATCGATCATTGGCGGTTGCAAGGTACGCTCTCCCTTCCGGATACGCCGCAACGTCCACGTATATTGCGTGTTTATTCTTTTGCAGCTTTTGTATCAGATGTGCAACCCGAGCCTTGCGTCTTTCATCGTGTAGCTCGCGGTCCATATGCTATATAGTACTGAGGATATATTAATGCGGCTCCTGAGCTTGCGAGGTAGTGCCTTCTTTCTTCCCAGAACACTCCAACGCCCGGGATGCCTACCTTGTCGACGATAACTCTTGGTGTTGTGGTTTGTAATCTGGCGCTTTTGGAGATGATAATTGCCTTTATCAGTTCGTTGAGGATACGTGAATCCTGGTTGTTTATCTCTCATTGGAAGTTTCCTCCGGGAGGCCAAGTTACATTGAGAATTCGAAGCTCTCCACAGTGAAGTGTAACCGCGTTATAGGTGCAAAGAAAGGGAAGCACCTCGAGCGCGAAGGCAGTTTAGTTTCTGATCAGACAGCGATACATCAAGTTGATGCGGACCTTATCTTCCGCTGCTGTTGATTGGGCCGCCCGAGTAGAGGCACAGCCAGCCAGCGCTGAGAGGATGCAGCTATGAGTGACCATGGACGTCGACAGGATATTGTATTGCGGGGGGGGGGAAGGAACCTCGCAGAAGGTGGGGAGGGGGGGGAAGCGAGGGGTTGAAACAATGAAAGTGATCGAGACTCCACGTGCGCCGAAGGGACATAATGTAGAATGAAGAAATCCAGAAATCTTTTTTTTTTTTTTGTTCTTAAGGATCAAGTTTTAGAATGTTAATTAACGCTGGGGGAGGGAGGCAAATGACATTTCTGCACCACCCTACTGACGCCAATGGGAGTTAGCACCGCCGATGCACAACCTAACCAGCAGACCTCGTATTTGAAAACTATGCTTATACTAGTCCAGCATGTCGAACATATATCAGTTGTGAATAAAAATGTGACAATGCCGATTTTATTTTAAGAGTTCAGAATATAATACAAACTAACAATCTGTCATTTCCAAATATATTTTCATGAAATAATGATCTGTTCATTAGACAGGAGTTCCTTTGGGAGGGAATTAACTCGTTTTTGTTAACGCATGGCGTTAAGGGCCCCTTGTGGCAAAAAAGCCAGTGTCGGTGTTATGGTTGTAACCCGAAAATCATAAGACAGCAAAGAAACAATAACATTTTTGCGGAAACCTGCGGAGTCGAATGCGGTTCCTTCGCAGTGCGAGGCGAGCACACAACCACTCCGCCACAGAACTGCATTGCTTCTCTCTGAATATGGACGTATGCATTGCCTTATATGACTGTGAGCTAATGTTTAGATGGGCCATTAGAAAGAAACTAATTACGGAAGTAATAGTTAAGCGAGTAGCAAAGAACATTTCTGATTTGCTTGCCTGCGATGTGGCGCTCACTGGAAAATTCCTTCGATCGTACGGCGCTGCCGCAACAGATGGCGTGAGTCGCCGCCCGATTCAAAGCCTTGTACATCATCCATCGTCTTCAAATGAATGGGGGTTTAAGAACAGCGAGCGTTGTTTGATAGCGCTAGCGTTTAACTCTTAAAGGGGAAGCTTAAGCGTCCTATATTTTTTTACCTTTTTGTCTTTTCAAGGGCTCTTTCCACCGGGTTCTTGAAGTGACGTTTCCTGCAGGAACATGCCTCACTGCCTATAATTTTATAAGCAATGGGCTGGATGTAGAGCTGCTACAACTACTGAAATCGCAACTATACGTATCCAAAACTCTGTGCACAGCATTTCAGAGTGACGCAGCTGACGGCTTTCCAGATGTTGAAGAGGTGGTTTCGATTTTCGTCGGGAAAACCAAGATTGACAATGGAAAGAGTCGAAAATCATTCCAGGCCTCCGTCGGATAGGCTGACGGATAGGCTACCGCCTATCTTGTATCTGATGGATATTAAAGTTTTACTGCCACCACCACCACCACCGAGAAAATCCAACTCTTCGTTGTGACGTCTACGAAGATTCTTCCCTGGTCTCAAAGTCTGATTGTTTCTGGCGGATCATAGCTAAAGTTGATTTTGCGCCATAACATATCATACAACTAACCAACAAAATCTCAAGTGGTTCCGTGATTTGCGAAATGTCATCTGCCATATTCAAGGCTAAGGCTGGAGCGCAGCTCAATACATACACACCTGTTAAAAGAGACGGACTACCATGCAGGATAGTTTATGCAAAAAAAAAAAAAAAAACACACACACACACCTGGCGTACATAAGTGCGCGGCGAATCAAAAATAGTGATTTTTTTATTCGAATCCAAGTTCTTGGCTTGTGAAATTGATATAATTGGTTGTATATGCTATACGCCCCAAACGTACTTTACATGAACCTCGTTATCAACCTCCCCATGATAAACCATGGAGACGGGAACGTTACGGTACGGACCTTATTCTCCTTTTATGACGTTAGTTTCCTTAAGTTAGTTAGTATACCAGCAAATGGGTTTATCATCTAACTGCAGGAATAGTATGGTTGCGTAAGCATGCATGAATTCGCGCTTAGATACGAAGTTAAACAGAACGACGGCCTGAAACACGTCTCTTCTGCGCAGGTGAGAAGTAGGTAGAACAGATTTGTTAATGCTATAAGAAGTCGCTGAGCCGGTTTTGTGAGATTAATTGGATTGAAAATATTTACTGAGGCTATGCACATCGCTCTAGAGACAAAAGATGCCACAGCTCTGAGGACAATTTTGACCAGCTACTTTGAAGGGGATGCATAGACTGGACGGTTAGGGACAGCTTCGTGTACTCCATGTCTCGGCATTGCCAAGCAGTGATCGACAAAAAAGGCTTGTATGAGAAGAGCTGACGACGTTACGTTATTGGTAAAAAATGTTTTTGATGCTGGTGCCACATTTCATAATAATAAAACAAAAACATAATATTGCCTATACCAGCACGCAGTCATCAAAGCAGCTTTAACAGAAATAATTGGGGCTTAATATGCCGCATGTTTTAGCGCAATAAAAGAAAATACTTAAAGTAAAAAACTGGCACATATATATATATATATATATACAAGTGAAAAAAAGCTTCATACCGATTCCAGTTTTATTTGGAGTCGACGTTTCGGCAGGAGCCCTGCCTTGAGTCTAGAGAAAGGCAGGGCTCCTGCCGAAACGTCGACTCCAAATAAAACTGGAATCAGTATTGTTGTGGGGATGGATGGAATATAGGAGCGTCCCCTTTGAAACGGGGTGGTAGCAGTAGCTATCATGCTCATTTTTCTCCCTATATCTTAATTATTGATTTAGAATGGTTAACTAAACCATCATTCTATTTATTAAATGTTTGTTCCTACAATACTAACATTGTCACTTCTCTGCTTTTAAGCCACCAATCTTCCAGTCGTTTTTTGCTAGTTTCCACCGCCAGTTTATTCAACCGGCCACTGTTATCTCTAAACCCCAGAGCTTCAGGAACAGTGATTGCGCCTGCATCAACTTCCGGATGGATACCATTACATTCGAGTATAATATGGTCAATTGTTTCACTGGAGTTGCCACATACAGCACATGCATCATCTCCATAATTTCTTTTTGTAGCTGCCTGTTCTAAGGCACCCTGATCTAGCTTCAAAAAGTAGGGCACTGCCTCTTGAGTTACCAAAGAAATCTTCCTTCTTGATCTGCGTTTTCCACTTTCGGTATAATTCCATACTCTGTTTCTTTTCCATCGAATTTATCCAATTTTTACCTTCTGTGTTTTTCACCTGTTGCTTAATGCTCTTTATTTCTCCGTCCTTGTGACTAGCATTCCTTGTTCTTTTCCTCCATTGTGAGTCAACGCTTTTTAAGTACAGGTATTTAAATACTTTAGCTGCCCATCTGTTACTGTCCAATTTCCTCAGGCGTTCCTCATATAATATTTTACTCTGAGCTTCCCGCACTTCGAAAGATGCCCAGCCCATATCTCCCTGTACCGCCTCATTTGTATTTTTGCCGTGGGCACCTAGTGCTAATCATCCAACGGATCTGTGATTTATTTTTAATGTCGACTGTACCTCTGATTTTAGGCACAAAACCGCATTTCCGAAAGTAAGTCCGGGCACCATAATTCCTTTCCAAATACCCCTCAAAACCTCATACCTATTGTATCCCCACAATGCCTTATGCTTAATTATCCCGGCATTCCTTCGTCCTTTGGCCTTAAGTGATAGCTCATGCTTTCCAATGTATGCCAATCCTTCGTTTACCCATACCCCCAGATATTTATATTCTGCTACTCTAGGTATTTCATGGCCTTGTATTTTAAGACCCTGATCAGTTGAGCCGTTGAAAATAATCAGACCCGACTTAACTGCGCTGAAACTGAAGCCTAGTGCGTCCCCTTCGTCTCCGCAATACTTAATTCTTCCAGACTCTCAGCTAGTAGCACAATATCGTCTGCATACATCAAACCGGGGAGGCGCTGCTCTACCGCCTTTCCACCTAATCTATATGACAGGTTAAAACCTAGGTTACTGTCTTGTATCCTCCGTTCCAGGTTTATCATATAAAGCATGAACAGCACCGGTGATAGAGGACAGCCTTGTCTTAATCCTTTGCATACTTTGACATCCTCCGTACTTCTAATCCCTTCCCACGTAATTTCTACTTTGTTATCCCGGTATATTTCCTGTAGGAACTTTATTATCTCATAACCGATACCTTCTTCTTTTAATATGTTCCACAGGAGTTTCTTGCTTACGTTGTCGTACGCCCCGTTTATATCCAGGAAGGCAAAATACAAAGGTCTATTTTCCATATTTCGATGCATTGGGTAAGCACGAACAGGCTATCTTCTAAGCGCCTACCATTTCTAAAGCCGTTCTGAAGTTCTCCGAGTATCTTGTTACTTTCTACCCATGCTTGCACCTTTAATTTCACAGCCTGCATGGCTAACCTGTAAATGACATGTTATGGTAATCGGCCTGTAGGATTTTATGTGCATCCTGTCTCCTTTCCTTTATAAATCAAATTCATTTTACTCTGACGCCAGCTGTCCGGAATTTGCTTATTCGTTATGACTGTTTCCAGAGCTTTTAACAACGTTTCCTTACTTTTTGGACCGAGTTCATTAATCAGCTTGATCGGAATTCCATCTATTCCTGTAGATGTGTTTTTATGAATATATTTTTCTGCCTTTTTCCAGTTTAGATTGCACAGTTCTAAGCTGCTTTGTATTCTGCTACCTTGTGTTGCTTCCTGATTTGCGGAGATTACCCTATCGTCGCTCTTAAATGACTCGGCTATAACTCATGTAATGTAGTTCACTGCGTTGTCTCCCTTTAAACAATTTCCCTCGTTATCTTGAATCCGATCCTGCTTTCTTTGATTCTTCTTCCCTAGGCAGCTTATATGGCTCCAGAATTTTCTTGTTCCGCCTCTAGAGGCATCGTGTATGTCAACCATCCAGCGATCGGTGGACTGCCTTATTTTACTTTGGACGAGCTAGGGCCTGCACCTGAAGTTTCTTTTGTCGATATGATTCCCATTTTTGGTCGAATTCCTTCTGAGATACCTGTGCTTTCTTTGCCATTCGGTGTTCTCTTGAAGCAGCCCGTCGTTGTTCAATAGTTTTCCTGATTTCCTTATTCCACCAGCTCCGTGGCTTCCTCTTTCCATTCCAGCGGTTTGCTACTTTAACCTCCTGAGTTTTCCTCCTTATGAGCAGTTATACCTGTTCATAATCCCAGTCTTCCATGGGGCTTTTCTCTATTGCTTCCTCTATGTCTGCTGCTATCTGCGCTATTTGATCGTCGTTTAATTTTTCGTTTACGTTTTGTCTAAGTTCCATTTCTCTTTTCATCAAGGGCCCCATCGGCAGACTAATACGTTTATGATCACTTCCCAGACTACACTCACCTTCTTCGTCTATTTCATTTTTGTGACCTTGCTATAAATTTCCTGCGACGTTAGACAATAGTCAATGGTCGTCTGCCTGTTGCGGAATTCCCACGTGATTTGGCCTTCACATTTTGTTTCTCTATTTACTATAACTAGATCGTGTCGCTCACAGAAATCTAGCATTAGCTTCCCGTTAAAATCCGTGTATCCTTCCAGATCGTCGATGTGGCCGTTCATGTCCCCCAATAGAATAGTATTGGCCCCGTTTCCAAACTGGCTTATATCGTCACTGAGACATTCAACAATGTCCTTGTTTTCTTGCCTGCATTGATTCCTGTTCCTAAATAAACTACCCCTAGCCATGTCCTCATGCCGACAATTGTTCCTGAAACCCAGATAAGTTCTTTACAAGATGATTTAATTCTTTGCTAATTTGTTCCCTGGTGTATCAACATACCTACTCCTCCACCCTTTTTTTCCGTTCTCGTTCTGTTGCACCCTTCCCAGACGTAGCCTTCTATAAACGGCGGATCTTCTAGATCCCTGAGATGAGTCTCGCAAAGAGCGTACACACCTAATTTGTTATCCTTCAACTGCTGTTTTATCTCTAGCCATTTCGCTCTTTTTCTACCTCCTTGCATGTTTATGTAGCTGATCCTAGTGCTAAATTTCTTTTTTTTTTTGTACTTTTCTTTCTCGACCTACTCTTTGCCATTTTGGGGGGCTCAGCCTCCATTATTACACTTTATTCTGCTTCACTTCTAACTACCTCTGTGCTACAGCCCTGCCTTCCAGGCGCCAGCCGATCTCTGCTCCCACCCTTCTGTTAAAATGAATGCCATCTCGCTGAAAAGCCCTACCAAAACCTGCTTTATGTACCTCCCTGTTTACCTCAACCACTTCGAAACGCTTCTCCAGGCTTAACTTTCTTATGTCCTGATTAACTGTCATCGCGTCCTTTTCCAGCTTTCCGTTCAATCCTAGCACCTCTGGTACTGTGCATACAACTATCTGCGTTTGCTGTGCTATCTCCCTGATCTCGTCAACTCCCTTAGCCAAGCTTTCCACCACTCCTGCAGCGTCACCATTTAGGACATCGTTTAGCCCCGCGGCTACTATTACCATACTGCGCTCTGCGGAATTCTTCAACAGCCTATTTTTACTCTCTTTCAGTACTGCCCTGATTATTCTCCCTGGAAAGGCTCCAACCAACACTCTCTTATCACCCTTTACACGTTCCAAGATATCTCGCTTGCACCTTTTCATGTTAGAATCTCCGGCGATAAGCACCTGGGCCTTCTCTCTCCCTCTCCCAACTGTTGGCTCCTGCTTTCGGTTATCTGTGTCCTTATCTCTGGGTTTTTCGTTCTTCCTTACTTCTTCCTTTTTTTCCGGTTTCTTAGCTGCTTCTAAATAACTCTGACGGTTCGGATCCGCCTGACCTACTTTGCTTATGCCTTCCATGCCAGTGCTGGCCCCAGCCACGTGGCCCGCATTGGAATGTTCGTCCTCGTTGGTTCCAAGAATAAAGTCGGCCCCTTTTTTTTTCAGGAAGCTGTCCAAGCCGTTTCTGACTTTCCGCCCTTAGCAACCGTACTTCCTTTTCTAAATCATCCACACGAGACACCAAACTGCCCCTTTCTTGATCAAATTTATCTAGACGCGCACTCAGTACGCAACACCGACACAAAAAGTCGCTGCCTTCCGCTTCACCTACAGAGTCAAAACGCGTTTCTTTGATATTAACCTGCGCCTCACACTTAGTACACTTTACCTTCTTTTCATTGCACATCTTAAGCGCTCATCGACTGAACTATATCTATTACGAATTCTCAGAATATACAAATTGCCAAAAGAAGACACAAGAAACGACTAGCAAACACGCGTTAAAAACCAATTCTGCGAATGCCATTAGCCTAAAAAAAGTATTTATCTAAACAAAATAGTTAATGAATGAACGCCAAGAAAACCTAGCTGCCGGCACGAAAAACCAGGCCGCTAGGACCAAGAGCTAAAATGTATTCTTTAGGCTGTACCTAACCTAACTAGCTGAAAAGGAAATAAAGTTAATAAAAGGAAGAACTCATCTATTTGACGTTTCGGAAGCTCCCGCTGTCGCCAGTCCGTCCGTTTCCGGTAGCCACGTGCAATCGGAGGAGCGATGGAACACGCGTTCGCACCACACGGCTGTCAACTGTGGGGCTGTGGGGCACCACTGACGACAGCGCCCCAAGCGGCAAGCTAACCAGGCGGACCGCCGGGAGACCCCGGCATGGGCGACCGCGCCAAGCAGGGTGAAAACGGGCGCCATTACCTGATGTATAAATAAACGGTTTTGCTTGTTATACCGGCTACGTCTACCACATGGTGGCAGCGGCGGGATAACCAACGCAGCGTGACACCCAGAAGGACAGCGAGCCCAACGTAAGCGGCCGCAGCGTCATGCCAGACACTCGCGGCGTGAACGCAGAGTGCGCGAGCGGCAATGACGTACAACCCGCTCGCCGTGGAACTGCCGACAAAGCTCGATTTCCGCAAGCCCGAAGATTGGACACGATGGCACCGCAGGTGGGAACGCTATCGACTCATCTCCGGTCTGACAAAACAGGACGAGACGACGCAAATCAACACATTACTTTACGTCATGGACAAAGAAGCGGAGGACGTGCTCGCTGCTTTGAAACTGACATACGAACAGATGGCATCATACTCCGCCGTGGTGAGTGCTTTTGAAAAGCATTTCCTACCTCGAAAGAATGTCATCTATGAGAGAGCGCGATTTAACTCTCGGAAACAAGAGCAGCATGAAAACATCGACGCATTTGCGACTGAACTAAGATGCGATTACGGAACTCTCAAAGACGAACTGATTCGGGACAGGCTCGTGGTCGGCTTGCGAGACTTAAAACTCAGCGAGAGCCTGCAGCTTGATGCAGAACTCACTCTCGAAAAAGCACTCACAGCTGCCCGCAATTCAGAGAGCGTGAAACTTCAACACAAGAAAATTCGCTGCATCGAACAGCCAGCTCTCGACATGGGAGAAGTTCGCGGCCAGACAAACGTCAAAACTCGCCGGAACGAAGCGAAGGTACCTTTCAAGTCGCGCCCTCAACGTACACACAAGACGGGATACGAACGCTGCAAGTGGTGTGGTAGTGTGCGTGACCACATGAAGACAGTGTCCCGCGATAGACAAGACGTGCAACCAGTGTGGGAAAAAGGCCACTACGCCCGCGTCTGCATGTCTAAGACGAAGGACGAGACCTCGAGTATCCGACAACGACCAAAAGATCTCGGAGAGCTATATCTAGGCGAAATCAAAGTGGGAGCGAACACGCCGTGGAGGATTACTGCTACCGTGAACAGCTTGCCTTTTACCTTCAAGGTCGACACCGGCGCGGATGTGATTGCAATCGCACACGACCAGTACGACAGAACCGTCATGGGACCCATCAAGTCAACGCAACAGCTGTTCATAGGCCTAGGCCAGACAGCGATAGCCACTGTTGGCTACATCGATGCAACAGTCACCTGGCGCAACACTGAAGTCCAAGAAGCAGTCTTTATCATCAAAGGATTAAAAGAACTGCTGTTCAGTCGACCAGCTATAGAATCACTTGAGATTCTACAGCGCCCTCTTGAGCTAGACGAAACCCTCGCACAATCAACTGTCCCCGACTTCTTGGCGTCATACCTAAAGCTAACGTTTGGGCTTGGAGTCATGAAGACTGAGTACCGCATCAAAGTCACAAAGGATGCTGAGCCATACGCAGTCAGTTATCCTAGGCGCGTGCCTCTTCCACTGCTTCCACTTGTGAAGAAAGAACTAGAAAGGATGGAAGACTTGGGAGTCATCCAGAAGATCGAGCGAGCAGCCGAGTGGTGTTTTCCAATGGTTGTCGCTCGAAAAAAGAACAATAAGCTGCGCATCTGCGTAGACTATGGTCAACTCAACAACAAATAATACGCGAACGTGTGCTCATGCCTACGGTGGACGAGTGTCTTGCAAAATTAGCAGGTGCAACAGTTTTCAGCCGCCTAGATGCACGAGCAGGGTACTGGCAGGTGCCACTGTCCAATGACTCTCGCGAATACACAACCTTCATCACACCATTTGGCAGGTTCCAGTTCCTGAGGCTTCCCTTCGGAATCTTCACAGCGCCAGAGTTCTACCAACGAGAAATGCTCCTTGTGCTCGAAGGACTAGATGGTGTGAGTTGTCTACAAGATGACATCATTGTCTCAGGGAAGACAACTGAGGAACATGATACCAACCTACTGCTGGTGCTGAAGAAGCTGGAAGATGCAGGTGTTACCCTCAACATCGACAAGTGTTCCTTTCGACAAACAGAAGTAACATTCTTAGGACACGTCGTAAACACAACAGGAGTCAGCGCCGACCCGGAAAAGGTGAGGGCCATAGTTCAGCTCGACCCACCATGTGATGTGTCAGAAGTGAGGTCTTTGTTGGGCTCTGCAAACTACCTAGCGAAATTTCTTCCAGAGCTAGCAGACTTTACGAAGCCTCTCAGAGACTTGCTCTACCAAGACGCCGACTGGCACTGGGGCCCAGCTCAGCAGCAGAGTTTTGACAAACTCATTCAAGCTTTAAACAGGACGCCGATTCTCACTCACTACAATGCTCAGTCGCCTCACACAGTGTCTGTGGATGCTTCCTCATACGGTCTTGGGGCTGTACTTCTACAGCAGTCGCACGAAAAACTCCTACCTGTGGCATATGCATCACGCTCCCTTACGGATACAGAACAAAGATATGCCCAAATCGAAAAGGAGGCACTGGCAATCACATGGGCTTGCGAACATTTCCGCAAATACCTGCTGGGTCAACCTTTCAGATGGAAACGGACCACAAGCCGTTAATACCACTGCTGACGACTAAACGACTTGACGAGCTGAATCCTCGCCTTCAGCATTTCAGGATGCGCCTTTTGGAGTACGACTACACTATGTCCCACACTCCCGACAAAAAGCTGTACACAGCTGACCTTCTGTCCCGGAAGCCATCTGGGAAACCAGCAGAAAAAGAAAGAACTCTCGAGAGTGCAGTGCGCGAGTTTGAAGAATGAGCACTTGAACAGCTTCCTGCTTCAAACCAAATGCTGGACAGAATCAGGGCAAGCATCAAGTCAGACGAAACACTTTCCAGGGTGGCGACCTTCTGCACTACATCATGGCAAACTGTGCACGGGCTGTCAACTGACCTGAAAAGGTACGTCGAGGTGGCTAGTGAGATTTCGCTCGTTGATGGTCTGCTATTCAAAGGCGACAGAATAATTATCCCGCCAGACATCAGAGTAGATGTTCTGGAAAAACTCCACGCAGGCCACTTGGGCACAACGAGGTGCCGAGCGAGGGCAAGAGAATGCATATGGTGGCCAGGCATAGGCAAGCACATTGAAGACTACGTGGAAAAGTGTCCATCTTGCAGAGAGCACAGAAAGCCAGAAACAGAACCCCTGCTTCTAACCCCATTGCCAGCACACCCTTGGGACACAGTCGGCATGGATCTCTTCACGCTGGAGGGGAAAGAGAAGTGTCGTAGTAGTAGACTACTACTCCCGATTTTTTGAGCTAGAACAGCTGGCGAGGACAGCTACAAAAAACAAAGCCCTAGTCTTGGAGCCAATGTTTGCACGGTACGGTGTTCCACGGACAATACGCGCAGACAACGGGCCGCAGTTCACTTCCATAGAGTTCAAAGAACTAGTGCATCACTGGGGAGCCTCACACACAACCTCAATCCTTTACTACCTGCAGAGCAACGGTATGGCTGAGAGGTCTGTGCAGACAGCAAAACAGCTTTTGAGGAAGTCTTCCAACATACACGAAGCGCTGCTTGCCTACAGGGCCACACCTAGCGTGGAAGGGTTTTCACCAGAACTCTTAATGGGTCGTCGTCTGAACACCAGAGTACCAACCACTTCGAAGCTACTAGCCCCGAAGTGAGACGACAGCGAATTCAGACAAAATAATGAAACGATCATACGACACCCGGCACAATTAAGGTACGGAGCCGAGAGCGCTTACCACCACGGAGCTGCATCACACGGCGTGGTAACACAGCCAACACCAGAACCAAGGTCCTACTTTGTACAAACCGACAGAGGACAAGCAAGACGTACGGCAAGACACCTGCAACCGTTGCAGGACACGAGCACCACAAGAAGTGGACGTGTTTGTAAGCGACCAGAACGCCTGGACCTGTGAGATCAAACCTTTCAAGAAAGGGGGGGGGGGGGTGTTGTGGGCGCCAATGACGACAGAGGGGCCCAAACGGCAAGCTAACCAGGCGGACCGCCGGGAGACTCCGTCATGGGCGACCGCGCCAAGCAGGGCGAAAACGGGCGCCATTACCTGATGTATAAATAACAAGTATGAAGCTTTTTTGCACTTGTGTATTACCTCTAGCAACCAAGTATGTCTATTCACTTTATGGTTGTTTTGTTGGTTTGTGGGGTTTAACCTCTCAAAGCAACTGAGGCTACGAGAGACGCCGTAGAGGAGGACTCCGGAAATTTCGACCACCTGGGATTCTTTAACGTGCACTGACATCGCACAGCACACTATATATATATATATATATATATATATATATATATATATATATATATATATATATATATATATATATATATATATATATATATAGGGGCTCGGAGAGGGGCTCGGACGACTTGTCACTGTCGTTCGGGCCACAGCTCCGCCCTGGCGTTCCAGTGGCTGTTCCCATTGGCGCCTCTTGGCGGGAATGGGGTCACGCTCGCGCGACCCTCCGAGCGGGGCCCAAGGAGAGACCCCTCCGAGACATCGCAAGGTGCGTACGCTACTGTTCTTGTCTGCCGGCCTTTGTCCGCGCAGACCAGTGTGTACTCGAGTTCGTCTGCTCCGGGTCGCACCTGAGAGCGCAGCTCGAGCCTGTCGATTGTGATCCAGCGGTCCGCGACAGGCGTACCTTGCGGTGGTTGCCCACTCTCTCTCAAATGAACCCTTTGGTCACTGCGAGAGAGAGATCACAGCACGCCCTTGCGTGCTTGCGGCGCGCACTCCGTATCACTTCGTGCGCGCAGGGGAGCCTTGCTCCTCGCGCGCTCCCTTGACACGGTGACTGAGTATGTATGTGTGTGTGTGTGTGTGTGTGTGTGCGTGTGTGTGTGTTTGCCGCTGGAGGATGGCGTTTCAATAAATGTCTCCTTTGTGAACTTGGAGGTTTGTGTCCTTGCAGCGCAGTGCTCTCCTCCCGGTGGAGGTTGAGTGCGCGCTGCGGTGTTTCAGTGTGCGCGTGGTGACGGCTGATCGGGGCTTCGGCTCGCGCGACGCTCGAACCCGCGGTAGTTGGTGGCCTATGCCCAAGTAGAAACCACAACTGGCGCCCAACGTGAATTGTCCTTGGCTCCATGAGTCGTTGGACAGCACATCGGCCGAGCCGGTCACCTTGACGATCAAGCTCATGCGCCATGCCTGCCGCCCGCTGCGCGGCACATGGCAAAGGCACTGAAACACGCTACATGGTTATTCGGACCACCCTGCGGTGCGACCGTTGACCATATGCCTCCGCTGTTTCAGCTTTACGCCGTTGCGGAAGCAATGTGCGCGACGCCGCCGCTGCCGGCATCTCCGCACAACAGCACCCGTACCCCGCTTGCAGTCATTTCTGTTCGGGGAACGGCGAGGCGTCGGCCGGGCTCCCTCTGGAATCCGCACCCACAGCGCGCTCAGTTGGCTGATGCGGCTCCGTGAACTTGCGAGCCGGCTGGTGCGCCATTCTTTCCTGGTACAGCATTTCGACTTTTCGGTGCAGTATCTTAAGGGGAGAACGAACGTGGTAGCTGACGCGCTATCCCTTGCTCCACTCGCCCGCGGCGTCGTCTTTACGCCGGCAGGCGAAGGGGGCGAAACAGCGGACGAGCCGCAGATCGGCACGGAGGGGACGCCCGCAGACGGGTTCCCCATTTCGCTATCCGGGTAAGCAGCGCTTCGCAAAGCAGGCGAGGGTGAAAGCTCTTTGTGAGCACATCTGAGACGCCGATGCCAGCGGAAGTTTTGCTGCGAACCTGCGGGGGGACGTCTCCTTTGGGATGACTGGGATCGTTTTCAGCCATGAAGAGCTACGACGGTCCAGCAGAATGACGCGTTTTGTCGCGATGTCAGCGACGGTCTCTGGGAGACGAAGCGCCGTTACGCTGCTTGTATTGCAGCGGGCGCAGGGGGTTACGAGTCAGCGTGCGTCGCGGCGTGCCTCGGGGATTCATATTTGCTGGGCCATGACGGGCTCGCTCTGAAGTACATAGCCACGGATAACGAGTCCATGAATCATTTGAAGTGGCTATTCCCCAATGTCTGAGCCGCGCTCTGTTGCGTTTCTTTCACTATAAACCATTGGCTGGTCATCTGAGCGGCTCCAAGGTTTCAAGAAACTGAGTCAATCGGTGACTGCAGCCTGGCATGAAGCGCGACTTTTTCCGCTGTGGCCGTTCCTGCCATGCCTGTCAAATGGAGAAGTCGAGGGGTGGCAAGCCACCGGGCATGACGAAACCAACTGACAGTGTGCGTCCGTGGCAGATGGCCACCTGCGATTTCATGGGGCATTTCCTCAGTAACAAGCAGGGGCTCTTTGCTGGAGAATCCCCCTACGGGAAATGCCAGTGCCTACATTGCAGACCTGAAGGCCTAAGCGTAACGGTCTGACGAGCTTGCGCTGGTGCCCATTGTCACCACAGGCAAGCGCCAAGGCACACCCGATGCGGTGGAACGCAGCCGTGCCCCGGACGCGTATTGACAAACCATATCCCCTAGGAGCACTCGAGCAGACGACGCTATGACGCGCAAGCACGTGACACGACGTCACTTCCTTTAAGTTGTTTTTTTGCTTGTTTCTATTTTTTCTTACGCCAAAGAAAGATGGCGACGCAGACGCGCGCGCCGTTGCTTCGCCGACGCTGGCGTTGGGGCGTTGGTTAGCCAGACAAGCGCGTATCCTTCTACCATGGCTTAGAGGTAGTGCCTGTGCTGCGGCTGCAGTTTTGAGGCTTTATAAACGCAGTGGCCCAAGCCGTGCCATTTGGATGCTGGATACTGTGATGCTTGCAGTTCGAAACAAGTGTTTTGGCCGTCATCTCGAAGTCTGGTGTTTGACTCTGACAGCAAGCGATTTTGTGAAGCCACGACTGCTGAACTTTTGCTGCCTAAGCATGCTGGATGCCGACTGTGCTGGTGCTGGATGTGCAAGTGCGTCGATTCCAAGAAAGCTGCGCAGTGCCGTTGGATGCTCGCCTTGGAGCCACTAGTCGCTCAAAGGGCCTTGGTTAGTATCACTGCAATATTTGGATGAGCACTGCTGGAATATGGGGGGTAAAAAGGGGGGAAAAAGAGAGAAAAAAAAAAAAAAACATGGTTACGTGGTGTATTTGTGAAACATTTGCTGTGATGATGCATCGCTGCTCGAGGGGGTCTTCGCTAAGGATGCTAAAGCTACTGGCTTACCCAAGGGCGTATGTAGACTACTACCGATGCTAAATTACATCTCAAAGACCGTCTCTCATTTTATGCTACCTTGTGAGCAGCTGTTTGCACTCGGGATTTTTTTTTCTAGTTTCTGGCATTTAAATACGGAAATGTTTCTATATGTCAACATGCTGGGACAGCGAAGCTAGTTTTCTGAAACTAGCAGTAATAATCCTTGAAAAGAAAACATGCTCTCGTTTTGTGAACGCACGCATGATTACGGCTCCCTGGTCATAGCGGCAACCGCCCTTTTCTGAAGCCCATAATCAAACTATTGATTCTGAAAGTGAGATATTAGGTGAACTCGATAACCAAGTACTCACGCTTCTGTGGCTAAAAACAGCGCTGACACGAGACGAAGCAGAGGGGACACGACGCTGTTTCGTCTGCTTCGTCTCGTGTTAGCGCTGTTTTTAGCCACAGGTCATGCACCAACCAGCCAGAATTTCCACCCTCTTAAAGTACTCACGCTTGTTTGAGAGCACTGCGTTGAATAGGCATTTTTTTGAGCGCAGTAGCTAACATAACTGCACCTGTTAAGCAGAGGCAGTGGCATAGCATGCTGTGTAATTTGTTTTTTGTAACTCTTTATGTATGTGATTGGTATTCTGCTCATGTGTCATGGCAAGAAGAAACAAGAGTGTTTATTTTTGAAGTCGTTGGCACCTCATAACATGCTTATGCAGAATGGTGCAGTTCAATATTGAGTCAAATAAATAAGTGCTGGCTTTCACAGCAACTGTTTATTCCTAGTATACATCTCAACGTGACCTTGGCTAACTTGAATTCCAAACTATCTTACAGCCACTTCAAAAGCTTCTGAATTAGGTGACATGTTGTACTTGCACCATTCTGCCTACCAATATTTTTGAAGAAGGAAGCATTGCTACAAAATTAAAGAATTAAGCTCAAATTATAGCAACACTTGAAGAGGGGAGAACCAGAGTATTTTGACATCACTCCCTTATGGTTTGCACACTGGTCAGCTAGCAATCCAACATTTCAAGAAACGCTTGTGGTGGTGGTGGTAGTGGTTATTTATTGTATATACAAAAGGAAAGAAAAGATGTTTGCCAGTCCCGGTATCTGCTATCTGATATCTGAAGCACCTGGACTGGGGCGGCGGAAATAAAGGGATAGCAAGGAAAAGGTAGAGGAAATCAAGAAGAAACGCTTGTTAATGTCATCATCATGTGCCACAAGTGTGTTTATAGTAAATTAGGTACTACAAGGCTACCCCGATGAAAGTAGTCTAGGAAATAATATGCAACAACCAGTTTTAGGCATTTAAATTTGAGGAACCCGAGTTCGATTCCAGCCATAGCGACCATGTTTTGATAGAGAAAAATGTAAGGCACCCATTTACTGTGTGATGTCAGTGCATGTTAAAAAACAAAAATCATTGGTCAAAAATGAGCCGGAGACCTACACTACAGAATCCTGCAGAGCCTAAGTCAATTTGGGACACTACTAAATAAAAGTGAAATGCACTGCTTCTAAATTTAGGTGAAACAATGCCTTTACTGTTTAGTAAATGCACGGCAAGCAATACATTGTAAACCATTTATGCAGAAGCAGTTTGTTTTACTGGCAAATGCCTTCAACTTTTTGGCAGGAAAAAGTGGCAGATGTGACTGCAGTTCTACAAATGACACTGGGCAGCCATGCAGCCATCAAAGAACCTACTTTGAATTGCAAATAGCCACATTTGTGTTTGCAAGGAGGCCCAAAGCACAGTAATAAGCAAGATAGCGATGAAAATAATTCAATGAAAAGAAAGGTGGAGAGTTCGGCCAGCAGCAATATGACCTTGGCGTGCTGCTCCACACTAGAGAAGGGAGAAAAGGGAAATAAAAGGAGAATGAGGATACAAATGGTTGATGACAATGTTGTAGTGCAGTGAATTGGTTCGAGTTATAGAGAAGACCACGCACACAGTGGATTGCACTCGTCTCGCAAAGTCGACGTATCACACATGAAGTGCATGTTCTCCACATGCACCAGTTGTCATTGCACACACTTTCACTCTCATATCCTGGTCCAAATGCATACACAGGCTCGCCGCGAACTGATTCTGAATAAGCTCAAACTAGACAGAAACATGATTGATCGCACTGTAAGCAGCTGTATAGGCATGCGAAGCACAGCACTAACAATTTGTGGTGTGTCACATATAGAATGGTTTGACTGTTAAATTGACAGGGTACCATGCCATCAACTAATGTCTAAAAGCTGAGATGATGGCTTTGGTTGGAAGTAATCTAAGCCCTTGGCAAGGCAAGTACACAAACGTAATCCAAATGCATTGTTCTTGAATGGCTGCTTTCCAAATTGTTGATATTTAAATTAGTGTGGTGTTGCTAGCATGTTTTTCTGAAAAAATCTTTCTGTGCAGCTAACTTCATTGCAACATCTGATTGAAGCTGGAACACCTGCAGCAGTACCAGACAACAAGACAAAAGTGTCCATGCAGATTGCAGAACTTTTGTAGACATGGAAAATAATAAAGTATGAATCATACTTATGAAACCTTTGCCCTTGTCTTCTTTTTGATAGTGCGGCCCTAGGCAGCTGCTGCACCAAGATTTTCATAGGTCAACAGGCCCACCAGAACCAATGCACCCGACCGACCTTCTGCAGGGAGACCCAGCCGCTACCGATTCCAGTGGCTATGGGGAATGTGTTAATATACCAGTACTACTGGAACTAGTAGGATCCCAGCAAGAAACAAGTAGGAAATTTTTACCTTAAATAAACAATTATCATCTTTGGCATTTTACAGCAATTGCTCTAGTTATAAAGTGCTGTACTCTTACTACACAGCTCACAACCCATAAAAATATGTTGGCTACATATCTACAGAATATCATTTAATATCCCATCAAGAGATGTGTGGGCATATGTGGGTATTTGGTACATGTCCACTCTCTACTCTCTTCAACGTGGACATTACAATGTATACTATAATGATTTATTATTAATATTTGCGGCAGATATTCACTGGATGTTCACTGAGTATAAATTCTTTGGCTAAGATTTTTATTTTTTTTTTGTAAACTGATTTTATGAACGTTTACAAGGGAAAGTTATCAGATTGACGGCATGTGACTAGCACTTTGTGTCATCATTTCTACAATTAGTCATTTAGCTTCGAGGTGATGACTTCGTTGAAAAGTCTCTTCTCTCGCGCTTGCCAGCTAACTGCATAGGTCTGCATGGAAACTATCGCCTAATATATTGCGCTCGTGTACTTTCGACTCCATTATAAGCTAGAAATGTAGCTCCGCTTTTTATTAAATTGACTAAAATTCAACCCACATATAGCACTAGCCGAGTATAAATTATTTGACAATGATTGAAATATATTGCTAAGAGCAATACGGGCTGATCGGCAATGTACGTACCTTTCTCCATCCCTTTGAACCTTTTGCACGATCCAAGACGTGTTGGTTTCGACGCTGTAGGCTTCCAGCCATTCGTTGACAGCTGCCTCGTTTGCCAGGTTCGCCCGATACACTGATCCGTGCCCTTTAGACACGAGCTCATCTTTTACGAGCTCGAGCGGCTCTGGGAGCTCGTCCATCATCTCTAGTTATCCGCAATTGACACACAAGTTCGTCAAGCTCAAAATCACCCTGGTTAGCGCAGCGTGCAACGGATGAGCCAAGTGCACGTGCGTACAACCCAGAAGCACCGGACGAAGTGCGCGGAGCTATGCGGATGGGTTGAAGTGCAAACTTCGGGGTGTAGCCGAGCCGAGCGACGATTCCAGAACAGGAACAGCCGCGCAAGTGACCACTGGACTGAAATTTACGTGACACGTGACCGGTAACCGACCGACGTTTATAGAACACCAGAGCAAAAAGCCCGCGCAGTGGTCACTGGACCGAAATTAACGTGATCGCGTGACCGAACTTTTAGCTGACGACAATTTGCGCGACTTTTACGTGAACTTCAGTTGACAGCCGTGCGGAAATACGAGCCCTGCGCGAAAACGACACCGAAACATGCGTACCTTTGACAAACACCAGTGGGGAAAAAACGTAAATGCGAGCCCTGCGTGAAACGAAACTGAAACTCGAAACTGAAAGCATGAGGAGTCTCGTCATAAGGCGCGCCCGAACTTTTAGCCGACGGCAATTCGCGTTATTTTTACGTGAACTTCAGCCGACAGCCGTGCGAAAATACGGGCGCTGCTCGAAAACGACACTGAAACATGAGTACCTTTGACAAATACCAGCTGGAAAAAAGCGTAAATACGAGCCCTACGAGAAACGAAACTGAAACCATGAGTAGTCTCGTCACAAGGCGCTAGGGAGAAACAGTGTCGCTGCTACTCGCGGAAGTGACATTGTGTCACGTGCCAGCGCGTCCGAGCGTCGTCTGCTCGAGTGCTCCTACGGGATATGGTTTGTCAATACGCGCCCCGGACCGGTACAAGTTGAGGCGACGTTCACTGTGATTGATGCCGGACGACGGGCCTTTTCCGCAACCGAAGGCATACCGCTTCACCGACCGAGCTTGCTCGTCGAAGGCAAGGTTGGTCCCCCCTTTTCTGGCTCGCTCAGTTCCAGCCTGTGTGCTTTTATTTTTTATTTGTGTGTGTGTGTGTGTTCACATTTTTCGCTTTCTGCTGTTGTTGTTACTGCTTCCTATCGTGTAAATATTGTACAGTGAGTGCCTTCTTTTGTACAGTCTTTCTTCTTGAAATTGCGAGGGTTGCTCATTAGGCAGCCCCGACGCGCGACTTTTCTGGTGCGTGCGGAAAGGAAGTTGGGGCCGTTTGGGGACGGGAAGCATGGACGATGCCCCTTTCACCCAAGGCCGCCGCGGTTGCGAAGGTGCTCGGGACAGGTTCACCGCGGAAGGTCGGCATCACCCTTTGATGTGTGAGTGGCTGTGCGTGTGCGTGCCTGGGTGTGGAGGCGACGACGTCGCGCCATGTGTGTTTGCCGGCGTCTGCGGAGTGCGGTGGAAAGGAAGCCCCGCGCGGTCTTCCCATGTGCGCCTTGGATCGCCACGGAGTCACGGACTTTCCACGCCTGGGGCCCCTTCTGCGTGTTCGCTGTTCCCGCATTTAACCTGCACCACCACTGACGGAGATCGTTTGCAGCCAACGATGAACGTTGGCCACCCAGAAGTCACCGAGCGATGAGTCACCGCAGGCTCCCTGAGGTGCACCGACGAACTTTGGAACTTCTGTCCATAGTTGTGTTTGTACATAGTTGTTCTGTACATAGTTGCGCTCTGTACATAGTTGTTACTTAGCCTCCGGAACTTTGTACATTATTCCTAATGCCATCTTGTTATTTTTTTTTGTGCGCTTTGCTGGTGTTTGTCTTTCTGGAGTGTCTGTCTTTTCGAGATCTTTTTGGCTGGAGCTGAAGCGTAGTTGACTTGTTGCGTGAGGATAGCATTCTTTTCTTCATGCTGGGGACCTGCCGCGTGGTTTCGCTGATGAGTAGGAGGGCAATTAAGGAGAGGAGGATGTGGGATTCGGGCTTGCCGCGGCTGCCCTTTGAGCGGCCGCCGCCGTGCCATGTTGTTCTCCTCGTTCCCTTTCTCCCGCCTGAGGCGGCGGAGAGGGTCTCGGACGACTTGTCACTGTCGTTCGGGCCACAGCTCTGCCCTGGCGTTCCAGTGGCTGTTCCCATTGGCGCCTTTTGGCGGGAACACGGCACCGCTTCGACGGCCGCGCTCGCGCGACCCTCCGAGCGGGGCCCAAGGAGAGACCCCTCCGAGACATCGCAAGGTGCGTACGCTACTGTTCTTGTCTGCCGGCCTTTGTCCGCGCAGACCAGTGTGTACTCGAGTTCGTCTGCTCCGGGTCGCACCTGAGAGCGCAGCTCGAGCCTGTCGATCGTGATCCAGCGGTCCGCGACAGGCGTACCTTGCGGTGGTTGCCCACTCTCTCTCAAATGAACCCTTTGGTCACTGCGAGAGAGAGATCACAGCACGCCCTTGCGTGCTTGCGGCGCGCACTCCGTGTCACTTCCTGCGCGCAGGGGAGCCTTGCTCCTCGCGCGCTCCCTTGACACGGTGACTGAGTATGTGTGTGTATGTGCATTTTGTATATATGTGTATATGTGTGCTTGTGTGTGTGTGTGTGTATGTGTGTGTGCCGCTGGAGGATGGCGTTTCAATAAACGTCTCCTTTGTGAACTTGGAGGTTTGTGTCCTTGCAGCGCAGTGCTCTCCTCCCGGTGGAGGTTGAGTGCGCGCTGCGGTGTTTCAGTGTGCGCGTGGTGACGGCTGATCGGGGCTTCGGCTCGCGCGACGCTCGAACCCGCGGTGGTTGGTGGCCTATGCCCAATTAGAAACCGCAATATATATATAATTCTTTTCTTGTATCCTTTCGCCGATCACAACATATCCTTCATGACAGTCAAGTAGTGGGAGAGGAGGGTTGTCAGAAAGAGTATGAGTGGAAAATGAAGTATCTGTAATAGCACATGAAAGTCTGATATTATTTACCTCAGTGTATTGAAAATGGAATCAATTCCGACATTAATAACGATCTGCGCTGAAATTTCGCAGTATCTTAACAGTCGACAATTTGTTTCCAAGTTCTCTTTGGGTTCCTCTCTGAGTGCTTCGATCATTTCCTTTGACATCAACGTAGCTTTAAACGCGGCAAACCTAGGATGGTTCGGGCTGCCTCTGTTGTCCAATTATGCTTCTTTTTCCCCCTTTTCGAAAGGAGTAGCTATTGGGTTAGGTTGGTCTATGAGGTTTAACGTCACGAGCGACTCGGAATATGAGAGACGCCGATAATTGAATGTTTCAAAGGGATTCCTCGCGTATTCCTAGACTATGTGGTAAATAACTGTGGGACTTTTGGCCCAGACAGCGTCCGCTTTTTGAAGTGTGCGGTGAGGCACACGTAGTGATCTTTGTAGCGCTCATCTACGTTTTCACTGTGCGCCTTTCCGCGCTTCCGAGATTTTTCAATAGAATCATGTAGGGATGACTTACCAGATGATGGGATGCTTTCTTTGGTTGGGCAGGTTTAGAAAGAAGGAAGCTGACAAAGCTGCCAATACCATTATTCCCCATCTTCTAGACTTGCATTGATTAAAATAGTCACCATCATCATAATCCTAAACATAACCGTCTAAAATAAATTGTCTTTTCGTCGGTTACAGTCAAATAATACAGTATCGCGGTCATCTTAGGGTAATCCGCCGAAGTGATTAAATGAACGTGCTTTGCGCAAGTGTATTACGTGTTTTGATAGCAGCGCATTTTTTCGGTTTTGACTGATTAACCTAGGCTAACGCTGGTAAACGACGAGGACGTCGACGAAGTTGATCTCGAGCGCTGACATCGGAATGTGACAAACCAAATTCTCGCCGCTTAGTTTTAGACAGCTCCTTAGGTAAGCCGGCTTTTCCACATGTCCACGATTCTCACGAGAGCGTGTTATCGGCATGCCACGGCCAAAGCGCGACCGCTCCGCGATAACGTCTGTCATGCTGAGCTCCGACAGCTTCATCCTTGTGGGTTTAATGAATGCCGGCGAGGTTTCACTCCCATCTTATGCTTTCATGGCACTCTATATGAGACTGCCATTTATGGACATGTTGCATATATGCAACAATGTGCAGTACAAGCATGTTTGCAGCCTAGGAAAGTAGAGAGTGTGCTAGATGCTGAGATCAGTGTGCTGGGAGAGCAAGCTTGCTGCATATACCATCCCGTCAGCGGTAACCTGTGTACAGCTGCGCGATCTCAGATAACTGCGCACGCGTCCAGCACATCTGGAAGTTCGGACGAACAGCATTGGAGATATCGAAAGTTTCCCGCAGTTAGCTTTATTATGCAAGGAGTATCTCGTTTTTTTTTTTTTCTTCGCGCTTTGTTTGGTTCCAGGTGCATAGCATCAGCTCGGAGGGAGTTTGGGTGCAGTGCCCGCCCTTCCCCCACACGCAATCAATGCATTGTAACTCGGAAATGTATTTCATTTTTACTCCTCATGTGAAGCGTACGTACACTTCATTTGTTAATCTTCATGTTGTTTCCAATGCAGTCATAGCGTATGCGCGCATCGCTTGTAAAGACTCCCAGCGTCATATACCATCCTCGTGCTTGTCAAGAACAAATTAGTTTTTTGCATTTGTTGCCAGTCGATTATTTCGAATTCGTGATATTATTGTCACTGTCTCAGGTGCCGCAGGACGTGAGCCATGGCGGAGGGGGCTTTCGTGGAAGGCGACCAACCGCCCCGGGACAAGGACGAGGAGCACGAGCGTGTCCCCTCCCGCCTCATCGAAGAGCACGGCGACGACGTGCAGCTAACGACGGCCGAGCCATCTATGCAGCTGCGGCTGAGTGACGTGGCGGTCGACGAGGGCATCATGGTTGGCGAGCTGCTCAAGAAGGGACGCCTCAAGAACCCCACCCTCACGGACAGGAAGGCGTTGCTGCTGGACGACAAGAATCTGTCCGTGCTCCTGGAGGCCACACAGAACATCACGCTCCGCTATCACCTGCTCGGCACCATTCAGGAGCCCGAGACCCCGCCGCCGGCTAAGGTCCCCATGCCCGCGAGCCCCCGCGCCCTGTCCAGCTCGGACGAGATGCTCTACTTCAAGGAGAAAGTGCGAAACGCTCCGGGACCTGAGCGCAGGGGCGCATCCTGCTCCAGGCTGCAGCTGGGCGGTGCAAGGACCGCGATCGCAGCCACCGAAAAAACAGCTCCACCACCCACCTCCGCCAAGTGCGCTCTCGCGCCAGCCTACTCACCGTCCCAGTTGGACATGGGCAAAGTCAAATCCCAGATCGCTTCTCTAACGCTCAAGAAGTCGTCGCTGCTACGCGCTGGCGATGGCGAGCAGACGTGCCGCAAGTTGTCCAAGCTCACCCAAATTGTGATCGGCTCAGCCAACACCAAGTCTCAGCATTCGACTCAACAGCGCGTGCAGCAATCGTTGCAGCAGCCGCAGGCCGATGTCCTCGCTCCCACCGAACGAGACCCCAACAGCATACGGGACGTGCCGGTGCTGGAGGTCCTGGACAGGTGCGACATGGAGCCCGTGGCGGCTGCCGAGAGAGTGCGACGCCGTGTGCGCCGCTACTACCGGGGTGATGTGTCGTACAGCGGAAGCAGCGACGGCGCCAGCAGCCTCGTCCAGCTAGACACGTCTACGTTTCCGACCGACGCGAGTGAGCTGGCCGCCGAGAGGGCTGCTCCGAGCGCCACATTGTCGCCGCACGAGTCATCCACGTCGTGGTATTCGTTTGACAGCGACCCCTCGAGTAGCAGGACGGCCCCTACGCAGCGCACTTCGGCAAGTGGCTCGGAAGCCAGCTGGGCCGCAGCCCGCAGAGATCCGTCGCCCGTTGTGGAAGCGGCTGCGGAGTGCTGTAAGGCATCATCGCTCATCCGTTACTTTGAGAGCATCCGGCCTCGTGCCCCATAGGCGAAAACAGTAAAGCTGTTTCAGCAAACTGCGGAGTTTCTCATTCACGGAAACTCTTAACGGCATAGTTCCACGCTAGCTTCCTCAACATGACGCACCTAAGATGGTGCAGTTGCTATGACCGTGCGAGAGAACGTCCGCCATTGCAGGCTCTCTCCGTTATTCGAGGAGTCGCCTGTCCTTTATGGCATAGTAGAAAAGGCCCTCAGAAGAACCCTACTTTTTTTTTTTTTTTTGGGGGGGGGGGGGGGGGGGTAGAGAGTTTGTAGGCTGAAAGTTTTCGCCATTTCCAAGTGGCGTAAATCTTGCCCAGTTACCTCGGTCTGAAGACTACACCATATTAAAGCTATTTCTGCTCTTGTTTCGGCCTAGATGTGTACGATTGAAACTGCGCTTTATTGCGTATACAATGTCGTGACCCGCCTGACTTGGGACACAAATTATGCAATCTATGTGTAAGGGTAAACAAATCTGCGGAGCCTTTAAGAAACTAACCCTCAGTGCATTCCGCTCGTTTTTGGAAACCCATCAGAGGAAATGGACAAAAATTCTAGGGTGCACTTTGAACCACTAAAGTGCGATGATGGCGAAAGCCTTTGTTCAAAACGCCGCTGATTCCTGCTTTTTCTGCGTCTTCGTGTACGGTGCGGCGTTCGAGGAAGCGCCCAATGAAAGGTGCAGCACGAACGCCTGGATCGGACGCCCGGCGAGGTAAGCTTCGTATATGCATGAATCGCCTGGTAAAATGATAGGTAAAGTGATACCATTGCTCATTTATAACTGGGAAACGGCGGCACCCGCCTGAGTATGTTTGAGGCAGATAGGTCGATCCCCCACCCGTACAATAGAAAAACGAAGAAGACTTCCCAACGCAATCATTTTGTCTGCGCGTGTCCGATTTCCCCATTTTGTTAAGGCCCGGCTGCTAGCAAGACGGAACAAGTCTGAGGAATTTCACGAGACACGAAAGTGTGAGGGGGCGAAGGCGTTGGGGAATGAAAGTGGGAAGAGACCCTGAACCCTGAAAGGAGAGGGCGCGGGCCCTCACACCGGAGAGAGTAATGATAATTGGTTCACGGGAAAGGAAAGGCGCAGTATCGGTCACACACGATTAATGGACACCTGAACCACGCCGTAAGGTCGGAGCGAAAGCGGTGAAAAAGAGGTGTAGTGGAGGGCTTCGGAGTGATTTCGACCACATGGAGATCTTTAACTACTCAAGGGGGGGGGGGGGGGGGGGTTAACAATTTCATTACTTTTGAGTGGTTTTATTTTGTCAGCGGGGCACTGAGTGCGAGGCTGAGCTGAACCCACAGGGCAGTGCACCCGCCCTGCATTACCTTTCTATTCGTTAAAAGACACAAGGAGGAGGCCACCGAAAATGACCGCCCCTATCTCTGTCCTGTAGACAGCGTCTCAGTGTACGATCAGTATCTCTGTGTGATATTGTGTTCTTTTTTACTTACAGTTGTTTCTTTTGTCTGTGACGTTGCATCTGTAACTTGCAGTTTGCAACCTTGCATTTTTGTAAATACCGTGAATACATTTCATCATCGTCTCCTGCATCATCACCTCGTTATTCAACATCGCCTAATCACCACATTTGGAGAGGTTTTCAACTCTCCGAAAAGAGAACCATCAAGAAAATTACTTTACCTTCCGTACTTACATCATCGCGTGGTAGTGTCAGTGTCGTCAGCAGCAAAAGAGACTGGAGTGACACTAAAATACATTCATCCTTGCGCTCACCTTCCTCTGGTAAAGAAATCGGCGACTCGGTGGTGGATATAGCAACAAACGTGCTCGGCGATCGTTGAACTACGAGTGCCCGCTGCCTTCGGCAGCGCTGAAATTCAGCGGCGAAGGTCTATACATAAACTGGCGAAATGAAACTGGGTATGTCCATGTGGAACGTACCAGAGTTTGCGCTCGATGCCCTCCGATCGTTTCGACAAAATTTGTGGCTCTTTACTGAACCGGCTAAAGTAATTACTCTTAATTTGGCGGAAAAAATTTTCTGGTCATGTGACAGCCCTTCCAATTTCTCAGCGGAGTGGAAATGTTTTTCTCATTAAATATTTACAAAAGTCAAATATTTTAATTTGCTTTCGAAATTTTTTTAGAGATAATGAATATGAACTGCAATTTTAATCGCGCAAAAAAACAATGTGTAGCCCAGATTTCTTGGGTCGTTTTATTTCATTATTTTCCCTCAAAAACACACTTTCTGAAAGTTCTTTTCATCGGTCAGTCAGTCAGTCAGTCAGTCAGTCAGTCAGTCAGTCAGTCAGTCAGTCAGTCAGTCAGTCAGTCAGTCAGTCAGTCAGTCAGTCAGTCAGTCAGTCAGTCAGTCCAGTCGGTCGGTCGGTCGGTCGGTCGGTCGGTCGGTCGGTCGGTCGGTCAGTCAGTCAGTCAGTCCAGTCGTGTCCGACTCTTCGTGACCCTATGGACCATGTCACGCCACGCTTTCCGGTCTGTCATATCTTCCTAACATCAGATTACGTTATCTGCAGTGCCTCGAGGATGCCATACTTTTTCGCTAATTGGCGAGCAACACCGCATGTTTCGCCACCTCTAATATTCGCTATGTGAAGAGAGGAGAATTGGGAAGAGAGGAGTCGCTGGAGAAAAATTTGATGTTGGGAAAGGTTGAGGGTCACCGGAGAAGGGGTAGACAGCGAACGCGATGGTTAGATGGCATCCTCGAGGCGCTGCAGATGAAGTTATGTGATGTTAGGAAGATAGAGACCGGTAAGCGTGGCGTGATATGGTCCATAGGGTCACGATCGAAGAGTCGGACACGACTGAACTGATGTGACGAGAAAGAACACGCGAGGAACATTTCATTCAGTGCCACTGCTATCGCTGCGCATATGTTCGACCTGACTGTCTACGGACTGTGTCCGTCGATGATCTTGCCTGTTCTAGAACCTTTTAATAAACCCCCATCTTACATTTGGTGGAGGTGTTGGGCGCTAAGTAACAGCGACGGCAATAGCGGGCAATATGGCCGGCAATCACAAAAGTAGCAAAGAGGACGGTTATCATTTGTGCGCCATGGGTTGCTTGCTCGTAGTATTGGTCGATGGTATGATGAAGTCGGCGCTTGTACAGGCACTGACGTCGCAGAGTAGGAAGGCGGTCGAGGTCTCGTGGCGATTTCGGCTTAAGTCACGGGAGCGGTAGTAAGTCGCGGAACGTCGGCGTAAATCAGCGGAGCGGCGACAGGTGGTGGTGGATGGGAGGACGGGACTGCCTCAGCAACCTGCTCTTGAATGGTTTGACGGAGAGGAGGGGCCAGATACGGTGTCTGTTATTGGGGGCTAGGGAGAAGTGAAAGCTGACGCGCCACGTATTCACGAACGAAATATTTTATCTGCTGCAGCAAGGAGTAGCTGTCGGTGGCAGGCGCCAGTCCGGTAAGCGATTCCACTTGCCTTGGGTGCTGACGAGTCAGTGCCCTTTGCTTGCGCAACTCCTCGAAGTTCCGGCAGCAACGGTGCCCAAGTCATGCGCTAATAACATCTGAAAGGCGTCATCGCCTATGCCTTTCAAGATGTGCTTGATCTTGTGATCTTCCGACATGTTCACATGTTGGGGTTCACCCGCTTGCATAAGTCGACCACATCTTCTTGTAGCCCGTAAAGCTTTCGCCCATTTGCTGCGATCGTTAACGCAAGCGCTGTTCAGCGCGAAGTTTTCTGACTTCCGGACGGCCAAACACTTCTCAGAGAGTCATTTTGAAAGCAGCCCAACTTCGGATATCCCCCTCGGGGTCTGGTACCACAAATTAGCCACGCCGGTAAGATAAAATATGACGTTGTTCAGCTTTGTGTCATTGTCCCACTTGTAAAGGCTCACCCGTTATGATGGTCATCGATCTCATTGAAGATAGCTGGGTCCCAGTGGCGAAGGGAGCCGGCGCAGATGACAGCTGGCCTGCCTGCTCGGCTTGGTGTCTAACGTCCTCAGGCATCGTGGGTGTCAGGAGAGTGCAGCTGCGGAGCTCCAGGATCGATGTTCTTAGCCAGCGACTCCACCAAATCGATGTTCTTAGCCAGCGACTCCACCAAATGTAAGATGGGGGTTTATTTAAAGGTACTGTGACTGGGAAGATCAGCCGCGAACATAGCCCGTAGACAGTCAGGTCGAACACGCGAAGTGGCACTGACTGAAATTCTTTCTCTTCACAGCTATCTAAAAAAAAAAAAAGAAAAATAGTTGAAGCGTTAATACACCGCAACATGTTTTAGAAAAAAAAAATTAGTTGTGGTTTAACTCTGGTTAACCCTTGTTGAACTGCGATAGCAATGGCGGAAGTTTCTTTTGTCTGCTTCATTATTCCCCTATCACGCCCTATAAGTGTAAGGTGCTACATTATTGGTGACACTTAGGCTCATCCTTAAAGAGTATGACGCGAGAGCGCAAGTTACCAGTCTTCCTCTTCTTTTTCTTCTACTCCTCCTCCTCCTCCTCCTCCTCCTCCTCCTCGGCTGTTCAATGGTCAAGCGTGGCCTCCGCCGGGACCACTCGACGGCTCGAAACCTGGCGCAGTATTGCTATCGCAATAAAAGAATGTTAAACTGCCAAAAAAAAAATTTGTTTTGTACCCCATTTTCGGGCATGCAATTCGTACTGAGGCTTTCCTATTAAGGATACAAATTGTAGCTCAATTGTAGCTCAATGCTAGCTTCATCGAAACTTCGCCCAACATTTTTTATCGGAGCCGTTTTTGTTTTAAGCCAGAAAAGATTGTCGAAGTTCAGCGCCACACCTCGAGCCATGGTTGCCCCATGCCGCCACTGCACTTCTCGGCATGCTTTCCCCGTTTCCCGAGAGCCATGTGCTGCCCGGTGTTTACGCTGCAGCAAAAATCAGAGAGAAACGCTCTTAAAGCCTCCGTGTCGTCAACGAAGTCTGCGTGTTGGCAGTCTGGAAAATCAAAATCGGTCTACGCCACCTTGTCTACTGTCGCGACGGCATAATCGCAGTGGCTGAGTACACATTATGGAGGGAAGCGAAATTAAATACAAATCTAGTGCCGCACAAAGACAGACAAACAGAGCAAGAAAAGCTTCCCTTTGTCCTGAATTAGTGAACCAGCCACCTCCATTAGACTACTACCACCTTACTTCTAATAAACCTCTACTCATCAAGAAGTCAAAGTTGTCATCATTATTCCCAATAACTTCTTGCGCAATACCTGATGACTATTTATTTACACAGATGCAGCCGTAACCCTAACAGGTGGTTCAGTTGCTTTTATAAGCTCAATCCACCCTCACCTGAACACCACTCGAACTTACCTTACCGATACCAAATTAACTCTTGCATTCGAACTGCAAGCTATCTTAAACGCCGTTAAAGCGTTATCTGCCGACCCTACGTTTAAACAAGTACACATAATGACTCACTCCAAAGAAGCCCTAAAGCATTTAAAGGAAGTCCATGGCACTCTTAGGGTCGCACAGACTATACATGCTGCTTGTCACCGTTACCCAGCGACTATCATTCACTGGGTTCAAGACAACGCCAATTTGAATATCATAGCAGCAGACGTGCTTCCTCATGCAGCAGATGTGTAGCAACCTATTCATGATTCCTTGCCACCGGATCCACTTCTGACCCATTTGACATCATCAGCATCCCTCAGGCAGCGTACACGTGCTCTAATTCCTCCGTGTACGTACCCTCTTCCCCCCAATCTAACGAGGGTGGAAGAGGTATCTCTGAGACGGCTGAGAGTCGGAGTGGCCCTTAGACACGCCGTTCGACACCAATGGCAAAGTCCTACAATTCCAGTTCCCGACAAATGCCCACACTGCGAAGAACCCGCTTGCGACACCACTGTCTGGCATCTAATATGGACTGGACATGCCCAGGAACTTCGCATATGCGCAAGACCATTCTACAAAAAGCTGGACTTTCACCGACTAATGACTCCCATTTCCACTTATGGATAGCAAACAACATTTATGCACGCAGTTTATGTGACTTCTTGCACATGGCTGCACTCCACGCATTCCTGTGACTCTACCACCACCTTTTATGCCGTGCGGCAAACTCAGCGCCCATAAATAAATAAATAAATAAATAAATAAATAAATAAATAAATAAATAAATAAATAAATAAATAAATAAATAAATAAATAAATAAATAAATCTAGTGGCAGTGAAAACAATTTACTAGTCCTTTGAAAGTCACTCATCCCAATATATCAATAAAAATTCGAGGACACTTTGGCGACTAAAGCGATGAAAGGCGAAATCCTTAGTGCTGCATTCTGCTACGCGACTGTTGCGCATGTAGCGATGAATGCTGCAACAAGTAAGGTGAGCGACCACTCTTTCACATTCTGCGAGTGCATTTATTCAGCGAATTCTGCTTGGCAGCGACGAGATCGCGCCCCTTGTATTTTGGGAGTTGTTCTATGTTTACTGTTGTGTGGTTGATTTTGCCGGGTGGGCGACATTCATAAGCAATTAACTAATTACACAACTGTAACTAATTAGTCATTGTTAAGAATTTAGGCACTAATTAGCAATTAGTAATTGATTATCTAGATAGGTGTTAATTTGTAATTGGTAATTTATTAGTAATTGTAGTTATTCAACTGGTCATAATTAGTAATTGATTATTGATTGACATTTGGCAATAAAAGCACGCATTCGTGCATACTGTGGTGGTGCTCTGATTGGTCGAGACCTCCATGATGTCATCCCGTCTCGACCAATCAGAGCCGCCGCAAAAGCGTGACGCTTTTGCTGACGACAACGATGGGGCAGCAAAGGCTTTCGCTTTAAGACATCATTATCTTGTGCCACCGTGAAGAGGAATTTCATCTGGCAACTGAGTGAAACCCATGGGAAGAGCATTCGTGACGGCATTGGATGGATCGTAAAGTGCCTTGAATCAAGGGCAAGCAAGCCTTCAAAGGCGTAACGGAGGCCACGCTATCAGCTACTCACACGGGCAAAAACTGGCATAAAGAGTACTCAGGTCGTTTGGATTCCAGAAAGCGTTGTTGAAGAAAAATATGCCCAAAATAATAAGAGGTTTGCAATAGCTATGTCTGTGAAAGGCCCGCGTGATTCGCATAATTTCAGACCATTATCCCTCACCACTCTTCTCGCTGTAACGACGTCTTGTTCAGCTACAAGGGAGTTTTCACTAACAAACCAAGTGCAACCACCACAGCTCTGTTCCCATCATCAATGAAATCGGCATTACTCGCTTTAGAACCGCAAAAGTGAGACAGTTGATATGCCACCCTTGTTTCCGTTTCGATCACACTGTGGCCCGAACCGTTGCGGTAGGGGGGGGGGGGGGGGGGTATTACCGTTATCAATTCGTGGAAAACAAGAGTGCACAGAATAAATACTCTTCAAAGTATGTATGATATCGATTCAAACTATTTCAGGCATTGCATGCTTTTGCTGGGGCAACAATAAAACACCTCACTATGCTGCTTGCGCGACTGATAAGTCCAAATGCATTTATTCTGCATGCAGTTGGAATAAACACTCTATTGCGTCATCATAACTCACGTTACTGATATTTTAGTGGAAATCAAGAAGAAATGGCCATGGGCAGGACATGTAGTGCGAGGAGAGGATAGCCGATGGTCGCTTAGGGTAACAAACTGGATTCCAAGGGAATGAAATAGTAGCAGGGGGCGGCAGAAAGTTAGGTGGGCGGATGAGGTTAAGAAGTTCGCAGGGGTCAAGCGGATGCAGCTAGCACAGAACCGGGTTAATTGGAGGAATATGGGAGGGGCCTTCGCCCTGCAGTGGGTATAGTCAGGCTGATGATGATGATGATGATGCGTCATCAACATTAAGTGAACAACTCCGGTTACAAAATTTGGGAGCAGAGCGAATTAATTGTGTAGACTCCGGCTGTGAGGGGGGGGGGGGGGGGAGGGATCAGTGGAAAGCAGGCGACGGAGTTGGCCCCTGTGAATCATTTGATGCTCTAGCTCTTCCACACGATTGTTCGTGTAAACCTAATATAGAAATGTGAGCGGCGCTATGGCCGTGTTCTGCAGTGCATTGAGAGTGCGGGACAACTATGGCTCGAGTTGCAGCACTGAACTTCAAAAATTTTTTCGTATTTAAACCAAAAAGGCTCCGTTAAAAATCGCCGAAATATTTTTAAAGAAACGGCATACCATCCGAAACGCAGAGCCACGCTGCCTTGACTCGCTAGCGGCGTCAGCGGCATCAACCAGCCGCTGCTACCTCTTCGCCGCGCAGCGTTGGGCCCACGCGCTGCCTCCCGCCGAATGCTAGATTAAAATTTTTTTCATAACATTTATTACTCTAATACAGGCATCAACCGTGAAAAGTTTATCCAGGCGCCAAATTATATATCGAAGCGACTGGACCACGATTTGAAAGTCAGGGAATTTTCTTGTAGGGGTGACGTCTTGCGTTACACTTTTTTTGTTAGAACTGTTCGAGAATGGAACAGTTTGCCATCAAGCATTGTGTATATGCCGATGAACGATGCTTTTTACCATGCACTAAATGATATGTAAAGTCATAGTTAACGTTTTTAGCCTCCTTGCTGTAATGCCCTACGGGCGATGCAGGTATCCAATAAATAAATAAATAAATAAAAATAAAATATGAATTCAGCTGTAAGTTATATTTTTACTAGAAACGCCTCTGTGCAAAATTTATGCCCGAATACCCGGCACAATACATGTTTGTCTAAGTCTTTCTGTTTCTGAAATTTATTGATGCGTAACCAATAAAGGGGCGATGAAAGGATCGTTCGACGCATTTCCGTTTTATACTGATGTGAATAATATACAAGTCTGTGATTCCATTCGCAAAGTTTTAGTGCGCAGCGCGCGGGGCATATTAAAAAAAAAACGTGCTAGAAATCGAAATTGGGACACTCCTCCCACCGAAAGCGACCACCATTTTGAAATGCTTGTGTGACATCACAAGAGAATAGACGGCGGAGTGTCGTCGCATCGCAGGCTGTAATATCAAAGGGCATGTCTGTTTTAGAGCGCAGCGTATGCCTCTGTCCCTGAAAGTGCGTGAACTGCACGCTTCCATTTCACACACTAATGGAAACATCTTCCAACCCGTTTTCAATGGCAAGTTCACTCAAAAAGGCAGTACTTTGGTCATATCGATAGTATAACCTACACGGCACACACACAGTTCAAACCGCCCAGTAAAACGATAAGTTTGTTACCTTTGATAAGGGTGCCTATTTCTTCGAATAAAGTTTTCCATTCCCTTTTACGGTTCGGAGCATACAAGTTAATTATCCGCCATTCAGTACTCATGAGCGACATATCACAGACCACAAACTGACCAGAAGGACTACTGCTCACTTCATTACCACCGCGTTCAATGCCTTTCTGATAAAGAGTGTATAACCACACTCAAACCAACTGAACGTGATACACATGAATTAAACAATGAGCAAAAAGACATCACCATTCTGTCAGTGCCTTCTTCACTTTCCACCTTGGTTTCGCAACTCTCGTTCATCGAACAGTCTGTTAAGCTGGTACTGCCTTTGCCTAGAGGCAAGGCCACGCACATTAATCGTGGCAAAACAAATTGCTGTTTATTGAGCCATTTTAAAGTTGTGAATAATAGTGTGCTGATCTCACCAAGACGTGTCGTTAACGGTGCTGTCGGTGTGTAGCTTTTCGCAGTCCAGGGGTAAAAGCCGGTTCTTGCTGGTGGTGCTAAGTGGGCAGATTACCCGCCCTCTTTACACCCTCCCCAACGTTAGACGTCACGGAAAGTCTTCCTCTTCTGGCGTGTTGTGCTTTTGAAGGAGGCTCTTGGCTTCTTCATTCCAGCTCGACATCACCGCGCGGTCTTTTCCCTGCGATACTGTTCTCGCTAGCTCCCACGACGTCCATGGAATCTCCGTCGTGTTTCATGTTTCTTCCTGTCGGGCTTGTTTTGCAACGTCTGGGAATCTGGCTTCAAGTGGTCCAGCAGTCACCTTTAGTGTACTTCTACTCTCAGTCGGCGCCGCAAGTGATGCTGTTCCCTTTGTTGGAGCCTCTTCAGCCCTTGCATTGATGTCGCCAGCTGAGCATTCCGCATTTCTCTCAGATGCTATGCTTTCCTCCGCCTCTGCCTCGTCTATGGTTAGTTAGTTGTTTCACTTGCAATTGTTGCAACACAATGCATAAGCTTTGATGCAGCGTTCAGTCGCGTGTCCAAAACATTTGCACACATCGCACTTTGGAGCATGGCACCCACATCTAATATAACCGAGTTGTCGACACCAAAGACGCCGAGGTACTTGACCAAGAACCACAACAAGCGCTTGTTCACTCCCTACTCGTATTTGGTGAGGGATATCATCACGGGATAGCCCCGCTTTCATCCTAAGCACCACGGTACGAATCATGGTGTTTCGCTGACTGTAGCCGTCAAATCGCCATTGTCCACTCCTATCTCAACCACCCATCCATAAGGCGCTAGGGCTTCCCGCACACCATCTTCACGCTCATGAAATAGCAGCCAATGTAGCTTCACTCTCACATCTTGTTGGCTGGGATTGATTATCAAACATTTACGCTTCGTGACTGTCAACGTCTATTTTTCAAGTAGCTTCTCAACGCCTTCGGAGATTTTGAAAGTTACTGCCCACATGTGATTCATTTGATATGCGCCGAGCGCAAGTACTTCGGTGGGCGGTACCCGTTGAAAAAGCGGCCGCTCTAAAATCTTCGACGCGATATGGGCGCCTGGAAACATCAGCATACAAGAAAACAGTATTCTCGACAATGTACCCAGTTGGCAGGGGAGGCAAAAGAACAACAGAATCCTGAGTAACTTCATCCCTGGTACCGCGGCCTGACTGGGCCGCTAAAACCTCTCCTTGGAAGCTCATGATACGCCCGTCCGTCACGCTCGGTGGCCGGAAGTCGAATCAACCTCTCGGCCACCTTGTCCGGATACTCAGTGCAGCCGCCGATGACATCCCCTAGACTCCCACAAGGGCATTGAATAAAATATAAAACTTCCTCCGACAAGGATGGGATTCGAACCCACGCGGGCACAGCCCAATGGATTAGCAGTCCATCGCCTTAACCTCTCGGCCACCTCGTCTGGATAAGCAGTGCAGCAGCCGGTGGCAGCCCCTACATTTACACAAGGACATTGAATAAAACGGAAAACTTCCTCTGACGAGGATGGGAAAAGAACCCACGCGGGCAGAGCCCAATGGATTAGCAGTCCATCGCCTTAACCTCTCGGCCACCTCGTCCGGATAAGCAGTGCAGCAGCCGATGGCAGCCCCTACATTTCCACAAGGGCATTGAATAAAATAGAAAACTTCCTCCGACGAGGATGGGATTCTAACCCACCCGGGCAGAGCCCAGTGGATTAGCAGTCCATCGCCTTAACCTCTCGGCCACCTCGTCCGGATAAGCAGTGCAGCAGCTGATGGCAGCCCCTACATTTCCACAAGGGTATCGAATAAAATAGAAAATTTTCTCCGACGAGGATGGGATTCGAACCCACGCGGGCAGAGCCCAATGGATTAGCAGTCCATCGCCTTAACCTCTCGGCCACCTCGTCCGGATAAGCAGTGCAGCAGCTGATGGCAGCCCCTACATTTCCACAAGGGTATCGAATAAAATAGAAAATTTTCTCCGACGAGGATGGGATTCGAACCCACGCGGGCAGAGCCCAATGGATTAGCAGTCCATCGCCTTAACCTCTGGCCACCTTGTCCGGATAAGCAGTGCAGCAGCCGATGGCAGTCCCTACATTTCTACAAGGGCATTGAATAAAATAGAATACTTTCTCCGACGAGGATGGGATTCGAACCCACGCAGGCAGAGCCCAATGGATTAGCAGTCCATCGCCTTAACCTCTCGGCCACCTCGTCCGGATAAACAGTGCAGCAGCCGATGGCAGCCCCTACATTTCCACAAGGGCATTGAATAAAATAGAAAACTTCCTCCGACGAGGATGGGATTCTAACCCACCCGGGCAGAGCCCAATGGATTAGCAGTCCATCGCCTTAACCTCTCGGCCACCTCGTCCGGATAAGCAGTGCAGCAGCCGATGGCAGCCCCTACATTTCCACAAGGGCATTGAATAAAATAGAAAACTTCCTCCGATGAGGATGGGATTCTAACCCACCCGGGCAGAGCCCAGTGGATTAGCAGTCCATCGCCTTAACCTCTCGGCCACCTCGTCCGGATAAGCAGTGCAGCAGCTGATGGCAGCCCCTAAATTTCCACAAGGGCATTGAATAAAATAGAAAACTTCCTCCGACGAGGAAGGGATTCTAACCCACCCGGGCAGAGCCCAATGGATTAGCAGTCCATCGCCTTAACCTCTCGGCCACCTCGTCCGGATAAGCAGTGCAGCAGCTGATGGCAGCCCCTACATTTCCACAAGGGTATCGAATAAAATAGAAAATTTTCTCCGACGAGGATGGGATTCGAACCCACGCGGGCAGAGCCCAATGGATTAGCAGTCCACCGCCTTAACCTCTGGCCACCTTGTCCGGATAAGCAGTGCAGCAGCCGATGGCAGTCCCTACATTTCTACAAGGGCATTGAATAAAATAGAATACTTTCTCCGACGAGGATGGGATTCGAACCCACGCAGGCAGAGCCCAATGGATTAGCAGTCCATCGCCTTAACCTCTCGGCCACCTCGTCCGGATAAACAGTGCAGCAGCCGATGGCAGCCCCTACATTTCCACAAGGGCATTGAATAAAATAGAAAACTTTCTCCGACGAGGATGGGATTCGAACCCACGCGGGCAGAGCCCAATGGATTAGCAGTCCATCGCCTTAACCTCTCGGCCACCTCGTCCGGATAAGCAGTGCAGCAGCCGGTGGCAGTCCCTACATTTCCACAAGGGCATTGAATAAAATAGAATACTTTCTCCGACGAGGATGGGATTCGAACCCACGCGGGCAGAGCCCAATGGATTAGCAGTCCATCGCCTTAACCTCTCGGCCACCTCGTCTGGATAAGCAGTGCAGCAGCTGATGGCAGCCCCTACATTTCCACAAGGGCATTGAATAAAATAGAAAACTTCCTCCGACGAGGATGGGATTCGAACCCACGCGGGCAGAGCCCAATGAATTAGCAGTCCATCGCCTTAACCTCTGGGCCACCTTGTCCGGATAAGCAGTGCAGCAGCCGATGGCAGTCCCTACATTTCTACAAGGGCATTGAATAAAATAGAATACTTTCTCCGACGAGGATGGGATTCGAACCCACGCGGGCAGAGCCCAATGGATTAGCAGTCCATTGCCTTAACCTCTCGGCCACCTCGTCCGGATAAACAGTGCAGCAGCCGATGGCAGCCCCTACATTTCCACAAGGGCATTGAATAAAATAGAAAACTTCCTCCGACGAGGATGGGATTCTAACCCACCCGGGCAGAGCCCAATGGATTAGCAGTCCATCGCCTTAACCTCTCGGCCACCTCGTCCGGATAAGCAGTGCAGCAGCCGATGGCAGCCCCTACATTTCCACACGGGCATTGAATAAAATAGAAAACTTCCTCCGACGAGGATGGGATTCTAACCCACCCGGGCAGAGCCCAATGGATTAGCAGTCCATCGCCTTAACCTCTCGGCCACCTCGTCTTTTTTCTTTTTTTTTTATTGCCGGCTGTCATACACATAACCAAGGTTGACACACAAATTGAACTGTACACTCCAGCTCGTGATGTTCACATAAATATGACACAGGTAAAAAAGCCGTTGACCATATTGGGGTTGACGTTGTCGAGTTAAAATTCTTTCAACTCTACCAATGGTTCAACTTTCACCACCCATGCTGGGACTGCACTCATCGCTTTGTGCATTTCAACACAGGTGTACATACACTCGCGAAAGTAGAGCCTTGCAGGGCGAGCTTCAGGGTCAACGTGGAAGCCCGCCATTCGGGACCGCCAGAGACTGTGTAATCCTAGCAACATTACGGTGTCTAGGGATACATCATCTTCATTATCTGTCGGCTGGAACCTGATTCCGTGTGGATCTAAAGGTAATTCTTTTTTAAGTGTGCTTTGTAATACGTCCCAAAAATAAACCCCCTCCAAGCAGCGCAGAAAAACATGGTCTATTGTCTCTGGTTGTTTACATATTAGGCATTGTGAACCCCAAGGCAGATAAAAACCCTTGTCTTCGAAAAATGTTTTCACCGGTAATGTACCTGTATGTAGCATAAAGAAAAACGTCTTTACCCCCGGTGAAACTGGCATTCTTTTCACGCGTTTTAATACGTCTTGACCTAGACTCTCGCTGTACAAGGCTCTGTACATAGGAAGAAGAAAAAGGTTGTCACAAATATCATTGTACAGTTTCTTCTTTTTGACTGTACTCAAGTATTCTACCGAAAAACGAGCAGTTAAAATTCGGACACTGCTAACTATTTCTTGAAAAAACTGGGAAATTCGCCCTGGAATACTTCTCGTAGAGACAACAAAATTGGGCACTGCCCGCACGAGCCTTACTTGGCACGCAGTACGTAAGAAAGGGTCTGAGACGTCACGGAGGAAAATAAAACGATTAACCAGTTGGCGTACAAATAGATGAGCAAGCCCAAGTCCACCTTCTCGAACCCGGCGAAACAAGTTATCTCGGCTACACCTTTCCCATTTGGATGCCCAAATAAAAACTGAAAAAAACTCGATGAAGCTTTTGTACATTTAACCTGGAACAATGAAGTACCTGCATGACATACCACAACTTTGCCACAAAAAACAGATTGCACGCAGTGGCTCGTGCGAAGATAGATAGCGGCGCCCCTTTCCACTTGTCGACCTTCTCGCTTATTTCTTGAGCTTGGGCATGCCAGAATGAATCACTGTCTTCATAGCATTCCAAAGGTACGCCCAAATACTTCACAGGTGTTGTGACCCAGGTTACGTTGGCAAAAACATTGGGCGTCGATGACCACTCCCCATGCCAGAACCCTAAGCACTTTCCCCAGTTTACTGGGCTTCCTGAGATCGCACTGAATTCTTTCACTATCTCAACAGCCTTGAGTACACTTTCTTTGTCCAAGCAGAAAACTGCTACGTCATCTGCGTACGCCAAGAGTTTCACCTCGCACATATGCAGTTGGAAGCCCTGGACAAATTCGCTTCCTATAATAGACAAGCACAAAGTTTCTACATAAATACAGAACAGAAGAGGGCTGAGGGGGCAGCCCTGGCGCACCGAGCGTTGCACATTTATTGGATCGCCCAGTTCCTTGTTGACAATCAATCTCGTGGTGCAGTTTCGGTACGCCAGGGCCACGCCCTCTCTGATAACAGAACCCACGTTGATATAGTCCAAAATAGAAAACAAAGCATCATGAGAAACACAATCAAAAGCCTTTTCCAAGTCGAGCTGGAGAACCGCGACCCTAGCGCAAACAGCGTCGCAGCACTCCAGCACGCACCTCGCCTTATGTATATTAGTAGTTATGGACCGTCCTTTGATGCCACAAGTCTGATGGGTGCCGACTATCTCTTGAATTACTGTCTGCAGCCTGGCCGCAAGAACTTTCATTAGAATTTTGTAATCAACATTTGTTAGTGATATAGGCCTGTATGATGTCACAAATCTTAATTTCTCCGTTTCATTAGTTTTAGGTATTAACACAGTGTGTGACGTGGCAAACGAAGGCGGCAACACTTTAAGGTGGAAACCGTTAAAAACTTCTGCCAACAGCGGGGATAGCTCTTCCTTAAATGCTTTATAGAAAGCTGCACTCAAACCGTCAGACCCAGGCGACTTCCCTGGGTTTAGGTTTTCTATTGCTCGTGCTACTTCTTGCTCGTAAATTACCTGCTCTAGTCTTTCTTTTGTGCAGTTGTCCAGTCGGGGTAATGAAGAAACAAACACCCCCTTAAACTTCTCCAACTCAATGTCCCTTATTGCGAATAGCTGCTGATAGTAATCATAGAACGCACGTGCTATGTCATCCTTATCCGTCATACGGCTGCCGTTCCATTCTATTTCTAGTATTTCGTTTCGACGAGCGTGTGCTTTTTCGAGACTGAGGGCCCGCTTAGTGGGGGCCTCGCCAGCTGTCAATGTTTCAAACCTTGCACGAACGATCGCTCCACGATATCGTTCCTCATCCATTAACTCTATTTTCTTTTTAATATTTTTGATGTCATCTTTATACACCCCCGGCTGTTTGCTTTCCTGAGCAACTAACATGTTTAGTGTTGACCTTAGTCCTGCCTCTTCTCGCTTTTCATTATGACGAATGCAACTACCTCTTTCTATCGCTTTCATCTTTATTTCTTGTTTAAATAGCTCCCACTGCTCCCCAATGTTACTGTTAGGTCGCTTCTCTATTTCTTTTATCTTCTCTAATACAGTATCACGTAAAATCTGGTCATCTAAGAGTTTAGAATTTAACTTCCAGAGTTCCCAGAGAAAAAGTTTGCTTTGATTTCTAGGTCCAATACTGCACTTCACAAGACAGTGATCGAACGAAAACGAAATCGCGATAACGGCATAATTTTGACAGTTTGGTATCGCATCCAACGATACATAAATCCGATCGAGTCGCGCATGACTGGATCCCTGGAAATGAATGTAAGGCACACTGCGCGCACCATCCAAACACTCCGCAACGTCTTCCAGCGAAAATTCACCAATCATCTGGGACAAACAGTCAGTGCTTGCGTCTTTGTAGGCACGGTTTGAGGTCTTATCTCTAGAGCTTAACACGCAGTTAAAATCCCCCATCACCACGAGTTTTCTCTCTGAACTCAAATATCGTTGCATGCTTGTGAAGAAGTTGAACCTTTCTTCAACAGTATTGGGTGCATACACACACAGAACGCGCCATTCGCTATTGTGAAAAACGACGTCGCAGACAATGAGCCTTCCACATGCGGATGAGGTCATGGCCTGCACTGTCAGTCCTGGCAACCGCTTAACAAGCAGAAGGCACCCAGCCGATGAACCCACCGCGTGACTAACAGCCACATCATACCTTGACGTGAAACACTGCACCATGCTCCCAGTCGCCTCCTCCCCTTCCACTTTGGTTTCTTGAACCGCAGGCAAGTCTATGTCTAGCTCTGTCAAAAGGCGCTGTACTTGGATTTGTTTTCGTCTCCCTGCCAACCCACGGACGTTAAGCGTTGCTACGCTCAGGGCCTGTTTCATCGCCATATTCATGCATAAGGAGGACACCGGGAGCAAGGCGCTTACCTTTCACGTCTAGCGTGCCGCTAGACAGTGCCAGAGGTCCCACCGCCATCACTTGTGGTGGGCCCGACTTGCTGCGGGGAAGGCTTTTCAGCGGTTTTCCTGTCTGCCGAGGTATTAGGTTTGGGCCTGAACGGTGGTCGTCGGCTCTGTGTCGCTTTCGCTGGTGGCTCCTCGTTGTTGCTCGGGTTCCCTTTGTCAGCACAGTTGCCGGCCTCGGCATGCGGACGCTTTGGCGCACAAGCGGTGCCCGTTGGCCGAGCTCCGACTTCCGTGGTAGCACTCACACTCATTGCTGGTCCTTGTTGTGCGGCGCCTTGACTGAACACGTCCTCTTTCAAGGACAACTCCGATACAGCCGACGCTGGCTCTTGAGTGTTGGTGTCCACGCACACCTCTTTATCCGTGCCATGCGATGTCGCCCCATTATCTGGCACTGCGGAACCTCCCGTGTTGTCTCGGGTTCCCTTCGCTGCTTCTTCAGCCTCGGCAACGTCCATCACGTCCTCGGGCGTCTCCTCTCTCATAGCTGGTACCGTTGCCGCCGCGTACGTGCGCACACACTCCACTTCCGCGTGTCCGAAGCGCCGGCAGCGAGAGCAACGCGGCACTTTACACTCGCGTCGCACGTGTCCGGAGCCGTGGCAACGTAGACATTGCACAGGCCTTCCGGGCACTACGACGAGGGCCAACTCGCCTGCTACCCTCAGTTGATGGGGAAGGTCGTCCAGTTTCATCCCTGTCTTCAACTTCAGGAGTACGGACCGTGTTGTGGAGCCTTTTTCGCTTACACCCGAGACGCGCCACCGTTCACGGGTGACTTCGGTTACGTTGCCGAATGGGGCGAAAGCCGTCCGAATATCTTCGTCAGCGACACCGTGGAGCATCCAGTGAAGTCGGAGGCGGACTTGCTGGTCTTGAGGGTCGAAAATAATGCATCGTCGCCCCTTAACGTTAAGCTCTTTCAAAGCACAAATGCGCTTTGTGGCTTCAGCGGTCTTGAAAGTGACAGCCCATACGTGATTTACCTGATACGCCCCCAAGGCGACAACCTCGGGGAGCGCATCGCGGAAATCCTCGACTCGGAAGGGTCTAGCTTTAACATCTCCGTGTAAAAAAAGCGTGTTTAACGCAACACGTCCTGTAGGCAGCTGAGGCAAAACGATCTGATACTCGCTATCAGTACTTGGGTCGGACCTGTTTCCGCAGCCAGCGGCTCCGGTGGAGCCCATGATCCTGCGTCCGCACCGAACGGTAGCCGGAGGTAGAATGTCTCGGCCACCTCGTCCGGATAAGCAGTGCAGCAGCCGACGGCAGCCCCTACATTTCCACAAGGGCATTGAATAAAATAGAAAACTTCCTCCGACGAGGATGGGATTCGAACCCACGCGGGCAGAGCCCAATGGATTAGCAGTCCATCGCCTTAACCTCTCCGCCACCTCGTCCGGATAAGCAGTGCAGCAGCCGATGGCAGCCCTACATTTCCACAAGGGCATTGAATAAAATAGAAAACTTCCTCCTACGAGGATGAGATTCGAACCCACGCGGGCAGAGCCCAATGGATTAGCAGTCCATCACCTTAACCTCTCGGCCACTTTTTTTTTTTTTTTTTTTTTTTTATTGCCATACTTTGACAAAGACTGCACACACACGCACAAAAAAAAAAAAAAAGAAAAAAAAACCATTCAATCTGGACACCAGCAACCTGCCAGAGCTGCATGACAGGCCTTGTCTTGTTTAAAATTTTTTGAGCAGGCTCAAATTTTCCCTCCTGGGTAGCCAATCGGGGTTACATGATTGTGATCTCACCACTTGCACGAATCTGTGCACATTCTCCTTACAGTACATGCGGGCCGGTCGCGCGTCTGGGTCGCAGTAATAACCCGCCATCCTGGAGCGCCATATACTATGGAGGCCCCAGAGCATTACTTGATCCAACGGGAAACCATCCTCATTTTGAATGGCCAAAAATCTGATGCCGTACGGATGAAGCGGAAACTCTTTTTTAATGGTTCTTTGTAAAACATCCCAAAGATACACCCCCTCCCAACAGTGAAGAAATACATGTTCAATTGTTTCGGGCGCTTTGCATATTAGGCAATGCGTACCCCATGGTAAAAATAAACCTTTCCCCTCTAAGAACTTTTAACTGGTAGTGTTTCTGTATGTAATTTGAAGAAGAAAGTTTTTATTCCTGGCTGCACTTGCATTCTTTTAACTCTTTTCAAAACGTCCCCACCGTTGCCTCCATTGTACATGGCTCTGTACACAGGCACTGGAAAAACAACATCACACAGATCACCGTATAGCTTTTTCCGCTTCACTTCACTTAAGAATTCTGTCGAAAAACGCGCTGTAAGAAATTTCACGCTGTCAGCCACTTCTATAAAATAACCGAAGATTCTCCCTGGTAAACTCTTGGTACCCACAACAAAATCAGGCAAAGCACGGTTCAATCTTCGTTGGCACACAGTTCTTAAGAAAGGGTCACTAACTTCTCGGAAGAAGAAAAACCTGTTGACAAGCTGGCGGAGAAATAGATGCCCCAGCCCGAGACCACCGTCTTTCACACTTCGAAACAAGTTCGTCCGCTTGCACCGTTCCCAGCTCGATGACCAAACAAACACAGCTAGAATACGATGTATCTTCTGTACATTTACCCGGGAACAGTGCAACACTTGCATGACGTACCAGAGTTTGCTTAAAAAGAACACATTGCACACCGTCGCTCTTGCAAAAATTGATAAATATGCCCCCTTCCATCTATCTGCTTTTTCCTGTATTTCGTTCAGTTGTCCTTTCCAGTATGCATCACTGTCCCTGTAGCTGTTTAATGGAACTCCTAAGTATTTTGTGGGGGTTGTTACCCAGGGCACATTTGCAAAAAGCTCTGGGGTCGATGGCCAATTGCCATGCCAAAATCCCTGACACTTTGACCAGTTCACTTTGCTTCCGGTTGCCTTCCTGAAACTGTCGACACACAGCACTGCCTCGCGTATACTATGCTGATCCACAGCACAGACCGCTAGGTCATCCGCGTATGCGAGCAACTTGACTTCAGCTGCCTGCAACTTAAAACCTTTAACTGCCTCGTTTTGGATAATGTTCACACATAGTGTCTATATGTAGATGGCAAACAAAAGTGGGCTGAGGGGGCAGCCCTGGCGTACCGAGCGTTGCACCTGAATGGGGGCCCCCAGACTCTTGTTAATGATTAATCTAGTAGTGCATCCACGGTACGCCATGGCCACGCCCTCTCTGATTACTGAACCTAGGTTCACGTGATCCAGAATACACAGCAATATTTCGTGGGCTACACAGTCGAAAGCCTTTTCGAGGTCCAGTTGGAGGATGGCTACACATTTATCCATTAGTTCACTACACTAGAGCACCGATCTTGCCGTGTGTATATTTGTCATAATTGACCTCCCCTTTATACCACACGTTTGGTGAGGACCAACAATATTTGTAATAACTGACTGCAATCTTCTAGCTAACACTTTCATCAATATTTTGTAATCTACGTTTGTCAAAGCAATTGGCCTATATGCTGTGACTTGCTTCAGCTTTTCCTCGTCATTTGTCTTGGGAATAATAATAGTATGAGATAGTCCGAAAGATTGCGGCAATCTATTCACTGCATAGGCTTCATGGAAGAGCGCTGTCAATATTGGAACTACTTCGTTCTTAAATTCTTTATAAAAAGCCGCACTTAGGCCGTCTGGCCCAGGCGACTTTCCCATATTTAAACCATCGATCGCTTATTCTACCTCGATTTCTGTGATTGACATCTCCAATCTTTCCTTCTTATCCTCGTCTAGTCGCCGCATAGCTGCGAGAAACTTTTGTTTGAAAGCTTTCATGTCGACCACATTTTTGCTGAACAGTTCCTGATAATATTGGAAGAAACCATGCCTGATATGATCGTCGTCCGACGATAGCACGCCGCCCCATTCGACCTTATCAATGCGGTTTTTCTCGGCATGAGCCTTTTTGATTCCCAGTGCCCTTTTCGATGGCGTCTCGCCCATGGCCCAATTTTCCGCTCTTGCACGCACTAATGCTCCTCGGTATCTGTCTTCTTCTATCAGGTTAATCTGTTTTTATTTTTCGAATATCCTCTATCCATCTGCCGGGTGCCTTACATTCCTGTTCGTGTAGTTTTGTGAGCAAAGCCTTCAGCTGGGTTTCTGTAATTTTCTTCTCTTACAGCAGGGAACTAGATCTGTCAATGGCTTTAATTTTAATCTGTTCCTTGCACAACTGCCACTGTTTCCAGATTTCGAGCAAAGTCCCTGGCCTCACTTTAATCAATTCATTCAATACCACGCGTCTAAAGGCATCATCCTTAAGCAATTTATTGTTCAATTTCCATAACTCCCAGCTAAATGCATTGCTTCGTTTTTTGGTGCCGAATAAGCACTGCCCCAAACAGTGATCCGTGAATGTCATAGCCACAACTCGGTATTCATTGCATGAAGGCATCAAATCCAGCGACGCGTAAATTCTGTCCAGACGCGCGTGGCTAGAACCTTGGAAGTGCGTGTACTGAACAGCACGTGGTCCTTCCAAGCAATCAGCCACATCCTCCATATTCCATTCGCTTGTTAACTGGCATAACATTTCAGTGCTCTTGTCTCTGAATCCGCGTGTGCTGGTTTTGTCTCGAGCATTCAGTACACAGTTAAAATCGCCCAGCAATACTACCTGCCTTTCCGTACTTAACTGCTGCATAACATTCTCGAAAAACATTGTTCTTTCCTCCACACAGTTAGGAGCGTACACACAAATAATGCGCCACTCAACACCGCTGTATACACAATCAGCCACTACACACCGTCCAGAAGAGCATGAGGAGTAGCCCTTTACAACCAGACCAGGAAGCTTTTTGACGAACAATACACACCCGGCCGATGTCCCAACTGCGTGGCTAACAATGGCGTAAAATCTAGCCGTGAAACGTCGCACCATGCTCCCGGTCTATTCCTCCCCATCAACCTTGGTTTCTTGCACGGCAAGCACGTCAATATCGTGGTCAGTTAAGAGCCGGTGTACTTGGCTCTGCTTCTTTTTGCCTGCCAATCCCCTGACATTTAACGTGGCTACTCTTAAGGTGGTTTCGGGAGCCATTTTCATCAAGGGTGAAAAGACCGAAAGCATGGTGCTTACCCTTCCCGTCTAGCGCGTTGCTAGACGCCGTCGTTGGATCCATCCCCGTCCGGTGCGAGCGGCTGACCCGGCAGCGGGGGCACTTTATCCGCTGCCCGTCTCTCTGATGAAATGTTCGGCCGCGGACGTAGCGTGGACCGCCGGGATTGCCTCGTTTTTGCTGGTGGCTCGTCGACGCTGGGGGCTGACGTCTGGTTACCTTCGGGTTCGGACTGTGTGTGGGATCGCTTGGCTGGGGCTGGGACGCCTGGCTTACGAACACCGCTGGTGTCCGACTGCTCCTCCCCATTATCCTGTTCCATACCGTTTGCCGGCTCAAGTGACGTGCCTTCCTCATTGCTAGGGAGCTCAGGTGCAGAGTCCGCTCTCCCCACATCCCTCGCAGCATTGCCGCTTTCTGCCGAGTCCACCGACGAATCCATCTCCCGTGTCTGTGTTCGCACCTCTCCGGCACCCTTCGCCGCCTCCTCCGCCTCGACCACGTCCATGGTGAGCTCCGCCGACCCTTCCGCAGTTCCATGTCCCGCGGCCGAAGCGTACGAAAGCACACAGGCAGCCTCGTCATGACCGTAGCGTCTACACTTTGGACAACGCGGCACCTTGCATTCTCGTCGAACGTGACCGGTACCGCGGCAGTGCAGGCACTGCATCGCTCGCCCAGGCACCACGACAAGGGCCAGCTCCCCGGCCACTCGCAGCTGGTGAGGTAAGTCATCGACCTTAATGCCGGGTTTCAATTTCAGGAGCACAGTCCTCGTGGTGGACCCCTTCTCCCTGACGCCTTGAACTCTCCACCTCTCCCGGGTCACCTCGGTCACCTTCCAAAAAGCAGCAAAAGCTGTCCGGATGTCGTCGTCTGCCACACCGTGCAACATTCAGTGAAGTCGCAGCTTCACCTGTTGGTCTTCGGGATCGATAATGAGGCAACGGCGTCCCTTAACTTCGAGTTCCTTGAAAGCCGCCAATTTCTTCATTGCTTCTGTGCTGCTTAACGTGACCGCCCAAACATGGTTGATCTGATACGCCCCCAACGCCACAACGTCGGGGAGCGCACCAGCGTTGACAAGGGCGTCGCGGAAATCCTCGACCCTGTATGGCCTGACTCGCTCATCGCCGTGCAAAAAAAGCGTGTTAAAAACAACGCGTCCGGTGGGCAAACTTGGCAGAATAATCTGATATTCGCTATCATCCATGTCCTCAAGCCTGTTTCCGCGGCTGGAAAGGGCCGCTATTGCCGCTCAGCTGGAGCACATGATTCTGCGACCGTTCACTACGGTGTCCGGAAGTAGAATCTACCTCTCGGCCACCTCGTCCGGATGAGCAATGCAGCAGCCGATGGCAGCCCCTACATTTCCACAAGGGCATTGAATAAAATAGAAAACTTCCTCTGACGAGGATGGGATTCGAACCCACGCGGGCCGAGCCCAATGGATTAGCAGTCCATCGCCTTAACCTCTCGGCCACCTCGTCTTTTTTTTTTTCTTTATTGCCGGTCATCACCAACACACAACAAAACCAACAAAAACGCGCTACAATCAAATGCTCACAGCAGAGCGGTTACCACAAGCATGACACTTAATACAGAAGCCGGCAGGCTCATACGAGTTGCCTTTGTCAAGTTAAATTTCCTTCAGCTCGCATAGTGGTTCGACTCTTAAAATCCAGTCTGGCACAGTGGTCTTCAATTTGTGCATTTCAACCAATGCGTGTATACTCTCGCGGAAGTAGAGCCTTGCAGGGCGGGCGTCAGGGTCACAGTGAAAACCCGCCATTCTGGACCGCCATAGACTGTGCAGGCCTATTAGCATAACCGTATCAAGTGGAATCCCATCATTATTTTCAGTTGGCAGGAATCTAATCCCGTATGAGTCTTATGGTAATTCTTTTTTAACAGTTCGTTGCAGCACGTCCCAAAAATAGACGCCCTCCCAACAGTGCAGAAATACATGGTCTATTGTCTCTGGCTGTTTACATATTAAGCAAAGTGAACCCCATGGCAGATAAAAGCCCTTGCTTTCAAAAAAAGTTTGTACCGATAATGTTCCTGTATGTAACTTAAAGAAAAACGTCTTTACCCCAGGAGAAACTGGCATTCTTTTGACCCGCTTCAGTACGTCTTGACCTAGACGGCCGCTATACAAGGCTCTGTACACAGGAACAGGGAAGAAGTCGTCACAAACAGCTTTATACAGGTTCTTCTTTTTCACTGAACTTAAGTATTCTGTCGAGAAGCGAGCTGACAGAATTCGAACACTGCTGACAATCTCTTTGAAAAAACTAGAAAGACGTCCTGGCATGCTTTCCGTAGCAACAACGAAATTGGGCAACGCCCGCGCGAGCCTCACTTGGCACACAGTGCGCAAAAAGGGGTCGGTAACGTCGCGAAAGAAAATAAATCTGTTTACAAGCTGGCGCACAAATAAGTGAGCAAGCCCGAGACCTCCGTCTTTAATTGGCCGGAACAGGTTATCCCGACTACATCTTTCCCAGCTTGATGCCCATACAAACACAGCAAAGATTCGGTGTAGCTTTTGAACACTCAACCTAGAACTATGAAGTGCTTGCATGACGTACCACACCTTGGCAACAAAAAATAGATTACACACAGTGGCTCGTGCAAAGATAGACAGCGGCACTCCTTTCCACTTGTCAGCCTTCTCCCGTATTTCCTGAACTTGGGCTCGCCAAAATGGCTTGCTGTCTTCATAGAATTCTAGAGGTACACCCAAATACTTCACGGGTGTTGTAACCCATGTAACGTTGGCAAAAAAGTCAGGCGTTGATGTCCACGCCCCGTGCCAGAAGCCAAGACACTTTCCCCAGTTTACTGGACTTCCTGTGGTCGCACTAAAATCTTTCACAACTTCAACTGCGGCGCAAATACTTTCTTTGTTCGCACAAAACACTGCCACATCATCAGCGTACGCCAAAAGTTTGACCTCAGACTTGTACAGTTGAAAGCCCTGAACAGATGGATTTTGCATAATCGACAGGCATAAAGTTTCGATATAAATGCAGAATAGAAGAGGGCTGAGGGGACAACCCTGACGTACCGAACGCCGCACATTTATGGGTTCCCCTAATACTTTATTAACATTCAATCGCGTTGTGCAGTTTCGGTACGCCAGGGCTACGCCCTCTCTGATAATAGAACCGACATTGATATAATCCAATATTGCAAACAATGCATCATGTGGAACACAGTCAAACGCCTTTTCTAGGTCGAGCTGAAGAAGCGCGACCCTCGCGCAAGCAACGTCACAACATTCCAGCACGCACCTCGCCTTATGAATATTTGTTATAATAGACCGGCCCTTTATACCACACGTCTGGTGGGAACCAACGATATGTTTTATTACTGTCTGTAGTCTGGTTGCCAGAACTTTCATCAGTATTTTGTAATCCACATTTGTTAAAGAAATAGGCCTGTATGACGTCACAAATTTTAGTTTCTCTGTTTGGTTTGACTTAGGAATTAACACTGTATGTGAGGATGCGAACGAAGGAGGGAGTGCACCAAGTTCATAGGCATCGTTAAATACTGCAGCTAACAATGGGGACAGATCTAGCTTGAATACTTTATAAAAGGCTGCGCTCAAACCATCCGGCCCAGGCGACTTTCCTGGGTTCAGATTATCAATGGCGCTTTCAACCTCGTCCTCAGAAATCGGCTGCTCTAACTTTTCTCTTGTGGTGGCATCCAGTCGTGGCAAGGAGGGAAGAAACACCTGCTTAAACGTCTCCAACTTCATGTCCCGAAAAGCAAACAGCTCCTGATAATAGTCGAAGAAGGCACGTGCTATGTCGTTCTTATCTGTCACGAGGCTTCCATTCCATTCTACTTCAGTTATGTCATTTCGATGAGCCTGTGCTTTTTCAAGACCCAGAGCGCGCTTAGTGGGCGTCTCGCCGGCGACCCATCTTTCGGCCCTGGCGCGAACGAGCGCGCCTCGATATCGGTCCTCGTCTAGTAATTCTATTTTCTTCTTTATCTTTCTGATATCCTCTTTGTAAACCCCCGGCTCCTTACACTCCTGCGCTATTAACTTCTTTAATGTTGGTCTTAGGCCTGCTTCTTCTCGCTTTTCGTTATGGCGAATACAGCTGGCTCTTTCTATCGCTTTCATTTTAATTTCTTGCTTGCACAGTTCCTATTGCTCCCCAATGCTGCTGTTAGGTCGTTTATTTATTTCATTTAGCTTCTGTACAATTATTTCGATTAAGTTATCGTCTTCTAAAAGTTTGGAATTCAGCTTCCAAAGGTCCCACACAAAACTTTTGCTTGGGCTTCTAGCTCCTATAGTGCATTTTACCAGACAATGATCGGAGAATGGCATTGGGATAACAGAATAATTTTTACACTTCGTTATCACATCCAACGATACATAAATTCGGTCAAGTCGAGCATGACTAGAACTCTGAAAATGGGTGTACTGCACGCTGCGTGCTCCTTCCAAGCACTCAGCAATATCCTCTAATGAAAACTCTGCAATCATCTGCAACAAACAATCGGTGCTTGCATCTTTAAAGGGGCGGTTAGAGGTTTTGTCTCGGGCGCTTAAAACACAGTTGAAGTCACCCATAATTATCAGCTGCCTTGTTGAATCTAGGTATCGTTCGATGTTTTTAAAGAAAATGAGCCTGTCTTCAGCTGCATTTGGTGCATAAACGCAGAGAATGCGCCATTCACTGCTATGCAAAACCAGGTCACAAACAATCAACCTTCCGCACGTAGACGAAATCACGGCCTGCACTATAAGTCCTGGCAACCGTTTGACAAGAAGAAGGCACCCAGCCGACGTGCCCACTGCGTGACTAACAGCCACTTCGTACCGCGACGTGAAACGCTGCGCCATGCTCCCTGTCTCCTCCTCTCCCTCCACTTTAGTTTCTTGTACTGCTAGCACGTCTATGTTTTGCTCTGTTAAAAGGCGAAGTACTTGGCTTTGCTTCCTTCTACCAGCCAACCCTCGTACGTTGAGCGTTGCAACGTTCAGACTCTGGTCCATCGCCATAATCATGCATTAGAAGGAGGCCGGGAGCATGACGCTTACCTTTCACGTCTAGCATGGCGCTAGACGTTTCCAGCATGCCCACCTCCATCATCATTTACGGGCTCGACTTGCTGCGAGGGTGGCTTTTCCTCGGCCCTCCTGTCCGCCGCGATGTTGGGCCGTTGCTTGAAAGGAGGTCTCCTGTTCAGGGTCGCTTTCATAGGCGGCTCATCGTCGTTCTTAAGGGTCTGCTGTTCGCTCCCGTCTCCTGCCTTTGTATGGGGGCGTTTAGGTGCGCTGCCCGCGCTCGCTGACCGACCGCCGTTTCCCGTAGCAATGGTCACCTTCGTCGCAGGCTCCAAGGAACCTGCGTCTTGAAGGGGTGCGTTCGCGTTCGCAGACGCCACTGGCACCCAGGCTGCCGACTCTTGTTTTCCTGTGTCATCACCCGCCTCTTTGCCGGTGATGTTCGGTGCTTCCACATTGACGGATGCCGCAGAGGTTCCAGCGTCTTCGCTTCCCTTTGCTGCTTCCTCGGCCTCGACAACATCCATTACATCTTCAGGCGTCTCCTCTCTCAGAGCGGGCACTGTTGCCGCAGCGTAGGTGCGGACACAATCAACTTCCGTGTGTCCAAAGCGTCGGCAGCGAGAACAACGCGGTACTTTGCACTCGCGTCGTACATGGCCACAACCATGGCAACGTAGGCACTGCATAGGCCTTCCGGGAACGACGACGAGGGCCAGCTCACCTGCTACCCTTATTTGATGGGGCAGGTCGTCTGCCTTCATCCCGGCCTTCAACTTGAGAAGTACTGACCTCGTTGTCGAGCCTTTCTCGCTGACGCCCTGGACGCGCCACCGTTCTCGAGTGACCTCCGTCACCTTCCCGAATGCGGCGAAAGCCGTGCGAATGTCCTCGTCTGCGACACCGTGTATCATCCAACGTAGTCTGAGTCGGACTTGCTGGTCTTGAGGGTCGATAATAACACACCGTCGTCCCTTTACTTTCAGCTCTTTCAAAGTCACAATACGCTTCGTGGCTTCAGCAGTCTTGAAGGTGACAGCCCACACGTGATTAACTTGATACGCCCCCAAGGCTACAACCTCGGCGAGCGCGTCGGTCTCGGCGAGTGCATCCCGAAAATCTTCTACGCGGTAGGGCCTAGCTCGAACGTCACCATGCAAAAAAACCGTGTTTAAAGCAACACGTCCTGTGGGCAGCTGTGGCAAAACAATCTGATATTCACTATCTTCACTTACATCGGACCTGTTACCGCGGCCAGCCTGGGCCGCTATCGCTGCTCCGGTGGAGCCCATGATCCTGCGTCCGAACACGCCAGTAGGCCACCTCGTCCGGATAAGCAGTGCAGCAGCCGATGACAGCCCCTACATTTCCACAAGGACATTGAATAAAATAGAGAACTTCCTCCGACGAGGATGGGATTCGAACCCACGCGGGCAGAGCCCAATGGATTAGCAGTCCATCGCCTTAACCTCTCGGCCACCTCGTCCGGATGAGCAGTGCAGCAGCCGATGGCAGCCCCTACATTTCCACAAGGGCATTGAATAAAATAGATAACTTTCTCCGACGAGGATGGGATTTGAACCCACGCGGGCAGAGCCTAATGGATTAGCAGTCCATCGCCTTAACCTCTCGGCCACCTCGTCCGGATGAGCAGTGCAGCAGCTGATGGCAGCCCCTACATTTCCACAAGGACAATGAATAAAATAGAAAACTTCCTCCGACGAGGATGGGATTCGAACCCACGCGGGCAGAGCCCAATGGATTAGCAGTCCATCGCCTTAACCTCTCGGCCACCTCGTCCGGATGAGCAGTGCAGCAGCTGATGGCAGCCCCTACATTTCCACAAGGGCATTGAATAAAATCGAAAACTTTCTCCGACGAGGATGAGCTTCGAACCCACGCGGGCAGAGAGCCCAATGGATTAGCAGTCCATCGCCTTAACCTCTCGGCCACCTCGTCCGGATGAGCAGTGCAGCAGCTGATGGCAGCCCCTACATTTCCACAAGGGCATTGAATAAAATAGAAAACTTCCTCCGACGAGGATGGGATTCGAACCCACGCGGGCAGAGCCCAATGGATTAGCAGTCCATCGCCTTAACCTCTCGGCCACCTCGTCCGGATAAGCAGTGCAGCAGCCGATGACAGCCCCTACATTTCCACAAGGACATTGAATAAAATAGAAAACTTCCTCCGACGAGGATGGGATTCGAACCCACGCGGGCAGAGCCCAATGGATTAGCAGTCCATCGCCTTAACCTCTCGGCCACCTCGTCCGGATGAGCAGTGCAGCAGCCGATGGCAGCCCCTACATTTCCACAAGGGCATTGAATAAAATAGATAACTTTCTCCGACGAGGATGGGATTCGAGCCCACGCGGGCAGAGCCCAATGGATTAGCAGTCCATCGCCTTAACCTCTCGGCCAGCTCGTCCGGATGAGTAGTGCAGCAGCTGATGGCAGCCCCTACATTTCCACAAGGGCATTGAATAAAATAGAAAACTTTCTCCGACGAGGATGGGATTCGAACCCACGCGGGCAAAGCCCAATGGATTAGCAGTCCATCGCCTTAACCTCTCTTTTTTTTTTTTTATTACCGACTTGGCAACTACAAAGAACGATGAAAGGTCGCATGGAATTAAAAACACAAGTCACTTTCTTACAGGTTTCTTGTGATAGAATGGATAAGGTGACATGAGCTTGTCCAAGACTGGCAGCCATTCCGGGGGTTCAGATTGCCCTCCGAAAACATCACGCGTGTACATCACACTTTCAACAAAATACTGATGGGCTGGGTGTACGACAACATGCTCATGGCGAACATCCATCCGCGTTCTCCATATGCTGTGCATACACAAGACCATTAATAACTCACTGGACACTTCTCCTGGCTGGGCGCATGGAAGGTAGCGTATGCCAAACGGCGTTATTGGTAAGTCCCTTTTAATAGTGCGCTGTAGCACGTCCCACAAAAAAAAGACCGCATCGTGACAATCAAGGAAAATATGCTCTATGGTTTCCAGCTTTTTGCAAATTAAACAGTCAGCAGACCAAGACACGAAAAGGCCTTTGCTTTCCAGCCATGGCTTCACCGGAAGAGTGCCGGTATGCAATTGAAAAAAGAAAGATTTAGCGGACGATCTGATGGGCATTCTTTTCACTCTCTTCAACACGTCCCGCTCCGGACCCAAAGCATATACAGCGCGATAAAGAGGCACAGGTAAAAAGGGTTCCAATAAATCTTTGTACAGCCGTTTTCGCGTAACAGTACACATATACTCATTTGAAAATCTCGCCTTCACTATTTGGAAGGACGCGACAACTTCGCGAAGAAAAGCACTTAGAGCCATTGGCCCTGTAGACATAGTCGAAACTACATATTCCGGCAGTGAATCACGCAATCGCACTTGGATTACCGTTCTAAGAAAAACATCGCTTTGTTCGCGCAAAAAAAAAAAGAACCTTGTTACAATCTGCTTTAAGTATAAATGTGACAAGCCGAGTACACCGTTATGCAACGTATGAAAAAGATTGCATCGACTGGTACGCTCCCATGTTGAAGCCCACACAAACGTGGCAAATGCCCTATGCAGTTTTTGAACAGAGATTCTTGACATAGATAACACTTGCAGCATGTAAAAAATTTTTGCAACTAGGAACATATTGCAAACGGTAGCTCTTGCGAACATAGAAAAGTTATGTCCTCCCGATTTGTTTGTTTGGGTTTTCACTTGCTCAACTTCACCGGCCCAACATTCCTTGCTTTCACGGTAATGCTTTAGTGGCACACCAAGGTAATTGCCTGGCGTTGTTGTCCATTGCATACTGGAGAACAGTTCAGGCGCGTATTGCCAGTTTCCGTGCCAAAATCCTAAACACTTTGCCCAACTAATTTCACTTCCACTTGCAGTGCAAAAAGCAGTGGCTTCTTTTACAACTTCTTGCACACTCTCATGGTCAGTACGAAAAACCGCAATATCGTCCGCGTATGCCAAAACCCGAACTTCACTTTGAAAAAATCTATAACCGCGTATGTTTGGCCTTGTAAGCAATCTTAGACAGAAAGGCTCCAGATAAAGCGCAAACAAAAGGGGAGACAGAGGACAGCCCTGCCTTACTGACGACTGAACAGGTATACGATCAGTTAAATGCTTATTCACGACCAGTCTCGCTGAACAGCACTCGTAAACCATTTTCACGCCCTTTGTAATCACGGAAGCAGCATTGACATACTCTAAAACAGAGAACAAAATTTCATGTACCAATTTATCAAATGCTTTGTGGAGGTCTAATTGCATCATGGCTACGTGGTCATGCATCGCGTCACAACATTCGAGTACACTCCTTGCTGCGTGTATGTTAGTAAAAATGGTCCTTCCTTTTATACCGCATGTCTGATGTGGGCCTACAAGAGAAGTAATTACACGTTACTGTCGTTGCCCTAATACTTTCATGTAAATTTTATAGTCAACATTCGTTAGACTTATAGGACGGTAAGACGCTACAGACTGAAGCTTAACATGGTCATCTGTTTTCGGGATTAGTACAATGTGTGACATTCGAAAAGACGGAGGAGCTACGTTCTTTTCGTAGCATTCACTAATAACTCTTTCCAGTAAAACAGCCATTTCAGTTGGAAAGGCCTTGTATATGGCAGCACCAAGACAATCTGGTCCGGGTGACTTATTGGAATTTAATTCCCCGATAGCGGCCTCAATTTCCTCGGAAGTAATACTTGCTTCAAGTGTCTGCGCCACTTCGTCTTCTACTCTTGGCATCAGCGACAGAAAGTCTTTTCTGAAGCGTTCAATGTCCGGTGTTTTCAGACTAAACAATTCGCTGTAAAATTCTACAAACGCCCGTTCAATCGTTTTTTTTTTCCGAGGTAACTACGTTCTGATAGCAGATTTCTTTTATCTCTTTTGACACTGTGTACCTTTTTTCGTCACTAAGCGCCCTTTTCGTGGGCGTCTCTCCGAGCCACAATTTTTCGCTGCGTGCTCTTATCACCGCACCGCGATACTTCTCTTCGTCCATCACCTCAAGTTTGGTTTTTATCTCTTTAATATCTTGGGCGAACAAGCCAGGCTTAACGCTCTCCATGCTAAGCATGTGTTCAAGTGCGCTACGAAGTTCTTTTTCTTGTTCTCTTTCTTTACGTCGGAGAGTGCATGCTCGGTCAGTAGCAGCTATCTTTATCTCGCACTTAAACTGCTCCCATGCTTGTATAAAATTAGAGTCATTTTGTAACATATGCTTAATATATTCTTTAACTTTAGTGGTAAACTCTTCATCCAGCAGCAGTTTTTCATTAAATTTCCATAGCTCCCAACTGAACTTTGTTGCCTTACTTTTCATGCCTAGAGTAATCATTACGAGGGAGTGGTCACTAAAGCTCATGGGAAGTGTTTGATATTCCGAGCACAAGGGCACACAATCAATGGGAACATATATGCGGTCCAACCTTGCATGACAGCTACCTTGAAAGTGCGTGAACTTTGCTTGGCCTTCATGCGTCATTATACAGCCAGCATCTTCAAGCTCTGCCTCGTTAACAATGTCAATAAGTAACTCTGCACTCTTGTCACGAAGGACACGGTCTGTTGTTCTATCTTCCGGTCTACAGACACAGTTGAAGTCTCCAAGCAGGAGAACACGTCTCTCATGTATTAGGAAGGATTTCATATAGTGAAAAAACTCTTCCCGCTCAAACGTTCTAGTCGGCGCATAAACACAGATCACTCTCCAGTCCAGTCCAGAAAAACTGAAATCGCGTATCAAAAGCCGACCACTCTCACACGAGAACACAGACTGTACACACTGTATGCAATTTCGAATGAAAATGACACATCCCCCCGACCTTCCAATCGCATGACAAACACAAACATTATATCTAGAACGATATATTTCAGCCATTTTATCTGTTTGTTGTTCGCTTTCCATTTTGCTCTCTTGAACTGCTAGCACATCAATTTCATTTTCCAACAGAAGGCGGTTCACCTGCTGTTGTCTCCGACGCGTTGACAGCCCCCTCACATTTAGCGTGGCTACGCGCAAGCTAGTGGATAAATAGTTCGCCATCCCAAGAAATTATAAATCGCGAAACATTTCACTCACATCTCTTCAGCAGAAAGACAGCATTGCGGTTGAACTGTTGCATGGGATGACCATTCTTCCGTTTTGGCGAGTCTGTCCGTCGTTCCAAGCGCTGCTCCCGATCATGGACCGGGCTTGTGACGTCTCGACCGTAAAGGGTACCCCCGCTATGGCGGAGGCACAGGTGACACAGTTCTCCGGTCTGGGGGCACGTTTGGCCTTGGCTTGAAGGACGACCGGCGAAGGGGGCCGCCTTCAGTGGAGGCTGTCCGTTTTCCGCTCCTCCTTGGGTTGATCCCTCGTTGACACTGTCTTCGTGCACACGCTTCACAGGCAAGGTAGAAGCAGCTGGCATCTCAGCTTCAGTGTCTCCCTGTTCTTCATGGTGTTGCGCGGACGAAGCTGGGCTTGCAGCACTGGCATTACCGCCGTCTTCTTTCGTGAGTGTCTCGGTCTCAGTAACATTTGAGAACGGAACTATCACATCTGATTCACGGTGTACTTTCAGAGCAAGGATCTTCTCAGAGGATTGTTCTTTCTGCTCTGCATCCTCAGTGATTCCACTGCTAGCTTCCTCGGCGTCCACAGCGTCCATTAAGTGCTCGCCTGCCACTTCACTCGGCACGGGGCCTGCAACGTTGGCATACGTGCGCACACACTGGGACTCGTCATGGCCGTAGCGACGACACAGCCCGCAGCGCGGCACACGACAATCACGTCGTATATGTCCTTTCCCCCGGCACCGGAGGCAAAGCGGGGCTCTGCCTGGGACGTGGACGAGTGCGACGTCCTCGGCGACCTGAAGCTGATGCGGCAGGTCATCAATGGTAACGCCCACTTTTAGCTTCAGCGTGACCGTTCGAGTCGTTGAAGCCTTGTCTACACACCCTTGCACCTTCCACTTTTCTCTTGATATTTCGGTCACTTTTCCAAAAGCCGCCAACGCCGCTCGCACATCATCGTCGTGCACGCCGTGAAGCAGCCAGAAAAGTTTTAACCTGATGCCTTGGTTACAGGGGTCAATGACCACGCATCGGTGCTCCTTCACTTCAAAAGCTTCGGCTTGCAGAATCTTCGCTTTCGCCTCTTCACCTTTAAACATTACTGCCCACACATGATTCATCTGATATGCCCCGAGGGCAACCACTTCCGGCAAAAGTGAAAGACAAGCGAGGGAGTCTCGAAAGTGTTCCACCCGGTACGGCCTGGCTTTTATGTCGCCGTGCAAAAAAAACAGTATGCAAAACACTCGAACCTGTAGGCAGATGCGGCAGAACCAGTTCATAATCCTTGGCAGGCCTTTCCGTGCTCCTGATACCACGGCCCAGCTGAGCCGCTGAATCCGCTCCTTGGGAGCCCATGATGAACACGTCCGTCACGCTCGGTGGCCGGAAGTGGAAATCCCTCGGCCACCTCGTACGGATGAGCAATGCAGCAGCCGATGGCAGCTCCTACATTTCCACAAGGGCATTGAATAAAATGGAAAACTTCCTCCGACGAGGATGGGACTCGAACCCACGCGGGCAGAGCCCAATGTATTAGCAGTCCATCACCTTAACCTCTCGGCCACCTCGTCCGGATGAGCAATGCAGCAGCCCCTACATTTCCACAAGGGCATTGAATAAAATAGAAAACTTCCTCCGACGAGGATGGGACTCGAACCCACGCGGGCAGAGCCCAATGGATTAGCAGTCCATCACCTTAACCTCTCGGCCACCTCGTCCGGATGAGCAATGCAGCAGCCGATGGCAGCCCCTACATTTCCACAAGGGCATTGAATAAAATAGAAAACTTTCTCCGACGAGGATGAGACTCGAACCCACGCGGGCAGAGCCCAATGGATTAGCAGTCCATCACCTTAACCTCTCGGCCACCTCGTTTTTTTTTTTTATTGCCTGACTTTGACACAAATACACCGCACTGGAACTCAAAACAACAGGAACAAAGGAATAATATGTGTACACAAAGCTAGTTCGCGTTGCCTAACACCCACTGAGGGGCAGGCATTGTCATGTTAAAATGCCTTGAGCTCCGTCAAAGGTTGCAGCTTTGACATCCACTCAGGAGCACATGGTTGCAATTTAAGCACGTCAAGCCATCGCTGCACACTTTCACGGAAATACATGCGGGCTGGCCGTGCATCTGGATCGCAGTGATAACCAGCCATTCGTGCGCGCCATATACTGTGGAGGCACATTAACATAACCTGGTCTAACGGCATATCATCATGGTTATCCAATGGCAAATACCTAATGCCATGGGAATCAAATGGGAACTGTTTTTTTATTGTCCTTTGCAGTACATCCCACAAATATACCCCCTCCCAGGAATGCAAAAACACGTGATCTATTGTCTCTGGCTGTTTGCAGATTAGACATTGGGCCCCCCACGGTAGGAACATACCCTCTTCCTCCATAAAGGATTTTACACACAAAGTACCGGTATGTAGCATAAAGAAAAACAGTTTAGCTCCCGTAGCAACGTGCATTTTCTTTACGCGTTTTAATACATTCCTTCCTGTGCCTCCATAGTATAAAGCTCTGTACAAGGGCACCGGGAAAACCACTTCACAAACATCCTTGTGTAATGTTCTCCTGTTAACATTACTTAAATACTCTTTCGGAAAACGTGCGCTTAAGAATTTCACGCTCACAACAATTTCCGTAAAGAATCCAAAAAGAGAACCCGGCATACATTGAGTATAAACTACAAAATCAGGCAACGCTCGACCAAGTCTTTGTTGACACATTGTGCGCAGGAATGGATCGCTGGCATCCCTAAAAAACATAAACCGGTTGACAATCTGTCGCACAAACAAATGACCCAGACCAAGCCCCCCATGCTTCACCTGCCGGAACAAATTTATTCGACTGCACCTCTCCCAACTCGAGGCCCAAACAAACGCCGCAAAAACTCGATGCAATTTTTGCACATTTACATGGGAGCAATGCAATACTTGCATTACATACCATAACTTACTAATTAAAAATAGGTTGCAAACTGCGGCTCTTGCAAATATTGATAATTGAGCGCTTTTCCATTTCTCCGCTTTTTCACGGGTTTCTTTGACCTGCTCTAGCCAGTATGGCTCGCTTTCCTTGTAAAATTCCAAGGGCACACCCAAGTACTTTGCAGGCGTTGTAACCCACGACACATTAGCGAAAGTGTCGGGGGTCAGCTGCCATTCTCTGTGCCAAAATCCCAGGCACTTACCCCAGTTAACTTGACTCCCTGTGACTTTGCTAAAAATTTTTACCACACCCACTGTCCTCTTTATACTCTCCTTATTTACACAAAAAACCGCAACGTCGTCTGCGTAAGCCAGTAATTTGACTTCTGACTCCTGCAGTCGAAAGCCATCAATGTCATTGTTTTGTAGAATGCTTAGACACAATGTTTCAATATAAATGTCGAACAAAAGAGGGCTGAGGGGGCAACCTTGGCGCACCGAACGCCGTACGTTGATGGGGGCCCCCAGTGACTTGTTGACAATTAATCTCTTAGTGCAGTTACGGTACGCCAAGACCACTCCCTCTCGAATAACAGAGCCGACATTAACATAGTCTAATATACTGAACAGAATAGTATGTGCCACACAATGAAAAGCTTTCTCCAACTGCAGTAACGCCACACATGCATGAGTTGCATCGCAGCATTCGATCACACTTCTCGCTTTGTGAATGTTCTGAAAGATAGATCGCCCTTTGATACCGCACGTTTGGTGAGGGCCCACTAGTTCGCATATAACAGTTTGTAGTCTGCCAGCAAGCACCTTCATATAAATCTTGTAATCAACGTTTGTCAGAGCAATGGGCCTGTAAGACGACAACTGCCTAAGCTTATCTGGTTGGTCAGTTTTAGGAATAAGTACTGTGTGCGACGATCCGAAAGACGCAGGCAGTGCGTTCAGTTCATGCGCTTCATTAAATAAGGCACACAACAAAGGAGATAGCTGTTCCTTGAACGCTTTATAAAAAGCCGCACCCTTGCTCAGGCCATCAGGCCCGGGTGATTTCCCTGGGTTTAACTCTTCTATTGCCTGCTGCACTTCTTTTTCGCTTATTGGCCGCTCCAGTCTTTCTTTTTATTCGTCATCAATTTTTGGCATCGCGTCAAGAAAGGATTCTTTAAAACGGTCCAAATAAACCTCTCGGGAAGAAAATAGCTCTTCATAATACTCCCGGAAAGCTTTCGCGATTCCTTCGTTATCGGTTTCTGTGCGTCCTGCCCAATCTACCTCTGCCACGTGATTTTGCCTTGCATTTGCTTTTTCTATTCCCAACGATCTTTTTGTCGGCGTCTCATCCATGGCCAATTTTTCCGCTCTCGCACGCACCAGTGCTCCGCGATAACGGTCTTCGTCATTCAGTTGAAGTCTTTGTTTTATTTTTCTAACGTCGTCCATGTATAACCCTGGCGTGTTACACTACAGGGCTAACAATTTATCTAGCAAAGATCTTAAATGCATTTCATTTTGTTTTTCTTGAAACCGTTTGCAGCTGGCCTTTTCTATAGCTTTGATTTTAGTTTGTTGCTTACACAGTTCCCATTCTTGACCGAGTTCGTGGGTGTCCTCCTGACAAATCTTACCAATTTCTTCTTCTACTAGTCTGGTGAATTGCTCGTCATTCAGCAGTTTATTATTTAACTTCCACAGTTCCCAATTAAAACCGCTACCTCCCTTTCTTGTTTCAATTGTACACTGAACCATGCAGTGATCTGAGTACGTTACCGCCAAAACATAATAATCCTGGCATTTTGGAGCCAGTTCTGCGGACACAAATTCTGTCAAGGTGGGCGTGGCTAGCACCCTGAAAATGCGTATACTGAACCCGTCGCTCGCTCGTGAGACACTCTGCAACGTCTTCCAGTGCAAACTCGTCAATCAAGCGCGAAAGTACCTCTGTGCTACGATCCCTAAATGTACGATGGCTAGTTTTGTCACCGGAGCTCAGTACACAATTGAGATCTCCCAGAAAGACAAGTTGCTTATCCGTGTTTAAATACTCTTCAACAAAATCAAACAAAGTAGCCCTCTCATCAACTACCGTAGGTGCACATATACAAACAGCACGCCACTCAGCCGAGCAAAAACTAAAATCGAGGACAAAAACCCCGACCCGACGGAAAAGAAGCATGCGACTGCACTACAAGACCCGGCAACTTCTTCACAAACAGGACGCATCCAACAGAAGTACCGACTGCATGACTGACAGCTGCGTAAAACCGCGACCTGAAACGTTGCACCATGCTCTCGGTCTCTTGTTCACCCTCGACTTTTGTCTCTTGAATTCCAAGTATATCGATGTCATTTTCATTTAAAAGGCGCAGTACTTGGCTCTGCTTCCTTTTCGCTGCTAGACCTCTCATGTTAAGGGTCGCAGTCTTTAGTGACAGTACATAAGCCATTTTCTTAGAGTGAAAAGAGGCCAAGAGCATGGTGCTTACCTTTCACGTCTAGCATGGCGCTAGACGCTTTCGTTGACGCCAGAGCCATGAGGTTGGACTGGCAGACCTTGCGACAGGGGCGGCTTTTCGGCCGCTCTCCTGTCCGTCGAGACATTCGGTCTTGGTCTGAAGGTCGCCCGCTTCCCTATTGGCGTTTTTATCGGCGGCTCGTCGTTGCTAGCTGCCTCTGCCTTGTTTGTCTCAATGGTGCTCTCCTCGTGGGCACGCTTCGCAGGGCCTTGGACGTTGGTCGCTCGGCCGCTGCTCTTTTCGAGGGTTTCCTGTCTGCCCGAAGACTCCGGAAGTTCAATTTTTGAGCTCTCGGCATCGCTCACCCTTTCTTCCTCTGACGGTCCGTTGTTTGGTAGTGTGACTACCTTTTCTGACCTACCGAGTATCTCGTCACCACCCCCCAGGGGCACTAACATACCTGTCGTTGCTGCTAACTTTTCAGCTTCTCCGACCCCTTTTGCGGCCTCCTCTGTCTCTGCGACATCCATTTGGTGCTCCGTCACGTCCGCCCTCGCTGTTGGTGCAGTAGCCAGTGCATACGTTCGCACGCAATCTTCCTCGGAGTGGCCAAAACGCTTACACGTCGAACAACGCAGAATCTTACATTCCCGGCGCACATGACCGGTCCCGCGGCAGCGCAGGCACTGCATTGGCCGCCCAGGCACCACAACAAGGGCCAACTCCCCTGCTACTCTTATCTGGTGAGGCAGGTCTTCTATCTTCATCCCAGGCTTCAACTTCAGAAGCACGGTTCTCGTTGTTGAGCCATTTTCGTGAACGCCCTGGACTCGCCACCGCTCACGGGTCACTTCGGTCACCTCACCGAAAGCCGCAAAAGCAGTTCGGATATCCTCATCCGCCACGCCATGCAACATCCAGTGGAGCCGTAGCTTCACCTGTTGATCCTCCGGGTCAATGACGATACACCGTCGACCTTTTACTTGAAGCTCCTTAAAGGCTAGCAGCCGCTTGGTTGCTTCAGTGCTGCTCAATGTCACCGCCCAGACATGGTTTATTTGGTAAGCCTCCAAGGCCACCACGTCTGGGAGCGTACCAGTCTTGGCCAGGGCGTCCCGCAAATCTTCAACCCTAAAGGGTCGCACTCGTACATACGTCGCCGTGCAAAAAAGCTGTGTTGAAAACAACACGTCCGGTGGACAGATGCGGCAAAATGATATGGTATTCCTTGTCATCGTTTCCATCAAGCCTGTTACCGCGGCCAGCCTGGGCCGCAATCGCAGCTCTTTGGGAGCCCATGATAAACACGTCCGTCACGCTCGGTGGCCGGAAGTGGAATGGCCTCTCGGCCACCTTGTCCGGATGAGCAATGCAGCAGCCATTGGCAGCCCCTACATTTCCACAAGGGCATTGAATAAAATAGAAAACTTCCTCCGACGAGGATGGGACTCGAACCCACGCGGGCAGAGCCCAATGGATTAGCAGTCCATCGCGTTAACCTCTCGGCCACCTCGTCCGGATGAGCAGTGCAGCAGCCGATGGCAGCCCCTACATTTCCACAAGGGCATTGAATAAAATGGAAAACTTCCTCTGACGAGGATGGAAAAAGAACCCACGCGGGCAGAGCACAATGGATTAGCAGTCCATCGCCTTAACCTCTCGGCCATCTAGTCCGGATGAGCAGTGCAGCAGCCGATGGCAGCCCCTACATTTCCACAAGGGCATTGAATAAAATGGAAAACTTCCTCTGACGAGGATGGGACTCGAACCCACGCGGGCAGAGCCCAATGGTTTAGCAGTCCATCGCCTCAACCTCTCGGCCACCTAGTCCGGATGAGCAGTGCAGCAGCCGATGGCAGCCCCTACATTTCCACAAGGGCATTGAATAAAATGGAAAACTTCCTCTGACGAGGATGGGAAAAGAACCCACGCGGGCAGAGCACAATGGATTAGCAGTCCATCGCCTTAACCTCTCGGCCACCTCGTCCGGATAAGCAGTGCAGCAGCCGATGGCAGCCCCTACATTTCCACAAGGGCATTGAATAAAATGGAAAACTTCCTCTGACGAGGATGGGAAAAGAACCCACGCGGGCAGAGCACAATGGATTAGCAGTCCATCGAACCTCTCGGCCACCTCGTCCGGATAAGCAGTGCAGCAGCCGGTGGCAGCCCCCAAATTTCCACAAGGGTATTGAATAAAATGGAAAACTTCCTGTGACGAGGATGGGAAAAGAACCCACGCGGGCAGAGCACAATGGATTAGCAGTCCATCGCCTTAACCTCTCGGCCACCTCGTCCGGATAAGCAGTGCAGCAGCCGATGGCAGCCCCTACATTTTCACAGGGGCATTGAAAAAAAATAGAAAACTTCCTCCGACGAGGATGGGATTCGGACATACGCTGGCAGAGCCCAATGGATTAGCCGTCCATCGCCTTAAAAAAAAGCCACCTCGTCCATATAAGCAGTGCAGCAGATGATGGCAGCCCCTTGATTTTCAGATATATCTGCCTGAGCTGTCGAGCAGTGCGGACGTGCGTCGCATGGGCTCCCGCCTCGAAGCCAAGTTTTGGCGGAACGCTTCGGTTCTTGGGCCTGCCACCTATTGGAACATCTCAGAGGGGCCGCCCGGCACCCGTGGATGCCAATTTTTGGCAAGTCGACGCCAAGCTTCCGTATTTTTCGGACGTTTTATCCAGACCAAGTGACGGAGTGAGCTAGGCCTAACGCGTATGCGCCTTGCTCGGCCCCGTGCCGACGGGCTCCGTGAGCAAGCCCGAGACTTTGCTAACCCTGAAGATGCATTACTCCGTCGAAGGGGAAGACATAACGCCAGCGGAGCTAGATAACGGAGAATGGGAGACCGTTCTCAGTCTTCAAGATAGCGCCAGACGCTTGAAACAAAGCGCTACAGCCACGTCGGTCGACGGAGCTAGGCTTAAGCCGGGTCAGGCCGAATGGAAGTCGAACTCCGACACTACAGCCAAAAAGAAGCGTGGACCATCCGCCACTAAAAAAAAAATTGGAGGCTTATCAAGGTCAAGCCCAGTGGATGCGAAGCATGTTAAGCAGCTGCCTCAGTGTGGATGGGGCTAAGTAACGGAGACGTGGTTTTAGGTTAATCGTCGTATAGGCATCTTGACCGCATACACTCCCGGCGCAAAGACGCTGGCGCGGTTGCGGGCACAGAGACTGACGCGACTGCGGGCCTTCATCCCTGGCGTGACGTCACATATCACGTGATGCAGCGATGGTGGCGCCACCGCCGGGCGTCGCGCGAAGGCCCGAAACCTACGTTATAATCTTCGCATCATACCGTCCCCGAGACTACCAATGGACGACTGCAAAATCGTGTGTCGACCGAGAAATTGGGACCTGAGCAGCGTCGCCCCACGTGCCCTCAATAGTTTCATATGGGAGGCAGCGAACGTGGCGCCATTGGAGGCACAAGTGTCGACACTACACGTGTAAACATCGTGAACAACACGTTCATCGTAAGCACACCGAACCGCCAAAGAGCATCAGCTTACGCCGGCATGAAAGTCCTCAAGCTTGAAGGGCACGGCAAGCAAGTGGCGTCGTACGTCGCGGCGCCGGACGACCGCAAACATCGTCTTGTGGTCCGGAAACAAGCGAACAAGCGCAAAACGACAACGCGGGGCGACGCCACGCGGAACATCAACCAAGGGACAGAAAGAGGTCCTCGAGCCGGACGAGACGCAACAGCAAGCCCCGAGACCAATCCAGCTCCTTCCCGTCGCTACCAAACAAGGAAGGGGGCAGGTGCAACAGAAAAGAAAGAAGCTCGAGCCGCAGAAGAAGCGGAGACAAGCCAGATAATAAGGTGAGCTGGCCGGATACGGCCTCCCATATTAACAATATTCAAGAGAAGGAGCTACGGAAAAAGATACAGGCACGCGATGATAAAATTGCCAAACTAGAAAATGAGATAGCGGAGCTCCGCCAATTAATTAAGAATACTAGGTACTAGAACACCCAATAACTAAGGAGACGCAAGCCCCGCCACCGGCGCCGTCGGTAGGGGTGGTAGCGATGGAAACAGGCTCTATAGAGCCCCGATCAAAAGGCCACCTCTCCTGAGCGGAGAGAAGAACAGTAAACGGGTAGCAGAAGCTTCAGAAACTGATATGCCGCAGCACACGAGAGCCCCGAACAAACTCAGGACCGATGTAAATGCACTCACAGAAAGGATGGACCCCGTGGAGGTTAAAGTAGACATCCTCTCGGCTAGGGTGGACACTGAATAATAGGGTGGACGCCTTAACCAACTAATTCAGGGTGTTCCAAAATCAGGCAACCATGTCGTTCCAACAAATGATGAAAATATTAAGCTCAATGGAGGCGCGCCTTCCTCCATTGCCTGGTCAGCAGCCAATGCACACAATTGCTACGCATCATGGCCCCCAGACAGCAAATTAAAGTGTGGCAGTGGAACTGTAGAGGCTTCCGCTGTAAGCGGGGGAACTTGCAGCTCCACATACAAAACCTAAAGCATCCACCAGACGTTATTGCTCTACAAGTAGCTAGTGGTGCCGTAAAACTTCCGGGCTACAAAGCGTTCCCACCACCGGGATACGACGCCGGTACCGTTACGGGTGCATTCACTGCAACGTTGGTGCAGCGTAATGTCACTGCAATACAGCATAATACTGACAGCTCCAAAGAAAACTACATCCTTCTCGAGATAGTGCCAAAAAGTTGAGATGACAAAAATCTCTTTATTCTAAATCTATACAGTCCGCCGAGAGATAGAGGAACGGATATTCCGGAGCTACTGGTCAGAAGCCTAAAGTTGGCAGCCAAAGCGCAGCTACTAGTTGTCGGAGACTTCAATGCCCCGCGTCCAGAATGGGAATACGTTAAAGCCAGCCAAAAAGGCAACATAGTATTGCAAGCGATACAGAACATGGGCCTTTCCGTGTTAAACAACCCACAGGAATGCACGAGGCTAAGCAATAGCATCAGCGTTGACACGTCACCGGACCTCACCCTTGCTAGGAATATAATGGGAGCCAAATGGCTAAACACAGGTCATACACTAGGTAGTGAACACTATATTTTAGCCACCACCTTCGAAACGGCTAAGCACAAAACAATAATTAGGAAGACACACATTACGGATTGGGATAAATTCAGGGACCTATGAGAGCAAACAGCCGAAACAGAAATCACGAATCTCGATGATTGGATCGAGTCACTTAAAAATGATATTAAGCAAACCACATCGGAGGTGTCGATAGAACAGGAGGGCCTAATCTCTGACTCGCGGCTACTCCATATGTGGGAAGCTCACCTCAGCCTGCAAAAAGAGACTGAGGAAGCGCAAACACCTAAGGCCTCTAAGGAAACGTATAGCGAAACTAGAGAGAGAGAGAGAGAGCAGAACTTATTATTTATTCCAGCGGATGAAGCGAAACTAGAAAGACAGATAGAAGCCTACACACTGCAGCTTCAAGAAAAGCAGTGGGGTCAGATATGCGAACGCATGAATGGACAACTAGGATGTAAAAAAAACGTGGCAGATGCTCAGACATCTACTAGATCCGACACAGACAAAATCGACACAGAAAAATCAGCTCGCTAAACTTATCCATAAATACGAGGGCACCACGGAAGAGTTCTTGCTAGAACTACAGGATCGATATCTCAGCAAGGCCTCTTGGATTCAACTGCCAGACCACCGAAGACTCCAAATCCGGAGCTAAATTCAGAAATAACGGAGACAGAGGTTCTCTTCGCCATTGGAACCGCTCCGCACCACGTCCGCGGCAGGCCCGAACGGGATCCCAGACAAAGCATTAAGGAATTTAGACGTAAAATCAGTAGAGGCAATCACGGGGCTCATGAATAAGTACTGGAACGAAGGTGAAATCCCTTAAGCCTGGAGGCATGTAATTATTACTTTTATTCCCAAACCAGGCAAGAAACTAGATATAGCCAATTTGCGCTCAATCGCGCTCACTTTCTGCGTAGGCAAGCTCATGGAGCATGTGATCCTAAACAGACTGCAGGAGTACGCAGAGGACAAAGAGATCTTGTCGACAACTATGCTAGGCGTCGGAGCTAATTTATTTACGCAGGATATCAGGCTTCAGCTCAAAGCAGAAGTCATAGACACTGGGAGATATGCACGGGCACCAAAGCAGTGCTAGGGCTAGACCTCACCAAGGCCTTCGATAACGTGGCACTCGAAGCCATTCTCGAGAACTTCTCGGACATTAACCCGGGAGAAAAAAACCTTCCGATACATTCGCTCATTTCTCAGCCATAGGTCCGCAGCAATTAAAATAGGCGAAATAGAGTCATTGCCTTTTCGGCTAGGGGGTAGAGGGACACCGCAAGGATCAGTACTGTCCGCGTTTCTCTTCAATCTCTCTCTCATAAAGCTTCCACCCAGACTGGAAGCCATTCCTGGGTTGAGACATACATTCTGGGCAGGTGACATCACACTCTGGACCACCAACGGGAATGACGGTCAGGTAGAGGAAACGTTACAACGCGCGGTAGACACTATCGCAGAGCTCGCAGGTCATTCAGGCCTATCATGCTCACACCCAAAATCAGAGCTTCTGGTCATCAGACAAAAAACCCAGGAGTCCCGGTTCCAGCAGCCAAGCGCCCCCAACCCCGCTTAACGTGTGCGGGGGGGGGGGGGGGGGGACTTCCAATCAAGGAGGTGCAGTCAATAAGGATCTTGGGGCTGTATCTACAAGCTAACAGGAAAAACAAAGAAATCCTGCAAAAGCTGAAAAGTTCAGTTAATATGTCAATTAGGCTAATCAGAAGAAATGCCAACCGTAGTAGAGGAGTCAAAGAAAAAGACCTCTGTAAGATAGTGCAGGCATTTGTCCTGAGCAGGATGTTGTATGCCCTGCCATACCTAAAACTAGATGCTGTGGAGAAAGGCAAAGCCGATACAATAATTAGGCAAGAATACAAAGCAGCCCTGGGGCTGCCGAACTACACATCGACAGAAAGACTCATGGGACTGGGAATACATAATACACTAGAGGAGCTCGAGGAGGCTCACCTCACAATGCAAAAAGAACGGCTTAAGCGCACTAAGGCAGGTAGAGCCATACTAGAGCGCCTAGGTATATAGGCGGGGAACTTCCACCCGAGGACACGAAAACACAGATACCCAAACTCCTTCGCAAGCGACTGACGATCAAACCACTACCAAAGAATATGCACCATTCTTACCACGAAGAAAGGAGGAAAGCTAGGGCAATAGCTCTACACGAAAAATACGCAACGAGCGAAGGAGCTGTCTATGGAGGCGATGGAGGCGAAACGAAGAGGCGTCCGTGTGCTGTGCGATGTCAGCGCACGTTAAAGATCCCCAGGTGGTCGAAATTACTCCGTAGCCCTCCACTACGGCTCCTCTTTCTCTATTTCCACTTTCACTCCCATCTTCCTCCCTTCCCTTACGGCGCGGTTGCGGTGTCCACAGAAAACAAGTGAGACAGTTACCGTGCCTTTCCTTTCCTATAAGTATAAATAAATCAGTCGGGCTGGTTGGTTCATGTTGAATGGAAGGAAGGAACAGCTCAAACGGACGGGACGTGTAGGAAGGCAGCTCATGTGTCTGTCTCGCCTTCCTACACGTCCCGTCCGTTTGAGCTGTTCCTTCTTTCCATTCTCTTCTGTCTGCGCGAGGCAGCGGAGGTGGCTCAGCTACAGAGCCAGTAGCAGGCCCGTGCATTTTCTTTTCCTTCTTCCTACAACCACAACAACAACAACAACAGCATGGCGTACCGTTCAAACACACTGGCCGGAGATGCATGATACTGCGCCTTTCCTTTCCTGTAAGCCAATTATAATTATAATGCCAACAAGAGGCTAAAGACGGGAGGCAAATTATAGGATAGAAAGTATAGGCTTTCGTTATTCTCCTCTTAAGAGACATCTAAGAGGCCCTCTAATTTGATTATAATTATAATTATAATTATAATAATTATTATTAACAGGGCTTTTTCTCGCACAACTATGTTGTAGCCGTGCTTAAAAACTCACCATTATTATACGAAATTAAGTGTACTTCCTCCGAGATGTTTTTCTCAAGTTGTGTCCTTTCGACAGCATCGGCAACGAGCTGTATACACTTCGCGTTGATATGTATCGCTGAATAACGTTTGCTGGTTATAACAAAGCCTTGTCGCTCCTCACAATGATGTGCCAGGGCCCGTATTCAGAGTCTACAGCGTTTTCGTATGTGTCGCTTTCACGCTTATCTGACTATTGGAAACGGCGAAACGGGAAATGGTGGCAAACTAACTGACGTCCGGTTTCGGCGTTTTCATTATTCAGATGACTCGAAGTCAAGGCGAAAACGACGTCAACTCGGAATACAGACCCAGGACCCTTATAATACAAGGCTTGCGCGATTTTAAAGAGCAAGCGCTTGACGCAGTTTTTTTTTTTATGCTTGAATCATCTGAAGCATGTTAGGAAGGCAGCCACTACTCTCTTCAAATGAAACAAATGCTCCGAAACTGAATACGAACGACGAAAGCACCACAGTTTGGTGGTAATTAGCCACTTGGTTATGCGCGTCGCTGGCTAAATCGAATTTCGAGTCACAGGAGTGCTGATGGACAAAAAAAAAATGGTTTATTTTTCCTTTTTTTTAAAGAGGACCTCACTCGTTCACGCGTTGGAGAACCTCCTCCAGGTCGTCATGAAGATCCAAAGCTTCCTTCCATTTCTTCCAGTCGGGTTCAGTAGCCAGTGCCACAGTGCGGTTAGCCTGCACCAACAGCGCATCGCACGAGACACCAAAAGGCAAGTCACAAAAAACCACGACGCTCCAGCGATACTGCCGTAGCGTCGGTATGTCTGCCATCGTAGCCACTAAGACATAAGCTGTCTCCAGATCAAGGTCATGGAGCCCGTCGATGACCAGCACAGAACCTTTGCTCAAAAGCCATCCCTTCATATCACGCTGGAAGGACACCGTGCTCGTCAGGGCTAACGTTTTTCCTTGGACGAGATCTAGAAGTGCATTGCCCTTCAACCTAGTCAGCAGAGCCTGGCTCTGATGCAAGAAATGCTGCAAATCGGCTCTTGGCTTTGCGGCGTGCATCTTCTCAGCTTGACGACGAGCTGCAACGACACCCCGCTCCCGTAGAGTTGTCCCTACCTCCTGTACCTCTGGTTCGTCAGATGAAGCCACGATATCGCCTACTTGGGCAGACCAGTCCGTCTGAAGAAAGCTCACTTCAATGGCAGCACCTTTGGCATACGGCCTCACAGGTGTCCCTAAGCAGCAGGTGAGCTTCAAGGGCGTTCTGAGGCGCTTCAGGTCGTTTTCGAGGCCGTCCAGGCTAGAAATCTGCAGTTCGTCAGCTGTCGCCAGCAGTCGCGTTATCGGGCACAATTTCTGCCCGAAAACCCCCTGTAAGCAGGCGACGATCTTGCGATAGGCGTGACCGGGGTCCAAGTAGTGCTCGAAGTCACGGAGAATGTAAACATCGGCGTCACCTATTCTGACAACTCCGTTCGTGAGAAGCGCCAACAGTACGTCAGGCTCCACGAGGCACACACCTTGGAAGGAGTCTCGAGGCCAAGACGACACAGAAGGTACAACGCGGACTTCGTGTGGAAGCAATATCGTCAGATAACTGAAATATTCTTTGTCTTCGACGATACGCTGACCGACAATAATGGTCAGTGCTGGTCTCACGAAATAAATAACATTCAAACATAGCTGCCGCCTCAGCTCCGGAGTTCCAAGGGCCACAACACAGTCCTTTTCAATCACTCGTATTGCCAGCTCGGCTTCACGAGGGCTGGGCTCGAAGCGGTCGTCTTCGACTAGCGTGGGCAGTTCTTGTGCCGGCTTTAGAGATTCGAGACGCTGTGAGAACACATTGCATACGGCCGCCCGGGGGTCGCCCATCTCCGCCATGCTTACAGAGCGCTTTTCTATTGTGTCAGGACTCACGAAAGCAAGACGTGGCGCCTTCGTTCCTCGAAGAGCGGTCGGTGGAAAATTTTGGTCACTGCGCTGAGCACGTGCAGAGTCGGAACAGAACGTGGCATGCTGCCGCGCTGTTCACGCGTTGAAGAAAGACGATGAGTAAAGCTATTCAAGCGTGGAAGAGAATGAAAAATTTGGGCACTTAAGGCTTCCTGTTAAGAGCACTCGCGATAGCATCCTTAATATCGAATTTTCACTCCTCGAATTTTTTGCATTTAGATACTGGCATTAAACGCCTTTAGCTTTTTTAATTGAAAAAAAAAGAAATAGTCCCTATCTCCCTTCCCACTTTCACTCCCACCTTCCTCCCTTCCCTTACGGCGCGGTTCAGGTGTCCACAGAGCAAGTGTGACAGATACTGCGCCTTTGCCTTCCTATGAACCAATTATTATTATTATTATTATTATTATTATTATTATTATTATTATTATTATTATTATTATTATTATTATTATTATTATTATTATTAGTTGGCTTTGCTTTCGGGGAAATTGCTTTCGGAAGGTGCACTGTCGGCCTCGATCGCTTCTTGGTTGGACACCTATACTTCTTATGAACGGCATACAATTGGAGGTATGTACCGGCTTTGCCAAACGTGTACAGCTCAGGGGGTCTGCTTCTGAGCCACTTCATGCAGCTTGTAATGCATTCCAGTATTGTGAATCTCTTTTTGGTAAGCTTTTTTACGCCAGGTTTCGAGCCTTCAGCGTAGCGTGGTCCGGTAGTTACGCTTTACACCACGTGACTACTGACGTCATACCAGCGCGAGAGCTGGGCTACCAAGTCGGCTCTTCAGCGTAACGTGGCTCGTAGCCACGCGGGGCGTTTCACGCTTCTCCGAATAGGTGCGCTGTGGTCTAACACGTGGTGTGACGTCATAAGCGAGGCGAAGAGAGGAAACTAACGAGTAAACTTGGAAGCAAAATTGATAGGTTGGAAAAGCAGATGAAGGAAATGAGTGTAAGGTTAAACGCTCTAGGAGACATTAAGGGTTCAATGGACCAGATTCGAGCAGCATTAAGCGGCCTCACCGAGAGGATGGCGAAAATGGACCGCGTAGTTTTTCACAATGATGGACAGGAATCATAAGAAAGAGAACGCCACCATTTAGCAATGGAATTGCCGTGGTTACCGACGGAAGCGAGCGCTATTACAGCAGCACTTGGAACATGTAGAGGACAAACTAATTGCTATAGCGTTGCAGGAAACCGGAGGAAATCGGGTCAAACTGGCCGGATACCAAAGCTTCTGTAGCGATAGGGGTGAAAAATGCAGAGTGGCCACGCTGGCCAAAAGGAATATAGCAACACTAGAGCACGATGTGAGCACGGTAGACATAGAATTGCGGTTATTATAGAAATGATCACGAGACGCAAGAGAACAAAAAGAAATTTCTCCTTAATATCTACAGCAACCCGAGGCAGAGGAAAATGAAATTCGGAACAATAGTTAGAAAAGCCATCAAACTGACCGGGCCAAGCCCGTTGGTGATCGTGGGGGACTTTAATGCGGCACACGAGGAATGGGGGTACGCAAGGCAAGGGGAGGAGGAAAAGCAGAGCTAAGCACCTCGCTAACAAATTGGACAAACTCCCACCGGGATCGGTCGCCTACACCGATGCAGCGATCGGGAAAGAAGGTGACGTAACCTCAGTCGCCCTATTAGACACCGGGATCGCCATAGGAATCGAAAGAAATCGAGATCTACCGCCGGTAGAGGCGGAGGAGATTGCAGTAGCCATTGCCATTGCACGACAAGGCGTGAAACACGTCATCAGCGATAGCAAAGCGGCGGTTAGGAATTTTAGCAAGGGTAGAGTCAGCAATCGTGCTGCAAAAATTCTGAACGAGTCGTCTCTCGCCGAAAGCGTGACCATAATCTGGACCCCAGCACACGCCGGTCTCGCCGGCAACGAGGCTGCCCACATGCTCGCCCGCTCCTCGCTACCTCGGGGTGCTGCGGACGCCTCCACAACATCTAAAAGCAAAGAATGTATTGGTACGTTTAGGGATGTAACCGACAACCTGAAGAAAGACCGGAGGATATAACCGCTACCGGATAGATCCCTGAGTAAAAAAGAATCATACGACTGGAGAAGACTCCAAGCTCGAAATTTCTTTTCGCCCCTGTGGAGGAGCTGGACGGGTGCCAGAGGGCGGAAGAGGGAAGGTGCAGAAACCGAAATTTGTAAATTTTGCGGCCACGTGGCAACATTAGATCACATATGGAGATGCGTTCGTGCCCCAGGGCGCAACGCGATTAAAACAAGCAATGAATGGGAGACCACGCTAAGAAGCTCCGACGAAAAAACTCAGCGATTCGCCGTCCGCCTGGCGGCCGAGGCTGAAGACCTCTTCTCCTAGACGGGGCCGGGTGTCCTCTGGCCGCGGTGCAACAGACTGCCTCCCTGAACGCCTGCGTGCGGACCAGGAGGTGGCTGCCGCGCCATATTCGGCGGAAATAAATGTTCTTTCTCCTCCTCCTTAGACATAGGAGACTGGGCAAAACAGCTGAGGGAAGATGCCAGGGACGCGGAAGCGGTAGCCGAAGGGGAAGATGCACCAGAGATAATGGACAGCAAACTAATGAGCATGTGGAAGGAGAATGAAAGGCTCGAGAAGAGACTGAAATCTCAAAAATGGAACAGAAACTTAAGGCGTTCGTTAGCCAGACACATGAGAGAAATGGAAACGTATGCGATCAAACTGAAAGAGCAAAATTGGTACGGCAGGTGCGACGAGATGGAAAGGAGCATGAGTCTAGCAAAGACATGGAATATACTGAGGCATCTCCTCGACCCGAGCAAATCCAAACAGGTAGCGAGCATCAGCCAGGTGAAAGCGAGACACGCATTTCAGGGGACGGACAAACAGCTGATGGACAAGCTCAAGGACATTTACATAGAGAACGCGACGACAATGCGACAGGCAGAATATGGAGGAGCGGGAAATGAAGAGCTGGACGCGGACATTACGATAGCGGAAATCAGAGCAGCTATTGCTGGGCAAAGAACTTGCTCGGCCCCTGGCCCGGATAAAATATCCAATGTCATATGCTCAGGAACCTAGTCGACGACTCGATAGAGGCGATTGCACGATGCATGAACAAAGTATACGGAAGGAAGGTAAATTGCCGGAGGAATGGAAACAGGCAGAGGTGGTTCTCATCCCCAAGCCAGGGAAGGAACCAAAATTGGAAAACCTGAGACCGATCTCGCTGACGTCGTGCGTGGGGAAAGTCATGGAGCACGTGCAGACGAGGTTAACGAGATACATGGAAGATCGAAACATGTGGCCGCACGAGATGGTGGGATTTAGACCTAAGCTCAGCACGCAGGATGTAATGCATGCTCAGACAAAAACATGACATTATAGACAAGAAAGGATTAGATGCCAAGGTGATCCTAGGTCTTAACCTCCCGAAGGCCTTCGACAACGTCCGACACGAGGCGGTGCTCAGAGGTCTGGAGGAAGTAAACGTGGGCAAGAGAACATACGAGTATATCAAGGACTTCCTCCGAGATAGGAAGGCGGTGATCAAATTCCAGGACGCAGAGCACCCAGCATAAGGCTGGGCAGCAAAGGTACCCCGCAAGGAGCCATCTGTCCTCTTTCCTATTTAACATAGCGATGAGAGGTCTCTCGGCAATGCTAAACAAGATCCCTGATATAAAATTCAGCATGTACGCCGACGATATAAACATTTGGATGAATAGCGGAAGCGACGCGGAAATTGAGTGGAGTTTGCAAAGGGCAGCAGACGTAGTGGTGAAATATGCGGCCGAAAGAGGCCTGGCGTGTTCACCGCAAAAGTCAGAGCTTTTTGTATATAATAGCGACAGCAGGAACAAGAGAGAAGTAGAAATTAAAGTGGTGGTGGAAGGCCTGGAAGTGCCCAGGGTCGAGGAAATGAGGATCCTAGACATGTTTATCAACAAGAAGGGCACCAACACCATAAACAAATTAGCCACATATGCAGACCAAGTAGTAGGCATATTTATGAGGGTAGCAGTAAAGGGGACAGGACTAAAAGAAAGGAATCTCCTGAAAATGTCGCAGGCGTACGTAATAAGTCGGATCTGCTACGCGACGCCGTACCTAAACATGAACAAGACAGAAACAGAGAAGATAGACAGAATATTGAGGAAATTCGTCAAGCGAGCTTTGGGACTCCCGATACCCACGTCGACGGAGCGGCTTGAGGAAATGGGAGTTCACAACAGATGGGTTGAGCTGGCTGAGGGGGTGAGAATATCCCAATTGTAACGGCTTGGCCAGTCTGAAACGGGCACGACAATACTCGAATAGGTAGGAATCCGGCCAGAAAGTAGCACGCACAAGATGGTAAACATCCCGCCAGGAATCAGAGCCAAGATACGCGTCCCACCTATGCCGCGAAACATGCACCCCGAGTCCAACAAAGAAAGGCGAGAGCATGGGGCTAAGGCCTGCGAGAGAAAGATGAGGAAGCGATGGCAGACCAGGCGGCTTATGTAGACGCGGCGTGCGGACAGCATGGGGCGGCTGTATCCGCGGTTGTCGACGGGGCAGGAGCATTAATGGTAGCGGCTTCGAGCCGCACGAGAGATGCCAGTGAGGAACTTTGGGAAAGGAAGAATCTCGGAAGAGGCCAAACGCGTCCTCGATGCGAGGCCGATAGAACGTAATATAGAAATAATATGGATTCCAGCGCACGAGTCTATTGCAGGAAATGAGGCTGCACACGAGCACACCTTCTGAAGCTCGAATGAAACAGTTTGTCCGCATGCAAGGACTTCGCCTCAACGACCACATGTACCCCCTGAAAGCTTATGCGCGGCCCCCGACAACGCTGTAAGAGGCATTATTTACAAAGCCGTCTACAATCAGACGCAAGATGAAATCTTCCAAGACCTTGTGGCCCTTAATCAGAGCAAGTACTTCACCATCGCCGACGCCCGGCAGCTCGGCAGGACGAAGTCAATTTTAGTCACGTTCATCGACACCGCGGAGGTACCGCGTCAACTGAACTTCTACGGCACTATTTATTCTTGCTACCCATTCAAGGCAAAAGTTGAAGCTTGCTTCAACTGTCGGAAGCCTGGACAACGTGCCGACGTCTGTCCCAAGGAGAAGACTGACCTGTGTTCCCGCTGCGGCGTTGCCCATCCACCCAAGCAAACGCCGGACTGCACGCCCAGGTGCATCTTATGCGGTGAAGCCCACTTCACGGGGACCAAACGCTGCAAAGTGCGCTTCGAACGCTCAGGAAACTCCTCCAAAAAATCCACACCGCCGATAACGCTTTCGGACGCTCGACCTCCTGAGACAACTCTCAAGTCATCTAGACCATCAAGAAGCCGGTTTCGATCGTCTTCGAAGTCGCGCAGCCGCTCGAAGACGGGATTCCGCCATGGCCACAGCAGAAGCCGCTCGAGGTCCTTCCCGCCACTCCCGGGCCAAACAGTCCAGGAATCCACGAAACAGGTAAGCTGGAGGCCGCAGTCTTCCCCGCTCGAGCGAGAGAACGCGGAACTTAAAGCTCAGTTAAAAACACAGTCTGAAGAAATTGCCGAGCTTAAACGGCAGCTGCAACTCCTTTTAAGGCGAGAGCAGTCCCCTGCAGTATTGCAAACCCAAGCACCTCCCACCATTTCCAAAACTCCTTCAAACTCTCCCCCTCCGCGTCCTCTTCGCGCGCTACGTCGCCTGCTCGTGGCGTTCCCGCAAAACGCAAGATAGCCACTGGGGTAGTTCCTTCCGAACCATCAGTGCCAGACCAGACTGCCCTCCTTATGACGGCAATGCAGTCCCTGGAACGCTCGGTACAATCTTTCCGCGCCGAAACCCAGAACTGGATGACGAACGCCGCAAAACGACTAGAGGCTATTGAGAAGCGTCAAAGTGCTCAAGAGGCCTCGTTTTCTCAAATCCAAACCCAAGTTTGTGAGCTTCTCCCCAGAGGTTGCACTGTACTACCCATCCCTTTAGCTATTACTGATAGCACCCAACATGGCGGCACACCCCAACAGAATTAGCGTGTGGCAGTGGAACTGCAGAGGTTTCCGCACAAAGCGGAATAATCTGCAACTTCACTTATCTACCCTATCCCCTAGCGAGATACCGGCAGTGATAGCGCTGCAGGAGACGCTTGTTTCGGTTAAGCTCCGCGACCTACTTACGAGCCCTCCACCCAGCCTCAATCCAGGGTAGCGTCGTTGGTGCACCGCAACTTTACCGCGGTCGAACACCCTCTTGAGGTGGATGACGTGGATGGTCTCTTGCTGGAACTCCTACCCCGCACACGAAAAGCACACACCCTTTTTGTTCTCAACCTCTATAGCCCTCCCAAGAGCCCTCCTGCCCCCCTCATTGGCGCAATCAAGAAAGCCCTCACAGTTAGCGCGGGAGGTTCCCTACTAGTGGTTGGCGACTTCAATGCTAGCCATACCAGCGGGGGTTACCGAAAGAATTGCCGTAAGGGTACGGCAATTTTGTCCTTCGTTCAGGACGAAGGGCTTTCTATTCTCAACGACACCTCCTATCCCACCCGAATCAGATCTAGCGTTCAGCACGACACAAGCCCAGACTTCACTCTCTCAAAAGGCGTTCGAGAAAGCCCCTGGACTAATACCACTCACTCATTAGGCAGTGATCACTACATTTTATGCACTGAGCTCTCCATCTCTTCCCTCACCCCACCCAAACGCAATCGGGCCTGCGTGGTCGATTGGGATCGATTTCGCCGCATCCGGCAAAACGCCCCGGACACCATTGTGGACTTGGAGGCCTGGGTGGCTTCTCTCACACAGGATGTGGAGTCGGCGACATCCACTATCCCGGAACCAGAGGACACTTCGGCTGCGGATAGTCGCCTTCTCCACATGTGGGAGGCACACGCCAGCCTTCAGAGACGCTGGCTGTCCCAAAAGCATAATCGCACCCTCAAACGGCGAATTTCCCGCCTTGTGAAAGAAATTGAAGCTTATACAAGGGACCTCGCTCGCCAGCAGTGGGGGCAGGTCTGTGACCGCATGAGCGGTAATCTAGGCCTTAAAGACACCTGGTCGCTTTTACGCTATCTCCTTGATCCTGGGCACACCAAGGCCACGCAGCGTAAGAATATTACCCGCATTATTCATCAGCTTCCCCTAAACGATGACGCCCTCCTTCAGACCTTAAAAGATCAATACATCACTACAACCCCCTCTACCCCCCTCCCTTCCTACACCGGTTCTCCCAACCCTACCCTTGATGAGGAAATCTCTTCAGCTGAAGTCAGGGCGGCGATGCACCGCCTCAGGACGACATCAGCTCCGGGGACGGACCGAGTCATAAATAAGATGCTTCGTAACTTGGATGACCCGTCTGTCGATGCGGTCACGGACCTCTTCAACCAATGCTGGCGCACGGGAACCCTTCCGGCCCAGTGGACACACGCCCGTATCATATTTATCCCTAAACCCGGCAAACCACTCGACATCAAGAATCTCCGACCCATATCTCTAACTTCCTGTCTTGGCAAACTCTTTGAACATGTTGTGCTGGCACGCCTGCAGAACCACATAGATGACCACAACCTCTTCCCTGACACAATGGTCGGCTTCCGGCCACATCTCTCCACGCAGGATGTTATGCTGCAACTGTCAGAAGATGTCCTTCACCCCCGCCACGCAAAGCGCACCCGAGCAATTCTCGCCCTAGATCTCACAAAGGCCTTTGATAATGTCCGTCACGCAGCCATTTTAGATGCTCTCTCATCGCTTCAAGTCGGCTCGCGTGTCCACCAGTACACATCCGCCTTTCTTAGTCATCGCACAGCAGAAATCACCATCGGCTCGCTCTCATCTGCATCTTTCAAACTCGGTAGTATTGGCACCCCACAGGGTTCTGTCCTCTCTCCACTGCTTTTTAATATTACCCTTATCCCCATGGCACACGCCCTCAACCAAATCCCTGCCCTGTCCCACTCCTTATACGCCGATGATATTACACTGTGGACCACCACAGGTAGCATTGGCGCCATGGAAGATACATTACAGGCCGGAGCAGACATTGTAGTATCTTTTGCCGCAAATGTCGGCTTGGCTTGTTCCCCTACCAAATCGGAGCTTCTCATACTCCGACCTCCTAGGTGTCGTACAGACAAAGGACCTCCTCCCCCCCATCTTCTTGACAATTGACAACACCCGGATACCAGAAGTGGACAACATCAGGATTCTTGGTATTCTGATACAAAACAATGGCAAGAATACCGCAACCATCACTAAGCTGACGGTGATGGTTCATCAAACAATCCGCCTCATTCGCCGCATAGCCAATCGCCATCGCGGCATGCGCGAGCGTGACCTCAGACGCCTGGTACAGGCATTTGTCCTGAGCCGTGTTGTGTACTCGCTCCCCTACCTTTTCCTCACGCGGGTGGAGGAAGACAAGGTTAACGCCCTTATCCGACAGGCGTACAAGGCCGCCCTCAACTTACCCCGCTACACTTCCAATGAACGCCTTCTTCACATGGGCATCCATAACTCCCTAAATGAGCTCACGGAAGCCCACCGCTCAGCCCAGTTGGAGCGATTATCATCTACCCTCACCGGCCGGAACATCCTTGCTCGCATCCATCTCTCACCTCCCGGTCACTGCTCTACACAACATATACTTCCCCTTGCGATACACCGCGTTCTTAAGGTGCATCCCCTGCCAAAGAATATGCACCCAGAGCACCATGTCACTCGCCGCAAGGCACGCGCAGAAGCTCTTCGCAAGCACTATGGCTTCCAGCCAGAGACCGTTTACGTAGACGCTGCCTCATACCCCTCCCGCCCAGCGTTCGCCCTCAGCGCTGTTTCCAACTCTTTGCAACTGGTCGCGGCCGGTACAACTTTTGCCTCCACTTCCCTGGAGGCGGAGGAGGCGGCGGTTGCCCTCACCATAGCTACCACCCGAGCCACAACCATCTTTAGCGATTCTAAATCCGCCGTACGGAACTTCGCCCGCGGTCGGATCTCTACCCCAGCCTTCCGGTTCCTCGCCTCCCTCTCCCCACCCGAACACCCTATTCAACTAATATGGGTGCCCGCTCACACGGGTCACCCAGGCAACGAAGCAGCTCACTCTTTTGCTCGAGGATACGTCAGCCGAGCAGGGACTGCCACTGCCTGGGGAGATGCTCGCGAGCGCATGGTATCCTATCACGAAATCTCTCTCCATTACCGTGATCAACGAACCATCTACCCTCCTCCTCATAAATCTTTGACTAAGCTACAACAGGTGACGTGGCGCCAGCTTCAGTCCCGTACATTCCCATCCCCTGCTTTCTTATCTTTGATCCATCCAGGACTGTTCTCGCCACAGTGCACCCTGTGTGGGGCACCTAAAGCTGATTTTGAGCATATTATGATCAAATGCTCGGAATTCCACCCTCCAGCCACTTGGCAACTCTCCGACCTCGAGCGATGGGAGGCTGCGGTGTCCAGCTCTGACCCGGCCGTTCAAAAGCGGCTGACGGACTGGGCTTTGGGTGTCGCTGGGAAGCACCAGCTTCCGGCCACAACACGCAGCCAAGAGCCGACCCGTCATTAATATGTAATCCCTTAAGGCTCCCAAATATAAAGTTTTTCACCACCACCACCACCACGAGCTTGCCCGAGCTCTCTATCACCGGGCGGCCGTAGAGTCGCCCTCTCGCACATACATGAAAGATAGCTTGATTTCATGCAACGAGATCACAGAACATTATAAGCTGAGGGTCTATCCGCCGCCCGACCGTTCCCTCGGAAACGAGGAGGCAATTACGTGGAGAAGATTGCAAGGGGGAAATCATATAAGCCCCTTCTGGGTACACGTGACAATTTCTAAAGAGGAGAAAGACCAGTATTGCATAACATGCGAGGAGAGGGGCACTCTAGACCACATAATTTGGGAATGTGCTGGCAGCCCAGGCGCCGAAAGCCTGGGAGACCTTGCTGCGGAGCAAGAACCGCGCTCAACAGCAACAAGCCATCCGCCTGGCGGCTGAGGCCGTGAAGCAACAATGTGCCTTCACCAGACCTTAGTTTGCGAGGCTTCTGAGTAGGCAATAAAAAGCTGCGCTAATAAGACACGGACGAAGGAAAGGTAGGACGCACACAAACGCGTTTGTGTGCGTCCTACCTTTCCTTCGTCCGTGTCTTATTAGCGCAGCTTTTTATTACATTGAACTATGAACCAACTAGCCCGACAAATTTTATTCTGAGTAGGGCCGGCTCCCTTAGGCTTGCGTGCCGGGGGTCCAAAAAAGAGTCTCATTTCGGTGGAAATAAAACGTTTTGATGATGATGTGCTACGGCTCTTCAGCTAGTGTGGCTCGTAGCCACGCCGGGCGTTTCGCGCTTCTCCCACTAGGTGTGCTGTAGTCTAACAGGTGGTGTCGTCTTCCATTGGAGACACTTCGACTCTCTTCTCTCCTCCCCCTCCTCCCCCCCTCCTCCCTTGCATGGAAGATTGGGAGGCCGCCCTGCAGGATCCTTGCCCGGAGCGCCAGCAATGGCTGGCCCGCCGCGCTGTTACTGCAGCCACGGCCAACGGGACCCTGGCATGCTGTCTGAGAAGCAGAGGGAGAAGGCGGCTCGCCAGTGTGAAGCCAGGAATCGACAGCGATCTACGGAGACAGAGGAACAACGTGAAGAGCGTTGAGCCAGACGTCGTGGTCAAGATGCGGCTCGGCGAGTGAATGCTTCTGCCCCGCCGGAGTGGTGCAGTGGTAAGACGCCCGACTACTGTGCCGGAGTTCCCGGATTCGAACCCGACGACAGTGGCTGCGTTTCGATGGAGGTGAAACGAAGTGGTGTCCGTGTGCTGTGCGATGTCAGCGCACGTTAAAGATCCCCAGGTGGTCGAAATTACTCCGGAGCCCTCCACTACGGCTCTCCTTTCTCTTTCCACTTTCACTCCCACCTCCCTCCCTTCCCTTACGGCGTGGTTTAGGTGTCGATAAAGCAAGTGTGACAGATACTGCGCCTTTCCCTTCCTGTGAAACAATTATTATTATTATTATTATGAGTGCTGCTTCTCCAGCCACCGAAGCAGAACAAGACTTACTGGGTTGGGACTTAATGTCTGCTCTGAATGGTGAGGACTCTGTATCTACATGCTTATCAAGGTCCTCTCTAACCAGTGCGGAGCACGACAATGCAACTAGACGGTTACAACATGCTCAAGAAAATGGAGAGGAACAGCAATGAAGAGGAATGGCGTAGCCAAGGATATTGCTTTCGCAATCTCCTAGGATTAAGCCACTGTGAATTTTTTCTTCTGTCCGCACGAGGCAGCGGAGGTGGGTCAGCTACAGAGCCAGTAGCAGGCCCGTGCATTTTCTTTTCCTTCTTACAGCCACAACAACAACCTCGTTTGACAGACGTTATATGGACAAGGAGAACGAAAGATTGCGCCAGGTCGCCGCATTGCTTTCGCAACACACCAGGCTTAACCAAAGCTAAGCCCCAGCTAATTTTTTGTCGGTTGTAGGCGTCATTGTACCCGCCACCGCTTAGGTGGTGGACGACGGCTGTTGCGGCTCGCCGTCTGCCGAGAGAAAGTAAACTAAGCCTCAACCGAAATGCCTCGCCGCGGTGACGTATGGTTAAGATGTCTGACTACTGTTCCGTAGTGCCCGGATTCGATCCCGACCGCCGGCGGCTACGTCTCGATGGAGGCGAAACGGATCGTGGCGTCCGCGTGCTGTGCGACGTCAGTGCAGGTTAAACAATCCCAGGTGGTCGAAATCCGCAGTCCTCCACTTGGTTGTCTCGTAGCCTGAGTAGCTTTGGGACGTTAAATCCTACAAACCAAAACAAACGTCTATCTGGTTTCCTCCCGGCTTTCTCTTGTTCCGTACGGCGCGGTTAAGGTGTCCACAGAAAAGATCTGCCAGTGACTGACAGGTGCCCTGACAGTGACACTGCACCTGCGAACTGTGATGTGCGTCACTTGTTGTGGACGTGTCCAGCAACGGCTCCAGTTAGACAACGGCTACTCATGAAGGTGGGCCTGCGGTGGAACCGCGATTGTGATTACGAGAAGTGGACAATCACTACATCGCCAACCTCTGCGAATACCTAAGTGCAACTGGACTTCACTCCTTCTTTTAACTTTCTATCTCCTGCATCCATTCCCCCTTTCTCAACTTATGCCTTGTGGCAAACTTTTCGAAAAAAAAAGGTGTCCGCAGAAAAATTGAGACACTATTTCTATAAACTCTTGTTTTAGATATCCTTTCTAAGCGCAGAGCTGAAGGTCATATCAGGCTTGGAGATGGACCCCTAATGGAACGTTATGAAAGGAAAGCGCAGTATCTAAGACAACACTATACATCTGGACCACGCCACGGAGATCGATTTCCAAGCCTGATTTACCTTCATTTCTGCAGGAGAGAAATGCAAAATGACTTCTGCAGAATTACTTGTAGGAAGGAAAGACAGAATCTCACACATTCTTTGTACACCTAGCTGTTGTTGCGACTGAAAGGAAGAAGGGAAAGAAAATTGGGCCTGCTGGCTCTGTAGCTGAGCCACCTCCGCTGCCTCGTGCGGACAGAAGATAATAGAAAAAAAAAGAAAAAGGGAGATAAAGACGCGCGTCGCAACATCCGTCGTCCACCATCGAAACGGACTCTATGGACACCTGAACCGCGCCGTAGAGGTGGTTTTCAGGACTGGTTTGACCTTCAAATTACCCTTAATGGAATGCTTTACAGTAAGGAAAGGAGCAGTACATGTAAAATTAACTCTGCCATATAGGTCATATCCAAGCATCATTTGACCTTCAGCTCTGCATGCGAGCAGTGGTTTCGCCAGGATATACGTAGCGAGGGTATACGTTTAGCTTTGGATTGGCTGTACTGCACGGTTATGAAGCTCCTCTGAAGTACTAGTTGCTGTAATTGTCTAATGCAAGAAATCCTGTTCAAGTCAAATTTGCAAGCTTTTCGTAGACGTATAATTAGCAAATAATTTTTTAAAAAGCGCTTCTGGCCACCGCTCGCGGCCAGTTGGGGTTGCATATCTGCACGCGCGCCCGTCCCAAGTTATGTGAGCGGGACGCGATGGGGCACCGCGCGACACGCTTACTTCTGTTTTTTCTTTTTTTTTTTCTTTTTTGCTTGCGTTTGGGTTGCGTTGATGGGGAGCGGAGGAACGTTACTTTTGATCGCCTACATCTTCAGTGCTAATAAAGCTAGCTTAATTTTTTTTTGCGCTGCGTTGACAATGGGAAACCTAATGCCCATATAATTTTTTAAGCGATTCTTGCTCCCGTATACGTGTTCGGTGTCGGCTTATCTGTCGCCGCTTAGCCAGACGTTCTGCACGCCCTTCAGGCGCCTCCGACGCACGCTTAGCGGCCTCTTCACGCCAAGCAACGATTTCGGGGTCGTCTGAAGCAGCTTCTCGCAGCCGGCGAAGATGCACCGCACCGTAAACGCGAAAACCGTTAACTTCACACATGGAGCATCGCATGGCGCACTAGCAAAGCACATACTCTCAGCACTTTTTGTCAAGCTCCATGCCAGACAGAGCTGCGAAACACCTGCGTAACGGCGCATGCTCGACGTGACGTCATATGCACCGGACTGTCTACTGGCTATGGTCTTTTTATTGGCATGGCCGCAGATAATGGCTCACATTTCCGCACAGAATTCATTGACCTCGGCTTGCAAATGGCATTCAGCACCTCGAGCTCTCCCCGCCGGGGTGGCGCAGTACTTACGGCGCTAGACTACTGTTCCCAAGGATGCGGAATCGAATCACGGCCCCGGCGGCCGCTTTTCGATGGAGACGATCGAAACGCAAGCCGTCCGTGTGGTGTGCGATGTCAGTGCACGTTACTGAACCCCAAGTGGTCGAAATTTCCAGAATCCTCCACTACGGCGTCTCTCATTGCCAGAGTCGCTTTGGAAAGTTGGATCCCCCAAACCAAACACCCAAGCTTCGTCTTACTACCTGCACTATCCCAAGCATCCTTGGCCGACCATTTACGTGTGGCCGACGTTCGGAAAATGGTCGGCAGCCTACTTAGTCGGCTAGTAAACCACGGCAAGCGGTCGGCCCGGAGGTAGCCGCCAGCCATTTCGGCAAGTAGTTCGCAGCGGCCTTTGGCCCGACTTTTTGGGCGGACTAAATGCCGGGCACGGCGCCAGGTTAATGGCAAGAGTGCGGCAATGCGTTGGCCCGACTGTTGAGGCGGTACATTGAAAAAAAGTTATGAAGAGCACGACTGCTACTTTTTTTTTAAATTTGCCTGTTACTTGGCTTTGGTTTTTCGCGATGTTATGTAATTTGCGCTTAGTATGGAACAAAATGATACATGCTATTCAGTGTAAATGTTTTGTTACATTAATTAATGCTATTGTTTGTTTAACTTGTCGCTCACATTTTTAGTGAACCTTATAGCTGTTAGTAAAATTATTTACCGAGTTCTGATAAACAGCAAGCCACAAGGTGACCGCGATTTCATGTGTAGATCATGTCATTGTACTGTTTGCTTATTACGAAGCGCAGCTGTAGGTGCTGTAACATCAGTTATATTTTGGCGCACAAGCTCCCGTACACCCCATTTAGCCCGTATCACTCACTGAAATGCGTCCGCTATATGGCAGGGCACTTGAGTAGACGCAACTTCTCATTGTAAGGGAGGAGAAGGCTATTGTGTAAAATAAAAGAAGCGGACAGAAGAGAAAAAGCACACGGGGGCAGAAATTATGCGTAGGGCACTGGCAAGCCTTGGCCGCGGCGAACGCTCCGGCAGGCAAGCAAAGAGACAAATTCTAAAAACACTACTTCGCAGCAGGAGAAGAGAACTGCGTACACGGAGGGAGACCCGGACGAAACAAAACCGACCTCACGCTCGGACGTTTCGAAGGAAGGGCGGAAAAGAAGGGGGAAATGGTGGGAAGGGCGGGGCAACTGTGTCACCCCCGCAGCTCTAAAGTTGGTGGCGAGCGTTCCTGACTGGGCGAGAGAAGAGATGTATACACGCCGACTTTGAAGAGAGCATGCAGTTTTGTGGTATTTGTATACTATTTTTGAAGGAGCTCTTTTCGAACAAAGTTGTCTTACGATCAAATACATGAAGAAAAAAAAACGAAGGAAAATGCTTATTGTCCAGGTTATTAATCGCATACTTTTTTTCTCAAAACAGTCTGGTAAAGCTAAGAGCCGCGAGAAAACGGGCCAGCGTCCTTGTCATTTGGTTTTGTTTCTTTGCGTGTGGCCCATTCATCCTCTTTTACGACCTGCCGGGGTGGGACGGGCGGCTCTTTTCATTTTTTTTTTTTTTTCGGAAGTCGGAGGGGCGCATTTTCGCAGCGAGCGGTCCGATTCTACACCGGAAACTACCCCCCTCTCCTCCCCCGCTTCTTGTCAACAGTTCTTGGAAGACTCGGCAGCTTGTGCTCGTGGGTGCGTGGTGCGTGCGTGCTTTCAAGTTCATTGCAGAAGTGTAGAGCGCGACCAAGAGACGATCTCGAGCGCGCGAGGACGCTGTACGTGCGAACGAAATGTTGGAAATGTAAGCGCGTTTTCCAAAGTTGCGCGTTATTAGTTAAAATTACAAGACAGTCAACTTTGTTACCTTCAATAACTAGGCGCTGGACAACCAGACCTCTTTCATTCGCATTTATAGACTGTCAGGACAAGTGACTGTAGTAGTTTTCAACCGCTGTATCCTTTCAGTAACTTCGCCAAGCCATCCTGAAGTAACGCGCTCCTCCGGCGCGTTTGGACACAAAAAATCGAAGATGCTCCGCTTTTTCTGTTTTTTTTTGTTCCTTTTTTCTTTTTGCTCAAATAATGGGAGTGTGGTTTCATAGGAACGAAACAGTTGATTTTTATTTATTTTATTAGTATTTCGCTTTTGTTTTACAGATTGTTTTGAATTATGGCCTCTATATTTTCTTGCTTGTTACTGTCCACTCCTGATCCGCGAGAGACATATTTTCTCAACGCATCCTGCATATCAATATGAGCTTGAGACCCCTATGTTAGACAGAGTGATTGAAAATTAAGAATATTTATTGAGAGCTACACGAGGTACGCGCAATAAAAGAAGCTAATTGAAAAGAATTCTTTCCTGAAGCAGCTGCCGCAATTTCGGGTTTTTGTTGTGGCTTGCAGACTAATAATATGGAGAACTTTTAGTTTTAAGGCGTGAACATGTATCGGAAGTGATTAAAGCGAATTATCTGTCGTACGTACTAAGCCGAGAGATCGCTTGTAGAATAGCCCTGCATATAGAAGGAATGCTGCATAGGTCCAGAAACTTAAGACTTCTGCTTGAAAAGTACCGGGATAAGAGAGTAGAAACAATCATGACGTCATAGGCGTGAACTTCAACCATTTACATAGCAGGGAATCAAAGAAATCTTATTGATAAACATGGAAATAGCAAAGCACACTAGGACAATAAATAATGTTTCAGTAAAACAGCAAACAGTACCGAACATGTAAGGTAGCGGCAAGAAATATATAATGCAGTGAGTTTCTGGTCACACGTTGTATATCAATAATGCGCAGCTGCAACAGGACTCCCTTGGGAACTCTGACCCCCTAACAAATTTCCAGACAGCCGATTGCTCGATCCTTTGTGCTCACACATATACGCGTGAGCCGCAGGCTTGCGTCTTTCAAGACAAGAACCCAGTTCAAATCACTTCGATGTACAAGTGACCTTCCTGAGGTGGATGTGCCGCGTCAACAACCTCCGGATAAAGCTTTGCTCTCCAAGAACTAACAGCTGGCTATATCTAGGTGAGACGCACTAGCATGGTGAACAGTAGACAACGGGGTCACCGAAAGAATACGATCGACCGCGTTCCTATTCTGCCAAATGATCAATCCCACGGACTTCACTACACGTTGTTCGAACGCTTCGCGCGGCCTTCCACTGTGCGACGAAAAAGCTCACGGCGCTAGGCAGCGGAATGTCCAAGCTGCGACGCAGTCCTTAAGGACACGTGTGTGAGACTCGACCTGACCAAAGTTGATACTGTACGGATCAGTATGCCAGCTGTAAAGCCTGTCTTAATTTGGTGGGGATCGAATACGCCACACTCAGTGCGCCACCGAAAGTCTCTTAGAGCATGCGGGAGATTGGGTGCAACAGGCGTCTTCCTCTTCGCATACGTTTGGCACATATGTATAGGGGCGCAGAATAGCAGAGCGCTTCGCAGAGATTAGATACTGCTATGGCTATCCATGCTCCGTCTACAAACATCTCCTCTAACTATGCGAACACGTGCGCCTGCTTCCCCTGACCATGCACTACAAGCATCTGCCTTCTACTTTTAAGCCAGTATAAAAGTTAAGGCCACCCAACTTAACCTATGTGATCCACTAACTCAGATGCCCAATAGCGCACAACAAAGGGCATAATGAAGACAAGGCGGAACCCAGATAGGCGCCACCACCTAGCTATAGTGAAAATATAATCAAAGTAGATTGACTTTGCAAGAGGAATCCACAAGAAAACACGTGCTAAGCCATGCAGGGTCGTATCATTGGGAGGCTGGATCAATAAACAATCAAGGAACACAGATGTGGGAAAGTTGGCACCTGTGTGCACTAGGCTTTATCAGAAGTTTCGCGCATACGTTAATTAGCTATAACTTTAGGATGAACAAGATGTCCGAGATTATTGAGTTAATAGTCTATCCCGACATCGGCACAAAGCCGTGTGTGACGCATGCACGTACGCACGCACGCACTTATGCACGTCTGCAGTCGCACAGAGTAAATTGTTCCACGACCTTACACAGTGGTACGATGGAATAGTTAATAATATTTGAAAAAAGGAAATAAAAATTAGGGGGACGCTCAAGCTTCCCCTTAACATTCGACGGGATACAACGCCTTCTCATTCTTCTCTCTATCTCTCTATTTCGGAGGACAACCGCAGTTAATTGTAAATTGGTTATATGAAAGTAAAGACGCAGCATCTGTCACAGATACCGGTGGGAACCTGGACCGCATCTTCATATTTACTACCACATTCCGAATATTTCAGACAAAACCCGACGATACTCAAGCGAAAACCGGGTTAGCGAGGTGGCTTTTGGACCAAATGAGCTGTAACGCTTCGCATATATACATATATGCTGCACTCTCGATAGACGAAACTCGAGTATATTGCCGACATGAGGATAAATGGAATAGCTTGGGACAAATATTTGCCCGCCTCAGTTAAAACACGGGAATTAGGAAAGCTTTATTCCTTATATATATCAATATGCCGAGGCCGACTGTCTTTATCCAGAACACAAATGTGGTCCTGATAGTTTTCAAATAAAAATGAAAGGCACGCAAAGAGCCGATCGCCCGGACGATTCGCCTGTCGAACGTATACTTCCTGCGAACACAAGCATTGTGCAAGAAGTAACCTTTGGTTCTTTTGAGAAAATTCAAAGGGATTGCGTTTTGAGAATCCCGCGCAACATGACGAGGATTGATCGGCTCCTGCACCAGTGGCGGTCTACATTGTTAAATTCTTCAACGTCAGCCTCACACGCAGAAATATGGTATGAAATGCCAGAATATATATAAAGTTCCTCGAATCCCCTTTTCCCCAGCCGCGTATTCACTGCTGCTATAATATATCATTAAATAACATTGTGCATATCAAAGTAAAGTCTCCTGCAATACAGCAGGTTTCCCCTCTACGTTCCATGAGGCAGTCGGCTTAGCAGGAGAAAAGTGGAAAATTCGTATCATTGAAACAGCTATTTTTATGCAACATTGAGTTATACCGCGTGCATGATATATATTGACACTATATCATTTGAGCCTGCTGATAGAATTATACATTGCGCAATAGAAGGTGAAATTAACTGTTATTTATACATATTTTGAAATAAAGCTTTAACCGCGCGCTAATTGAGCCGCGGCGGGTATGGTACACTCTGTAGTTGATCGCGAGTTGTCATGAACTTATGCTTGAATTTGTGAACTGGTAGGCGCTGATTGTCTGTTTGAAGCATACTTAGTATTAAGTGCCTAAGATTTGCGCGGTAACTGCTATGAACCTACGAATGTAATTGTCCATTTTTTTTTTATGGTTAAATGGTAACCTCTGAATTTAAACAACCTCATCATAAAGTTAACCTATAACGTAACCCTAAGCAAACCCACGGTAAACCAAAGAGATCACGTGCCTTTAAGGTTTATATGTTAACCGTCAATTACTTTTGCCAGTGCCCTCGAAACCTATCAATCCTAAACGCCCTTAAACTCGTTTCGCAGCCTCCGTGAGTTTACATTTCGTACGGGGTCAAGAAAAGAGGCGGTGAGCTTTTATGAGCTTTCATCCGGATCCGGTGCACTTTGCCCTGCGACCTTCTACTGATTTTCATGCATCCCTAAAACAAATGGACAAAATATATTTTTGTCAGAAACTTGCAGCAGTTACTATGTGGTTCAATCGGTATTTACCAGCTTGAGCTCGAGGTCACGGGCTTTAGTCGAGCTGCAGAAGCCGCATTATGATGGAAACCAAACGCGAAAACGGAAATGTGGTTTGCGATTAATATGACAGCCCGAGGGGTTCTAAATAACCCACGTACTGCTTTGGGAAGTATAAATCCGCATGGGCTATGTAATCTCTGCAAAAGCACTCATAATATACAGTGTTCTGCAACTTAACCGTCTTGGAAAAGTTTCCAAGACGGTTCCGATAAAGTTGCTGAACACTATATACGTAGCCAGGTCTTGCTATTTTGGCTAAATGAAGCTGCAGGTGTTCTACTGCCCCACACTTGGTTTATGTGGAAGATATTCGGTTAAAAGAACATTACATACATTCACTCCAAGCCATATTTTTTTCATGCAAAGAACTACAGCCGCTGGTATCAAGACGGGGGCTCTACAGAAGCCGTAGAAAAAGGAAAAGAAAAGAAACTACTTCGACGCTTCTTGAACGACGAGGGAGGGGAGGGGGGAGGGGGCGTGAAAAAGAAAGAAAACTGCTTCTCGCTGCGCGGGACCCGCTGCCCCCCATCGGTCCATCTCTTCTCCCTGCGGCAAAGCGGAAAGAACCACGGGGAGGCGAAAGGCATCGAGGCACCCTACCGCGGGGGCGACAGGAATGCCGAAGCAGAGAGAAATAGCGGCGAAAAAAAAAAAATAAAGAATTGCATGCACTGCACACAGGAGATTCTCCCTGCTTTTGCAGCTTCTCTCCCCCCCTTCCTCCTCCCTTCTTGAGGTCACGTGGCCAAAAGGCGGGAAAACACATCCCGCGCGAGCTAAGATGCGCGGCACCACTCAGTCGACGGCCAGCCTCCGTGAGTCCGTGTGGGCGCGCGCGATGCCTACTGCCTAATTTTATCGTCCGCTTTTATTTCGCGCAAATTCAATCTGTCTCAACCTCCTGCAGCAGTCAGCGTTTGAAAAGAACAGCCCATATGATTGCAGCCGCTCTGTACAGATCCTTCGTGCCGAAGTTCACCAAAACATGCGTAAGTACATGATCTTTCGGTCTTGATCAGAGGAGCTTTTTTGCTATATATATATATATATATATATATATATATATATATATATATATATATATATATAATTGGTGTGGGCGCTGATCGCGCAGGAAGACTTGCTGAGCCGTTTGGAAACAAGGCTGCGGCTGGCTGCGGTGGCAGAATTGGCTCATTTTGCTGCAGTCTGGGTGCTTGGGTATCTCCTGTCCCAAAATGCTCGCCTTTTAATATGGAGGGACACTCACTATACCGATCAGGTAAGTCCAATTAGCACATATTTTGTTCGATACGACAATATACTGCAACTGTTTCTGGAGCGCGTATATATATGCGCATCTTATTACTACGTACATTTTTTTTTTTTTTTATAATCGATGTGTGCGCATTTCGCTCTGATTGCGCAGGAAGACGTGCTGAGCCGACTTGGAAACGATGCTGCGGCGGTGGAATTAGCTCTTTTCGCTGCAGTCCGAGGTCCGATCTCCTCTGCCCCAAAACGCCCGTCTTTCACTTCTTCACATCGAAGTGCATGCACTGACATGTATATCACCAGGTAAGTCAAATTATCGCTGATTTTCTTCTATACGATAATGTACTGCAACTAATTATGTATTGTTTTGAGACTTATGCGCATCTTGTTACTGTAAATGCATATTCTGTAATTGGTGTGCGCGCCTTGCGCTGATCGTGCAGGGAGGCGATATCAGCTGATCTGGAAACTGGCTTCGACAGTGGAAGCTCGTTTCGCCGAAGCCCGAAGTCCTTGGTCTCCTCTACACTAAAACGCTGGTCTTTCGCTTCTTCATGGCGGTGCACTTGCCGGACAGGTATTAGCGCTGATTTTGTTCGGAAAATTCGATTATCCGACTCACATCGATGGGACGCATGCAACCCAGTTAAATGTCAAATGCTATCACTGATATAAATATTGCAGCACCCTTCGCCATAGGAGCGATCAGAAGCTGTACTAGCATCATCGCTACTGCCAAGCAAGCTCGTGCCAGGACTGAGTACAAGATTTATGCCGTGTTTATTATTATTATTATTTTTTTTTTTTTTGCTGCTGTAATGATGTATATACGTGAAAATTGATGATTGAGTGATGCGGTATGCTGGCAAGGTAAGTGAGCCAGTGCGTTCATTTTGTGGATTTTGGAATTATATATGTGATGCACACAGATCTGAGCCGTTTCACATTGATTTTGCTCTGTGCGCTTGCTTTCTGGGCTAGCAGTTGTATTTTCATCGTGCGGATTATTTCCTGGTGCTTACATGCTCATGAGGTGTTCAGCTAACTTGTTTCGAGCTTTACAAATTTATGAAGAAATTGAACGGCGGCGCAACACGGAAACGGACACAGACAAGAAGGGGACACCACATGCGCACACTACCAACTATTTATTAAACGGAAAGGTGGCATATTTATACGTCCATCTCAAGCATCACACTCATCGCCACAGTCCGCTCCAAACCCAACACGTGAACTCCGAGCAGCACCAACAGGAAATCAGACAAGATATTTCTAACCTCAGTAGATAAACTATCAAAAACGGAAAAAAAAAAAAAACGGAGGGGAAAAAAACACATTTTTTTTCCTTTTTTTTAAATTTTTTTTTTAAAAAAGGAAGACAGGCCATATCTGATAGCAAATGCAGTCTGGACCGAAAACAGCAGAGTAAGACATTAGAAGCGACCAGCCCGAACCCTAACAAATAAAAAATAAAACGATAAAACAAAAAAACCAACACCAACATTTGTAGCTCAAGGAGAGTCAAAGAAATGAAGCAAAAGCAGTCAAACACAATCGTATTCCAAAGGCATAGTCAAAAAAGGGGGAGCAAAAACAGTCAGGAACCTAAAAGCAACTAAAAACGATCGTAGCAAAAGCAGAGTTGTTGGTGTTGGTTTAGGTTTTTGACTGCTTTTGCTTCCTTTGTTTGACTCGGCCTTTGCTATGATCGTCTTTTGTTGTTGTTGGCCTAGTTTCTTTTACTGCTGTTGCTTCATTTGTTTTGACTCTGCTTTTGCTACGATCATCTTTTGTTGTTGGCTTAGGGTTCTGACTGCTTTTGCTTAACTGTTTTGACTCTGCTTTTGCTACGATTGTTTTATCGTTTTATTTTTTATTTGTTAGGGTTCGGGTTGGTCGCTTCTAATGTCTTACTCTGCTGTTTTCGGTCCAGACTGCATTTGCTATTAAATATGGCCTGTCTTCCTTAAAAAAAAAAAAAAGGAAAAAAAAATGGTTTTTTCTTTTTTTTTTTTTTCCCTCCGTTTTTTTTTTTTTCGGTTTTAATAGTTCATCTACTGAGGTTAGAAATATCTTGTCTGATTTCCTGTTGGTGCTGCTCGGCGTTCACGTGTAGGGTTTGGAGCGGACTGTGGCGATGAGTGTGATGCTTGAGATGGACGTATAAATATGCCACCTTTCCGTTTAATAAATAGTTGGTAGTGTGCGCATGTGGTGTCCCCTTCTTGTCTGTGTCCGTTTCCGTGTTGCGCCGCCGTTCAATTTCATCATGCACCAACTCGCCCCCCAGGCAGTTATTCTTTACAAATTTAGAACGGGTTCTATAAGCTTCTAAGAGTTGGGCTGTCTAAATAGCCGTCTTGGCTGATGAGACAATTTTTAAAATAATGCTCGGTTGTTAAATAACGAAAATAAATCAGATGACTTATCGTTAAATATCCGCGCGCTTTTGCTGTAAAAGTTCCATCTAGTTTGAGAAAATTAAGCTGTATTCTACGGAATAAACTTATTGTAGGTTTCATGTAAATATCGCGGAAACTGTTTGTTCTGCCGCGTTGGAATCCCTCATACGCACTCTATGACAAGCGCGGACAGTTGGTTTTGCTAGAATTATTAAATTGCAGCATTAGCATGCAAGAACGCGCTTCGGGAGGATAAGGTTTGAGTGCGCTACGGTTGCAAATTGCAACATCATGACTCCAGCAAAACAAAGTGATCGCGCCTTTCTCGCGGATTCACGGATCCTGATTACCTATTGCGGCTTTGCGCTAATGCGTTTTCAGTAGGGTCGCATGAAGTCAAGCGCAGAAAATATATTGATGTGATAGTGCAGTTGGTGGCAGTGAGCAAACATTTTTTCTACCTTTTCACCCTATATTTGCCTGCAATGTAAAAGTCTAGGCGAAAAGGAAATATTTAATTAAAACACTTTTCTTCATACAGCTGACCAAGATGGAACCTGCCGCAGATCCGACCAGTCGCAGACATCAAGTGATCGACAGGCTGCCAAAAGAAGGAGACCAAGCCTCAAGCCCATCTTCCATATGTGGCACACGCGCAGTCATCCACGCTTATTAAAAAGCAAATCGCGAGCTTTTTCTGAACGCTGTTGACAAATAAATTTTTCACCAAATACTGCAGCTTTTGTTTCTTCATGGCATCAGAAAAGCTACTGCTTTTCTTGATGCATTTGTATGTGCTACCCCGTTATATATGCATGGGCCACGATATATTAAATGCATGGCATGATACCTGCACGAGGGGCGATGCCGGCCACTAACCGGCGTCGGGAAGCAACCGGCCGACGTACGGTCTTTCGTCAACAAAATGCTAGGGCAGACGAGCGGCCGACCATTCAGTAACGCTGGCAGACGGCAGGCCCACGTGCGGCAGGTTGTCGATCACGTCGGGCCAAAAGGTCGGGCCGTAGTCGATTGCCGAAAATCGGCCGACGTTAGGTCAGTGTCAATCCCCGACGCCGGCCCTCATTCGGGTGCCGAAGGTCGGCCGGCCACTTTTTGGTCGGCGAGAAAGGTCGGCCCTACCTTTTGCCACACACTTTTTTTTTGCTTGGGATAATGATGCAGCAGAGTGCAGTTCAAACTATAAAGCAGTTGCCACAGAAACAGTTCTTAGAGGATGAGAGACAATTATGTGCTTGAGGTCCCTGGAGCACATAGTGGGCAACTTTCCTTTTACGAATAGGACTACACAATATACAGTGAAATCTCATTGAGATGATCCAGCATGATAACATGTTCTTCCAGCACTTTCACGTATGTACGGCTTGTCTACCCTCTGATTTCGCAATGCCTGCATCACCACCGAGGTTTCAACTGAGCCAAATGCTTTTTCGTAATCAATGAATGCTATGTATAAGGGCCGGTTATATTCCGAGCATTTTTCTATCACCTGGTTGATGGTATGGATATGATCGATAGTAGAGTACCGTTTCCGAAAACCTGCTTGATCATTTGCTTGATTGCAGTCTAAGGTTGTCCCGATTCTATTAGCGATTACTTTAGTAAATACCTTATACGTAACAGACAGTAAGCTGATTGGTCTGTAATTTTTAAGGTCCTTAGAGTCCCCTTTCTTATGAATGAGGATAATGTTTGCATTCTTCCATGGTTCCGGTGCCGTCGATGACAGCAGGCACTGCGTATACAGGGTGGCCAGTTTTTCTAGCACGATATCCCCCCGTCCTTCAACAAATCTGTAGTTACCTGATCTTCTCCAGCTGATTTCCCCCTTTTCATAGTTTCTAATGCTTTCTTGACCTCGTTCTTCGTCACTGGTGGAACGTCTGACTGTTTTTCCCTAAAGCCAGGGTTAAGTGGAGAAATATGGGAGAGGCCTTCGCCCTGCAGTGGGTATAGTCAGGCTGATGATGATGATGATAACATTTGTTTTTTATTTCCAGCTAAGACATTATACAGATAATGCATTTTGTACATCAATTATGATTGTATTTGCACATAGCTTCAAAAATAAAATTGCAAAAATATATGAACTCGCATGGTTTTGAATTTTTTCTCCAAGAGGCAGTGAAAGGTCCTAGCGGGAGGTGACAGCAGCCATAGTAATAACACTCCTGACCTATGTTTCATGTGTGCTAGCATAATGAGCCCGCTCGCATATTTTGTTGAGAAGTTACCTTTTTTATTTTTGTAGCACGTCCTTCGGTTTCATGCCCCTTCTATCGCAGTCCACTGCGCGACTTGGTAGCTTGCCAGGATGCTGGGTGCCAATAACGCCTGGGAATGTTTATCTTTTGATGCATATAATTAGGATTGGACAGGACCGCATATAATTGAATGTCGACAAAGGTTATTCATTCTATCATGACATTTCCTTAACTCTCAAGGCAGCATAATGGGAAAGCATACAGCAATGCAGAATAACTGCTTTGTTGCAGCAAAATTATGGAGATCCTCACAAGGCATTAGCATTTTTTCTTGCTCTTACTCTCTCACCTCTCTTTATATTTTCTTATACCAGGTATTTCAGCCATGAGGCGTTTATTTCATGTTCAGGGTGGTAGACGGTGACTGAAGACAGTGGTTCGGACCAGCGCCCAAGTGTTAGCCAGGCTGTCGGATCCATTATAGTTACTGCCCCACCAAAAAAGGCGCCGTCCTGGCGACTCAGAGTGAGGGATAGGTAGGCGGATCATATTACGGTTTGAGGCGGTCCGACATGTACAGTTTCCTGGTCGCGGCGAAGATGGTCTAGAGATGGGTCGAGAAGCTTCACTAAGTAATTTATGGGAGAAGATTGTTCCAGAATGCGGTGAGGTCCATGATAATGCAAAAGGAGTTTCATTGCAAGGCTGGGAATGAAAGATATCCAGAGCCAAAGGAGTGTACCAGAGGGATATGAAGGAGAGGGTTCGAAATGTCCTGACTGTGCTTTTGGTGAGCCTGGTTCTGCGTAGAAATCGAGGGCACCAATTGTTGGCATTCCTTGGCATACGCGTCAGCTTCAGAAAGGAGAGTGGTCTCTGAATCGTAGGGGCGGTACGGTATGGTGTGTTCCGGTGACTATAGTCGCCGACTTAAACGACATGATCTAGTTTTCTACATAATGCAGTACATTATTTTGGAATGATTTATGGGGTTTATTGTCCCAAAGCAACTCAGGCTATGAGAGACGCTAGCGAAGGGCTCCGGAAATTTCGACCATCTCGGGTTCTTTAATATGTGCACTAACATCACACAGCACACGAACGCCTTGCTTTTCACCTTCATCATAAAGCAGCCGCCATGGCTGGAATACGAGCCAGCATCCTTGGGCACAGCATTCGAGCGCCCCAACCACTGTACACCTGCAGCGGGGCGTAGTACTACATTTTGGTTCACAGCATTGTGCAAGGAAGGTGACAGTCATTGCCGATTGCACCATCATTATTTTGAGAGCAACGAACCAAAAGCAGTTCACTACACGGCACAACAGAGCAGGCAGTTCGAATCTGGCACTGCAGTCAGCCCTACAAGCTGTGAGCAGATGCCTCTTTCACTGAGCTTGTTGAATGGGAAATGCGCTAAGCTTTGGTTTTGCAAGGAATGAAGTGCCAGAATTTTTCACACTGCAAGGCTTTAGGAAAAAAGTTTTTCTTGGTTTGAGATGCGTACATAGTTTCCTCGAAGTAGCATTTTACAAGCTGGGTGTCCACTTCAACCCTTCCTGTTGCACTAACACTATTGTCATTCAAGCCAAGAACTAATACGCTTTGATCCACGGGGACAATGTAACTGACAACTTGTAAGCATGAATAAAAATGGCAACAAATTAAGCATGACACTGCGCAAAACTAGCAAGAGTGCAGAGGGATGATTGATTCAATAGCTTGAGGGAGCGCAGCCATGCGAACTTCTACTGACAGTTTAAAGAACTTGCAAGTTTTGTTGCTTCTGCTTTCATGAAGCTAGCAACAAAACCGCCTAAAGAGCATTTAGAGGTGCAAATACTAATTATTGCCATGGTTTGGGCCCATTATTCTAACTTTATATTGAAGTACTACAATATTACAAGGAAGGAAACTCAAGCAGGGCTGACGTAGTTGTGTAAGGCAATTATCTAAAAAAAAATATTGTGCAGAAAAAAAAATCAAATTTAAAGGCTCATTAATATTGTGCTAATAGTTCTCGCTCGATTTACCTTCCATTTGATACTAGAACGACTATTTTAGTTTTGCCACGTTTAAATTCTAGACTGTTAATGAAGCGGTTTAATAGTAAAATTAAGGTTATGAGGCAGTATTATAGAACAAAAGGCAATATAAAGGAATTAACGAAGCTGAGACGACTAAATTTTGCATACTGCACTGGTATAATGTCCGTCCCAAGTGATAAAAATATTGCTGCAGTGCACTGATACACACAAGGTATTCATGTCCAAATTGACAAAATTCTGATACATTTAAAAGGCTGACAATAAAATACAATTCAATAAACAAACATTCTGCTTCCACTTGGTACTAGATAAATATCTACTGTAAATGCAAACCAAACGAAACTGTCCTAGTTGAAGCAGTTTCATCAGAAACATTCTCAGAAAAGGGCCGTATCAACAAAACTACCAAATTCACCTTTTGCGACACTGCCTGTTGTGTTGATAACGGCACTACACTAAATCGGTATGCATCAATTGACAGCATGTATATTAAGCTTTCAGATGATGCTTACATTGTGCTGTTCAAACGAGAACAACGTAGAGAATGCTCGCTTGAACACAGTCTAAAATGGAGCATTCGTAGTGCTGGAGTGGGACCCTCACCATAACTCTTTCATCATTTTGTTTTGTCGAAACATTTTGAACCAAAATTACTTAAATTTTTAACTGCTGATGTCGACTATTATAGCAATAAAAAGAAAGTGTCCGACAGTCAAGAAATTATTTGAACTGAAACTTAGTCAAGCTATCATAATGAACTTGTATTACAGCATGAACCACAAGAAGGGACGACGACAGAAAAAGTGAAAAGAGCGCCGACTTCCAACTGTTCCAACTGCTAATTCAGGACAAGGAAAAACCTTGTTTAGACATGTTCTTTTCCGCAAAAACTCATAAGGATGGCTGTCCACTTCGTGTGATTATTTCAGAAAAGGAAACGTGGCAGAAATGTTTAGCTCTTTTTCTGCAGGATAAGTTGGCCATGCTAACAATTGAAGACCCATTCCTTGTTAGGAACTCTGAACAGGTTGTTGAATACTTGCGGCAGCATGAGACTGCAAATGTATCGGCCTTTTCTATAGACATAAAGGACCTTTTTTACTCTTTTCCGCATGATGCCCTGCTATCATGTGTTGAACAGGCCATTGATAGGATGGGTGCTGTTTCGTTCCAGAACAGTTGTGGTTTACATGTTAGTGGCGTTCTAGAATTGCTTGATGTGTACCTGCGATCTACGTTTGCCACCTGGGAAAAAGGTTTTTACCTGCAAAAACGCGGAGTGTGCATTGGATCATGTATTGCCCCGGCCCTTAGCGACTTGTTTTTAGCCATGCACGACAGAATAATTGAAAGATGTCTCGAAGGTACAAGTGTTGTTCAAGTCTTTAGATTTGTAGATGACTTTTTAATCATAATTGACAATGCCAATGCGGATTTTCATGTAACAACTGAAGACGTGCTTGACACATTCAAGCGGAACTTATCACCTTTAATTTTGACGCATGAAATGCCCAACAACCATTCCATTAGATTTTTGGAGCTAAGACTAAAGTTTTATAATAACCATGTTTGTTGGGGGTATGAACCACGGGGGAAAAAAGGTTTATTACCAGCTGTATCTGCTCACTCGAAGCTTGTAAAACGCAGCGTTGTCAAATATTGTTTTGTAAATGCCCTGACTAAATCCTGTGACCATATGCTTAAAGAAAGTCTAGCCCTGCAAAATAGACGTCTGTCTGACGCGGGGTTCCCAGAGGCCCTTGTAGTTTCTGTGGCCGAGGGCCTGCTCCAGAAAATGAAACAAGTCCGGCAATCTGAAAAGAATGCCGTGACAGGCCCGGACGCACGCAAAAGAGTAGCAGTCATTCCGTATATCCATCAGACTTCCCACAACCTGAAGAAGATTGGAAAGCGCGCAGGCGTTGACGTCGTGTTTTCGGCCCCACTCAAACTATCAGATCTATGCAAGAAAACTAACCCGTGCTATAGCAAAAAGAAAAAATCGTGCATGATTAGACACCAGAATCAGTTTGTCACTTGCGACGAAGGTGTTGTATATCGCGTTCCGTTGTCCTGCGGACGCGAATACATTGGACAAACCGGCAGGTGTATAAATACCAGATTGAAAGAACACAACAAGAATGTAAATGATGGTGACCAGGGCCATCTTAGCACGCACTGTCGTAATTGTGGCGATGAGTCTACACGTCGCCGCAGAAACCCTTGCGTGCCCGAGTTCCAAAAAAGCACAATCGTTGCTCGACACAATGATCAGTGTGTCAGGGAGATAATTGAGGCGGTGAACATTACTCGTACAGAGGAAAGGCGTGTAAGCATGCCATCAGTCGCATTAACCAAGAAAGAGCTGAAGTTTCTGGATTGATGGTGATTAGGGCCTTATCCTATCGCCTATGCCTTTCATGCTGATTGCTTTTCTTGCTCTTTCCTGCTGAAGCTTCAAATGTGTATAAATGCGTGGCATATCAGAATAATAAACAGTTGGAAGTCAGCGCACTTTTCACTCTGTCTGTCGTCGTCCCTTCTTGTGGTTCGCGCTGTAATACAAGTTAGATATGAACCAACTAGCCCGCCAAGCAACCGTTCTATCATAATGAAGATTACAGCTTATTATATAAAAAATCAGCTACCAGCAGCTAAGTAATAATAAAAAGTCAGGAAAGGAGCACAGCCAGGAATTTTGCTGCTTTTCCTCTGATGTGTGATGTCAGAGTTACACTGAGGAGGTTTCATCAGAATATTGCTTTCGATCTTCATCCATTGAAGCACACTTGTGATAGCAGCCTCTTCTGAGATGTCATCAGGAGAACTCCTCATTCACTATTTACTGCCACCTGAAACAATGTAAACCTCGGTGACTGAATCCTCATCGGAGGATGAAGACGATGAACAGCCCTCTTTTCCGCGGTGGCGGGCCAGCAATACATGCGCCGCGTCCACCAGATTCCATTTTTGTAGTCACAATTTTTGAAAAAAAAAAAAAAAAACGTTCAAGTGGTAGAACAAACAGTAATTCACGAGTCATTGGCACCATCTGTCGAGTGGCACATGACCCAAGCCGCAGACAAGCGCTGCTGGCCCAAAACGTTCAAAGTAAGAACTATCCTGTCGGGACGAGGATAGATGGTTTGGGGACTGGCTTACGAAGATGTGCTTGGCGGTTAAAAGGTTAATGTAGATGCTTATACTGTTAATGATGAAGCTTAAATGCCCATTTATTTTTTTAGCATCAAAAAGCCATGTTCATTCAGTAAAATTGTTAAAGGCATTTGTTTTCTTCTTACTTCACATCCTTAATTCCGCACATTTACCCATAAGGGAAGCAGCTCTAATGTCAAAATAACACATGACCCTTCAGAATAAACGTGAATGAGCTCCTAGTTCTTGGAGCTCGTCTGATTGGGAACATTTTGATGAAATGAAATTAGAATTTGCCATGTTACAGCATACAAGAAATGACATTGGCAGAGAATGCCGTTAATTGAAAATTATTTAAAATTATTTAGAGTTGCTCAAGTCACACCTCCCGAATGTACAAATGGAAAGTCAGAAATTGCTGCAGTGTGGAAAAACAATTCAATTAAAAAGAACAGCCTGAATGCCCCAGAAGCTACTCCCCATTTATTGTGGCCCTGACTTCTTGCGCAGCTTGCCCAGCCTCCATTGTTGGCTGCCCAGCTTCTTCCCATGCTTCCGCTCCAACGCCCGCTTCGCCATCTTGCGCTTGGAAAGCATCAGCTGCATAGAGAGACAAAGTACTTGTAGCTGCAGGCTTGCAAAGCAGTCAAGCTCTCATTAGCTGTTGCTTAGTAAATGAGGGTGGCTGGTTCCAAAATACCAAAAGATCCCCAAATCTGATTAAAAGAGGTGGTTTACAAAGCTTTCTAGAAATTACATGCACTATCATATTTAAGCGCAGCTTATCATACCTGAAACATCACCCAACATGACCACTTAACACGTTTGCTCCTGCTGTTTCAACTACGTTCTTTGCCCAGCACTTTACGCCATCTTTTTCTTTCTTTCTCATGAGCACAGCAAGACCTGGGTCGAGCATATTTCAGGCTACAAATGCGACAGAAAAATATCTTTTTGTTTTATTCAGCTTAGCTGTCAGAACATGCATGCACCAGAGATTTGACCTTTCTTCTATGTGTGGAAAATTTCAAAGCATTCAAGCCTGCAAAGTGGGATGCATTTTTTGCACTTTGAATGGCCCCTGCTTCTTTAGCACTCAACTTTACGGATCATACATCTGTGTGGTAGGTTTTGCTTCACGGTGCTGGGAGGTATATCCCAGCAAAATGTGCCCGTTCACAGGACTCAAAAGCATAGGAGATGGAGCTGCAGTTGGTTTACGTTTGCACTAGTACCCACGTAACACAGTCTGTTCAACAATTTGTACAAGTAAATTAACTTTCCAGCCTGCATAGGAACAGTTCTTCTTAGTTGCTTACAACAGCACAGTCCAAAGGAAAAAAAAAAAAAAAAAAAAAAGATATATATGTGCAGCCTTTGGCGGATAGCTCCATATCATAAACGAAGCCTGATACTGGTTTTCATGGTCAATGCCCACCATACCTTTGTTATAAAGTCGAACTCCTTTATAAGAGACACTGATGTAACAGACAGTCAGTTATAAAGACACTATTCACCCAAATTGTTGGCAGCTTTATGTCTCCCATTACCTAGACCTCCTTTTTAACAGACATTGTATGTAGAAGACAATCAGCTGTAGGCTAGCCTTGACTTTTAGTACTCTGTCTCACTTGTAACAGACATTTTAGATGCGGCCCCATCCATCTCCAGGTTCAGTTGCAGTCACGGTGAAAACAAACAAGAGAGACATCTATGTTGTCATAATTATGGTGTTTTATTTTTTTCGCTGCTTCTAGTACCTTGGTGGTAAGCTGGCTACTTTTATGACTTCATGGCACTTGAGTCCTTGTTGTATTACCAGACATGTAACTTTTTCTGTAACTGCGAATTGCTAGTTGCGATGCCGCGTAAAGTCGCGATGGCAGAATGCAATAATTGCAAACACGGTTTGCCAACATGGTAGAACCTCGGTGATACGAATCTCACGGGGTTATCATCCAAAAATTCGTATCATAAAAACGAACGTAAATAAGTTTGCAGAAGCATGGGTAAGGCAGTCGTTCATATCTGTTTATGTCCGAGAAGGTTTATTGCAGCCGCGGGGTCACAGCTCACCACCCGCGGCGCACACAGCGCGACAGGCGATCGCGACGTCGGCGACGCATGCCTCCGCGGACTTCTCGTGGCGCGTAGAGCATAAGAGATGGCGACGTGCCAGCCGCACACCACCGCAGCGTGCTCACGATTACTCGCGATGCGTATACAGCGCGACTAGCGGTCGCAAAGTCTAAGATGGGCGGCCCGTGCGCCGCCGACTACTACTCATGGCCGCGCGCCACAGCAAACCTTTCGCGGCATAGAAAACGATCGTGATGCCGGCGATGTGCGATCCACCCGCCTCCGCGTGCTTCTTGCGGCGCGTACAGCATGACTGAAGATGGCGACATGTGGGCCGCATGGTGCCACAAACAGCTCGCGGATCGCGATCGCGGAGCTGGCGATGTCCGGTCCGTGCGCACCCGCCGCCGCCAACTATGGCGATTGAGATGTCTGCGGTTTGTCGGCCATGCTACAGCCACGCGCCCCTGAAAGCCTTTTCTGGCGTGTGGCTTTTTGCGGCGCGCGGTTGCAGTTCACGCGTTCGTATCATCCACAGTGGAGCGGGAGAGTGTTCGGACCATTCAAAATTTTGCCCATTGTACACAATGCACTCTGGCCAGGGAATTTCGCGAATTCGTATCAACCGGATTCGTATCACCGAGGTTTTACAGCTTTGGCTTAGCAGCCATGAGGCTCTTCGCTTGATTGTGAAGCTCGAAGAAGCTGTGTTGAAAAACAGCATCAATGCAGCCGTGAAGCAAAGGTTTACAACTATTTCAAAGCAAATAAATGTAAGAAAGTTGCGAGGTGTGTTCAGTGTGTGGTAATCCACCAAGCAAATGCAATATAGGATGCCCACATCGAAATAAGGTCTGGTTAGAAAACGGGAATGTGGTACGCTGCTTATAAGGGACCTCTCATATAACAGACAAAAACTGCTTCCCATGCATGTTCTTTATAAAGGGGTTCAACTGTATAGTCAAGTAGCACTGGACTGTCGTCAAACACTACCACTGCTTTACCAGCTGTCTTCTCCATAGCAATTTAAATCATCGTCACTAACAAACAGATCCACATCATTTTCAGCACCTGTGAGACTCCTGCATTTCTTCAACACCAAGTTCAACACGAAAACTGACGGGCTGAAAGATTTTTTTTTCTCCACATAGCGATTTGTAAACTTAGTGGACAGCTACTGCTATCTGATATAAAAGCTGCTGATCAAAACCAAGAGAATTATTCTGTAGCATCATCTCTTATCATTAGCTCATAACAGTCATTTTTCTGACGGACTGCATTCCGCTCTCTTTTTTCACTTTGGTTGTTTCTTCGATGGACAACGCATGACCATCTTTAACTGCAAATGGGTTAAAGAAATAAAGAAATCTGCGGTCACATGGAAAGCACCTCGGCAAGAAAATGCTACAATGCTGACATTTTCAAGGGTACCAGGTGGATATGCAACAAAAAAATTAAACCTTTTCCTTAATGTTTCAAGCAGGCAACTTAAAGCTTGCATGCTTAAACAGTTTTGACAAACCGGTTATATAAAGCTACACCACAAAAAAGATACCATCGACACCACAACTTTTTTTTCTAACCTTGACAAGAGCAGCTTTGCCATCAAAGAAGTTGTTTCTGATTGTTTCAGGGTCACTCTGACACCGGAAGAACTTGGCTCCCTCTGCAATAGAAAAGAGTGCGTTAATCAGCAACTTGCTAAAGTAGTACTGCTTGCTTCTAATGGGCACGTGAATGGGAAAGAAAAGAAATAATAAAACTCGCCAACAGTTGCCGTGCCTGTGTAACGTGACATTCTGAGACGACAATTTGTAGTGGTCACAGTGGAGCGAGCATTACTCATGGCAGCTTCACAGAGAGGCTGTCACAGACTTAGGAAGGGCACCTTTTTCCCGCCACGCACCCCTCTTTCGTATTACGCCAACAATGTCACTGAACTGGGAAGCCTGTCCTTCACTAGTACTGCTGCTGTAGCAAAACCCTCAAGCAAGCAAAAAGGGCCATGCAGTGCATGCCATCACGGCAACTTCTGTTGGCAAGTCACTGAGCCTGCACAAACACTGTGATACAATATGAGCCACATGTGTGCAGGACTGCTTCCTTCAAGCAGAATGGATGCCCCTTGCGTGAAGGCCACCACACATTCCTATCAGAAAAATACCGTGCACCAGGACAGATAGCTTGGTGCCATCAAGCTGCCAAAAGCAGTAAGCAACCCTTTAAAAGACAACAATAACAAAAAAAAGCACTTATAGCTTCCAGAAAGAGGTAGCTGAGGTACCAAGGCAGCTAGTAAGTGCAGCAAAATCTACAGTGTCAAAAATGAAGCCCTGTCACTGCTTTTTCCGTCCTTCAAAATTATTCTGCGCAGTGCATCTCGGGGAATAAAAATGTGCGCAATTCGGACACTTCCAGACACTGGTCATGGCTGTGACAAGGAGGCTTACCCAGGAGGCGTCGGTCGTTGGGCACAAAGAAGAACAGGGGTCGGTCAACCACTGCAGCGAAACGGTGGTCGTCCATCCTCTTGAACATTTCTTTCGTTTCTCCCCTGCGCAACGTTCACAGGCATTCACTGCACTTGCAGCCTTAGACTATGCATCTGCTGTGGTGTCTGAGTGGTCAAGGTATTTGACTGCTAACCTCAGTTGTGGCAGTTATGTTTTGATGAGGATGAAACACACAGGATTCACACGTGCTGTGCAACGTCAGTGCACATCAAGTGAAACCACCCCCTGTGGTCCAAATTAATTGGGAACACTCCACTACGGCATCCTTCATAGCAGATGTCGCTGTGGGATGTTAAACTGCACGTGCCATGACTTGCCATATTATGAATGTGACGTAGCACTTCTGTAGGAAACAGATCAACACGCTCATCCTGTCATATGTGTGTATTCACTGTCTTCATTATAGCAGTGGCACAGGCAGAAGCATATATTATTTATTATTTTTGGGCAGCCTCACCATACTATATGTCTTCATTATTTAAACCAGAAACAATTAAGTTGACTGCTAATAATGCCAATGTATTCTTGCCATACAAAATTCAAACCACATCATAGGGTAACAAGCAATAAAACTGGAAAACACCTCACAACAGCTCTAGCAAGTCAGACGGCACTCAATTCAGAATGGCAATAGGCACTGACATGGGCTAGGAGATGCGCGGTGGCTGACACTGGAACCCACAAAGGAAGGAGGGGGGGGGGGGGGGGGGGGGGGGAATCGTAAGGAATTACACAATGTTGGCTAGCCGCAAGTGTATGGCTGAATCCAGGAGCTCATGCTCAACTGTTAGCTACACTTATACCCATGCCACACGGGAGAGTTAATGTCATTTCCACCGAATGACATTCGTTCAGTTTAATGTCATTTTTTCGACGCGCTGCTACACGACCAAAACTAATGTCATTTGCAAATGATGGCAATTGCGATAGATACACAAATGTTGGTGCGCCTTTGCGAGAATCATGAGCGCTGTGAACGAAAGCAGCCTTTAAAATCATACTTATGTCTTGCATGACTCGTAACCAACCTGTTGATTACGACTACCCATTATGAAAATGAACAAAAAAGACTACCCATTACGAAGTTAGCTACTGCGCAGGTTGCGTTTGCTTACAAAAGGGTAGGGTACGCGCACGCGTCCGTGCCTGGGTGTAGAAAGTGGACGAAATGTTTCAACAACGTACATTTTGCACACTCCAAGTGCAACACGTAAAATAGGCAGCGGCTAGTGTATTGACCGACGACGCTTTTATTGAATCTTCGAGTACCGCCCGACGGCGTAGCGCACCACAGCCCCGTCGAGTCTCGTCAGCGCAAGATCGTTTGCTCGGCATAAATGCCCGTCGAAAAATGCCGGACCCCAGCCTCATCAAGAAAGCAGACAACAAAATAGCATCACTTGCTGCGCCGGATCCCACGACCTTACCGAAACGGTGCTGCCCGCGAGAGCGGTGGACGACGGCGCTCTGGCCGTGCGCTACGCCCTGGTCGTCGCTAGGCCTAAATGGTTTCGCATCGAAGCCACAGCGGACGGCGCGTTGGGAATAGTCAGTTGCCTATTCGTGGAGCTGCTTACTGTAATTTCAATGGTGTCATAAATTTTCTGACGGTAAACGGAATGTGTAATTTCGTCGACGCATTGGAGCTACGTACTACGTACAGCACGAGATCGGATGAGCTGCCTCACACCGGCACTGCGGCTGCTACGGGGCTGTGAGCAGAAAATCGCTCTGGTTACTTATCACCGATCTTCAGTAAAGATTATTTTTGAGGTTCCTTTATCCAACCGCGTATTATTTAATGTCAACAGATTTTGACATGTTTTCTGACGGTGGTGAAAGGGAACCGCTGTGCCTGCACCCATGGACTGCGGCAGCCACGGCCATTGCCGCTCGCGCTGAGTGCAATGGCTGGTTGGCTGGTAGCGAGGGTTGAATTTTTTTTTTTCGCGACGCTATTTGGCATGTTTCACATAATTTAATGACTAGCTACAAAATTGCAGATGCACAGTACAGTAGAATCTCGGTGATACGAAATTCAAAGGGAGACGAAAATTTTCGTATCACCCGAAATTTCGTATCACCAAAAAACGAGCAAAATCCGTTTTCAAGCCTTCCAACAGGTACAAAATATTTATTTTCGTTGAAAGAAATCGCATATATCCTTCTGCACCTTCTTTTCCGCGAGATCTGATAACAGAGAGTTTTGAAAACTGAAAAATTGGGCCGCTGTCTTCTCCCGCACAGACTCGGAGGTCACGGCGCGCCGCAGAACATCGAAGGCGTGCATCGTTTCTGCTGCCGTCGGCGGTGGGTCATCAACGCTTTGGTCGTCGTCATCTTCGTCACTGCGTGGAATGCCAGGCTGTGATGACGCTTCCTCCGCAATATCTTCAACCGTGCGGAGACCACAGGTGGCGAGGTCGTCGTCCGCGGTGACGAAATCGTCGACGCAACAGTCGACGTCAAGTTGATTCCAGACATCGATGGGAATCGGGTCTGGCACTTGCGAGGCAGTAGCCACAGCGGATTTGAAAACCCCAAAATTCGCGAAACAATTGGCGATGGTCGTAGGAACGACGCGATCCCAGGCAATTGCAAGAAAATGCACAGCGTCCAGAAGAGTGATCTGGAGATTCACGTCCTTCCTTTCAATCTTTGCGAGGAGGCGGCGCACCAACAAAGCTTTGAAATGGTGCTTAACATTCCTTATAATCCCAGCATCTAGTGGTTGCAAATGACTTGTTGCGTTCGGGGGCAGGAACACCACCTTAACACTCTGTAGTGTCATTTGTTTTGAATGGGCGGTGCACTGGTCCAGCAGCAAAGCTATTTTTCTGTTGCGGCAAGACATCTTGCGGTCGAGGTACGTGACGAATTCAATAAACAAAGAAGACGTCATCCATGCTTTTTTGTTTGCCTTGTAGACGCAGGGCAATCGACTGGCTGCCTTAAAGCATCGGGGCTTTTGATATTTGCCAATGACTGTCAGCAGCATCTTTTCCGATCCGTCGGCTTTGCAACAAAACAAAACTGTGATACGTTGTTTGCTCTTTTGTCCGCCCCGGCAAGCATCGTCTTTAAAGCACAAACTTTTTTCGGGCTGGAGATTGTAAAACAGCCCTGCTTCATCTACATTAATAACTTCACGTGCCTCATATCCCGCTATGTAAGACGGCAGTGTGGTTGTCATCCAGTCTTCCACGGCAGAGGCGTCGACTTTTTTTCCTTCGCCACAAAAGGTCTTGTAGGAAAGATTATGACGCACCTTGAACCGGTGAATCCATCCACCGGAGGCCTGAAAGTCACCAATTCCAAGTGTGAGTGCGATGTCCGCTGCCTTCTCACGAAGCACTTTTCCGTCGATGTTGACGCCGGCCGCTGTGACCTCTCTGAACCACGTTAGAAGAACCTCTTCCAACTTCACATGGTGGGCAGTTTTGGCTTCTTTAGAATTCATCGCAAAGTGCTGCACATTCTGCATAATTTGGTCACGCTGACCAACGATCGTTGACAACGTTGACAGCGGCAGGCCTAGCTCCTTGGCCATGTCAGTGCGCCTTTTCTTGGGCTCTTTGTCCACCTTATTTAAAATTTCCAATTTGTCTTTAAAGGTCAGCGCCTTTCTCTTCCGTGACATTGCAGTATGATGTACCTTTTTGCGTTGCCGAGATGATCACAAAACGACACGCTATCAACGCGGTGTCAGCCTCAACAAACGAGAAAACGAAGCAACGTGTAGCAACGTGTTGCCGCTGCAGCGGAGACTCCGGAAAGCGGAAGAGCGTGGCCTGCGGGGCGGCGGAGAAATGTGGAGAGGGCCGCAAGGCCGTGCGCACAACTAAAAAAAAATAACAAAATGCGGGGGGAGGGGAGAAAAAGAGAGAGAGCGGGAGGGGGGGCAAGATATCGTTGCCTTCCTTCGCCAACTTCGCTGCTGCCGCGGGTTGCCAAGCCGGTTTTTTCCCGCTGTAAATTTTTTCTTCTTTCGCGTGTGTGTGCGTGATCCGTGCTATCAGTGCTGCGTCGCTGCGCACGCTTTTCTCGCTGTGCGTGTGTGCGTGGGCCTCGACCGGCCGTGATACCGAAGTTCGTATCACCCGTAGCGAAAAGAAAAAGTGTTCGGAACATCCGATTTTTTGCCCACTGAATGCAATGCAATTCGGCCGGGGAATTTTATGAATTCGTATCACACCAAATTTCGTATCAGCTGAGTTCGTATCACCGAGATTCTACCGTAGTATTATAATGCCTGTGGCACTTTTGCAGTTTATTTTGGGTATATATTTTTACTGAGTCTGGTGTTGAGATAACACATGCCCTCGTTAGTCGCATTCGAATAAGTTCCTCAAACTCATTCGGTGCCTAATGTCGTTTTCATCGAATGTCATTACATTTTCCTGTGTGGCAGCAAACAAATGTCATTCGATGGAAATGACATTAAATTTGCCGTGTGGCAGGGGTATTACACGCTCCATGATTTCAAAAAGCACAATGTCTCCTCATATGTTACTGTGAATCTAACTAGCATCCGCCCTTTATGTATGTATTATTAATTTATTGCGTAAACATTTCATCTCAGTGCTAGTATTGTAGAGACCTACATGCGTGCGCCGCTCTTCACTGCAGATGAAAAGGCGGCGAAAGCTGATAGTTTCCCTTTCCCAGTGAGAGAGGGGGAGCAGGTAAAGAAAGAGAATGTGCAGCACGGAGGCACCTAGCAGCCAAAAGAAAAAATAAAGATCAGTATTGGTTTGGGATTCACGGGACTCGGTCACTCATTCTTGGCCTGTGCCAGCGTCCCAATAGTATCAAGTACTGCATTAGCCTTAAATGAAAAAGCTGCCCACTGTGATCAATATTCTTTCTCCAATTAGGAAAAGCTAACCCCAGACTAATTTTCCTAAGCAAGTTGGCAATTAATGAATGAAACTGATACCCGTTAACTTCGCCATGTCACTGGCTTCTTAAGAAAGGGAACTGTTCACTCAGATCTACATCTGAAATAGGATGAACACGTAGGAGTCACTACTACCTCAGCACGTTTTTCTTGCCAATTTTCCATTTCTTTCGCACTTTTTGCACACCACTATACAATGCTTTTATAGCAGACTCATTTCATCTCCAACGTAAGATGAACTGGAAGCGATTAAAAATTGTCCTATCAAAAGTGCATCTAGAAAAAAATGCCCCAAAGAAAAAAAGAATGATGTGAGCATGCTAGGTACATCTAAATATGTGTTATATAAAAACAATCAATAAAATAGCCTTGCAGAGACAAGATAATTGCAAACAGAGCATTGCACTATTCGTGAGGTGAGCCTGAAACCAGCTCATGTTATTATCCTACACTTGAAAATGACATTGATCTAATTTTCTTTTCCACTGTCTGAATATATCCACAAATGGTTGCTATTTTTTAAAGCAACAACGTTAAAGGCTCTGTTCTTCAGAAAATCCGGTCTTGTCATTGCGAGTACTCTTGGGTATGGCTCTGGCAGGGCCTTGCACTGATTGGTCATATGGTTGCCTAACATCAAGCGATCATGTTACGGTTGATTTGGCAGGAGCTGCCAACTAGGGTCTCTCCTTTAAGGTGGCAGGGTGAGATCAGCATCAGCCTTTGCGTCCCGAGTCGAACACGCTACTCCTAAGACATGCCGTAGTGATGCAGTGGTTAATTAAGATGCCCGACTACTGTGCGGGTGTACCCGGGTTAGATCCCGGCGGCCAGCGGCTGTGTTTCAATGAAGGCGAAATGGAGAGGCGTCCGTGTATTGTGTGATGTCAGCGCACGTTAAAGATCCCCGGGTGGTCGAAATTACTCCCTAGCCTTCCACTATGGCTCCTCTCTCTCTCTTTCAGCTTTCCCTCCCACCTTCCTCCCATCCCTTACGGCATGGTTCAGGTTGCATAGTTGAAATGTGACAGATACTGCGCCTTTCCCCCTCCTGTGAACCAATTATTATTACAGTCGAACCCGGATATATCGAACTCGAAGGGGATCGCGAAAAAGCTCGATATATCGATAATTCGATATACAGAAATTGGCTTGTGACGGCACTTACGATGCGAAAAAACGATACCGTATTTGCCGAGTAATCAACCCACTCGCATAATGAACCCTCTCTCCACTTTTGTGCCCGAGAATTTGAAAAAAAAAAAAAAATGCTTTAAGGCCAGCTCGTTCACATGCAAGTGATTGAGCGATCTCAGCGACAGCGACAGAGCGAAAAATTTCCAACTTGTTGGAACTGCGTCCCGCTCGCCGCTCGAGCCACCGCTGCAGCTCAAAACAAGGTTTCTGTGTCGCTGCGGCAGAAAATCGCGAGCGTTTTCGCTTGCATGCCGATGGCGCGCGTCACTCCGTTTCGGTCATCGCATCCACAGCTCATTTCTTGGCAGCGTGCCGAGATGTGGCGCAGCGATAACGTCAGGGCGCGTTTATCTTTTTATAGCTCCTCCGGTGGCGGGGAGCGAACTTGGCAGAGTGCCCGTGATGGATTGATATCACAAGCCTGGTTCGATTCATCACGCCGCGCTTGGGGCGGGCGTCATGATCGCAGCAGCTGACGGCGTGCTTCCGTTGATTCATACATGCAAAGATAAACGGCTCCCGCAAAAGAAAAAAAAACAAAAAGCCTGCCGCTTCTTAACGTCCGCAGCCGCCATATCTTACGCTACGTCGTGCGTACAGCACAACGATAAGAAAGAATGGCTCTCGCAAAAAAACAAACCAACAACAGAGCTGCCGCTTCTTAACGTCCGCAGGCGCCATAACCACGTCAGCCGCCGCGCGCAGAGGGTTCGCAACACACGCTGGAGAAAGCGTCCCACGTCTGTCTGAAAACGGGCTGAGCTGGCTTGGCGCATGCGTAGCGCGTGCTGAAGGAGAGAGCTCGGCAAAAGAATGGGCACACCCACGCACATGGCTTGCAAACGTCATGTGTTGGCGCGCGGAAAACGATAACTGCAGATGCGCGCGCCTTTGGGGAATGGGCGCGGCGCTGTCCAGAACTGTCCCCTCTCATTCCTTCCGCGTGTGGCTTGAAAACGTCACGCGGCAAACGGCCAAGGGTGATGCGATCGTCTTTGGGGAAGGCACACTTTCCAGTGCGTGGTGCGGAGTTCGATATATCGAACGACCGGCGAAATTGAGTTCGATATATGACGCGGCTTTCCTATACTTTTACATGGAATTTTCAAGGGGATATTCCGTAAGTTCGATATAACCAAAATTCGATATATCCGGGTTCGATATAACCGGGTTCGACTGTATTATCATTATCAGGATGTGCAAGCACATTTGTACAGCTTCCTTAAGCGGGCTTTTTATCTATGTCGGGTGGCTGTCACATTCAACGGTATGATAAAGAGCATGTGTGAGGTATTAGAGGAACAAATTAAAGGATTAATAATTAGGTAAGTGAGTAGCCATGTCCATGCATGCAAACAGAGATCTGCAAGGAGAGATGCTTAACGGGGGCCATTAATGCTGTCGCGTCAGACCTTAAGCACACAGTTTAGACGTACTACCCAAATATTTTTTTTTCCTGATGAGTGGCACACCCCTGATGACAGGCCGATCTGTTTCACGTGCTCACGTATTGGCCACATCTCTCGCCACTGCCGCAGCTGCTGGACATCACCACCTCGACGTTTTCCTTACGTTGACCGCTACTCCGATTACGGTCACCGCCGTTTTACGCCTCGTTATGAGCCGCCCCGCACCGATACCACTCCGCCTCCTCCTGTGTCCAGTCGCTCTCCTTCCCCGCCAGCCCGCAGTTCCCGTTCACCTCTTCCTAGCCGCAGTTCCTCGCCGTCCTCTGCCGGCCGCTTCACGGGAAACTAGCCAATGCAGCTCCCGGAGGTGACGCTGCATTGGTACCCCGACCTGGAAATCCTCTATTGCCCATTTCTTTGCCCTGTAACCTCCCCTCCCTGTTCGTGGATGGTGTTCCCGTCTTTGCCCTCATTGACACTGGTGCCCAAGTCTCGATCACGAGTTCATCGTTTTGCTGTCGCCTCAAGAAAGTACAGACCCCCGCCGCATCGCCCACCGTTCGTGTTGCCGATGGCAGTACTGCTGCCGTCACTGGGCTGTGCACTGCCCGAGTCACCTTTGCCGGTCATCACATCCCTGTTTTGTTCACCGTCCTCAACCAGTGCCCTCACAATGTGATCCTCGGCCTTGAATTTTTAACGGCCCACTCTGCCCTTATTGACTGCTCCAGCGGCCTTCTTCGTTTGGACCTACCTGTCTGCTCAGAACATCCTCCATCTACACCCCGCCTTCGCTCCACTGAGTTCGCTCGCCTGCCCCCTGACTGCTGTTTACCTACCTCTGTCACCTTTCCAGCCTGTTCCTGACGGTGACTATGTTGCTTGCCCTATCACCGAGGTCTTTCTTGACCGCAACGTCGTTCTTCCTCATCTCATCGTACACGTTACACAGAACAGCACCTACCTTCCTATCCTGAACTTCAGTCTGTCACCCCAAGTTCTCCCCAAAGGAATATCCCTTGCTACCTTGTCCCCTCTCACAGACTGCACCATTTGTGCACTCACTCCTGGCCCACATTCAAGCGTCCTTCCAACACCCGTACTCCCCACCACAATTACCGACCCTATTTCCGCAATGATTGCCTCTGACCTCAGCCCCGAACACGCTCAGGACCTGCACAACCTTTTGTTAGCCTTCTCCGACATTTTTGACTTTGCTGCCGGTTCTCTGGGCCAAACATCAGTTGTGACTCACCGCATTGACACCGGCGATGCAAAACCTGTGCATCGGAGGCTTTATCGTATGCCCCTTTCTGAGCGCCAAGTCATCCAGCAGGAGGTTGACAAGATGTTGGGCAACAATATCATCGAACCTTCGAACAGCCCCTGGGCATCTCCTGTCGTGCTCGTTAGAAAGAAAGACAACAGTTGGCGCTTTTGCGTCGACTATCGACATCTGAACAAGATTACAAGGAAAGATGTTTACCCGCTGCCGTGAATAGATGATGCCTTGGACTGTTTACATGGAGCCCGCTACTTTTCCTCCATCGAACTTCGTAGTGGCTACTGGCAGATCTCTGTCGACGAACAAGACCACGAGAAGACAGCATTTGTCACACCCGACGGACTTTACCAATTTAAGGTTATGCCTTTTGGACTTTGCAACGCCCCTGCTACGTTTGAACGAATGATGGACTCCTTACTCCGCGGCTTCAAATGGATGACTTGCCTATGTTACTTGGATGACGTGATTGTCTTCTCGCTCTCATTTGAAAGCCATCTTCGTCGCCTTTCTTCCATCTTGGCACTTTTCCGCCGTGCCGGACTTCAGCTGAACTCAAAAAAGTGCAGTTTTGGTCGGCGCGAACTTAAAGTGCTTGGCCATTTGGTGAATACCACCGGCGTGCAACCCGATCCCGACAAAGTTGCTGTCAGTGCTTTTCCATCTCCCCTTCACCCCGTGATGTCCGCAGCTTTATAGGACTCTGCTCTTATTTTTGCCGGTTCGTCCCAAACTTTGCCGCTGTTGCTCATCCTCTCACCAATCTGCTGAAGAAAGGCGTTCCTTTCTCATGGGGACCAGAGCAGGCTAACGCATTCTCCACCCTCATCGCTGTTCTCACCAATCCTCCTGTGTTGGCCCATTTCAACCCGTCTGCCCCGACGGAACTTCGCACCGACGCCAGTGGCCACGGGATTGGTGCCATTCTTGCACAGCGACAACGCGGCCAACACTGTGTGATTGCCTACGCCAGTCGTCTCCTGTCATCAGCGGAACAGAACTATTCTATTACGGAACAGGAGTGCCTGGCTCTCGTTTGGGCAGTTGGAAAATTCAGACCCTACTTGTTTGGCCGACCGTTCACTGTAATTACCGATCACCACGCCTTATGTTGGCTCTCTTCCCTCAAGGATCCTGCTGGCCGCCTCGACCGCTGAGCACTGCGCTTGCAGGAGTATACCTTTTCCGTTGTATACAAATCCGGTCGGCTCCACCAGGATGCAGACTGTCTGTCCCATTATCCCGTCGATCCCCCTTCCTCTACTGACCATGAGTCGGACCCCTGTGTCTTCTCTATATCGGACTTTTCCCACATAGCCGACGAACAGCGCTTGGACCCAACCCTCAGTTCTCTTATCGACCGCCTCCGCACACACAGCCGTGACTCTTCCCTCGCCCTGTTCTTCCTTCATGGGAATATGCTATACCGCTGCAACATGCGACCTGATGGCGCTGAGCACTTGCTGGTCGTTCCCCAACACTTATGCTCTGCCGTTCTCGAACAAATGCACGACGCCCCTACAGCTGGTCATCTTGGCCTCTCACGCACATACGACCGCGTGAGCCGGCGTTTCTTCTGGCCTGGTCTTTACCGCTCTGTCCAACGTTATGTAGCCGCTTGCGACCTCTGTCAACGCCGGAAGAAACCCCCTGTGCTACCACCTTGACACCTGCAGCCGATTGCTATCCCGACTGAGCCATTTTCTCGTATTGGCCTTGACCTCCTAGGGCCCTTCCCCGAGTCCTTGTCAGGAAACAAATGGATCGCTGTGGCCACCGATTATGCCAAGCGGTACGTGATCACTCGCGCCATTCCAACCAGCTGCGCCACAGACGTTGCTGACTTCCTTTTGCACGACGTCATACTTCACCATGGTGCTCCCCGTCAACTACTTACCGACCGTGGCCGCTGTTTCCTTTCCCGAGTTGTTGAGGAAATACTTCGTTCTTGCTCCGTTCGGCACAAGTTCACCACTACTTATCACCCTCAGACGAACGGCCTTACGGAGAGTATTAACCGCACACTCACCGACATGCTCGCAATGTATGTATCCGACAGTCATCGTGACTGGGATATTAGTCTGCCATTTGTCACCTTTGCATATAACTCTTCGCGTCTTGACACTGCTGGGTACTCTCCATTCTATCTTCTCTTTGGAAGAGACCCCTTACTGCCCTCCGACACTTTGCTCCCCGCCGCTGGCCCCGTCACAACCTATGCCCGCGATACCATCGCCCGAGCCGACGCTGCTCGCCAGATTGCTCGTCACAATCTCACCATCTCTCAAGAAGCTCAAAAACGCCGCTACGACGCTCACCACCGCGATGTGCACTATCCTCCCGGATCTCTGGTGTTGCTCTGGCTTCCGTGCCGTCGTGTGGGGTTGTGTGAAAAACTTCTGCCCCACTACATAGGTCCTTACCGTGTACTACGCCCAGTGACCGACGTGACCTATGAGATTGCACCGCTCCACCCAAAGTCACCGACTGCTACACCCACTTCCGAAATCGTACATGTCGCCCACCTCAAGCCATACTACTCCCCCTCCACACCGCACACCTAATAAGCACCGGGACGTTGCCTTTTGCCGAGGGGGGGTAGTGTTACCGGGAAACGCGGGACCAAAGTGATGTGCTCACTGACAAAGACGACGACCGAGCAACGCGGGCACGACGAAGCGCTGAGAAAGAGGACGACGCTGACAGAGCGAATACTGCATGGCTACTGAAGTCATAGCGCCGAGTTCAGCCCATCGCAGTGCCGTTACATTAAGTACATCCCCGTAACAATATCTTTGCTCACCATCTTGCTCGAGGTGCTTGAAATGTGCCCAGCAGTTCGGCATGTGTTTCTTTCGTACCCTATTCCTCCAGCAGTAGAGCTGTTAAACCACTCTACAAGCAGGCACACAACATGCTTTTTCACATGCTGCACAGGCAATGTGCGTAGCACCGATACTTGGCCATCTCTGAGCCACACTATTAAGTGTGTTGATGTTGCGTAAGTTGCAAATGCGGCCCTGGAGTTCTTAAGCCTCAAGTCAGTGAGCAGGCCCACTTTGCGCATGAGTGCCTTTACTTCTGCGAGAGGCAGCATGTGGCATGTTGTAATGCACATGCTATGCCAAGATCTCTGTCAAGGCAAGGTAGACACGAAGGGCCTTGTCTTTTCCACACTGGCAAGGAAGCGGCCCTCTCACCGCAGGAAAGCATGCTCCAGCAAGACAGCTTCCCCACAGTTGCCTGCTATGGTGCGCAGAAGCTATCTTGTGGGGAGCACTTTCTGAGCAGACACACGTTACATATTTTTTTCCTCAAAAGAGCTGCACCGATGCACCAAAATGCCATTATGCAGGATCAATGCAAAAGCTAAACTTATCCAAACAGTTCATCTTCAGCAGATTTTTTTTTACATTGAGTCCTATGGAAAACCAAACAATGGTCTGACATTTTTCATTTTGTATAAGAATCTACCTCAGCCAAGTCCACCTTAACATAATTCTACAGTACTCCTGCATTGGTCAACATTTGTTGAGCACACTCGTCCCCTCGAGGAACTCCTACACAAACTCAATCTGGGCTGCTGCCCTTCAGGAGAGAGTAAAAGTAAAGAACTCAGTGAGACCGGCTGACAGAGATACAAAAGAAAGAACTCACTCATCGTCCACTGGCTCCTTGGTTGCCACTAGCTGGGCATCACCCCCGGCGTCATTGGCGGAGGTGTCCGTGCGAAAGAATTCCTGCGGGGCTGCCTTCTTTCGGCTCATATCCCCCACACGGCTGCGGTACTCGGCCTGCTCCTGGTCCGATGCCTCGCCGCCACTGCTGCCACCAGCAAAAGGCTCTGTGGGCAGACAACAGATCTCAGTGACCGGCTAACACTCCTCCGCAAGCCACAAATGGAAGAAGAACCAATAGCCATCCGAGGTGCATCGACTAGAGGACAAAGTGTCTCACTTCCATCCCCTTTCAATTCACTAAGCTATTGCCCAAACGGACCACTAGGCAACTGTTCACAATGGTCTGGAGGGAGGAGATAGACAGCGAGTGACCATATTTGTGACTTCAGTCAGGTCACAAAACAAAAAAACAAAAACATGTAGAGTGTAGTCACAGAGTACATGTCACCTTGACACATCTACCTTGACACATGTAGAAAGAGCGTGCAGTTCTTATGAAGCATTGACCAGCCATGCAGGCTTATCCAGCATGCCCCAGGACAAGGGTAAAGTACAGTCAAACCCACTTGTAGCAATACTGAAGTGCCATGAAAATATCACTGTTATAACCAATCATCGTTATAACCAGGCTAAGCCAAAACAAAAAGGAAAACATTAGACACTTGAGAAAGCTTATTAAAGAGGAAGTAGCCTACAATTTTCACTTATATGCAGGCAATCAATCATGTTAAATTTAATTTAACTGCTTCATACCAATATTGTTGACACCTCTCTGCATGGGGTCCCAACAGCTGCACACAGCTGAGCGAAAACTTTTTGGAACAAATGATGTCTTGGCCATTCTTAGGACTTCGTGATGTGGTTCGGCTGGCATGGTCGCAGTGTTTGCAAGTTTTTCTCCTCCTAGGGTTTGCACTCGGTGACCAAACTTAATTGATATAATCGACAATCTACTGTTACAGCATTGTTATATGCGAGTTATTTTACCATAGAACACATGCAAAGCTGAAGGTGCTAAAGCTGCCTATTGTTATATCCAATACATTGTTGAAAACAGTATTGTTATAAATAGATTTGACTGTATAATCGAATCCAACTAGTAATCACAGAGCTCAGCCATGAGAAGGCTATCACCAAAAGAGCAAGAATGGGTTCCAGCAGAATCATAGACAAAATAATATCAACCACACTTTCGTATCCCAATAAACTCTTCTGTTTGGAAGGAAGATTACGAGTAGTGATGACTTTGTCCCAACCTGCCCAGATCAGATAGTCTCCCAGATCAGATATTCGATTTGTATTGCAAAATTTCAATATTTTAACACCCCTACAATAAACTCATCCAACTTGCTTATCCTTGACCTAAGGTGTTTACTAAAGTACTCAACACTGCCAAAGGCACTTCACTGCTCATCGCAAGCAATTTCAATATGCCCCACCTGTCCTGGGGGCACCCAAGAACAAACGAGGAGGCATGCATCCTTGCAGACTCCATACCCAATCTTAACCTTACCATGTGTAACGATCCATCCCAACCAACCCAACTTGGCAATGGTGTCACATGTGAGAGCAGCCTTGATCTCATGCTAACCCGCAACATGGGTTAAGACCTTAGGCAGTGACCATTTCATTCTGACCATCAAGCTTGCAAGCGAAAATGCACTGACACATGCAAGCTACCCCCAAACTTACTGACTGTACTGCCTTCAGCAAAGAGCAAACCAACCTTGAGCACTCAGCTACCACAAATCTTGTCTCCAGGGTACCTGACCTCAGACACATGTGCTCTAAACACATCCATACACTTAATTTCACTCACAACGCCAACGGCGACGGACAGCTGCCGACGTCGGCTTTTTTGGTGAACGGGGCATTTAACACTATTGCGTTAAAACATTTTTTTACCACTCTGCTGTTGACTCCCACCTGCCACACCTGTTGGATGCCTGCCTAGTTAAACAATGGTGCCACTAGTGTCACAACAGAGAAAGAGAGAGAGAAATTTGATTTTGCAGAGAAATTCGAACCTTCCAGGTGCCCTGACCCCACTACACTCACACGTTCATGCCTAAAAGGTCCATCATGCTGGCAGTGTGGCTGGCAACGATCTTCTGCCTTACAGAACGCACTCAAATGACGCACTGCGGAGGAATACACATGGAGCCTGACCCAGTCCAGCTAGCTCGCCAAATGTGATTCCCTGAAAGGTAACCTTAGTTTCAAGCAAACACAGAGCTCACTCACATGCCTCACTAACCCCCACAGACTCCAAGAGCAAGCAACAGAAAAACCTTGCCAGGGCTTTCCATGGCTACAGCAGCTCCAATACAGCTTTGATGCGAACCATCATGAAGAAATACTTCGCTACAATCGACCCCATCCCTCTCTTCCATATATAGGACAGGCAATGCAGGAAATCTACACGAACACTCAGCCATCATTGGTCAAATATTTAGAGGAATCCCCCAAGGTGGAGCAGATTTGTAATAAGGGAGTAATTACTCATTGGCATCCACCCAAATGCAACCATACGGCTACAAAGGAAAGCTATACAGTTTTATCAGAAACTTCGTAGTTGAAAAATTCGTCCTGGTCCGGGGATCGAACCTGGCACCACTGCCAGAATCAACCCCTGGACCAGGACGAATTTTTTTTCAACTGTGAAGTTTATGAGAAAGCTGTATAGCTTTCCTTTGTAGCCGTATGGCTGCGCTTGGGTGGATGCCATTGAGTAGTTACTCCCTTATTATCAGCCATCATTCTAGATATGTGTAGTGGCCACAGTAGGACTATTCACCAGCATTCTACAAGGTAGCCCTCACGCTGCTCAGGAACTATGTCAACAACTGTTCGCGGATGGGCAGGCTACCAGCTGAGTGGAAGACTGTGAGGGTGCACCCACCCCTCAAACTGGCCAAATACATCAACGTTAAGAATCTACGGCCCATTTCTGTCACCTTTTGAAATAGGGGAAGTCATAGAAAAGGCAATACACACCAGGCTCACCTGATATCTTGAAGGCAACAATCTATACAAACAGAACCGTTTGGATTCCAACTCAGCCTATCGACCTAGGATATACAAGGAGACACTGCGCATGATAGCAATGCTCCCTTTACCACTCGCGAATAAGTGGCACACACATATGCACGTTCATCCCCCCATCCTGCGATTGCTTGCTATTGCTTGCTACGGCGCTCATTGGTGTCACTTGACTAGAGCCCCTTTGGAGGATGGGGCTTTCACCCAACAGGAAAAGAGGGGTGATATTTTTCATGCATGCTGTAAGCACGAGCTGGTTTCATTCCAAGATGTTGCAGCATCTGCTGGCAGCATAAAATTATGGCTGAAGGAACCACCATGCCTATGGCATGCAAGTTTGTTTTGAAATGCCAGGCGTGTGACTGAGAACATGCAAACTTTCCAGTGCAGTGACGCTCGTAACCCGTTGCTATAACAGGAGACTGGTCAGGCTAGGTTGACTCCTTTGCTGACCAGGCCATTTTGTACTAGAGGTGTGTGACTGTATGTGGGAGCAAGAGGCCCCGCCATAATAGTGCACCATATTCCTTGTATCAACATTCTTCAGACTGACATCCCTTTTTTCTGTCACTTCACGACCACCGCGAAGATCGGCTACCAGGAACATGCAGGTGTGGACACAAGTTTGGACTCGTCCCGTTTAGCATTCACACGGCCAAGGTGTGCGCCAAGCTGTGCAGGTCTCACAGCCGTCGCGATGAAACAATCTCGCAAGTGCGCGCTTGGCGAGATTAAAAAACCAATCCCATTCTTACAGCCCCGCCGTAGTGTTGTAGTGATTCGGGCGCTTGACTGCTTAGCCCAAGGATGCGGGATCGAATCTCGGCCTCGGCAGTCGCTCTTCGATGGAGGCGATAAGCAAGGCACCCATGTGCTGTGCGGTGTCAAAGCATGTTAAAGAACCCCAGGCAGTCGAAATTTCCCAAGCCCTTCACTACGGCGTTTCTAATAGCCTGAGTCGCTTCGGGACGTTAAACCCCACAAACCATGAACTAAACCTATTTTTACAGCCTTGCTAACGTAATCAATGAATAAAAGACAAGGATTCGCTCACCCGCTTCCAGGTCTTCATCTTGCAGTTTGCCAGCGAACATCTGTGCGAGGCTGAAGCCAGTCGAGCGGCTAGCCAGGGCATCGTGCAGGCCACCGGTCACTTCGTAGAACTGCTCGCTGGATACCTGTGGTACTGCAGCAGCTGCTTCCTCCTCCTCCTGTTTCTTTTTCCGCTTCGTTCTGCAGGTGACCAAGCCATTAGAAGGTCAGAGAGAAGAGCCGACTGGGCTAGGGTTGCACTTATAAGCCAGTAGACAGCGCATTCAGATGACGACCTTTTAGCAGAGAAGCAACAGCACACGACACAGTCATTTTTAAAATCACACCGCCCCATCAGAAGCACTTCTGGGCAATGGGAGTGGTCCGTTTTCGTATTTCCACTGTTTTCACTCTCTCCACTGAAGGTGAAAAGAATTTTACCTTTACCCAACCCACCAAATGATTAGGAAACATGTAGAGCCCTTGCGCTGCACATTTTTGACAAAGCACCACTACAGGTAAGCTCACATTAACAAAAGGCACATTTTCAAAAGGCTTCGTAAAGGCTTCATATCACCACCACAGATTTGCATCGCCAGTAAACAGCGCACTGGTCTGCTCCCTCTCTCTGTCTGTGTCACAGTGTTTGGTGGCACTCCTCGGAAGAGCTGCACTGAACAAGCTGAGCTCCTTGAAAGCTCAGCCAGAGCCTGAACTGAGGACAAGGTAAAATTAAAGAGGATGTTATCTATATATTGTCATGCTCTATGATCAAGACGCTACTTTCCCTGGAAACAAAGCTTCTACAAGACACCACATGGGGAACAATGAAATATACATGTGTCACGACCTCCACAACCACCACCCCATCCTAGCAAGCAAACTGTGATGATGTTAATTTGTAAACTTCGATCCCTGAGGCTGACCACCACTTCCTCGACTGTAACAAGCTCTTTCTTTTTCTGACCTTTAAAGATGGGTGCAATGCCTTCAATCGTAAAGAGCACCAGCTAATAACACTTGAATAAAAAAGTTAATCTTCTCACAAGGAACAACCAGGCTTTACTGCAAACACTCCAATGTACTGGTGAAGAAAACGCACCACTCCAATCACATTTCTGGGAGATGCCCGTTTGCCCCCCAAAGGCGAAAAGCCAAGCCTTTTGCAATGTTTGCAATCAAGCACCTCCTTGCTTTGAACACCGTCTGCACTAGGCCTGTGTGCCTCGCTAGTGCATAGCCTTAACTTTCAAGTCACATGCCTTTGGTCAGCTCGCTGCTGTTCCTTGAAGTCGGCAAGCTCCTTTATTTCGGGAAAGCAGCCCTTCATTGACCCACTGTGAACACTGCAAAGTCAACCTCCCTCTGCCAATCACAGAGAAGAAAGCGATGGACAAGTCAACCTGCTTACGCCAAAACGGAGATTTCAGACACACCAAGAGCATGCGGAGCTGCCCGATTGTAACATGCCATCACACATGAGGCTGCCTTTTTGTTTCTTCTTCGCTGCCACCGCTCACATGATGACATCAGTTAAGTTCGGTACCTTGCTGACAGGATACTTCAGGTGCTTAAGAAGCCTATCGGGATCTGTAACTGCAGTGGGCTAAGTATGCAGTACTGATACACAAGAAATACCTAGCCCTCGCTTTGTCACGTCTATGATAATAGGGTGTTGCTGGCGTAGTTTTATTTTTGCGCTCTATTTTAATGCACTTGTCATTTTAAGAAAAAAAAGCTTAAGCTACAATCGAGTAAATATAGATTAATTTTGACGATGATCTCAAATAGCTTCTCAGTATAAACATGAGTAGTTTAGAATGGCAGGAACATTTTAAAGTATAATTTTCTCAGCACTAAATGCGTCATCTTCTGGCAGGAAAACATCAATGTACTCACTAAGAGCCGAGCAACAGACATTTAACAAGAAGAAAAATAAGATGAAATAGTCCACATTGCCCTCTTGAGGGTGGCAGCTGGTAAGTGGCAACTGCCATCTTTCAGGGTAGGTGTGGGCTTACTTTTGCTTGGGCTCGGGCTTGATCTCAAACTTGGCAGAACTTTCCTTGGCTGGGTCAAAACGCAGCTGCGTGGCATCCCTAAAAAAAGAGGAGAACCCCACACCCCCCTTAGGCTACAGCCAGAGCAAGACAATCTGCCAATGAAATTCAAAAAACACTCATAGGTCTGATCCAGCACGCCCAGCGAGCAGCGAAGCTCAGCGGAGCCCTGGAATAGGGGCACTGACCCTGTGAGAAGAAGGAAGATGGACCTCTTCTTTCTTGTCTGCTACTAGCACAAGCCCTTTCTAGAGAAATTAAAGTCTTTCCTATCCTATCCTATCTTATAGTTCACAAGATATTCTAGTCCCTGAAGACAGTCCACAAGAGAGATTCCTCTAATCATACCAAACTAAAATCAGCATTCAATAGGTTCCACACCTCAAGATAGAACATCAAGGGAGCTACCCAGCACGTGACTCAGAGGCTAGGACTGAGGCCCCGAGTTGTGCGCGACTCTACAAAAACTCGTGAATTTTGGCATTTTTGGTGCAATCATGTGTTATTAGCTGCATTCTCTTTTTTTTTTTTTGCCCTTTTTGTTACAGACATTAGTTGGAGCGACATTATAGAGGAAAAGATTTACTATTTTACCTTATTTGCATGAATAACAATGGGAAGGGGGGGAGTAGCACAAGGATGAAATTTAAGCAATATTATTACGATTATAATGCAATCTCAAACTGCTCAGGGCAACCATAGCCGAGGGCCCACCAAAAAAATGCAAACGGCACACTAGAATATGGAAGGAACAGAAAGATCGATGTTATTTACGAACACCAATGCTTCAATCGCACGCATCAGAACCAAGTGAAGCCAAACTTCAGATACTGTAATGCGCACAGCAGCTGCTGCCATCATCACTGTGCCACCGCTGCTCAGCTGACCAGTCCTGCACCCATTTGCTGTTCCGTGCTTATTTCACCCTGCTCAATCCTGTCAGTGCTTTCCCTTTCCCAGCAACTGATACTGAAAAACTCATACTCTTTCCCAGCCACTCATATAGTACTGCCTTGTTTCTACAGTAAACCGCATTAAGACAAACTCCAAAGGACCATGAAACTTGTTATCGGAAGTATGTCCTATCAACAATGCTTCCAAAAATGAAGTATGAGCATGCAGAGTGTGTACAAATACCTTCTAAGCTCTGAATACACTGCGAGGTGAATACTGAAGCATAATTTGATATTTGCCATAAAATTTCATGGATTCTTTGTATTTAATTCACAGAAGCTAAAATTTTCCACTGTAGAAAGTTGAAGCCCTTACTTAGATTGGCCACTCGACTGTGGGGGCTCACAGAACCCACGAAAACAGTTCAAGCATCCCTACTTGAGATGAATAACTGAAACTGAGAGAAGATCAGAAGGTACACAGTCAGAAACAAGCCTGCAGCTGAACTCATACCACACTCCTCTGCGGGCCACAAACACTCTAATGGGAGCCACAATGCATGAAGCCAGCACGGAAAAGAAAATGGACAAGGAAGGAGACTGACATGGCACCATACACACACAGCTAAAGTATATAACGCTAGGAAAGAGACGACCCACACCCGACACAAATGCTGATGTGGGTGGGGCATCCGGGGTGTAGAAAAAATCAAAACAAAAAACAAATCAGACACCCAGTGCTCATCAACAATGAAATGGCAAATATGCACTCTTTACAGAGCAGGCTAACACAATTATGGTCACCCCTCCCTCCAGATACAAAAGATTTCCCATGTCAACTGGTCATTACCTCTACAATCCTTACATTACAAATCTGTTCGTAGAGTTGCTTCCTGCAGTTGATATGGCTCCTTCCCTTGTAAACAGGTAGCAGTTATTCCTATTTGCATTTCAAACCTGACCAGTGCACTTTTGGTTCCCCGCCGCAAACGTTCCTGCATAATGCAGGAACGTTTGCGGCGGGGAACCTGTCCAGTGAAGAAGATCCAGGTAGAACGAGAAGATGATGGCTTACACTGTATGAAAGAGCACTGAACAGGGGTAGAGTGGGGGGAAGCCTCAGTTCGCAGGTCGAGCCAAAGTTTCGAAAAGTGGAAGACAAGTCCACTTGTCGAAACGTTGGCTCGACCTGCTGCTCAGTAAAGAGCTCACTTGAAAATGGGCTTGGTACGGCTCAGAGTTTCCTCTGGCCCCAGGATGTCCCTGAGAATGTCCAGGTTACGCGCTCGCTCTTTCTCGGGGTCCAGGGACTCAGGGTCAAGCGGGCTGTCGCCATGGTCATTCTCTGGGAGGAATGGATGAATAGGATTTGATTGCTCTCAATAAAAAGCATGTACAGTGGTCAAGGAACAAAAACTAGAGGAATGTCAGGCCACCGCAGAAAAGTGATGGCAGCACTATCTGTTGTCTGCCAGTGGTATGAAACTAGAGGAGAACAAACGCCCCTTAATTCACGTAGTATTGCAATCAGAAAGCCGGCACCGCAAAGTGTCTTTACACGGGTGCACGGTCTTCGCTGTAAAGACAAATGCCACTTTCTTGTGCTTATGGTCTTGGCATAGAGGCGTACCTCCTCCACACTTCTCTGCCAACTTTTCGCATGGTTAAGCGCAAGTGCTTGCCTTAGAAGAATGCAATTCAATCCCGCTCTCTAATGATAGAGATACCCCATACTTTTGCACAGTGGCACATCTGATGGTGTGGAAGCGCGTGCTTGCGTCTTCTCACGCGTCGTGTTTGCCCAAGCCAATGGTTTGCTTCCGCCTGATGCAGCCTAAACTATCTGGGCATACCCAACGACCTTCTATGTATGCCCTGGGCGCATGCACGGAGCATTACCTACCTTGGCGCGCTGCTCACCTACTTCGCAAAAACGAATGTGCCACTGGCGCTTTTGTTGGCCTAGGGTTAGTCAACGCAAGGAACCTTGCCAGGAATCGCGATTGGTACTGGGGGCATGACGCACACCGCTTGCCACTTTCAGTGCGTGCGTGATGCCTTCATTGGCATCTTCCGTCTTTCACGCAACAATCAAGCTAAAGGCTCTTTGTAGCAGTGATAAGAAAGCACAATCACACCTGCAGAATGGTTACGTGGCCCCATGTGATGCAAATGAGATTGGAGGAAAGAACTGTAATGGGTTTTTTGCCGCATAAGCAACTCAGGCTATCTTGAGAGGAGGAAAGAATTTACCCAATGCAAGTTCCAAAATATTCACTTTACTTTTTTCAATTTTTATTTCAGTTGCCTTAATGAATTCTGCAAACACCTTTCGACAAACAATAACAAAGTTCTTTTTTTTTTTTTTTTTTTTTTTTTACTGCCACATTTCCAGTCGCAAACTATTCTGTTTGGTTTAAAAATATTCACTTCGCTTCAAAACTGTTCGGACAAAATAACTATTTGCTTCGAACTGAAAATTCATTATTCACACATGCCTATTACACAGAGTAACTTGTACTCCCACTGAATTTTTGTACCTCCCCTGAACATGACACATAACTTAGTTCCAAATTCAGTTAGTAAGGATGCCCCTTGAGGCATCTGCCCCCCGACTATGCAGCATCAAAGGATGTGTCAATGAAACGAGCCCTGACATGAACAGCAGTTTGTGCACCCACCTCTGCTGCCGGCACCGGCCTCTTCGTCATCACTCTCCAGAAAGCGTTCGTTCAGGCGGAACCGGTCATCCGCCGCAAACTTTGACTGCAACTCCAGAACCTGGACCATCGACAGAGGCAAGGAGGGCCGCTAGCTGCATTTTACACATCCATCAGCATGCCATGCCTAGCTATGAGCTAGCGCATCCAAAGCCACTTGGTCTGCGTTGCTCATCAGTGTAAAACTCTTAATTATCCCTTCAGGTGCCCTTACAGTTACCAGACTCTAATGTAAACTCAAATGAGTCCTGTTACAGCCACAGAGAAAAGCTGACAGCCATTTGAGGGGATGAGAGCAGTCTGAAAAGGTAGAATCCAGAGGTTGACTTGGTGCTTGAACTCATCACTGCTGTAGGTGTGGAACTGGAGAAATGTTGCCAAGTTGCCGGGGTTTTCCTTCTGTACAAGCCCATTGTCAATTCAGATAAGTTGGAGGGGCTACACCTTGTCTGGGCTGTTGGAAACACTGGTTTCAACAAGACAGGGTTAGACTAAGGTCAGCAATATTATGACAGCCAAAACAAAGGCTCAAGACAGGATGTGCTTTTCTTCAAGGTAGCATTACTTAGCAACTCATTTTGGAGTTAGGTAAAAATGTGACACGCTTTCGCTACACAAACCCTAAAGGTTTTTAAGATAAAGGGTTGTGAGCTTTTGTCCTGGTCTGCAAAGAAATGACCAGCTCTTCTATCGTTGCTTTAAATAGCATCGCAAAGAAAGTATAAAAAGAATGTACAGCTATGAGGATTCTCGGTGAAGACAGCTACTGTTTGTAACTCGGCAGTCTGTCTCTTTCAAAGTCTGTGCATTTTTCAGACTTCGATACTTATTGACATGAGAGACCAGGCACGCGTACAAACTTATGACTTGCAGCTAGTCCTGACGATACTTTGTGCCATTAAAATCGACCACCGCCACCATCAGCCAGTGGGTGAGCAGAACCACCCACCTTGTGTCCCTTGTGTCCCTCAAACTGTGGCCGCAGTCGAAAGTCTTGAAGGTCACCATCTTCTTCTTCCTCTGCTTCTTCGTCATCGAAGAGTGCCAGCTTCTTCTGCCCTGCACTGCGAGGGGGCTGCTTCACAGGTGCCGTGACGTGATCCTCCTCCTCTTCGTCGCTGTCCTCAAAGACAATGCGCCTCTTGCGATCCACACCGTCCTTGGGAGTGAAGAAGAGAGCCCAGTTAAATTTGTATTAGCACAAAGCAATGCGCTCAAGCCTTATTACCGGCATTTCTGAATTGATACATTTTTTCCCATATTTCTCTTTCGACAGTCACGTTAATCTTTTTGCTCAGCTAATTATTTAGCTTTATGCGTGCTTATGCATGACCACTTACGCCCTCGCACATCTCCTACCCTCCTAATGTGGTCAGTGTCCTTAAGAGTAAGGAAAAGATAGTGATGATCATGTTGACAGTGTTCTCCACCATACGTAAAAACACTGCACAGAGTGAATGTTGGGGGTCACAACTGCAATGTTCAACAAGAACTCCAAGACATCTTTATTGCCACTAACAGTTACAACAAATGAACGAATGTATTGCTCTAGATTATGAAAATATTGCGTCAAATATATTAGGAACAAGAAACACTAATTTAACTACAAATATTACAAAAAAATATATAGTGGTTTCATATCTGTAACGTCACACCTGTGAAAACATGAAGGAAAGTTAAAATCTGCTGGAGTAATTTAATAACAAAAATATAGGGGTGTATGAATATTCGAAATATCTGGAATTTCTGAATACACTGAAAATTTGCGAATAGTACATCGCAGTTTCCTCACACTGTGCGCTTCACTGCAATGCTTCAACACATAAGCGAAGAACCATAAATCATTGTTTACACATTGAAATTGATCACACCACAATATCCATAAACCAGTTAGAAAACTTGCTTGTTTATATACTACATTTACTCACATAATGAGGCCGCTTTTTTTAAAGTACGGTTGACATCAATCTGTTCAGAGGGTTCATTACGCATAGAAAAAGCTTTCCGACATGACTTATCTTCCGTTGGCCCATCCTTCTCATGCTCAAGTGCTTGCCAGCTTTCTAAGGAGACACTGGTGCTGCCGGACACATAGCAGCGTGCCGAGCAAGCCACTGATGCTAGCGCTCTTGTCAAAGAAGTACAGCATCTTAGCGCTCTGCAAAGTTATAAGCATGCCAACCCCCAGAAGCTCTTATCAAAAGATAAGCATGCTGTGATGTTAACCTTGGTACATCTTGATGTTTTACCAAGGTCTGTGGCACAGACGGCAACGATAGGGCAAAGCTGAGGAACCCGCTAAGAAAAGCTATACACATAAAAAAAAAGCAAACTCCCGCTGACAAAAGTGGGAGTTAGGTTTAATGTGCGACTGGGTTCGTTACGTGAGTAAATAGAGTATATATTAACAACAAAGGAATTGACAAGTGCTTCTAATAACAGAAATTTTGTGCAGCATTATCACCTTTTGTAGCAGAAAAAAAAAAAAAAATCTTTTTTTTAGCTGTTTTAGTTTCAGTTTTAGCAGCAGGGAAAAAAATTGTTTTGTGAAAAAATTTCACTTCTTCCAACACGTAAACAGTGAGTTGTAGCAAAACTTCAGCAATGGCATGGTGGCCTGAGGTTTGCTGTTGAATACGATTCTAGGAGGACCCTTTGTTACAATTGAACAGCAGATGTGTTTTAGTAGAGCTCTTACAGAGTATAGACAGAGTACAGACAAGTAAAGGTGGTGGTTCTACTTTCAGGTGCTGTGTTCATTTGTTTCTTCATGCAATCTGGTTACAGAAGATATATTCTACACTCCGCATGAAAGGTGCAGTGCTGAGTTAGTATGTAATGGACCCCATTTTTTTAGATATGGCAGTCTTGCTGAACCATTCACACTCCAAACATAATCTAAGGAAGATGCTGATTGCGCTAACGCTACAAAACCAAGTGGCGAGGTGAAGCTGGATCCTGCTAAGTGTGGCCATTTGTCTGCCATACTTTCTTTGTTTTATCGCAACATTGGTGTCATGTGGTGCTGCCACTCTAGCTGACCAAACGCTCCTGCATGGCCTGCTTCGCTGCTGAAGGTGAGGTGGAAATCAATTGAACCATAATTTTAACTGAGTTATTATTGCGCTTACAGGTACCAGTACCAGAAGTAGACGTTATATTGTTACGTGGTGAGAAGCAAGAAGATGGCACAACATGGTGACAGGATGTATGGTGATTTTGTCTGGCCTAGTGCAAGGGCTCCTCTCGCGCCACTGTCGATCTTCTTCTTCGCAACAATATGATCCGTGATCGCGTTTCCCACAGCACTGTCCACTGCAGTTTTGATGTGGGCCCCAAACTTCAGAGGCACCTATGCCGCGAGAAGCAAGAAGCACTGTGACAGTTCTATCTATCTGCGCCGCATATTTGGCAAGCGAGCTCGCGCATACGAAGTGGCTACATGAACGCATGTTGCTAACGTGCACTCGAGTGCACCATATTCACACTTCTGGATTACAGAGGGGCTTATTTGAATTATCAGCATATCAACTATTTCGCAATCCCTTTCGAGTTCGATACATCCAGGATCGACTAGTAACCTGTATGGATGCGGAGGCAACACTCCTACTTATGTGTCCCCTTTTGCTCGCCAACACTGAACAAAAAGTGAGATTTCATGTTTATGCCAAGCATTTAATTAAAAACATTATGCATTTTTGCATCTTTCTGTTGTCCATATTAGAGCGTCTTTTGCTTGAATCGATTAGCAGACTTATCCACAGAATTTTATCTGCAAGCTTTTAAGATGAATATCGAATATAATGAACAAATTTTCATCTGAAGTCTAACTTTATTGTAATTAGCTCTAACTGTATAAAGTGCCTTATGCAAGAGAGCACGGGACAACTCACTGTCATCAGTGTTCCTTCAACTGATCTAGGTAGTCTTTCATCTTCCACAAATGAGAAGTTAACATTTTCGGTCTCTTCCTGCCTTTTATAATTTCACAAATTTGTGTCTCTGCTTGAATGCTTTACTATGAACATGTCCACCCTGCAAAGTCTCATCTTTGAACAACAATAACAGAGTCTAAGCAGCTTAGAAAGGAACAAAGTAAAAGAGCACTGCTCCACAGCAGCAGATGCTGAGACTCACCACCGAGCTGAGTGCCGATTGGAGCAGGCGTCGCTGCGTGTGGCTCTGGGCAAAACGCTCCTTCACTGTCGCCAGCCGTTTGGCGTTGGCCGCCTGCCGTTTGGCTTCCCGTTCCTGCTCAGGGTCCCTGCTGGCAGGCACCACTTCCAGGTCGTCATCGCCATATGTATCCTCAAAGCCAGCGCCCAGCCGGTGTCCCCAGGCATGCCGCAAGAGCGCCACATCTGCCTTGCACTGGGGCACAGGCACGCTGCCATTGGGCCGCTCTTCGTTGTCAAAGAGAAATGCCTTCTCTTCAGCAAACTCGCCCGAGGTCACCTACAACAGGTCTCCAGTTTGTACACGCTGATCACACGAATACTAAATCAGCGCTTCACTGCAAAAGCTTCCATATATATTTACGCACCTTTCAGGTGGAAAAAAACAGTGGTGTTCTCAAGCTGGTTTAGTCAGTTTGTGCAGCAGGATACCATTGCCTCCATCTATCTGAGAGGTGCGTAGACCAAGTAAAAATTCACGACGAACATGCAGTCTTTGTGAGCCAAAGAAGTGACGACATCTATGGCGAGGAGAGGCGAATTCTTTAGATGCATTAGCCTTACTGGCACAGTGAAAGATTTCAACATTGTGTATGTGGTCCTCATGTGACATATTTACCGCCAATCATATACCTCAATCTTTTCAACATGCTATGTGCCTTAGTGTAGCAGAAGCCGTCAGAAAAGGCATGGAGAGGGTGTCGCCAGAGAAGCAGAAAGACTTCGCCTTCATATATGGAGGCAGTCCAAAGTGTCTCTGCTAATTCTTTTTTTTCCTTTAAGGTTGCAGATGAGGAAGTGGAAGAAGGAAAAATGTGAACTTAACTTTTCAGTTTCATATCCTTAGTGTCAAAAGTTTGTTACAGTGCTCCCTTGGGAGGGGCACCTTTCCCTGTATCTTCTACATGCCAACAAGTGCAGGAAAATAAAACCCCACTGCAAGATACAAGTGGCCAGACACTGGAGACCGAGCTGCACAGTAGCATACCATTCCATGCAAAGAGTGCTGGAGCAGCATCTTGCACTGGTGTCTACAGGGAACCACCATTTTGGTGGCTCTTGTGACCATTTGACCTTTCCACAATAATAAGGACATGAGCTATTACATAGTTCAATCCCCATTGTTCTTGCGGCTTCATGCACTAAGCTTAAGGGGGTCATATTATATGCCATGTATGCAGTCAAGGTCAGACTCTTCTTGCCTTTGTTATTTTGTTGGCACTTCAACTCATCGAGAAAAGATGTGCATTCAGAGTGTCATTGCTAGCATTTCGCACTCACTAAGAAAAGGAGCGTCAAAAATGAGAAGAAGGGAGAAGCTGAGATGGAAGTTTGAACAGAGCTGAGAGCTAGGATGCTTTGACACTAATTTAAAATAGCAGAAGCTCAAAGAAGACAGATGTGGGTGTAGTGAAAAGGGGGTTAGTTTGTCTTCTTCGAATTAGGAAAGGCACATGCATTCTTCTATGACTTGGCATTTGGTAGTGACCAGCTGCTGTCACAAAAGGCACCTCTGAAACGGATGCTATATCTGCCTCGTGTGAGCGATGGTAGCTGCCCAGCGAAGAACAACAGCTCTTAGCGGTTCCCTAATATCCCGTAGATGCTAGTAAGTAGTGTGGACTCTTCCCTGCTCGTATTTAGAGTGACGCATTGGCAAAAAGCTAGTGCATCAGTATACACTGCACATTGCAGCAAACCTTGCCACTTAACCTCTTTTTTTTTACCTTCACGTTACTCTCCCAATGTGTATTTGAAATGTAAAAGTAGAAGCAACTGCACTGCATTCTTGTTCAAAGAACTAGTTCAAAGCTGCTTGATATGTTTGTTTTTTATGCAGCTGAGTGTAGCAGTGAATCTTTCTGCTGACTTTTGCAGGTAGAAGGCTGTTTGGTTCTGCCTAGCCCCTCCTTCAGTTACAGATTATACAGTGCGGCAGCAGCAGACCAGGAAAATGTGAAATTTGAAAGTTTTTCCAGCATCAACATTGCATTTGCTACAGTTAGCTCCATGTAAAGCTGAAGCAGCTCACTGTCTAAACCATTTCAGTAAAATGTTTTAGCACGTCCGGCATAACAAGACCTGAGATCTACCGACTCTCTGCTGCAAGTGGCCAGGTGTGCCAGCTCGATGGCTCATACATGCAGTTGCCAGGAAGAAACTTTCACAATTAACCGAAATTCACTAATGCAAGCGTTCTTCATTAACTCGTGCATACAGCTAACCCTGAAATTAAAGTCCCAACTTATATGCTTCCTATATGATCGCTTTTTTCACTCAACTTCTGGATTTGCTCGTAAATGGTGTTGCAGAGTCGCCAGTATAACAATGGCATATTGGAAGCACAAAAGAACACAATGACAGTCACAGAGTCCATAGAGGTCTTCAGCTTGGCATTTTATATGCATTAAAGTTAAATAAGTTTTGCTGTGGATGTCTTCCGGATTTTAGTTGCAAGAGTGAATATCCACGTAAACCATTTTTCTTACGGCGACTTCCAATGGAAGTGGCTTTGGTCACTATAAGAGAGCTCAGCATGGACGCCTCTGATCAAAGAGATGGACATTAAATGAACGGAGGGCTGCTACCAACTTGGACTCAAGTGAGATGTATACATTGTACACATACATACTTCTGAATTGCTGTTTTTTAGACTGATGCAACCTCTGTCATGTTTTCCCTCAGGCAGGCTCACCCAGGATATGGACACTATCGCAACAGGTGCCTGATTGCGCGCATAGCCGCGATGCTACTTTTAACTGAATAACTGAATAAATGTCATCATGTGCCTAAGGTACAAACACAGTATGCCGTTCAACTTTCTCCCTAGCTATGAGAGCTGCGCAACTATAAAGTTTCATGTTAAAATGCTACACGCAATACCACAATTTTTTTCCAATAAAAGCATCTCATTTAAACGCTAAGCCAAAAATCTTTCTGTGACTTGAGACAGTCATTCCAGGGAAATGTTAAACTTGCATTGTCTGTTTAGCATGCACTCAAGGGAAATTAGGTGACAAGTTGATCAACCTATGTCTGGAGAAAGCTGTTCCAGTGCTCTGGACCACAAGGAACATTTTGCAGATGTGAACCAGATTTGCAAAAATCAATGCACTTCCCATGGCAGCTGAATTAGTGCAATGCCATAGTATTCTTACTAGGAAGCTTTACTGGCAGTGCAGGTTAAACAGGCTGAACAAAAGAGAATGGTAGTGACCCATCTCCTCCTATACCTGTTCCTGACTTCTTGAAAGCGGCCCCCGAGGAGTTCTCCGGTCACTCTGCCATCTCTGTCTCGAAGGAAGGTCGGGCTTTTCAACTTTGATTCGCACATCTTCTGTCCAGTTGGCCTTCTCAGTCTTGATACGCACCCTGTCTGTCCAGTCAGGTTTCTCCTGCTTAATCTTTGCAGGGGCTGGCTCAGCTTGCTATAAGAGGGCATAGTCAAGAAGCATACAGAAAAGCCACGCCTGAACAAACACTGCATAATGCTTCCCACCCTTCCAGTGTATAAAGTACACTTCCAGCTTGCCTTAAAAGCAGTAATTTATGCAGAAGCACACAGTCAATGAAAGGCACATATTGTTTCTTCAACAACCGTAAAATCATAAGTTGCTGCCTCCCCCCTCCTCCCCCCCCTTCCCCCCACCCCATTTAGGCAAAATATTACTGTTATGTCGAAATCATCGAGTCATCACCTCCACCTAGAAAACGTAAGCTGCAGCCCTCACAATTCGCAAAATATACCTTACCAAATGGTGTGACTGTAAAAAACAAGAACAAAAGAGAGACAGAAACTATTTTGTTGGTGTATCTGCTTTCGGCGTTTGCCCTGGCACCTTCCGTTTGCTGGTTCTCATTTCTTTATTTTAAGTTCGCTTTGCAAAGCACGCCTCAATGCACTCTGCACTTTGCTAGCTTGTAACATAGATGCCTTTCTTTCTCAGTTTCTGCCTGGTTACTTATTTTTTCTTTTTACCTTTATAATTTTCGGTCAACATTTTTCTTTTTGTTTTGTTTTTATACTGCATTACACTTTTGGACAAAGGCTGACTGCAGTCATGGCTTCGAATTCTGCTTTTTTTTGAGCTGCCCTCTCACAAAACAAAGAGTGGATTTCAGGGACTGTCAAATATTGTTTTACGAGTCTTGCAAGCAAGACAACATCCCGTGATTAAAACTGAGTGTACCTCATATGAAAACACGAAGAAAAAAAAAATGCTTTTTAGCTTTTTTCCGTTTTCTTTTTTGTTTGGTCCCAGAAATACTGCCCATCCCCCTTTTCTTTATCAATTTCAGATAGTGCAAAGGTGAGTGATGACTCACCTTACAGTATGCAGATTTCAGATAGTGCGAAGGTGAGTGATGACTCACCTTACAGTATGCAGTTTCTGTGGAAGAGTATATCTTTTCTTTGTAACTGCATGACTAGGTTTTATGGATGCAAACAAAACCATTGCTCTCTTATTACCAATCTACTCTGCTTTGAGGGAGTTGCCTAAACATTACATCAAACTGGGAAATTTATTGCTCATTCTAGTGCAGTCTTTTGTGCAGTGAACTACCAACTAAAATCTATTGTTATTGCTCTGTTAGCGATTTGAGAAACCGCTGGAAAAAAATTTGCTTGGAGGCAAGAGTTTACAGCAAAGATACAGAATCAGATGGTGCATTTTTGGCGTCCTGACTTGCGTGTGCCCTGGCCTCACGTTGGATCCTGTAAATAAAAGTGGTTCTGTTAATAAGGGCAAAAGATCTCTGAGCTTTTTGGCACGCGTTTGTGCACGTATACACATACATAAGAAATAGAGTGCAAAGAGACACCATAAGCACGACAAGGCGCAACATGGTGTCACGTTTCACATGCTTAAAGATTACATGTACTAGACTAGTTTTTTTTGAAGATGTTGCAGCAGAGATTCATGAAACACAGAATTCCACTAAACTATGGTTGATCACAGCGCATCGTGATCACACTTTTTTATTTTTCAACACAACTAACAGAGGCTGCACTTGCGTATACTTGTCTACCTGTTCTGATAAAGCTGATACAACCTGGGTCTCGCAGTCCCGGTTGCACGCTCTGACGAAACCAGTTGTGACGTATGATGCCTGGTGCTCTGCTGCCAAAACAGCCACATCTCAGAATCAACAGCAGCACACAAAGGAAACAGTACTGAACATTACTGAGGAAGGGCAAAACTTCCTTAGAGTGCTTGTCAAACAAAGACGAACAGTGACCCTCCTTATACGGCTAGTGCGAGTAGATTTACAGACAAGTGGCTACCTATCCTTAACCAGCTCGCACGACAGGCCCATGTGACATGCTGAAAAGAAGCTGTAGGTCCAGAATATTGCGGCCGACCCCAGGCCTCAACAGTTTAACATGGACACAAAGATACTGCAAAACAGTGGAGACCAGATCACATTGTGCAGCGTCCCTTCCGCTGACTTTAAAAAAAAGCGAGCAGACATTAATGAAATGAATAGTTATTTCAAAGCCATCACACCTCCTAACAAACGGCAGACAGGATCTGCACTGGGATGACCTCACCGTGCAGAAAACTAGTTGTCCCTTTATCAGTTTATGTGGAGCATTGTAGTTTCCTTATAACCCCAATGACCCACATAAATTGAACTCTGGACACTGCCTGGCCGCAAACATTGTGTTTTCAGCATCTGCTAAGGTTGTGACAAAGTACATGTTGAGTCAATGATTAAAGACAACAAAAATGTGTTGAGGATACTTCACAATGCCACAGTTGGTGCGTGATGGTGCGTGCAGTTCATTCAACAATCACTATCATGTGACCTGTCTTAGTGGCTTGGGTGTTCAAATGCAGACCCTAAGACAATGGGACCGGATCCCGGTTATGTCAGCAGCATTGCAACGCAGGCAAAGTGCAACGACATCCTCACGCTGTCAGTACACACTACAGAGCCCTAGGTAGTCGAGTTCAATTTTGAGAGCTGCACAACACCGCATCACATGGCCTTGTAATGCTTTGGGGTGCTAAACACCAAATGCTATAGTTACCTTACTATCAGCCTTGTACCACCTTTGCCAAGAGTACAGTGTTCGCCAAGAGTAACCACACAGCCGTGCCAGCCGGCAAAGCAGCGTGGCTGCTCGGTTGTTTCTGACAAAGACAGTATATGTTAAAGAAAATGAGCAAATGATTACGATATTACACTTACTTCATCAGAAATGTAACTGATTTTCATAATTAATTAAACCCTGTGAAAAATAACAGAATGGTTAAAGGAAATTAAGCCACCACTACTGTGCCATTTTTAGTCTGTCTTATTTTTATCACAAGCACAACAAATAAAAAGATAAACTTTTGTTGTTTGTCACCGCCTGTGTCTTACCTTCCCTTTCTTAGTCCATTGTAGTTTGCACTGTTGGTGCACATTACCAAAATGTGAATTAGGTGCACCAACATTTGGGTTTTCACTTCGGTTTAAGGTTGCAGATAATCATTAGCATAAAGTCGTTAGCTCTCACATTATGTGCAAGATTACACAAAACTGATATAAAGCTCTGCTTTAACTAAGATATATGACCATGCCTGTATGGTCCAGGAGTAGTTTGTCTCGCTTAGGATCCAAGGTTCAATTCACATTTCAGCCTCCGTAAAGAGTGCTTGCCAACTCAGTCACGTCATGTGGTATCATGACAACATGCAACCTACCAACAAATTGGTGCAAGGCTATGTCACCCGCCAGAGGTATGCCTATCATTTATCGCTCACAATGCCAATGCTGGATTTTAATGCTAACACGTTAAAAATGTAGTTCGTTATAAGCAATCAGGCACTTGTTACGTAGCTTAATGTCTTAAAAAGACCACATAGATATTCGACATGATGCCTTAATATTCAATTATCGAAACATTATCACAGCTTTAGCAATGCTGGTAGAAGATGTCGACATGTTTCGGTGTTTACACAGAGCAAAGACCTTTGCAGTTGTGGTGACCCGTTGTTCGTGTGCAACGTAGCAAAGGTTGCACAGTTTTCTGAGCTGGGTATACTCAATGTGCTCACTAGCGTACCATTTTTCGCTGATCACTGCAACTCAGAAAAGCACCATTTGTTTTTTTCTTCACGTTGTTATATGGATGCACACATTTCTCAAAGAAGATGAAAACTTTGTGAAAGTTTGCGCTAGTACTGTGTTCTTTCTAATACGCGTCTGCTTTGCGCTGTTGTGTCTTACAGAAAGGCCAAAAAAGAAAGTCATATGCGGCCACAGAACAGAAACTTGCTTCACATCACACTCACTGAAACTGTTCGCCGATATCACATAAGCGCCCACCTTTGGATGTAACTTTCCTTCGCTACTTGAACGACAATATTGCTGCCTTTCCATTTGGCGTGGTTGTAAGTTTTGATGCCTAGTAAGGAAGAAAAGAGAGACGTTAATCAAGGCGTGAAACTTGTGCACCGGCCGAGCGAGTATTACATATGGTAGACTCACAGTTGACGAGCTGAACTTGGTCGGTGTTGAGATCTACATAGGCGAAAGTCTTAAAAGCCTTTCCAGACTCGTCCCTTTTTGTGTGCAATTCGACGTTGTCGACGTCGCCGAACCTTGCAAATTTCTCCCGGAGGTCACGATCTGTCACTGTGGACCCGAGGTTACCGACGAAAAGGCGCTTTTTCATCGTCGTTCTTGGAATCGCTGGGTAGTAGAAGCTTCAGGCGGAATTCCCGCTGCCTTCTAGAGGTACACCACGTCCAGAGGAGCGCCACGGAAACGCTGCACACAAGCGATGCACAGCCGAAGCACCTCACCGAGCTGCAGACGGACACACGAATTTACTACACGTGCTAGGCGCCATGTTTATGACGTTAGCATTGTTGTTTTGTTGTACACGTTGCTAGGCGACGTTACTAATTTTTAAAACAGAGCTTCGCTGCCTAATTTTATGACCATTACTTTTATTGCTTGTACTTAGAAAAGTAACAATACCCACGCTTAATATAAAAGCGCTGAACAGGCTTTGGATGACGTCATTTGAATAAACAAAAGCTAAGCAAGACAATCCAACCATTCAGCAGTAGCAACCGCAGCAGCCGCTTTTTTGCGGTGTGGGAGGGCGGGTGTCCTTTGCCGAGTGATTTGCCGTGTGCTGTTGGCGTCATTGCATCGAGAACGAGCAACAAGTGATCCACCAGTCGCGATAGGTGAGGAGAAGCTGATCGCATTGTTCCATATGGTTTAGACATTGTCAAAGCTGCCGTGACACGGTGTGTACGCGTAACAGTTGTTACTCGAAAGTGCGTTATGCAGCTGTCTCCGCTGCGAGGATTTTGCACCTCGCTGCAAATAGGCGGCCGTGATGGATCTTGCGGTCTCTGAGGCGTTCCCAGTGCCTTGAGCGAGTGCAGTGCGATTCCTTGGCACCATAGCCGGTGCCTGCACTTACCCTTCGTAACACCCTTCACGCCTAGGACACCTTCCAACGATACTAACGATGCCCGGCCAAAGTGAGTAGCCAGATCTTCGCGATCCTCGGTTGTTCGGTGTGCGTGCTTTCGTGTGTGTGTGCGTGGCAACGCTTACGACGCTGTACCCTTGGCCACCGTTCGCTGACAGCTGTTGTGCGATTACTGTCGTGTGCTTTTCGACGTGTTGGCGCGAGGCGGGTCGTCGGCAGACCGAGCAGGGCGCTTTTTGCTCGCGTCTGTCGCTTTCGCTTGGCCCATTGTGCCGTTTGCGCGGCGCTCCTCGAGCGCACCTGCGAAGCGCAGTTACGGGACCACTGTGCTTGCTTGGGGAAAACCCGGATGTGAAACACGACTGCTCTTATCTGTTTTCGTTGGCAGGACATCTGTTGCAACTGAGTAAACTAGGTGCTACGAGCTGTCGTTGTATTCACGACGACTGCTTGATTAATAATTCATCTGACCCAGTCTGGGAAGCGGCATCAGTTTTACCGCTTTGTGCATCTGAACGTCAGTATAATGCTGTTTGTAAATTATGGCATCAGAATGTGGCTGGTAGAGCTAGCAATTTGAGCCTTGTAAACTTGCCTGCAGTACATCATGCTACCGCAACAGTTTATGTTTAGGAAATCGCACAGAGACAGGGCACAGAAACAGACCCGCACAGTGTGAGTGCTGACAGACAGTTATTTTATGTCAGGTAGAATGATGAATGGATGTATTTTGGGCGTATCGCCTTCAACCTCCTGCCTTTCTTTAATGTGTTCTGACATCTCGCAGCACATCGAAGTGTTTGCGTTTTGCCCTCATCAAAATTAAGTCAGCATTCAATGTCCTGCAATTAAGTTAGGGTCAGAAGCCAAATGCCTTAGCTGCTGGATACTTTGACATGCGCAAAGTATTCGAAAGAAAGAGTATGCACACGTGCAAGGCAAAAAGTGTCATGAAAACGAGGAAACTGGAGAAACCAAGGAAGGTTAAGAGCTTAGTAAAAAGCTTTTCTACTTCCTGTTCATTTGGAAACTGTCTCTTCATACTTGACACCTTTGATGGCATGTAGATTGCAGACAAAGGGAAGTCTCAGGCTGAACAGGCTGCAAACACAAAACTTTAATTCTGGAAATTGAAGCCACTTAGCAAAGGAAACACCAAAGGGGATTTGGTTTGGATTGTGGTGTTTAACGTCCCAAAGCAACTCTGGTCAAAGGGGATTAATGCACTATAGAGTAGAGGCAGAGTGATGAAAGCTGTTTCTAAACTTGGGTGGACGACAGCACAAAAATTAAGGAAAATGAATGGGAGTGAGAAAAACTGTGCAAAAAGAAATAGAGGAGGATGTTGGAACGCAAACTACTGCGAATCTTATCGACAGCTAAGAAGCATGCTGGAGAAGTTGTTGTAGAGAGGCAGTAGACAAGGAAAAGGCAATAAAATTTTGTCTTTGCATCCCGCCTTTGCACTGTCGTCTCGATATTCGCTCACACCAATGACCTCAGTTTGAAACTTTTTCCAAACAGGCACATTTCCTTGATAGAGTAAGCTATAAGGTTCATTGTTGATGCCATTACACATTCTACCCTAGGAACAATCAGCAAAAATACACATATAATGACACGAAAGCTTTCTTTATGGGCTATTTGCCGAGATTGATTGGAGAGCCTTTGCTTCCGATTCTGCATTTAAAAAACTGTGCTGACACACGTGGTGTACTTACTAAGTTGGCTAATGGTGGCACATCTGTGCTTCATTTGTGGGCCGTTTCTTGGTTTATGAAAGAGTTTTGTTTTGATATTGAAGTAGGGTTTTTGTGGTTGGAATGCCAGCTTCAGTTTCTTCTCATTATACCTTCAAAAGTGGCTTTTCTGTACCGTAAACACCAGAGCTGTGGCATATGTCGTAGCGAATAGTCGTGGATTTATTTCAACCTGATGGGCGTTTGAATGCGTGCTGCAATCTCATTTCATATATGCTTTCGACTTCCATTGGAAAGTAGCCGCCATGGCCTGAGCCCTTCTCAGCTGTAGGAGGCTACCCTTCATCGCTGCCCCTGAAATATACTTTAGAATTTATCTATTTCAAAGATGAGGCTCTACAGTAATTTTGACTCATTGCAGAATTTTGTAAAAGCTTTGTATTGCTGCTGCTAGGCAATATGTTCAGCAACAATATTTTTAGGCAGTAAATTATAGGGTGAAACATTTGTAATTGTGTCACCCTGCCTATAGTTAGGCTGCAGGACAGCCATCTAGCATATGTTACTCGCTGCTTGGCTGCTTTGCTCTCCACTGGCATATCTGACACCATCTATATGGGCGTTTCTTGCAACTGGCCATGCTGAGCAATTCGTGTTACTCAAAGAAACTGTATTTGGCTGGCATAACTCTCATGCTTAAAATGTACAGTTGTGTTTGAAACACACCTTGAATACAATGTATTATTAATGTGCTATGTTTCAAGCTGAAACTGTAACCAGAGGGTGGGGAGTTATATTCTGCTGCATAGGGAAAGAATTAATGTTCTGGCCTTTAGCCTTGGCGGCATTGCCAAAAAAAGTTGCCGATGAGTTTACTGCATGTTCCGTATTTGTCCAAGTCGTAAAAACATTTTCCTGCACATGACTAATGGACTGTTTCAGTTCGAATCCCAGCAACAAGGTAGCAGGTGATTGGTGGTCTTTTTCAATGACAGATGTATCATTGGAACTTGCATCCATTTTCTGGAATTGGCAGAAAACTGTAGTGATGGGCAGCAGTATTTTTCGTTGATGCAAGCGTAGTAGCCGATTTGACAGGCTGTGCCATCTGGTGAGCTGCGAGGCAATCAATTTTTCGGTCGGGGAGTTGACTACAATATTGCGACTAGTGTCAAACCTTGCAGGATCACACTTTTATTCATGCAATCTTTATTGCGCTCCCAAAAATGCTATGCAGGCTTGACATTAGTGTACAGTGTTGTTCTAGCAACAAAGGTTGCAATGAGCATGAGAAGTTTAAGAGAAATGAAATAAGGTTTTACAGTGTAAAAATAATCAGAGTTTGCAATGTTTTCAGGCACATGTGAGAGACCAACGGGGATGAAAACAACTCCCCTCTCCATTTTAAACTATGCTTTCGAATGCCATCAGCTTTGTGTTGCATTTGCCCATTTACTGCTTGTTAGAAAAATGGCCAACCATTCAATCAATAAGCAGAATAGCTGTGTGGTTGGAATGCAGGTAGTCATGACTGCCCATGCCAGATGTAATATGTAAAACAATACATGCCTGCAGTTTGTCTGCATGTCTGCTCCGTGGATAGATTTCATATCGAATAAAGTCTGTTTCACATGCAAGCGAAAATGCTAGCAATTTCTGCCGCGGCGATGCAGAAACCTGTTTTGAGCTGTCGCAGCAGCTCAAGCGGCCAGAGCGATACATTGTCACCTGTTGTAATGTGTAGCAGCAAGATTAGCAGCCATCACAGGTGCGAGACCACTGGAAGTATCACTTTTTTTTTGTGGGTGCGAGCAGTAACAGTGTGCTGCAACTTGCTTAATAGCACACCTTTAGTTTTTCTAAGTACCCAGCTGAGCTTCTCAAATCATGTCAGCACAATTAATAAATGCACATTTTTATTGCGTAGTGGTGAAGAAAAGAAGAACCTTTGCTTCAACACTTTAGAGGAAAACAAAAACTAAAAATTCCCGACCATGTTGGCCTATTTGATGTACAGCAGCATCGATCATGCTTTTCCAAACAGCAAGCACTTTTTCTCTCAACACTTGTAGGTATTGCTTATCAACATCACACTATGAGCAGTGATTGCAAATAACAGTTATTAGCATTTAATGTGCAGTGTATACTAACGGTGTCTTTTTGCAGTGTTGCATACTGCCGGGTTTACACTACTCGGTGCTCACTCAGCAGCATTTCTTTGTTTAGCAACAGTGTGCGTATATGCAGCAGTCGGTTATACAGATATTTCAGTAAAACTTCAAGAGCACAGCCAAAGGTTGTTTATATAACAGGGCTATTTTACCAGACCTTCATAAATAAAACCTGAAATGCGACACAGTGTTGAACATCAAAGGGCATGATAATTACATCCTTATCAACCGAGAGTATGTAGGCAAAAAATGTCCCAGATACACTCTGCTTGTCTCGCATTAACTGAAAAATAATTGGCCATTGTTTTTACCTTTACAGTTTTCATTGCGACTAAATGAGCATTTGACTAAGTAAGCCGTATATTTATTCTTCCTGGTCCATTCTAATAAATTATCAACATAATTTACATTCATGACCATCTACTCATGTTTTTCTGCAAACTGTGTGTGACGCTGTTGAAGGAACAACATGAAAAAACTCATAATAAACTTGCAGCTGTAATTTTTCCCTCAAAATCAGTGCAAAGCACGTGTATTTTCAAAAAACTTGGTGGCAAGAGGAAGGCCAACATACTGACGTTAACCTGTTATGGCATTTGGCAGAGGCTAGACTGCCGAAAAAATTATGAGGGACACTTTAGCTCCACATTTAAAAGCATGATGCCGCAACATTTATCATCCCATCTGTGGCCTCCCTACAGTTCCTCATTTGCATGCATGTAGTCTCGACTTGCTCAGTCCGCCTTTTTCACAAGGCCGCTCTGCGCATGCGCGCCTCTGCCCTGGTTGAAAACAAACCACCAACCTCAGCTGCGCATACGCAGTTCTTGGCCTCCGCGATCGGTGCAGCTGTAGCCGATCTAGGAGGTCATGTGTAGTTAATATTCGCGACAGGCATATGCGATAGATGGCGGTAGCTGTCAAGAACACACACCGTCATTTCGCTGGCGGTTGCATCTCCAAAGGACGTTTTCAACCAGCAGCAGGCGAATTTTCTACCAGTCCCAGAGGGCGCCACGTTTTGTGAAAAAGGCGGATTACCAATCCCTTAAGCTACCTGCCTACCTAGATAATATTTGTAGATGACCACTCAGCATAAAAAATTTATAGGACTGCTGAAGAGCAAAAATGGTGAATACCACTTTACAGGGCTGTTTTCACTAACTGCATCATTGTCATCCCTACTGTCATAATCATCATCGCTACTATCAGCGTTATCAACTAAATGCATCGTCATTGTCATTGTTAATATTATCCACGGAGGAAGGAAAGAACTTAGGAGAGGCCCTGACATAATTTTTTTGAAGCCGGTGCGGCCGCACCGCAACCGGACGCTGCAACGTCTCTCCTCCTCCTTTACCCTCCGCATTCTCTTTCTCCGCGACGCTCACGTACCTAGGGCCTTTAGTAACACTGTTGCTAGTGGCCCAAGTTTTCATAGCAACAGCGTCGCCGTTGATAATGGCCCGACTTGGCTAACCCTAAATTTTGACGTCACTTCCGCCACACTTTCTTAAATGCATTGGGAATGCAAGGGCCTCTCCTTAGTTGTTTCCTTCCTCCATGATATTATTGTTGTCACTGCCTGCGTTTTCACTGTCATCACTACCATTATTGTCAGGTTAGACAAGTAGAATTATGATAGATTCCTCACGAGTCCAGCGTGGCCTAGTGGTTTGCGTGCTCAGCTGGGGATCAGAGGGATAGTGGTTCGATGCCCAGTGGGAACAGATTGTTTTGTTAACTGATATATAGTACAAATATTTCCTGTAGAAATTTTCTGTGGACATTTCAACAGCCCATGAGCCTAGAAAGGCTCATTATAATGGGGCTTTCTGAATATAAAGCCCCGTTTTAACCTAGTTATACAAACATGCCTGCTTGGCCTAGGGAGTTGCATGCCGGACTCAGCATCCACGGCCGCTGGAAGATTGATTCGTATCCCACCTCAAATGAGCAACCCGTTTTGGCAGCTTCTGCCAACTTTGTGATATCAAATGGTCTCTTTACGTCAGACAAGCCATTGACAAATCGGTGCTTACACATGACCTACCAACTTCCATCTGCCAGAGTCATGCCTGTGATTTTTTCACTCGCAACACGAACAACGCCAGATTTTCTGCTGATGGTGCCTTCAGCGGTGTTGCATTAAAAATTGGAATTGCCCTTTTTTTTTTGCTCTTGTCTTCCCTGATCTCTGGTACATCAGTGTATTGTTATTTCTTCATTTCCACGTGTTCATCTCGGTTTTCAGCAAAACATATTGTGCAGTAAATATCAACCATACAAGAGACCTTAACATTAACATGCGACAGGCATGGCAGGAGCCATCTCAAGCTGTGCAATGAACCAGCTGCTTTGCTCAAGGGGCGCTGAAGAGCACTAGCTAGGTTGGGTGGTGTGGATTGTGTGTCAAGAATTTCACACAGGTTGCATCATGCCGGCACCACGTGCAACACTGCAGCGAGCTCGAGGTTTTTAATTCAACCCACGTGTGAGACATGTCAGCACACAAAGTTGGACTTGTTTGTTTTTCATCGCTGCAAAATTAGTGCAAATGGTGAAATGAAAGAGTGAGGGAAAAGACATGAGGACTGCTAGCAGCTAAGCTTCTGTTGCGAGCAGAACAGTCAACATAAAGGGTTGCAAATACAAAAAAGAAAAAAAAATATTAGAGGGACACTTGAGCTCTGCCTTGAGAGTGTGATGCAACAGCGGCCTGTGTTCTAATTACACACATATTTAAAGCGTGCAGTCGTAAGATGCTACTTTACATGAAACGCCACGTGACGTACATATAAGCTCCACTTCCCAAGCCATACATGCGTGCCTTGCATGGTCTAGTCAGTAGTGTGTCTGGCTCACAGTTCAAGGGTCACGGGTTTGGATCCTGCTTAATGTTTTCGAAATTTGTCTTGCAGAAAAATCAGTTTCTTTATAAAGTTGAATCATGTGAGGCAAGCAATTACCTTTACATATCGCGCTATGTCACATTTCAGTCACTTATTCCACGTCTGATGTCACATTTAGCGTAAGCATTGTGGAGTGCCCGAAATCCCCACGCAAGGTCAGTTGGCTGTGATGTTGTGATCCAGGGAAGTTGCGATAAGGTCTTGACCCTCTCAGCCAACCAGAATTTTTCTCTCATGTTTGTTAATGATTGTTAAGGACCCTTCACGCTGTCACATTAAAAAAATACACACAGGCAACAATGTCAAATGCTGCCAGTGAAATTTGGTGGTCTTGCTAGCTATCTGTGTAGGCTATTTCCTTTGCTAACAAGCTCACTGCCGAAGTTGCGTTAACACAATTTGAACTTATTTTACCGATTGCAAATGCTTTGGTTTATTTTATGCATGAGCAAATCCTGACGTTTTGTCGGGAGTTTGCACCTAGGAAGGCGTGGTGCCTGCACTCTCCCTTCTGGCACTCTCACTTGTACAACTTCTGTTAACTTGTTGGCAAATGAGGCACCCTTTCTAAACAGCTAGCAGAGCCATGAAATTGCACTAATGCTGTTTTATGTCCTTGCCTTTGTGTCTTTTAGTTGTTTGCAACTCTTTCTCCTTATTGCTTCATTCACAATAAAAGCTTTGGCTGTTGGTAGCGCCTATATTGTCTCTTTTCGCCTGTTGTCCCAATTTTGGGGGGACTAGCATTGTAGTTGTGTGAAACATAGTTGCATAGCTTGGAAAGCAGTAGTGGAAAGTGGTCGTGGTGAGGACTCTGCTTGTTTGAGGTGTGGTAACATGAAAAGGTTGCAGAGAATGCTTCTATGCATGGATTTTTTTCCACCATTAAGATACGGGTTGTGGAAACGGGAATAATGCTGATGGATCGCAGCAGAGTGTAGCGAGCACAAAATGAACACAAGTACAACAAGAAATACTAGATTGCATTGTTGCCAATCGTGGAAGCTGTTCACTGTCACCTCTTTTGAAAATGTTGGTCATCTGGACGGGAAGGCAGAGTGAGAGGAGCAAACTATGGGGCTTTTGCATGTAGCGCATCCCGTCTTATTCTGGCACGCATGTGCAGTTTTGTTGGTTCTCTTTTCTTTGCCTGTATTAGTCCAGCATAATAGTAGAGCTTGAGCAAGCAAGATTGAACCTGATAAAGCCTCCCCCCCCCCCCCCCCCCCCCCCTCTTTTGGATTAGGTGGTTCTCAAAGAGCATGCAGATCCGTTGAGATGCAGAAAACTATGAATATGCTTTGCATGTTGCTGATTTATTACTGTGGAAGATGCTGAGGCCTGTTAATGTGTCTTGCTCTGCTTTTTCTCTCTGTGCACTGTTGTTCCTACCTTTTTTAATATTTTACATTTAATTGCAAAATGCAAGCCTAACTATTTGGTTGTTTGGATTCCAAAAATGAGGCATTCATAAACTGTATCCAGCGAAGAGCTGAGCTTCACAGAAGAGCCCGACATTTCGGATTTTTTTCGAGAGCCTAGTGCTGCAGCCAGTTATTTTGTTCTCTTTTCTTCTTTTGAGGGAGCACTACAGGGACATTTGGGAATAAATTAAATAGATGTCGGCCTTATTCTAATCGTGAAGCGACCACTCTCACCCGAGACGGTGCTGCCAATATCGAGTTTTGGGTGTGGAATCCAGGAGGTATGCGATACACCACCATGGCAAAATGATGGCAGCCCGTCTTGTTCGCTGACTATGTCATGAGCTTGAGTCGACAAGAGGGAAGTCTCCTCTCGGCTGTAATTGTGTTTCTTGCTGCCAGTCAAATGTCAGCTTGATCAGAAAGAATCAAAAAATTATTTTTACAAGAAACAGCAATTGGATGGAATTGTCCTCAATACCCTTTTAATACTGAAATGTTCCTTTTCATGATGTCAGGGACTCTGCTTTAAAATGATTGAGAGAAACTGAGAAACTAACATCTCCATTTTGCGATTAGTATGTGCTGCCCATGTGGGCTCCAACTGCTTTGCTCATAATCCCTGTCTTGTCAAGAAATGAAAGCTAGAGCAGTAACAAAAAGGGGCGATTAAAATCATCTCATTTGAAGACATCTCTGTGTAAAGCACGTGACTACGCAAAGGGTTGAGGGTCCAAGATGCCGGAAAGAAACTAGACCAAATTTCTGACATTGGCCAGTTAATCAAGGATGAAACATGTAGAGCTGCCTCTGCAAAACTGTTTCCTTTATCTGAGCTGTATTTGGTGTCATAACTTGTCATCATCATCATCATCATTTATTTGGCCCAAAGGCCCTTAGTTTAGAGCATTATGTAAGGGAGTAGGAGTAGCCGTTACTTCATACATAGGTCACTAATATCAACCAGAAATACAAGGTTGAGGATTCATGTTATAACAATAAATAAAAAAAACCATAACAATGTATGAGCGTGAAAGACACCGCGACTCAAGAACAACTTACAACTGTTGTCCTCAGCAGTTGCTGTATTGCTTCCTGTGTGGCTCTCCAGTGAACAGCATGTGCAGCAGTGATCGTTTGCCCATGTGCTGGCTTTGGTGTACATGTGGCTCCTTCACCTGCCTATCTCCACTGATGTGTCGGCATCATTTCAGGAGCCTGCCAATGCCCACGCTGGGGCGATGGGCTCCGTCTCCCCGACCGGCCCTGTGCCACTGCCTAGCCCACGGGGACTGAGGCAGAGGATGGTGCCACGGCTGACGGGCAACAAGAAGGCCACGGCGGAAGGCCAGCCACTTAGCGACCTGGCTGCCACAACGTCGGCCCTCCAAAGTAGCAATGATGTTGAGTCGGGGGGTGAGGGCGACTGGACAGCTGATGAAGAGGTGGTGGTGGTGGACAAGGAACCACTGCTGCCTCGTCGGCTCAGCGTGGGTGGTGCCAAGGGTGGCAGCACTGGTGCCGTGGTGGAAGATGCACCCGAGCCCCTCTGGTCGGTGGCCGTGCAGGTCTTTGTGCCATTTCTCATCGCTGGCTTTGGCACAGTCGGCGCGGGACTCGTGCTGGACATCATTCAGGTGAGCCTTTGAACAGCTGACTCAGTATGCAGGCAGGTTGGGATTTGCAATACAGATTGGGATTCAGATATGATTACCTAAAAGATTCAGATATGATTGCCTAAAAGAAACCTGGTTAAGTTTAGAAGCTGTGAATGAGCATTTGTTTCCTGTGTATGTGCACTGATTAACACCTTTTCTTGCGCTAGTTGGTGCATACTTGAACTGGTGAAAAAAAATTGCACCGAACGATGCATACCACAAGAATGATGACGAGACACAGGCGCTACTCACAACTAAATTTTGTTGAAACCAGGGGGCACCTTTTATAAGGTGATGTGCCAAGGGGAAAGAAGGGTGCAGTGGAAGAGAGCGTGAACAAAAACGACCATTAGGAGCGCAGAGGCAAGGAAACAGCCCATAATTCGGCGCAATTTTTTTACCAGTTAAAATGTGCACTGATGAACAAAGAAATCATTTTTTGTTAGCATCACTCATTGCTAGCCTCTCTAGTGAACCCTTTCCTGTAAAACTTGCAGCTACCAGTTGGTGACACATACTTAGAATAAAAAGGTAGTGCAATAAGGATGACCACACAAGGAAGACACCACAAACACGAATGCCCTTATTGCACCACCTTTTTATTCTAAGTGAAGGCAGAAGACACTTGAAAACAGTGTTATAGCCACCAAGAAAGTCACTTGCATTCTGATAAAATATGCGAAGACCTGTAATTGAGGGCAGTTATTGCCCAACTGCAGTAATCTTCTAGCTGCATTGACGCTACAAGCACTCGTTTCAAAACTGGCACAGACCTCTGAGAGTCAGCGCTGTAGCCCTATCTCAAGAATTAGAAGCCATGCAGCATGGAAGAGTCACCATGTTGAGCTTTTCTCTGCATTGACTTTCATGGCTGCTCCACGATGCTCTGTATGCCAAAATGATTGTACAATTTGGCACTTCCCAGAACGAGCAGCTGGTAGCAGCTAGTTTTTTTTTTGCAGTATCAATGCTGTTCGTTGTGTTCTGATTTGAAAGTTGACTACTGTAAACTGGCCCTATCTTTTCTCATACTGGTGTCCACAAGAAGTGGCCTGAGTGCATAAATCCAGCTAAAGCGCAATGAGAGCAGAACAACGTGATGGCTTATGGCATGGAAAAATGCCTATGCCACAGAGTGATGGTCCGTCAGATGGACCAGTGTTGCCCTCAGCGCTTGTGGACATGTTTGGCGCACAGATTGTACGAGCCACTCTCACCACTTTGTGGCTTCACAACGAAGAGCACCGAAATCACTACATTCCGGCTTTGCACTAGGGCCACGCATCAGCAAATGGTCGAAAAGAAAGTGCAGCCCTTACACAAGTGTTCTTGGCACTTTGTGAGGCTTACAGCCTCTTGTTGGAGCTACTGTAACCTACAAGTAGTGAGGGCATGCAGTGTCAGGATTTCCGTTTTGGAAAAATGGACTTCAGAGCACACGACAGAGTGTGTGTTATTACTACATCATTGTCAGATGTTGCAGGTATTTCAAGCTTGTGCCTCTGTTTTCTCTTCTGCCTGCACAGCACTGGCCAGTGTTCAAGAAGGTTTCAGAGCTGTTCATCCTGGTACCAGCGCTTCTGGGGCTCAAGGGCAACCTCGAGATGACACTCGCATCACGGCTATCCACTCAGGTGGGTGCCGCATAAAATGTTTTCTCCTTTCGCCGGGCCTTTATATATTTTAGTGCCTTACTTTAAGTGTTCGTGAGGGATTTGTGTAGAGATTCATGTTGGTTGTAGAGCTGGGGTTATTCAGCAATTCTTGTTGCCATATACTAAGCAGGCTAGATGGAGCCATACGTTAAAGATAGTTAACTGCCTGCATTCAGATGGAGACCTTTTTTATACATACAGTAGAACACCTTTATAGTAAAGTCACTGGGACCAGCAAAAACCTTTACTATATCAGTGTCTTTACTATATCAGTTGTTGGTGATGATATGGTCCTAAGATGCTGTTTGGTAGTTAAATGGCCACTCTGAAATAGCTTCCATCTCTCTCTTATCATCTCTTCATGCAATTTTTTTTCAATTACAAAATATTTTTACATCTAGTGGAAGTACCTCTTAAGCATGAGGACGTGGCTACAAATAGTACAACCAAGTTTGATTTTATGTGAAAATCAAAAGCCTTGCATGAACATGGTGTCACTTTTTGCTGTTTCTGTCTTTTAGAAGGCAATAAACGATAAATGCAGATGGCAGTCAAGTGCTGCAAGACCGCATATGCTGCACCTCCACTTCTTGCCTCCGCTGTCTCATGCTTTGTGCTGCACAGTGCTGGGAATGTTTGCCTGTTTCTTCCCCTTCCCTATTTCTTAGTGCACTTTTACTCTCCCTTACTTTCTGAACAGACCGCGCCGCCTCCTTTCCATGTTTGTAGACAGCTTTACTTTTTTATTTTTATACACGCTGCATGCTTTCCCTCATGGCTTCAAGGCCTTCGTAAAGTAGGCTTCTTCTGAATGCTGCTTAGCCTGATGGTAAAGGCACTTAAAAGGACACTCGGTGTTATCTTTGTTTTTAAATACAAAAAAATTCTTTTCCCCACAATTCTAGGTAGTGTGCAGGTGGCGATGTCATATCGTGGGAGTCGTCGCCATGGCCAAGCGTGTTAACAGATTTTCATCAAAAATATCTTTACTATAAAGGGGGGGAACACGTACAGTTGTCTATGGAAGATGAACTGGGACTTCAGTTTCATTTTACTATATCCGAGTTTTTACTGTATCCGAGTTCACTATAGCGGGATTCTACTGTAATTGCTGAAAATGTGATGGCTCTCACTGTATGGTGTAGAGAAGCTTCCATGGCTTCTCTAGCTAGCAGTATGAGTTTCTTTACCTTGCCTCTAGAACATGGAAGCTTGCCTAGAATCAATCCGTTGGCCTTGTGTCCTTGCTTGTATTTAAAAAATTTAAAAAAAAGGTGCCTTGGGATTCATATTTGAGGGCATTCGTTTTCAACTTTTTGTATGTCGATGGGACACATTTGTCTGCTTGTTTCAGTTGCCAGCAAATTGACAATGTTGCACCTATATATAGCAGCATATTTTTGCATGCTGTGAATACTACTGAACTATCAACCAAACCATTTGGCATGTTTGTTGGTATTCTGTGCACATTTACGAGCGTGGGCGTAAAGATCGGCATGGACCATTTTGGCGGGAAAGAAAGAATAAAAAAAATTGTTTATCTTTTTATCCTTTTCTTTAGTCTGCTGCTTTATAGTATCCTTAGAAGAAATTTTCAGTTTTAATATAAGTCTTCTTGAGTTGCAAAATTGATTTGCATATACATATCACATTTGAGGTCTCTTATAACGCGCTAATGTTTAACCCTTGTCTTTTTCTCCTCAAAAACACTTGTGAAGTGATGTGGTTCAGCTTCTAGAGCTACTCTAAACACAATTTTACCAGTTGTATATATTTCCATGAGAGCCGTCAGACTTGCGTTGCATGTACTCCTTAGCTCTACCTCATTATCATAGCGACACGTGCATGTAAGACACGTGCCGGCATGTACCCTAGATGCCTTTTGGGGGGTGTCTTCCTTAAAAGCATTTCCCTCTTAATGTGCAGGCGAACTTGGGCAAGATGGACACAGCGGCCGAGCAGTGGAGAATGGCAACGGGCAACCTGGCCTTGCTTCAGGTACCCACAACCACTGCCCTCTTCCTGGACATCACCAACAAATGTGTGCGCAGAACGGGGTGCTGTCAGACCCGAGGAAGGCACTACTCATGCAACAATTGTGCACCCAGGGAGATCGGATCGCAGGCCTCGAACAAAGTTATGGATCTGGGGTCAGCGCAGTATTGGGTAGTAAAAGACTGTGTGCAGCATCCAACGGTGGGCCACTGCACTAGTATGCGTGCCTGCAGCTTGGGGAAGGAAGTTGAAAGGGAGAGGGGTGCGTGCAGGTCCGAGCATGGAACAGACCAGAGTATCGCATCCACAACTGTCACACACTGGGATGTGTGTTATTCCAGTCTGATACGAGCGGGCATCTGCAAGCTTGGAGCCCTATCCATGGTGAATTTGTAGATCCCATGTTTGTGAGTGCGGACATGACGGACATGACAGGGATGATGGTGTGCATAGTAGTCCTATCAGTCAAAGCAACTCATCACACAGGATGTCTGACTGTGTCACTTCTTGATAGCAGAAAAAAAAAAAAAAGGAAGCTGATGTTGGCTTCTTTGTAAGCAGTAAAGTGGCCTAGTAGCGACTCATCGAACAAGGTGCTGATTTTTTTTTTCTTGGTGCCATTCTTGAAAGTGGTCATGTTTTTCATGCACTCAGGTGTCAAGAAGAAGATGAGGTCAATTGTAAGTAGCCGCTCTGCAACGCTGAGTACTCGTGCCCAGATGGCACTGTGAAGAGGCGCCATCTGAAAAGTTCAGTCTTGCACCTATGGGCAGGAAATTCCCCATTATGTTCAATCGTGAACCCAAATGTCTGTCCATCTGAAACAACCTGGCACAGAACAAAACTTACTGTCATTCAGTGTGGTTCAGGCTGATTCAGTGTGACTGTCAGCATTGGGACCTTGTCCCAAACAGAATCAGTTCAGAGTTTCCTTCGGTGCAGCACTTGCAGTGAATTTTTTCTGCATGAGCCATCAGTGTTCCACAGTTGTGTATCGTGTCACCTCTGACTGGAGAGCGTTTAAAAGTACAGGACTGCTAATGTCAGGACACATTTTAGCTTGTTTTCTGTGTCTACTAATAATAATATACAGTATGAGTTTACATATAATGCCGCTACAAAAGCATTTTCTCCCATGCAGCCAGTTTTAGTTTTTGGCCACTCTTGTTGAAATCTATGCTATTAGCAAACCTTCAGGATAATTTGCATTGTACTAAGTATCTATTGTCTTTTCTCTAGTTCTGTCTCTCTCTTTCTCTGTAGGTACGAGAGAACAGATGACTGCAGCTTATAGCCCTAGTGCTTGTTAGGTGCTATTGCTTTCTCTTGGTGGGAGCGAGATTACCTTAGCACTATAAACTCTGGCTTCACATTTGTCATACAAGTATGCTGCTCCTCTTCCTTTTTGTTTCCATGTTCGCAGTGGGTCCTGTGACTTAAGACACTGCATGTTGGATAGTTGGATGCAGCCACCTTTTGTGAGTGGGGCCTGTGCTGCATATTGATGTGCTACTGTTGCATCATATTTCTTTGCATACCTCTTCTTGTTTCTTTTTTTTTTCTCTCTACAGTTGCATTGTACTTTGTTACTGCACACCCTGAGCAACACTCGCCTTTAAATGCAGATGCACACGGTATGAGCATACAAGTGTTAATTTCCAGCACCAGTTTATCGAAAAATGTTCCCTTGTCAGGTTCACTTTAGAGTTTGTGCATCTGCTACCCGCTCTCAGCACCCTCCTATTATGCTGTGGGCTTAGTACCGGTGGCCATACCCATCAGCACTTCTACCAATAGTAGATTACTTTTGTTGGTGTGCCTTTTGCCAGTGTGTGCTTGCGTTCCAATGGACATTTGAACACCACTGGACGTTGGGATGTTTTGCGAACGATCCATGGGAGATCCACTGCTCAATGGGTAGTTAGTGGGTGCGCTGCACTAACGTAGTTGCTTGTCCAAATGCAAGGTGTACAAGCAGGACACTGATATGGCGCATGTGTCGTGCTGCATGATTGCAGTGCCAGGCAACGGTGGTGGGCTTCCTGGCATCCCTTTTTGCCGTCGTGATGGGCTGGATTCCAGAGGGTGTGTTCGTGTGGCAGCACGCGCTGCTGCTCTGTGCCAGCAGCCTGCTGACGGCCAGCGTGGCCAGCCTGGCCCTGGGGCTGGTCATGATTGGTGTGGTCATTGGCTCACGCAAGTGTAGCGTCAACCCAGACAATGTGGCCACGCCTATCGCTGCCTCCCTCGGCGACCTCACCACCTTGGCATTGCTGGCGCTGGTCGCCAGCTTCCTGCACTCCTGCCTCGGTGAGTGGGACGACGTCCCATTTTACAGTGCTGGAGCTGTTATCGGAAGGCCGGCATTTGCATTGGCCAACAGCATCAAACTGATAAACACAACACCCTTCTCTGCATGCCCCATTCCACGGCAGAAAAATTAATATGCAACAAAGCCTCCATAAATGAGCGCTTACTGTATTCAGCAGCAATAGACAGTTCCCCGTTTTTCATGCAGGTCCGTCCTGTACAATTCATCCTGGATACATTTCACACAAGGTTTTGTCTGTAATTTAACTTGCCAGTATTTCAAAAATATACGAAAATGTTTGACTCAATTCAAACTCAGTGTCTAATTATCCGATTTGCCTCACATCCAGAATTTACCTATTCGTACAGCCAAAGCTTTTGCCATTGCAGTCACAAAAATGCAGTGGTTACTTTTGGCCACGAGTTTTTGTTCAATCAGCCACATACTTTGAATGTGAATTGTCTGATGTATACCTTAGAATATCAAGGCATAATGCCAAGATCTCTCTTTTGTTGTTTCTTGAAAGCGAGCATGGGGGGAAGATTTTTCACTCTCGTTCCACATGCTTTAGTAATGGCTAGATGCTGCCAAGCTCTTGCCACAGATGTTTGAGCTTCCCAACATGATTTTCTGCCACTTCCAACCATTGGTTGGCATCTGTAACAGCAGCAAACTCAAGCAAAGCTTGAGCCCCACTGGGTGGCTCAGTGGTTAGAGAACTTGGCCACTGAGCAAGCAGACATGTGTTTATTCTCGCCCGCAGCGACCGCGTTTCGACGAAGGCGAAATGGGGTGTGTCCGTGCACTCCACAGTGTCGGTGCATATTGAAGAATCCTGGGTGTCGAAATTATCCAGAGGCCTCCACTACACTCACTCTCATTGCCAGAGTTGTTTGGGACATTATACCTTATAAATCTTGAGCAAAGCTGCAAGTCATGCTGGATCAGTTGGTTTCTGCTTTGCAAGGTTCATTTATCTCCTTGACCATCTCTGCAAGTTCCACCGTGACACTGTTGTTAGAGCCTGGATTTTTCCCAGCTCTGAGCATGGCCGCGAAAGGATTGTCACGCAACACTTGCACAATGGAAGGAAGGGACAGTCAGTGTGCATGAGAATAAAGGATGGGAGAGGTGAGGCAAAATGTGACAGTGCAGTATGTGCAGAGTCCCGTGGGACATGGCTGGTGGTGTTGGTGCTGGTGTCGATGGTGCTGCTACTGCCCCTGTGGGGTATGCTGGCGTGTGCCAACCCCCACACCCAGGAGGTGCTGTACACCGGCTGGACGCCCGTCATCTCGGCCATGGTCATCTCCAGGTGGGACCCCCCTCTCTCTCCCTCACTCTTTTTCCTTGTGGCCCAGGCAGCACCACTCTAGCTTTGTTGCCTGTAAATGGCAAACAAAACTGTGCTCCTTTGTGCTAAGAGATCAGCAAGAGGTGCTGGTACCTTATGTACATTCAGCACCAGTATTGAGCTGGCCCTTTCATTTCAGCTACAGCTCGTGTCCCCTGTAACGGTAAAATAGATGAGTCCACCACGCAATTACAATATCATGAGGTAATAAGATAACATGGGGTTCTTTATCGTTGTGCGTTATGAGAACAAATAGAAACAGTGGTCATACTGGTGTAAAATACTGCGGTTTTATTAATGTGTAAGCATTGTATGGCTAGTAGGCGGATTTCACTTGGCCTTGACTTTGCCGACACTGTAAAAGCGGAACTAGTTAGTACACCGGAAAAAGAGTGGTAACATAAAGTGTCAAGGAAATGTGTGCAAATGACAAAATGGTTGATGTGGTTTAAGTAGGTAATTAATTAGAACCAATAGCAATAATAAATGGCCCACAGAAAAGGAAAGGCTCAATACCCAAGGTAACGTGAACGCCCCTGTCAGCGAATCTTCTCTTTTGCATCCATTCACTTTGCTACTCTATCAATCAATGATTTCATAAGCTGTGCCTTTGTTATCACATACACTTTTTAGCACGGAGCTGTCAACTAGCCATTTATGTGAAAGACCATCTGACATTGATACTTGTAAAGCCCCTCTTTAACCAAGCCATACAGACGTGCTTTTGTATATGTCTTGCAGTTCCAATTTACTTACTTCTAATCTGTATTTCGTTACAATTCGTTGAATTTTATTTTTGCGCACAATTCGTGTATTTCTTCCTGCTCCTAATGAGGTTTTAACTCACTTTCTATTATATGTTTACTTTAGCAAGAGATTTTTTTATGGTAGCAGGGTTTCCATTTAAAAGAAGACCTATTACATTTGTGGATGTTATATCTTTCATAACTTCTTTGACTATTAAAAAGATGCTTCCCTTCGCCATCTGTGACCATGCCTGAAAATTTCTTCATAAATTTAAAACAAACGGAAATTGAGGCAGCTTTCGTTTTCACTGCAATATCGAAAATATATATTAAGGCAAAAGTCTTTATGCTCCAATATCAAGAGAAGCACTCAGCAGCGGTGGAGGTGTCTAGAAAAACTGTTCCCCAAAAATCGACTTCACGTCAATGGCTATTGTTGGTCATTAGTTTTTTGCAGTATATACACGCGGTGACTACTAACCTAGCAAAACTCCAAGCTGGGCTTGTTGGTTCATAGTTCTTAAAAGGATTTGCAGCACTAAAGGACGACACAGAGAACAAGAAGCACAGCATGGCGCTAGACTTTCAACAATACTTTAATTTATGCAAACACATGGAATGTATGCAGCAGGTGACAGGAAGTTATCTTTAGACAAGCTATAATCTTCCATATTGCCACCTGGTGTCCCCATGTTCTTGCTACACCTGGAAGAAGAGGACACTGAAGTTGACTCTCGCGTGCTGTGTGCCGAACTTCGCCTGCTGGTACAGCTTCGTCCCGGCGTTTTAGTCAAGTCTAGCCCTGTTGTCCGTGACATATTTTGGTGGAGGTGCTGGGTATCGATCCCAGTATATGTCCCGCACTCCTCCGCATACCCAGGATTCAGGTCCTGTGCCAATCGACACTCCTGTTCACCGCGCTAGCCGGAGGAACCTAGGCCTACCACCTGAGCACGGGCCGTTGGAATTCACCACCGCAGCCGCCCCTCGACCTGTCATGCAAACTCCAACGTACTACACTCTACAGAGCCCACGACTGCCTAAGGCTTTCCACGGCTGTCAGACGGAAGACGTCGAAGACTGGCTCACCCAGTTTGAACGGGTCGCCGCATTTAATCAGTGGGACGACGCCGCAAAGCTCAGGAACGTCTTCTTTAGCCTGGAAGATGGCGCTCGTACTTGGTACGAGAATCGTGAAGGCGTGCTAACATCGTGGCGCGAGTTCTGCCGCTGCATCCTGGACACCTACACCAGCCCGGATCGCCGAGAACGAGCAGAAAGGGCCTTACGCTCTCGAATACAGATGCCGAACGAGACCATAACCATGTACGTGGAGGACATGACTAGGCTGTTCCGACGATCTGACCCGACCATGCCCGAAGAGAAAAAGGTGCGCCATCTCATGCACGGCGTTAAGGAACAACTGTTCGCTGGGCTCGTGCGCAACCCGCCGAGCACAGTTGCCGAGTTTGTTTCGGAAGCAATCACGATGGAAAGGATGCTCCAGCAGCGGTCTGCGACCTACGACAGGCCGGTACTCGCCGCTTCGCTCACTGAGCCGCCTTCGGCCTTCGGGGCTAGTCCGGATCTTCTTCGCGACATCATCCGCTCCATTTTGCGCGAAGAGCTCCAGAAGCTTTTCGGTGCTCCCCAGCCGACGGTCAGCTCTGTCGCTAGTATTGTCCGAGAAGAACTCCAGCAAGCACTTCGGCCTTCGGTACCAGCTGCTAACCCACCATCCTTTTCCACCGAGGCCTGTCGGCCAACGTATGCGGAAATCTTGCGACGTCCCCCGACTGATTCCACGCAATTTCTGCCACCCGACCAAGGCTCACTTTATTCAGCCCACCCCGAGCCGTACATCGACAACCGCCGACCACCCCAGCGAAAGGCAGACCTGTGGCGTGCCCCAAATCGGCAGCGCCTGTGCTTCCACTGCGGAGAAGCTGGTCACCTGTATCGACAGTGCCCATATCGACAACTGGGACTGAAGGGTTTCCCCATCGACATGCGTAACCCTCCTTTAGGCCAACGACCCCGGGATATTGAGGACTACGTAGCCCAGCAGCGCATGGCGCCAACTTTTAGACGACAGTCACGATCTCCGTCTCCACACCGACTATCCTCGCAGCCCAGCTCATCCGGGATGGCGCAGCGACGGTCGCCAAGTCCGAGCCGGGAAAACTAAAGACAGCGACCTCAGGGGGCGAGGCCGCTTCAAATCGACGCGACGAAGACCCCCCGACAACGCGACCTGTGAGTGACCGCGACTTGACGGCCCCGACGACAGTTCGTACACGTGAAGACAGACTCTCGCTGGATATACCCGTGCTCCTCGACGGCTATAAGGTTAGCGCATTGGTAGACACTGGTGCTGATTTTTCGATTTTAAGCGGGAAGCTAGCGGCGCTTCTAAAAAAAGTGATGACGCCATGGTCTGGCACGCAGATTCGAACCGCTGGCGGGCATGTCGTAACTCCGAGCGGTCAGTGCACGGCGAGACTCCAAATTCGCAACTCCACGTTTGTTGTAAGTTGCCTTGTAATACCTGACTGCTCCCGTGACTGTATCCTTGGTGTCGATTTTCTTCGGGAGTATGGGGCCATTATCGATCTCCGGAAGCGTACCGTGACCTTTTCAACTGAGAAAGCGGATGATACTGACACCGCAGACCGCCAAAGCCACGCCCCTCTTCGAATTACCGCTGAGAGCGTTTCTATTCCGCCACGTTCCAGTGTTTTTGTGACCGTTAACTGCGATGAACTGCGTGACGGAACAGCGGTCGCTGAGGGCAACCAGTCCCTTTTGCTCACCCACGGCATCACCTCGGCGCGGAGTCTCATCCATCTCCGTAACGGCCAATCTGAGCTCCTGGTGACTAACTTCACGAACGAGCCCCGCCATCTTTTCCGCGCTACCGCTATCGCATTCGCCGACGCCTTAGCGGACGTTTCTGAATGTTTTACGTTCGGAGAAGTTGAAAATGTGCCCCCATCCCTTGATCGTCTGGATATTAGTGCAGATCTCTCGGAAACACAGCAGCACGACCTACGTTCTCTCCTTTTAAAATACAGTGCTTGTTTCGCGACATCATCGAAAATTCGGCAGACGCCTCTTGTGAAGCACCGTATAATTACTCCCGACGATGCCCGCCCTATACGCCAGCAGCCGTACCGCATCTCAACGACGGAACGTGAAGCGATTCACACACAGGTTCAGGAGATGCTTCGTGATGGTGTCATCCAGCCCTCCAACAGTCCGTGGTCGTCCCCTGTCGTGCTTGTGAAAAAAAAGGATGGCACCCTTCGCTTCTGTGTTGACTATCGAAAGTTGAACGACATCACTAAAAAAGACGTCTACCCGCTGCCCCGTATCGACGATTCGCTCGACAAGCTTCGTCGCGCCCAGTACTTCTCCTCCATTGACTTGAAGAGCGGGTACTGGCAGATTGAGGTTGATGAGCGGGACCGCGAAAAAACAGCTTTTGTGACCCCAGACGGACTGTATGAGTTTAAAGTGCTGCCATTCGGCCTATGTTCAGCGCCGGCTACTTTTCAGCGCATGATGGACACCGTTCTCGCTGGCCTCAAATGGCAAATCTGTTTAGTTTATCTCGACGACGTTGTCGTGTTCTCTGAAACCTTTGGAGAACACCTTGAACGCCTTCGAGCAGTATTAGATGCCCTCCGGTCAGCTGACTTGACGCTCAAGCCCGAAAAGTGCCACTTTGGCTACAAAGAGTTGAAGTTTCTTGGTCATCTTGTGAGTGCCGCAGGCGTTAGGCCAGACCCCGACAAAACTGCCGCTGTCGCAAAATTTCCCGTTCCTACCACGAAGAAGAGTTTAAAACGTTTCCTGGGTTTGTGTGCGTACTACCGCCGCTTCATCGCCGACTTTTCCAAGGTAGCCGCACCCCTGACCCGCCTCACACGGGATGATACACAGTTCGTGTGGGCCGCCGAGCAACAGGAGGCTTTTGCGGAGCTACGCAGACGACTGCAAACTACTCCTGTTCTTGCGCACTTTGATGAAGACGCTACCACCGAAATCCACACCGACGCCAGCAACATCGGCCTTGGCGCTGTACTCGTACAACACCAAGCTGGCGTGGAAAGGGTCATTGCGTATGCCAGCCGCACGCTCTCCCGCGCTGAAACAAATTATTCCACTACTGAAAAGGAATGCCTCGCAGTTGTGTGGGCAACTATGAAATTTAGGCCTTACCTCTATGGACGCGCGTTTAAAGTCGTTACTGACCACCATTCTCTGTGCTGGCTGGCCAATCTTCGTGATCCATCAGGGCGCCTAGCACGATGGAGCCTTCGCCTTCAAGAATTTGATTACTCCATTGTGTACAAATCTGGTCAGAAGCACGAAGATGCTGACGCGCTGTCGCGGGCACCCGTTGGATTTGTCGATAACGCCACGGATGACAGAAGTTTTCTTGGACTACTGAATGCCTCAGATATAATGACCCGACAGCGAGCTGACCCAGACCTTCGACCTGTCATTGACCATCTGGAGGGTCGCGCTGCTGACGTCCCCCACCAGTTTGGAAGGCACCTTTCTGCATTCTGTCTTCGGAATGGCGTTTTATTCAAGAAAAACTCCAGCACTGTTGATCGAGCGCACCTCCTTGTCGTGCCGGCCGACCTTCGCGACGACATCCTTTTTGCTTGCCACGATGAGCCCACCTCCGGCCACTTAGGCTTTGCACGCACACTCGCTCGAGTTCGTCAAGCCTATTATTGGCCTAAACTTTCTGACGCCGTCCATCGCTACGTCAGAGGCTGCCGCGAGTGTCAACGTCGGAAGGTACCACCTCTCAAACCCGCGGGTTTGCTCCAACCTATTATTCCACCTCGGACGCCGTTTGACCAAGTCGGCATCGACCTACTGGGCCCATTTCCGCTGTCATCGACGGGTAACAAATGGATTATAGTCGCGACCGACTATCTCACACGTTATGCGGAAACCAAGGCAGTGCAGCGGGGCACATCAATTGAGATCGCTCAATTCTTCATGCAGCAAATCGTGTTGCGTCATGGCGCACCGTCCCTAGTCGTAACCGATCGAGGCACCGCCTTTACGGCACAGCTCATGCACGACGTGCTCGAGCTTAGTCATACCAGCCACCGAAAAACTACTGCATATCACCCGCAGACGAATGGCCTCACGGAGAGACTCAACAAAACCATCGCCGACATGATCGCAATGTACATAGACTCGCAGCACAAAAACTGGGATGAAATTCTCCCCTACATCACTTATGCCTACAACACGGCCACCCAAGAGACGACGCGTTTTACACCATTTCGCCTAGTCTACGGACGTGACGTTCAGACGATGTTGGATGCTATGCTTCCGAGCTGCACAGATGATCATCCACTCATGCCAGACGCCGAACAGTTTGCTCAGCGCGCTGAGGAAGCACGTCAACTTGCCCGAATTCACATTCAGCAACAGCAGGGCACGGATGCACGCCGCTACAACCTCCGTCATCGACACGTCGCCTACCATCCCGGAGAGAAAGTTTGGGTATGGACCCCGGTGCGTCGGCCCGGATTGTGTGATAAACTGATTTCCCGTTACTTCGGACCTTACGAAGTTCTGCGCCGAGTCACGGAAGTAACATACGAAGTTCTCCCAGTGGGTACTGTGCAGCCCTCGCGTCGGCAACCACGCTCCGAGGTCGTGCACGTCGTCCGCATGAAGCCCTATTTCACGCGGTAGTGCGCTATGCACTTGTTTCGTTGTCGCGTAGAACACCTTACCTCGCACTCCGTCCCTTATTTCTCTTTTTTTAAGAGGGGGAGTAATGCCACCTGGTGTCCCCATGTTCTTGCTACACCTGGAAGAAGAGGACACTGAAGTTGACTCTCGCGTGCTGTGTGCCGAACTTCGCCTGCTGGTACAGCTTCGTCCCGGCGTTTTAGTCAAGTCTAGCCCTGTTGTCCGTGACAATATTTATCTAAAAAGGCGTATTCATTACTGTGCAACATCAATGTGAGTCGTTTCCCCACTAGTTTAGTATCTGCTGTCTCTGAGACATTTGTGCAAAGAGTGAAAGCAGGAAGAGGTGTACAAATTGATAAGTCTGCAAAACCGATTAAACCTGTAGTGGTCCCGTACACACACCGTGTAGCCCATAACTTGAGAAGGTAGCCACAAAATTTAAGGTTCCTATGGCATTCTCCGCTCCATGTATGCTTGGTAGGTTGTGTCGGAAAACGTCCAAGGAGAGGGAAGCATTGCCTGGGTGCAACAAGAAGCACAGAAAGCCTTATGTTGCGTGCACAGAGGGAGTAGTTTACAGCATCCCTTTCACTTGCAGCAAGGTATATACATTGGCCAAACAGGCTGATGTATTAATGATAGGCTACGGGAGCACAAGAACTCACTAAGGACTGGCACCGGCTCCAACCTTTCCTTACATTCCAGAAAATGCAGTGATGGCACGTGTCGAGCCCTTTTGTATGAAATGACTCTATTAAAAAGATGCAAGGACGCAATTGCCCGACAGCTCATTGATTCTTATCACATTAGAAGAACTGGGTTTGGCTGCGTGAGTTCTGTCACATTGATGCTGCACAGTAATGAATAGATAGATATGGAAGATTATAGCTCGTCTAAAGATAACTTCCCATCACCTGCTGCATATATTGTGTGTTTGCATGAATTAAAGTATTGTTGAAAGTGTAGCGCTGTCTTGTGCTTCTTGTTCTCTGTGTCTTTCTTTAGCGCTGCAAATCCTTTTAAGAACTACTAACCTACTTTAGCCTCTTAATGCACATTTCATTCCACATTAGTCGACTTCTTAATTCATCTCTGTCTTTCGCATTCATAGCATGTAAGCTGTCTTAGTGCCAACCAAACCTTTTTGATTGACCAGTGACCTCCCGACACAAGGCCTTCTTGGACAAAGGAAGCGTTCAGCCTTTGATAACTTTCGCACCCTATATCTCATCCGTGGCAAACATGCTGCATGATCTTACAATTTCTCCTTCAGCGAAAACCAAGTGAACAAGAAACAAATGACATGTGTTTCATAGAAATGGGGCCGATGGTACAGAGGGGTTCCAGCGCGCTTGCTGGAACAGCTATACCCTCTCTAGATAACCCGAAAACGCAGCAAAATTGGCGCCACTGTACAACCTTGCAGAGCACGGCCACGCGCTTGCGTGGTGTAGCTCATACTGAGCGCGATAGTACACCCTTTGCCCAAAGTTGAGAGCACAGCGAGTTTGTTTCAGAGCTACACCGTACAGCTTGTAATGCATTCCCAGTCTTTCAGCTCACCTCAAGTAAGAGCTATACCTGTTCTGCCCTCTCCAACGGCGAGGACTTTCGCATATGATAAAGGCGGCAAGAAAAGTTAACAGTCCCCCCCCCCACCTTCCTTCGAGGCTCGAAACTTCTGACAAAAGCTGCACTTCTTTTATGGCAGTCATAATGGAGGTTAGCCCATAAATCTGAAAAAACTGTGAGTTAAAAATTGGACATGCTTCCCATGAGAAATCACAGTGGGTGTTTGTGTACAGCATATAAAAGAGCCTTCATGTATTGTTGACAGTATTGATGGTTGCATCTCTTCTGCATGCAGCGTGGGAGGCTGCATTCTGGACTTTGCAGTGACGCGCTTCCATGGCATTGCTGTCTTCCAGCCCGTCATAAACGGTATGTACGCTCTGCACCCTGTTTTACGCCTTCTGCTGTCCTCCTAAAGGCGGCTCTGGTTAGGAACCGGACAGGCAGGTGCTCTTGGTGGCCTTTAGAAAACTGACAGATGCTCAGATGGCCTTTTCCACGTGGTGCTTTTTCCTTTTGACACATCTCATTGCCTGAAAACTGCGCCCATTGATTTTGCTTTAGTACTTTGGCTGGCTTTCTGATGTTTTACGCTTTATATTTCTTTCATTATACACATTTTCCTTTACTTGGCATGCCACATTGCATAAACTCAATGATGTAATCCACCGACTCGTGCTCATTAGAGGCACTACTTTCTCTCACTTCTTGAGGGTGCCACTGTACCTGCTTCTCCGTCGATGCAGGTCTTTCTTTTCATCAGCAGGCAGTTCTGATTCTTCGCTCATGGGCTGCACAGCGACACATTGCACCAGTTTTGCCTACTGGCACTCGTACCGCTTGAGCAGTATACAATGTTTGCGATGGCGGTTTGTTGTTTCAACCGAGAGGTCGGGAGTATGAAATGCAGGCTACATTGTGTGCATGTGCAGGCGTGGGCGGCAACCTTGTGGCAGTGCAGGCGAGCCGCATCTCAACCTTCCTGCACCAGAGGGCAACGCTGGGCTTCCTGCCCGCTTCGGACCCAGACGTGTGCCTCAACCCCTGCACCGCCTTCTTTGGCAAGAGTGAGTCGAATTGAACTTTCACCCATGGGGAATAGCCTCGGGAGTATTTTTCAAAAGCTGCTACTAAAGCAGCGGAGTCAACCTGAGCTATAGTGAGATAGTGTGCTGTTTGCTGTCACAGCAAACTGATACCCGGTTGTGGTGGTGATGAGGATAACTTCTTGAAGGGTTTTCCTAAGGCGCAGTATTGTTTCCTGGTTCTGTCTGTCTAAGCCTTCATGGGGGTGACACCAATTAAACTTGACCATTACTCTGTGTCTCATACAGATACGGTGAAACCTCGTTAAGGCGTGCCACTTGGAGCTGCAGAAAAACCACACGCAAAGTGGCGCTACGCCCCAACCAAAAACAGCTTAAATACAGTTGATCCCAGGTATATAGAATTATATTGCTTATGCCAAACTGCTAGAACACACTCTGAAAATCCCACACAGAACTATTAAACTGTTCATATATTTATCAACCTTTAATATAGTGTAATCTGTTATGATGCTGCAAAGCGAGCCTAGCTACCCGAACACTTACAGCAGCTCTCGTGAGTCCTGCTTCACCCCTGAATGTGACACAGAGATCAATTTTGCCCCAATTTTAATTGACATAATACAATGTGTTTATAGTGTACCAATATCAGAATCAGGCCTATCTTGATGGGCAGTGGCTTCTCTCAAAGCCCTGTCAGCTGCAGCTTCGATGTAAAGTGGGCCAGGCCTAGGGACACCCAGTGAGTGGTACCAGCGCACCGCCAGCTTAAGTGCACCATATTCACACTTCTGGGTTACAAGTAATCTCAGCTCGTGTCATGTTTTCGGTGTACTTCATATATCTCGACTATATTACAATCCCCTTCGAATTCGACTTATTTGGCATCAACTGTATATATATCAAACTGCTTTGCATTCCCCTTTCAGTTCAGTATACTCAGCATCAACTGAATAGTTGACTCGTTAGTACTTCAAACTTCGATAGACTAGGAGTTTCGTTCAAATCGTCAGAAGTCCACCTTAATGTGATCCGGGATTAAATGCAATTAGGTTTGTGGATATGTGTGCACACGAATGCATACAGTAAGCACAGCGCAGCACAAAATATGGGGGAAAGTCATTAGTGTGTTTACTCAACCAGCAGTCTCAACTGCCTGCGTGGTTGATAAAGAAATTATTGGTAACGCACTGGTTTCTCAATAAAGCAAAATAGCATTAATTGGAACCTCAGGGATGTAGAAAAACATCCAAATTATGCAATGGTTGAATCATTGAAAAGAAATAAAAAAAGACTTCAAAAAACAATTTCGCAACAAGGTGAATTTAATTGATGACAAAATAGATTTTTTACATTACTGTCTGTTTTTTTTCGACCACCCAGTAACAGTAATGGCAACTGTGATCGAAGCATATGCGGGTGGTTTTACAAGACTTTTCTTTGACAGTTCAGGTAAAATGATAACAGGTTATAATGAGGGAAGTTTTTGTTTTTTTTTTTTGATATCGTTATAAGTGGATGCACTGTATAATCAGGTGGAAAAATAATGCTGCACCTAAGTACAGAAACATTTATTAATTTATTTGTTTATTTACCCACAGCACCAAGAAGCATTACAGTGGGGAGGGTGTATACATAAAAGAAAACATAATATAAGCAGTGTCATCCAAAGTCAAAGCAAAACAGAAAAAATCTCACAGCACCACAAGACTGAAGTGGTTATTATAACAGAAAAGAAAACATCGTTTGGACATATGGCAATTTGTTCTAATCGCATACTGTCTTGGGACAAAAATACAATCGAAATACATCAGTTTGTGGTGTACATGAATTTCAAAACTTAGGTCCTTTATTTTATAAGGTATTTCTCACCTGTGGAAAATTTTACATAGGCCAGACAGGTGGCCGTGTCATGAAAAAGAAATTTTCAAGCACAGAATAAGGTGCTGGGGAAAGTGGTAATTTTGCTTTACATTGTGGTAGGTTTAATACCGGCAATGGTACTCCACATTTCAAACGTGTTACAATTCTTGGCCAAAAAAATAGAATGCGCAGGGCACATAAAATTTTTGAGATCTTCCAAGCATCAAAACTTGGTGATTCTTGTGCATATGAGCCCATCATCTATAGCAATGACGATGAGGGAAACTGATTTCTTGAAAGAATCTTTAATCCTTTTCCTGGTTTGGCACCTACATGGCTGTTACCCTTAAGTCTGTTCCTTAGTTTGCTAGGCCAGCCCCTGTCCCTTAAACTGTTTCCTCTTGTGTTCTCGTCTTCTTTCTCTCTTTTTTTTTTTTTTTCTGGTATTCACCCCGTCTGAAAATCAGCCTTGCTGCACAGCCCACATTTCATTCCTTGCTTCTTTCACATATGACCTCAGGAGACCGTAATTTTGGTCTGCCATTGGGGCATTCTTGCAGCTACTATGGCAATGCAGCTCCAAAGGCACTTAAACCGATTCCCAGATGCTCTGTTGGGCAGCTTATTTGGGCAGAGATGCAGAGCACGTCTTGCACACATGTGGACCGTGTATTGATAGCACTTGGGTCGTCTTCAGCTTCGTTATTGGAGTCACTTTCACTCGATTCCATTGAATCTGGGTAGAGCTAACAGTTTTGCTATCAGAACAAACTGTAAAATTCTCTAAGCTTATGAGAGGCGACAGTTTCTACAGCACCTACTCGCTGCAGAACTTCTGCGAATAGTGCTTTGCAGCTAGAAGCATTGTTGCTGATGGCGCTCAAGGCTGGGTACTTCTGAAATTGACGCAAATTCAGAATATGAACCGAGGTTTAGGATGGCTGTAATGCATATGAAAGCGTCAAGGCGACAATTCCAGGAGATGGGGCTAACTCATAGCTGGTAGCGACGCCAATCAGCCAGCAACGCAGCTTGGCAGCTACCGGCGCGTGGAGGAAAACAAAAGTTTGCTGCAGTCAGAACTGTGAAAAAGCCAGGTCATGTGTCAAGCTACAGTGATGGGTGATGAGTACTCTCCAAAGGGCATGAGATATTTCTTCTCTAGCCTGGCATTGCAGCTTTTGGGCCAAGTGGAGACCTACGTGGTCGTTGCCAGTCAATGGCTTATTACTCTCCACTGTTTTCATGCTTCCTGCGGCGCGAGCGAGTTTCTGTTTCTACTGCTCTGGCTCTAGCGTGCGCTGGTTATTGTGAACAGCAGGGCTGTGCGGATATGCTGGGGCAGCTCGTTGCAGGAGCGGAGAAGGCTGTCTCTTCAAGCTGCAAGCATGCTCATTGCTTGATGCACCTTATGCGAACGTACCATATTTACCCTAGTCTTAACGCGCAGCCGAATCTAACACCCACCCAATTTGCGTGATGTAAAGAGAAAAAAAAAAAAAATCTAGAAGCCCTGATTCTAAAAAGAAAGAGAGAGGACTTTTTAATGAAACAGATTTTAGCCAGTGTTAATGTTCGCTGACATGCTACTCTGCATGGGGGGATTAGGGAATAAAGATGGATGATTTTAACGTGCACATGGCCGATTGCCGTGAGCAAAAAAAAAAACAACTGCAAACTCTGACCATATAAATTCCGCGAATGAAATAAAGCACGTAAGAATTTTCCTATATTTAGGTAGAAACGGGCTGTTTATTCGCGTGAACTTGTTCACTCATGCTCTTACTAGCTTAGCTCAAGGGCATTCACGTTCAGCACCTCGGCAGTTACGGGCATGTGATCACCCGCAGCTACCTCGTGAAATCAGCCAGCTCATGTTCAAGGTCTGTGAACCTCCCCGCTTGCGGGCCGTGGCGGTCTTTGCTTGATGTCTTGATCTCAAAGATTGACTCTCTGTCTTAGCCAGTTATGGACACAAGTCTCAGGCATGCTGAAATGACGGCCTGCTTCCTTATTGCCACTCTCTTCAGCTCGTTGAGTAACTTTACTCTTAAAACTGTTCTCATGGCTGATGCGACGTGTCTTCATCGCCACTGCGTCACTGATTCTCGGACAACAGAGCCTACCAATCGGACAGCAACAACACAGCGATTGCAAATGGTTCCTGTGATGCCGAAAACAATGAGCACATGTGTTGCTTTGTTTGCCAACCATGTGTGAGCTGTTGCACTGGCATTGTGGTGATGACAATTAGCAGCTATAGGCCAGCTTCAGTTTGTACTTGAATCTAAATTGCATGCGATTTTAGCACCTTTCTTCGCCTAAAAAGGTGCGCTTTGCAATTGGGTAAATACAGTATGTGTCACCATAGTCACTGTCTAAGGAACACCAGAAAAATTTCCTTGCGGTGCAAAGTGTAGTTATGTGGCTCCTTATGAGAGATCCCACCAGCCTTGTATAATTGATGGGCACACACGAGCCGAGAAATTCCCAATAAACCACTGTCTTCTAAGTGGGCATCAAATGCATGAGGTTTAAGGAAAACTGAGTTAAGGATCTTTCAAGTGCTAAGTAAGTGAGTGAACCTTAGCAAGTTTGCACTGCATCATTTTCCTGATGCTGTCCTGTGCATGTGTAGGTGTGCATGCACGCACAGCTCGTGTGCTGCTGCTGATGGTGGTGCCGGGTCACCTGGTGTTCACTTATGGCATCCGGCTGCTCAAGGCTGGCCACACGTCGGTCACCCCCATTTTCCTCGTTGTCTACCTCACTGCCGCTGTTTTCCAGGTGAGAAAGGCAGAGACTGCCTCGTTTTTGGTCTCTTCACTCATTCCTTTCCTGTGCAACCAGTTACAAAGAAAAGGAATGCCAAATTGCCCCCACTGACTGCAAACTGCAACCCACACCTGTCTAGAGTACCGGCAGAAGGCCCTCATAAATGGGGCCACGTAGGAAGTGACCTCTTTTTTAAGGCGAAAGCCTTTAATGGCTCATGTTGTCGTGGACAAAGCGCGTCTTGCTTTTGCGGCAGCTCTGATTGGCCGAGGTGGGATGATGTCATAGAGGTCTCGGCCAATCACAGAGCACCACCACAGTATGTGTGAATGCGTGCCTTATATGGCCATACACCAATAAATGACTAATTTAATAATGACTTATAATGGGTAATTAATTCATAAAGAAGCCAATTAATGTATGATTACCTAATTAACAACAAATTAATTAATGCCTAACTAATTAATTACTGCGTAGTGACAGAATGCGGCAATCAGGCTTTCGCTTTTTGCTACTTTAGTCGCTTAAGTCCCTTGCAATTTTTTGCTTTTGTATTCTAAACTTATGGAGCTGACTGTATGCTTAGGGCTTTTTAGAGATTCAGAAGCGTTAACAGGGAGAACTTTGCCTCTGGTGCAGGTGTTGTTGCTTCTGTATATGGCACACGTGATGGTTCACTGGATGTGGAGCCGGGCAGTGGACCCGGACAATTCGGCCATCCCTTACCTGACAGCCCTCGGGGACCTGGCAGGCACCGCACTGCTCGCCCTCTCCTTCCTGCTGCTTGACGCCATCGGGGACGGTGACTCTGACGTGGGTGACTGACCTCCCGCTCCTCTCTCCGCCCTGTGGCACCAAGTCTGTGTTTCGTCGGGCCCTTGGCCCTGGCCAATAGCATCTTCTTCACGATTATGCCCGTTTCTGGTACCACCCCGCAAGCCCAGTCCCATCCTTGTACCACTGGCACTAGAGTGGGGCTTCCCCACCTTCAGCGGCACAGCACCCTTCGGCAACAAGAGATATCGCGCAAAAGTCATGCAATGGGAAGGCGACACTGACACCACTGGTGCTCATTGCTGTGGAGGCCTGATGAGACAGCCCTTTTAGCTTAATGTCATTGGGTCTCTGGGCCTGGTTGGTGCAGCCAAGCCTACATAGCTTCTGTGCAAAAGCTTGCCCAGGAAGCTGATGTAATCGGCCCAATAGTGGAATGTGTTGGTAATGTACTGGTCCTATGCAGGACCAGGCACTGCCAACATACTTCCAACATTAGGCCAATGTTTTGTGCGGTCTGTGTGTTAGCCGATGCAGTCATGTGGGTCGCCTTCTTCCTGGCACAGGAAAAACAACCCGAGATGGGGTAACGGCGACTCTGGCAAACTGCAACCGCCATCATGTTGGCTCAGCCATCCACTTTCTACTAGGTGTCTAAGCTTTGCAAGCGTTTACTTCAGAACAACAGCACTGAGGGTCTCATATACAAAACTTTAGGTAGAAAATGTTGGGCACGATTTCTCCTTTTTGGAAATCTTGGTGGAAAGTTTTCTTCTTCCAGCTTCTTCTCAGCTTGGTGCTCTGTCGGCTTATTTTGCTCCTGCAGTACGACAACAACGTGGACCCATGCTCAAGAGTGTCAATCGTGTCCACGTCTGTGTCCCATCTCAGACTGCACATGCTGTGTGCTTGCAAATCGCAGTACCTTTTTCTGCCCTCTAATTTCACCGCTCCTGTTCACTTCCCTCGTTTGGTTCAGGCACCCACTCAGGAGATAGGCAGTAATTACTAATGGTGTGTGGATGCTGAAATTTTCGAGTACGGTAAAATCTTGTTAATTTGCCTTTCCGGGGACCAGGAAAGTTACCGAATTATTTGAAACTTTGAATTATCAAATGTCATCAAAAAACAGCTGGAAACGGCTTACAACTCAGGATAATTCTATCTAATAATTGTCTGAAATGCGGTTGTCTGCACGTTTGAGATGGGAACTAAGCGCAACAACAACACTTTGTCGTTTTCATCAAGTGATTTAGCTTTGTGCGAGGTGTAGGGAATGTCAAAGAATTTCTTCAAAATTGTCGAGGCTGCCGATACCTTCTCCACATTGCGTCAAAATGCCATGGTTCAGCATGCTCCCAGAGCGAGGATAACACATGGATGCAAGAAAAAAAAAATTATTCATAGGTGTTATAACGATGCAACCCCATCAAAAAATTAACCTAGAAGAACAGTGAGCGGAAATAAAATTTCGAAACATCACAATGGCCAATACCCAATACAATTGATGGCAGTACCGGGGCAGCATTAATTTAAGAGAAGCAAAGCAAACTATGATGCTGTATTCTATATCAGCAATGGGGGACTTTCAATTAAAGCACTGCACGGGCCTGAATTTAAGGTCCGAGCCCGGCCCGCAAACCTCGGGGTGAAGCCCAGCCCAGGCTCGTTCCTATAGTGACACATAAGGCAAATTACTTGCTGTGAGTAGACTTCTACTACACTAAGTGTGAAGTAGTTAACAAATCAGTTCAAACCGCAGTAATGGACAAAAAAATTTTTTTTTATCACTTAACGTAATGGGAAGTCTTTGCCGGTCGGCTTTTTGAGCAGTGATCTCGTAGATGTGCAGAGATAACATAAAGGAACTCAGAAGTCCCAAGATCCAATTGAAAACGGTTGCATGCACATGCAATAAACTACTTCGCATTCTTTCAAGATTTTGTCATATTTTACGAACTGGATTCCAAGGGAAGGAAAGCGTAGCAGGGAGCGGCAGAAAGTTAGGTTAAGAAGTTCGCAGGGGTCAAGTGGATGCAGCTAGCACAGAAGCAGGTTAATTGGAGAAATATGGGAGAGGCCTTCGCCCTGCAGTGGGTATAGTCAGGCTGATGATGATGATGATTGACACATATGAGGCAACAAAAAAAGAGTATAATAACTATTAAATCCTCATTATTTCGGATTTCCAGGGACCATCCAAAGAGTTATTTGAGTTCATTTGTAAAATGCCAAGTGCACCCCTCCCCCGCATATAAATTCTGCCGAAAATATGAAAACGCGGTGAAGCCTTATGAGAAAGCTGTATAGCACAATTATTGAATAGCTCATGAGAAGTGTGCAGTTTCAAAGAGTGAGATAAAATATGTTCACTATTGTGTTGCAATTGTTGGGAGAAGATGATTGGCGACCTACATCTTCATCAGCTGTAATATGTGGAATTTCATGCGAGGTCAAGCCCAGGAGCTTTCGGATGCGATCGGCCCACGCAGTGAACATACTTTTTCCTTGGCATTTTGTACTCGGTCTTTCGTCGCCGAGGTAATGTGGTTTTGCCACATAAAATTAAAGTCAGCGCGGTGTTCTGTCACTAGCAAATATTCGGGAATTTTAAAAGTGGTGGGATTTCACAAGCATCAACTTTTATATTTGGACTTGAAGCGAATATCATACTCTTATTCGTATTTGATATTTCAGGCATTCGCACACCGCTAGTAATTACCCCTTTTTATGTGACCTTCCCCCTCTTCTTACAATGGAGGGAGGTAACCAGAGGCATTCGTTCTGTTGCAAGGCACACAATGCCTTTGTTACGCAAAGAAGCCATGAGTAATGGATCACAAGGGCTGTCGTATTCGGAGCCAGGATCACAGCTTGTCCTGGCTGTGATTACTGCATTCGACTCCCCGAGTTTGAAGCTCGTGATTTTGAAAAAAAAGCAGGTGGACTTGTACACGAGCAAGTGCAGCGACTGCTCACGAGCTGGCATGTTTCTTCCTACTGTTCTTTGTTCTCTGTGTTCATTATCGCTTGCATTCATAGTATTTCTGCATTCATTATTTATTCACATTCACGCACGAAATTGAATGGAAAAAAATCGCCCTTTTTGGGCACATGGTCGCTGGGTTAGAACAGCAATGGCTCAAGGACACGGTTGAGCACGGGCAGCATAATATTGATGGATTTTTAAAAATTGTGACATCTAGCTTATCGAGGGCTGGTTTTGTAGCTGGCATTGTAAAGCATCATCTAGTGGTAAAGTCTGGCCTTCAGAGGTGGGTGTGGTCGATGGTCAGTTTCGTCAACCTCAAAAGCCAAAGGCCTTTCTCACATAGGCCTGCACCAGCTCCTAGCTCCCATTTGGAACCTCTGTTTTCAATGGAAATGTGAATTTTAAGAGAGAAGGGATTTGGCTGGAAGTGAGGTTTAACTGATTTTTAAAGTTGGGGTTGAGAGTGGAGCTCTACGTGAAAAAGAAAAGCCCCAACTCAAAGACAGCCCTGATGTCCTGGTGGCTGTCGCTGGATTGTTTGGTTTAGTTGCAAATGCTTGCGCTTGGGTGGCAAATGTCGCCACACAAGTTTCTTTTTTTTTTAATTATGTTATTTTAGCTTTATGTGGTGACAAGACCTTGGGGAAGTCTTGACTATGTGTCCTGTGTTGTAGAGATGAAGGTGTGTGGCTACTGGTGTGCTGGTGCCTTGGGTTGTCTTTGCGAAGCTAGTGCTGCCTACGGATGTCTTGCTGTTACTTGGACAGCTTCATCTCTTTACCTTTCCCGCTGGCCTTGCAGTGTTTGCTGCTAAGCAGCACGTTAAGTGCTTTTGTAATCTCTCAGATCACAGTACTTAAAGGTGCAGTGTGGCTTGCACCTCAGCCTGCAGCAAGCAGCTGAAATGCCTGCCTTTTGCTTTCTTACGATTGAGTTTATTTATTGCCACGTAAAGTGTCAGGAGTGCCAAGAAAGATGTAGCCGATCTCTTTGTAGGCCGAAATCTGAATCCCAGCACTAAGTCATTCAGGGGTAGTCGATTGTCTTCCCCTCGCAACTCTTCCATGGCGATCTGTACTTTTGTATCTCGGGTGCTGTTGCAGGGCATAGCACTTGCTCTCGCTTATACGCACAGCAGCACCCTTAACCCCGAGCTTGACTACTACTGCCACCCCTGCCCCCCTTTTTTTTTCACTACTACTCGTTATGCTTGTCATGCTCGAGGACTGTCTTTAAAAGGAGGAAATCTCTCTGCGAAAGCTTTGGTGTTGTACGAGCAGTGTTTTGCTCTCTTGTGCAAGAAATTTCTAGGGAACTTGCTTTTAATCCTGAAACTCAAAGGCAGCCTGGGCAGCTTTCACATGCTCGAAAGAGGTTGTCGACTTCGAGATGAGAGGCTCTGCTAGTTCTTGCTCTTGCCACAGTGTACTACACCCGTGTCCCGCATCCCGCTGTTTACTATCCTTGTTGTTCTGTTGCTGCTAAAGCTATCTTGACCCTGCTGCGTTTCACATGTTGTAGTAGTATCATTTTTAAGTGCGTATGCTGCCCCATCCTTTCTGCTGTGCAAAAATTATTTAACCTCTCAACCATTCTGGCAGGTTTGCATTGCTTACGCCTTTTTTCCTGCTTTCTTCCCCCTCTCTCTCTTTTTAGTGACAGGAGTGTTACCGCATTCGCTAATCTGATGTTCCCTCTCAGAAGGTGCTCAGAGCTGTGAGTAAGTGCTTTGTAACCCTGGATGTTCTGGTGGTCGGGTGCAGGAGCACTATGGTCACTGGTGGGGGGCCTTGTGTGTTGCATGTTATGCACAACGTCTTGGCCCTCTTGGCTCTGGAACTCATCTGTGGCACTGCTCATGCAGACCGGCTGGGCTCGATGGCTCACTGGTGGTTTCCAAAGCACAGCTGTAAAAGGCATGTGCACTAGCTCATGGGTTTCACAGAATGCTATCTTTTTCTTTGCACTTGTGGTTACTTTTATTGGTTATGTCTCAGTTGTTCAGAAGTGTTTAGTTATAAGTATGCCACCTTGCCCTTGTGCAAAAAGAAAACCCTCACACAGAAAGTGTGTGCTTGCAGAGTTGGAATTCAAGCAAGTGTGCAATTTGGGTCCTGCTGTTCCCCTCTTCATCATAGTTCTGGCAATGTGTAAGAGGCCTGGAACCTTTGGTACCGTGAAGGTAACAGGCTTGTTCCAGTGGTTCCAGCAGCCTGGTCTAGGTGTGGCACTGTCATCAAGGAGCAGCACCAGCTAGCACAGCAGGCTTGGCAAAATGAACAGTACAAAAGAACTAGGAAGAGGAGACAGACACGCACAGCACCACTTTTGTTTTTGATTTTTATGTTTCTCTGTTTTTTTTTCTTTTGGTTCTTTTGGACTGAACTGTTCATTAAGCTAAACTTTCATCAATTTGCCAAATTTTCAGTTAAAGTGCTGAACTCTGTGTAAGCATGTAAAGTGCTCAACTTTGGCAATGGCTTGCTGTCACCTCGTCAAGGCTAGCCTTGAGGAACACCAGAAAGCGCTTTTGTCTTCAAGTGGTGTCGATTTCTTGAGCAGGCACCACTGCTCCCATCACGGTTGTTTCCCGATTGACCGCGCTGTGCCAAGTGCCACTACTGATGCAAGATGCAGGTCACAAGCTAAACCTGCAGCCTGCAAGATCTGCATGTTCCAAGGTCTTGTGCGGGGTCTCTCGAGTGCAGTCTGAGTTCCTAGCAAAAGCAGCAGTCATGTGCATGATGTTGATAGTATGTCAGTCTTCCCCTCCTTTGATGTTATGCACAGCTGGAAGCACATGCATGGCTTAGCATGCTAGTTCAGGCATACCTGCACTGGCCTTCATTAGGCCTCAAGACTATTCCTTGCTGCCACTGACACTATTAAATCTGTCTTGCAGGTGCAGTTGGCAGTTCACAGGAATTTTATCTCTGGGACTCTGGGGTCGTTACTTGCGTCCTGTTCATTGTAATATTTTTGCACCCCACCGCCTCCTCACGATTTTTTTTTTCTGTACAGGAAGAATGGTTTTAATCGCTCAAGTTATATTTGAGTGCCAAGTCTTGGTGCTCAAAGTTGTTTTGTTGTTTGCTGTATTAGTGACTTTTGTGCTTTTTGTGTAGCAGCAATATTTACACTAACTTATTCTAACACACTGAGTTTCTGATTATGTGCACCTGTTAATATTTTATGCACCACCTTTGCTGTATCAGCGTGCATCTGTTGGGTCACCAGTGGTGCTTGCCAGAGTTCTTGTTGCACATATTTGGAGGATTGTTGATCATTTCCTGCCGCGGTACTTTCTTACGTTGCTTCCCATATTTTTGCTGGATGTTGTTTTTTCCTTGAATGTGATAACCTCGGTTTTATTGAAAGCGTTTGGATCCTTTTTTCTGGCTGGGGTGGTGTGTACTTCAGACATAAGCTGCGAGCTCATGGCCACTGTAATCTGTCCCGCTTGCCACCCAAGTCAATAGTTACTTGACTCACCCACTGCACTCTCTCAGGCAGCACAAACAATTGACCCAATATTGGTAATGTGCTGGTAATGGCCGGTCCAATGTGAGGCCACTGCATTCCCAGTACAGTACCAATACTGGACAATCGCATGCATCAAAATTTCACCTGTTAGTTCCTCACCACAGGTGCCGGTATTAGCACCCTGAATGCGCACGTGAGTTTTGAACTGGTGCATAGCAGTGCTTTCTTGCAGCGCAATGATGCCCACGGTTTTGAATTGTAACACGCACCAAATGTCTCGGTGCCTTGTGCGGTAAGGCCCTTCAGTGTGTGTATGTGGCCATATTGCAGAGAAAACTGGTGTAGTGCAATCTGTCACCTTGTCACGTAGGCCTGCAACTGCTGAAACGTTTTTGGTTAGGTTAGGAGACAGGGAAAATTAAGGGCAATGTAGTGTATACCAAGAGATGACAACAAGAAGTGGTGGTGATTCATGTGGTCATAATCAGCATAGGACAGAGTTAATTGGAGGGAAATGGGAGGGGCCTTCATTCTTTCTGCAGAGGGGGCATAGTCATAACTAATGGTGTGGTTTTCAAGATGCATCTGAAGCAAAAGGTCTGCGTGTCCTTGTTGAGTGGCTGTTTTTCCTGTCACAGCCACGAGATGCTGAAATGTTGAAAGGCATTTTGGTATTATTCCTCTTGCACCAAGTGAATTGGTTACCAACAGTGTAGCATGCCCACAGTTTTAATGACGCTCTTCATTCTGCTGAACCTTTAGGGCGAAACTGCCGTCATGACACTGTACTAGTATGAATGCAGTTCATTCCTGTGACAGGGTTACAGAAGATGGTCGCATGGTTTTTGGAAAATTGTTGTTTTGCTTTGCATGTACATGTTGCTTTACTTTCAGAATTGCTGTTCAGCTTTCAGTTCAGATGAGAATAGGACATTGGCGGGGATAAACTGGCATGGGACAGGGTTAATTGGTGTGGTACGGGGGACAGGAAAGGTAATGCAACTTGTGTCTAAGCAAGTTGCATTAAATGCGTTCTTTCAACTGTACAGTACTTTAATTTCAGGTCTCACTTCCCAACTAGCGTGACAGCCTTTCGAACTATGATTTTAACTGAAAAGAATCTTAGATGACAGTGCAAAAGGTCACACACACACACACACACACATCCATGGAAGGTTAAATGATTTGTGTGCTCTTAATGTTGTGTAAAACAAAATTATAAAATCACAAAAACGAATATTCGAACCACTGCTTTCTGCATTCAAAACCAAAACTCTAAATCATTCAGCTGAAAAGCCAATGGAAGTAAGTGCTGTTAATTGTGCACATGGCTATATTTACATTTCTCTTTTTTCTGCCAGGTAGCGCTGCTAGCCGAAGCTGTGGACTGTACCGTTGAAAGAACACAATCATGACAACGCATTTGGGTTGCTGCTGCTAATGATGATGGGCATTGCACATGCTGTTATGAGATCAGACGGTTAGTCACTGCAGACATCACATGTTCTTCATGGGCATTGTTCAACACTCAAGCTGGCTCTGCTTGAGACTGTCATATGTTCCTAGCCTAGCCAATGAGTGCATCACTTTAGTGTTAATTCATTCTCCTTTTGTATGCACGTATGTAATGGTAAAACCCTGATTTAAATAACACGAGAGGAAGAAAGATTTGCATGCTTTTTACTGCTGCAATTGATGTGTTGAACACTTGGCAGATATGTTTTGCCACCAGACTTTTCAGACAAGTTTTGGTATTCGAGTGTCGTGCAGCAAGGATGAGCGGTCAGTGCGAAAATATTTTTGGAAGCGGTCGGTGTTCATTTGTGCTGGCTTACTGCACCCAAAGCTTGGATACATGAATCTGCGTACACTTCTCGTTTTCCCATTCTGTGTTAATTTCAATCTCAGCTGTTCGGTTACAACGTGTTGCACCTTGCTGTTTCTTCTTTTTGTTTTTCCCCTGCCTAGTCAGCAGGCACGTTTGCCATGCCACCTCTGTTCCTGAACAGCAGATTCAAAGATATTTTTGTACCATTGTTGTTGAGCATGTATTTTTGTACCCTCGGGAAACGGACTGTTTTGAAGCCAGCCTTATTCATACATTCCCAGCTTGGCGACGCCGCACCCCGTCTATCCTTTTGTGGCCACTTTTTTTCTGTTTCTCGTTACCAACATGCTTGTGTTGTCAGCAACTCAGGTGTGGAGCATACCTGAGCCAGTGAACGTTTCTGTTCACTCGTGTGTCGTGTTGTCTGAATGCTACTTTGGCTCCCTGCCACACCGTAGCAAACATCTCAGGTGTGGAGCATACCTGAGCCAGTAAACATTTCCATTCACTCGTGTCGTGTTGTCTGAATACAACCTTGGCTCCCTGCCATACCATAGCAAACATTGCTGGTCAGTCTTTGCAAGCAGAGGTTCACTTCTCGAAATGGATGCCATCAGCTTTTGCTGCTGCTGTTTGCGCGTTTAATCACATTCCATTTGTGCAGGCATTTTCTTTAGTATGGCCCATCACACAGTCCGTATGTGTAAGGACGTGTGGCTGGCATTACAACTTGCAGGGCCATATACAGCTGAACAGCTCTGGCAGGCTCAGCATTATTACCAGAGCCTAAATACTCAGCTAATTTTGCTCTCGTGTTCACATTTCTTTTTTCGTAAAAGCAAAGAATTAGCATTACCTGCCATGAGCATGTTCATTTGAACCATGCTTCATTTCATTTTATGACCACTCTTCATTTGAAGGTTAAGCTACCATGTTGCATAAAGCAAGCTTCAGTGCCCACAGCAAAACTTTGAAAGCTGACAAAATTTTAATTTTTCATTTATAACTTTTTTAAAGGCAATGCATGTTACAAGATAATGGTTTAAAATCTGAATACCCTGTCTTGAAACACTAGTAATATTAATCTACCCTGCTATATAGTTATAACCTCTGCCTGAAAGGAGAGAAAGTGAGTCTGAAGGGATTCATGCAAATATGTTTATTTCACTCAGTTGATCACTTGCCTTTGTTTTTATTTGCACAAAAAGGCATACCAATTTCTTAAGAAAATGCATAATGACTAACAGTTTGCTCACATTTAGACTCGAAATGCATTAAGGACATTTCGCGCACCAGGACAGCCCCACTTGGCTCCTTGTGTTACCCACCGCGACAACCCGGTGCTTGGGGTGCTCGGAGGCTGAGCTTGGGAACGAGAGTGCGATTTTGGCTGGCTGCCGCAGCCACGTTTCGCCTCTGTCAAAACATAAGGAACCCATGTGCTGTGCAGTGTCTGTGCATATCAAAGGACTTCAAGTGGTCAAAATTAATACCGTGTCCTTCATTAAGCTTGCATGCCGCTTCAGTATGTTAAACCCTTCCATACTGCACAACTGTAGTTCCAGAATCTACTTTGCTCGAATCCATTGCTCAACTGTCTCTACTGCTTCTGCCAGCTGTGAAGCAGTGAGAACAAATCATCACTGCGACAGCCACACTTTGATAGAGGCAAAGTGCAAAATATCTATGCGTCTGCTTAGTCAGATTTAAACTTGAACACGTCAAAATTAACCCAGAGACCTCCACTACAGTATCGCTCATAGCCCACATGTAACTGCAGTATGTTAAGTTACCTACTAGGCACTCTGATCACTATGTTGCGATGATCTTTTATCGCAAAAGGAGGTTGTGAGCTTACTTGTACGCACGCTGACGCTTCAGACGTGGTTTGTCTGCGAATACATTGCACCAACACGGAAAAACTAACTATTTTAACGAATTAGCACTACGGCTTCCGCTCCACTGAAACACAGTTGTCTGTCCTGTCTGGTCCTCCTCAAGAGCATGCCTCTTGCAGCTGGCAGGTGGTACGGCCGGACACTAAGTGGTCGGCGGATTGTGTGACATCATGAGACCACTTAAGGTGGCCAAACAGGCAGGGGCTGCCAATTCGAGCAGCATGTTTCCGGTGAGAATCGAACCGAATGAGACCCTTCCCTTGGAACCATGAGACACGCTGCCCCTGGTCAATGCACAGCACACTCCTACAACTTGGTTAAAGTGGGGCTTTCTACCCTGTGTCGCTCCTGCCAGCTTGAGTGACATACATCAGGTATGTCAACCATGCTAAACCAGTCTAAATCAGGCAAAACCATACAAGCAAGATAACCCATTCGAATTCAGAACCAAGGCTGATAGTGTTAGCGAGCAATAATTTCATGCTTAGCCCCAATCTAAACTCCCTGGTCATCTTTTTTACCTAAACAAAACAATGACAGACAAGGCGCTACCTGTTGGACATGTTGCAAAATCACATATATATTGCACATAATTATGCTGCATGAAACTGTCGGGTATACAGTGTATGCTGCATAGAAAAGTGGGAACAGCATTAGCAACTTAACGGGCCTCTGTGATATTATAAATAATACTCTGAGAGGTTCAGCAAATCCTCTCAAGAACCACTGCACAAGGGCTATGCTCTATAAGACACACTAAATCTCCCTCAACAATCTATTATTCATTGGACTAAAATTTGTCACTATGTGTGAAAAAAAAAAAAGAAAACAAGGCCCATGTTTGCTCTTCTTTGTGAATTTTTCATGCCATGAATGTTCACGACTTACCCTTATGCATGAGCCTTTACAATTCTAATATAAGGTAAAGGGCAGCAAATCTGCACTCTCTCAACATTGCACATGTATGAAGCACATTTTTGAGGTGCAGTAAGGTAATGGTGAGCTCAATATAACACTCCCTGGTTAAGGCACTCGGGTGTCTAGCACAAATGCAAGCCACGATGGAGAATGAGTACACAAGGCATAGCACTCCGTGCTCATTCTTATGTCCATATGCAAAACCACCCTTTGGAATATTCACAACAGCACAGCCATTCAAAGCAAATATGTAGCTTGCACAACCAGTAGTGGCCTTTTTCTCCTGGTATCCACAACAGTGTATTAAAATGATGCCAATTTCCAAGGAACGAATTAATGGGTGATCAGTGCATAAAACAACAACCAGACTCCTCACAGTCTCCTCAGGTAAAAGAAAAAAGTTTCAGCAACACCGGTATAGCAATCGCCACAAAAGTGGAATCACATGGCGGCGCTTTCTTCAAAGCGTCCACTCGGCATCACACATGACTTGACCAAGCAGCACTGCTGCAGCTGCAACACATGGCAGTGCCGCAATTTGCTTGACAGAGTCTCGTGCAAGGCTATTTCTGTAAAGTGTGGCTTTTACCCATGGTCAAACATGGGCATGGACAAAAAGGAAACATTGAACATCTTCAAGTTGCCAGAACTGCTAGAATGCGATACGAGAACTGGAAAGAGTCAGGTTCCCAAGCTCGCCTTAGCATTAAAAATCTGAATACTCTATGCATACAGCCTGAGCTGTGCCATGTCACATTAAACCTTGGACAACAAACGCGGTTCCTCATACCATGCTGCCACGAAGACTGCATACCATTTCAAAAAGGCCCACAACCACAGTGAGATGTAGTTTCATGCCAAGGATATGAAAGGGAGTTCATCCACCACCACCAGACTTCTTTAACAGATTGATCAAAGGTAGGCCATGCCTATTACATGCAGTGCAGTGAACTCTGCTGTCCTAGGCCAATTCCAGCTTTTACCTCCAGCAGCCAGTATTACAGGTCAAGGCATATCTGTGGGCAGTCATTAAAATTTGACAACTACCTTGCCAATGCTTTTGCCTGAGTGTAAGTACTCGACACCGTTGATACAACCTTCGATGCCTTTGAGCTCTCCACCTTCAGCGTTCTGCCCAAGGTCGACCCTGGGCACAAGGCTGCCATCTTGCAACATCATGTACAGCTTGCCAATATACTCGGGAAACAGGTCGGCATAGTGGCTCAACAAGAAGCCCGCCAAGGTGCTCGAGCGTGCGAGCAACTTGTAGGGCAGATTGGTCAGGTCTACCTCAGGGAAGGGCTGGTCACCCTGGTAGCCCTGGATGGCACCCACTACAACGAGGCGGCCGCGCGGGCGCAGCTTCCTGAAGAGCACATTGAAGGTCTCGCCGCCGACAGTCTCCCACACAACGTCGATGCCGTCGGGGTACGCCTTGCTCAGCTCAGCGGCCAGGTCGTGGGTGCGGTAGTTAATGACCGCCTCACAGCCCAAGCTGCGCAGGTAAGCCTCCTTTTCGTCTGATGAGCAGGTGGCCACCACGCGGCAACCGGCGGCCCGTGCGTACTGCACAGCCAAGTGGCCCAGGCCGCCGGCGGCCGCTGTTACCAGCACCACATCACCTGCACGGATGCGACCTTGTTGGTCGAGCCCGATGGATGCAGTCAGACCGCTCACCAGCAGGGGAATCACCTCAGGTATAGCCTGCGGCACGCGGTACGCACGTTCCGCTTGCACACACTGATATTCGGCGAACGCGCCGTACCGGGGAAAGTTGGTCGTTGCCACGGAGTTGCCCACCTGCGGTCAAAAGTGCACATGCAGTTAATTGGCGCAGTTGGCCAGGTTTTTTTCCAGATGACATTAGAGCCCACATTCTGAGAAAAGGCTGGTGCCATGTGTTATGAAATTCTTTATTAGCCAAAAGGTCGGCGGTCTCATCATGACACGCATACCAACGACCAACCAGCGTTCCATCGGGTCATGTGAGTAGTGGCACCATCAACCTACCAAACAATCAGGAATTTTCATAGCCGCATTGGCAGGTGACATGGTAGGGTTCTGCAGTGCTGTGGCGTTATCTACGGAGCTACACCCTCAGCTAAACAGTATCCCTAAGTGCCTCTGAAAAAGGAAATGCGGTTTGCTCAAAAAGAAATTAATGGTTAAGCAGACCCGAACTGATCCTTCATTCAGTGCAATAATTAAGATGCCTTATGTGACTCTTCATACTGCATGTAGCCAGACAGTAGCTACGCATTACATGACAACTACTAAAATTGTTAATTAAAACCATAATTACCACTGCAAAGTAGCACTCTATGTAGCACCAGCTATTTCTGTCAACACAAACAGTCTACTTCTTAATAATCGAGCAATAGGCAGTACTTGCAGCAGTGTTTGAACAAGCAATTGATGCTATCTTTTAAAAAGAAGCTGAAGTTGAACGACATAGTTGGCAAACAAAAATGGAAGTGAAAGTTCTGTTCTTTGAGATCTAGACTGTTTGGTTGTTGGTGAAGTGACAGGGTCTGTGTGTTGATGGCAATGATGTAACTGCCACTCAATCATCATGGTAGATAGCATATGAAACATCTTTATGACTGGGGTGGACAGTTTCCTGCCAATGCCCTCCATGCAGCTGATAAACCTACTTAACAGACTAACTACTCGAGGCAAATGATGACACCTGCTTAGCTAGCAGGTTGTGTGGATGTGGAGCTTCCTGGCTTGCAGAAGCATGTAAACTATGGGCCAACAGGATAAATGGCACAACTGCATAGCTTATACAAAAATTTCGGATTATGTTGCTGCTGCTTCTCTACCCAATTAATTTTCAATTTTAGCTCCTAACTTAAAAGTAAGTCAGCTACCTATGCATTGCATTCCAAGAAAACTGACCTTTTTCCTGGTCAAATCCAAATTTTAGACTTAATTGGACTACTTTTATTGTTTCCAGTCTAATTTTTTCACAGAACAGTCTAGCCCCTACACATAATTTATGTGGAGCTTGTACACTCACAATCAAACATGGTGTCCCAATCATTCATGGAGAAATAATGGCCAATATGATGATCAGCTGAATGATTATTTATTGTTCATGCGTGGAATAACGCTCTGTCAGTTTTCGACACAATCCCCCCGCCCCCACACTCAATGCAAGTTTGCCAATGCTTCCAAAGTCTTTTAATTCCCATAGATAAAAATTTGGAGAGGGGGGGGGGGGGGGGGGGAGGTACACACAGCCACATATGCATCATGTCATGTCATATAACTCTTAGTCAGAATAGAACTTCTTGCGATCTATCATTTCTTTATGGGGTCAAACACATGAAAGTCACTTAGGCAAGTATGGCCCATACAGTGGGTGTGGAAGACACAAACTTCGAGTCTGCTGTTTTCTCAACTGCTGCTTGGGCGGTATGAGGCCCGTGCATCTTTAGCGGAACACCTTCAGACAACAGTCAACCTCGTTTTGATTTGACAGTAGGTGGGAGACAGTTATCTAGAAGGTCAAAGTATGATGCACAAGTCAGAGTGGACCCTTGCAAAGTGTAGCCTCCTGGACAATACCTTCTGAGCACCGAAAGAGCGTCAACATAACCGTTGTGTTCAGAACTTTTTTGGTTTGGGCGATGAAGAATAGCTCCATTTCTTACTTTTCTATCTTTGTTTCTCACTGATGACAGCGGACACTGGTTTCGCCCCGGTGATGATTCTTGCAGGGAAGGCACCACTACCTTCTTCAATGCTCCACAAGAGTTGTTGACATACATCCCCTTTTCAATTTGGGCATCAGTTGTCGGGACAACCATCTTGCAGACACATTGTGAAATTGGAGCACACCATGCACAATCGTGAATGTTGAACCATGAATACTGTTTACAACTGCTGCAATGTCACTCAGTACCACTCACTGGTTTTCAATCATGATGGCCTCAAAGGCTGCAATGGTCTCTGGAGTTACAACACAATTTGTCTGGCCCAGACCAGAAGCGTCAGCTATGGATGTCACATCGTTCACCAACTTCTTTGCCCACTAAAGCACTTGATTCCGTTACAGACATGCACCTCCGTACTGTACTGTATCACTGTACTTCGACACGTATCATACCTTCACTGCAGAGAAATCAAATAAAATGCTGCTCCTTCGTGGTGTAAGTTGCTGTAGTGTGTGCATGTGCCGCTAGGTGGCACCTCAGAAGCCTCCGGGCAGCTGCGCCTTGAACGTGGTCTTTTTCAAGGACGTGGAACGCTTCCAGGTGCCTACACTATCCGGATAAAACCAAATGCGATGCTGTTCTCATTAAGCATACTCAGGCACCTGCCGCTACCACTTCGGGATGCGGTCAAGCAGGAACTGGACAAGCTGGAAGGGGATGGTGTGATCTGTCACCTCAACACACCTACGGACTGGTGTGCTGGACTGGTTGTGGTCCCGAAGGCTACCGGCAGCCACAGGCCTTGCATAGATCTGACCCACCTCAACAAAGTCATTTTGCGGGAAGGCTATATGTTGCCCACAGTCGAAAAATGCCTTGGTCTGAGGGGGGATGCCACTGTTCTCTCCAAGTTGAATGCACGTCAAGCTTCCACCAGATCAAGCTGTCTCCAGAGTTGCAAGTGTGCACAACGTTCATAACTCCATTCAAGCGTTACTGTTTTCTCCCGCTCCTGTTTGGGATCGCGACTGCTTCGGAGAACTTCCAACGACAGATGTCCCATATCCAGGAAGGCAGTCGGGTGTTGTGAACATGATCAATGATATTCTCGTCTTTGGCAAGACGCGTGTAGAGCATGACCGTCGATTTAAAAAGTTCTCATTTGGCTCACAAAAACAGGGGCCATGTTGAACCGCAAGAAGTGCACTTTTACAGCCATCAGCATTACGTTTCTGGGTGTTATCGTCAGTGCCGACAGAATCTCTCATGACCCAGACCAGGTCGCTCCAATAAAAATCATTCCGGCGCTGCAAAAAGTCACAGGTGTCCGTAGACTTCTGGGCCTTGTTAACCACATTGGACACTTCTTGCATCACGTATCAGAAATGACAGTACCGATCCAAATTTTGCTGCTGAAGGAGTCTTAGTGTACTTGGGGCCACGCTCAACAGTCTGCCTTTACCAAGCTTAAGGAACTGTTCTGCTCAGACCATTGTGTTGCTCGGTACAACACTGCGTATTAAACGAGAGTATCAGCCGATGCCAGCTCCTTTGGTCTTGGTGCTGTCTTGCTACAGGGACAGCCATCTAGTGAGCGTCATCCAGTTGCCTTCACATCGTGTTCACTCACAGCAACAGAACGTCGGTACAGTCAGACTGAGAAGAAGGCTTTAGCAATAAGCTGGGGAGTACTTCGTTTCGAAAAATATGTCCGTGGACTAAATTTCTTCCTTGAGATTGATCACCAGCCACTGCTGGCGCTCATGGGGACCATGGTTATCGATTTGCTTCCTTTGCAGATTCAGCGTTTTCGACTGCAGCTGATGCGCTTCCAATACCAAGTACTGTATATACCCGGCAAGTTGTTAGCCACTGCTGACACGCTCTCACGTGCACCATTGGCTGGTTCACTGTCAGGGCAAGCTTATTAAGTCAAGCTCTTTGTTGAAGGGATTCTTCACTGATTCCGGGACTTTGTCTCCACAAGTCAAAAAGAGCTTTGCCAGGCCCAAGCCAATAATGATGAGTGCAACACTCTGCTTGAATACTGCACCAAAGGCTGGCTCGGTAGTCAAGGCTGCCGCTTCACGTTAAGGAGTACTGGCAGCATCAGGAGGTACTCAGTGTTTGTGAAGGGCTATGTCTGAAGAGAATTTGCACTGTTGTGCTGTTGGCTCTTCGGTGATCCATGCTTGACCCCATTCACGACAGGCATCAAGGTATTAACTGATGCAAAGCCGTTGCTCGAGAGTCAGTATGGTGGGCTGGAATCAACAGCCACATCAAAATGCTAGTCTCTAACTGTACCAGGTGCGCTGAAACACAAGTCCAACGCGCAGAACCGATGCTGCTTTCGCAGACTCCAAGTCTTCCCTGGGAGGATGTAGGAGTAGACCTTTTCCATCTGAATGGCCAAGATTATGTGTTGCTGGTCAACTACAGGTCACACTTCCCTGAAGACATCAGCCTACGCTCTATAACAGCACGGGCAGTCATCGCAACCATCAAGGGCGTCTTTGCACACCACGACATCCCAAAGGTCGTCCGCAGTGACAATAGTCCACAGATCTCATAGACAAATCCATAAGACTAATTCTATGAGACTTCTCTACCTTTGCACAGGCTTATGGCTTCAGGCATGTCACTAGCAGCCCATGTTTTCTGCAGTCCAATGGTGAGGTGGAGAGGATGGTGCGAACCGTCAAGGACCTGCTGCACAAAGCCTTTCTTGGCATTGCTAGCCAACAGGAACGCTCTTGGCATCAAAGGTGTGAGCCCTGCACAACTTCTCATGGGCAGACGGCTACAAACCAGAGTTCCTAAGACAGCACAGCAGCTTGAGCCAGGCTGGCCTTCGTCAGGCTTTTAACCTGCGTGATTGAGCTAATCGGAGGATGCAGGCACGGGACTTCAACCGGAGGCATGCAGCTAAAGTGCAGTGCCCACTTCAGACTGGTGAGCAAGTCTTCGATAGTTCTGGAACCAGCCCAACATCCCCGATCATACGCCGTGGAAATCGCGAGAATGTCCTCCAACATAATCAGCTACACCTCGTCCCCAGGGTCTGAGGGCCCTGCCGAACCTGTCGCCAGAGAGGAGCCCGAAGTGAAGCCATCCGGTAGCAAACTTACTACTACAGGACGAGAGTTATTCCCACCTCGACTTCATCGGCTTCACCCAAGTCACAACTTTCAAGTTCATCCATTCGTGTGTCGAGGTTTAGTAGACCAATCTGGAGGGCGAAAAGACTGGACTTGTGATGTCTAAAACAAGGGGGGATGTAGCATGTGCATGTGCTGCTAGGTGGCACAATTGCTTCCTTGGCTATATATATATATTTGCGCTCAATAAAGCCTGAGTGTCATTTGCCCGCTGAGTGGCATCACGTCATTCGTGCTTGCAGAAGCACATCCTTCTACAGGTGGGGCAGCCATTTTTGCATTGCTAGTGTGCTTGCATTTCTGTGCTTGTGCCATGCTGCCACCTAGTGAACATCAGACAAACAGCTAGGAACATGTCTACAAAAGTGCAGGGTACTAGCACCATCTTTCCCTTTTTTTAGTGCCCTTCAATGGTTTTCATTTGACTGACTGTCATAATAAGTTTCAACTTTTGGCAATGATTAGCAGTTTAAGCAAGTAAAAGCCACAAAGTTTACGGTAAAATCCTATTAGTTCATTATAATAATCAAGTTATTTCCATCAGTTATGATTTGGTTGTAGTAGGATGTTAGAAAAAAAAGGCAGCAATCCACTTTAAGTTCTCACCTCCTGTAAAGCAATCAGACAAGAAGCACAATTCTATTGATATTTTTCAGTACAACGTGTAAGACACATTCAATATGCAGCAGTCGATTCAATGAAATAAACATAATAATGTGTGCAACAGTGCAGAATATAAGGAATTATATACTGATGAAAATGCAGCATGCAGCTATAGGCATCAAGGAACAAATAAAAGCTGATAAGCACATCACAGAGGACCACAGGATGTAAACGAATGACCCAAATGAACGACTATACTTTAGAGATAGGACACAGTGATTTCAGGGAAGCTAACACAAGTCTTAATAAACCTATTCAGTGAGACTAGTAGCTGGTATCAAACTCTTTACTAACTGTATTAGGTTCTTATAATGGATGCAAACTGCTTAGGTCTACGGCAGTGAGGATAAGGCGAATCAGACTGATGCAAAGAAGCTGTAAAGGAAATGGTACCAACACCTTTTTTACCCAATTTTATTCAAGCGCTACAGTGTATGAAGACTTACTATGTAACGATACCAAGGTTAATTTTCAGACCTTGGGCTGTGTCTGCTGGTTAGTACACAGTGGATATTTTATTTGAGTCTGAATGCGTAGTTGTTGCCCAAACTAATATAAGGTAAAATTCAGGTAGGAGCAAAATAATGTGTACCATATAACTTGTTCAACTGTTTTTGGTAATCTATCTCTGCGATACAGTAAAAAACCTACAACCTTAGATGCCTTCAGCAGGAAAATCAACATGGTCATCCTAATGCATACTTTCTTGAAAGTATTCATAGTGATCAACCATTTATGTCAAACACTTTCATAAAGCCCAGAAAAATTCTTGGTAATAACATGTTGCTTTCAAAATGCTACAACATATATACCTTTTGATGAGGAAGGATAAAATATGCCAATATTTTGCAGGCAAATACATGATGAGGTGGTGGTGGTGATGTTATGCAATTGGAGAAACATTTCCATTCGTTTTTGTATGATCTTTTTTTCCCAGCCCATTAGAAAATAATGAATACTATTTGGCTCAAAGTCATTCTTGTTGAACTTGCTGTAAAGTGAAATTAACTTTGCTACTTACATATTAGATGATAAATTTGCTTTTCCTACACACGGTTAAATTTATATAAATGAAAGGCAAAGATGTATTCAAAGATATGTTTAGCAGGGCAAATCTGTGTGGACACTGCTGACTGACATCATATCAGGTGGAGTTAGATAATCCATGGAATGTTCATTCTCTTTCGTCAATTCGAATTGAAGGAAAATGGTAGGACACCGAGTGATGAAAGTTTGGTGGAAGTCTGATGCAGGCTGAACACCTGACATGAAATTATAGTCTTAATTAAATGCTTTGACTAAGTAATTGTTGATATTCATCATGGGCGACCTTATGAAAGCCTGTATTCGCTTAACTCATTTAGAAAAAGCAAGATTTTCTAAGTAGGCAGGGACGATCAACTGAACTGAAGTAAATCATGCACTGCTAACTTCATCTTTATATCATTTTTATCTTACTTTCGTATATCTGGAATTGCTCTGGAATGAAAATGTTTTCCGATGCCACAAAGGAGATGTACAGTTTGTTGTTTTTTTTTGCTTCATGTACACAAGTAGCTCTAGTAAAATGCATGGTTTTCTGACTGTCCTGACCTCTCGTTTCTTTCTACGAGGAAAATGCTTGTAATATGCATCAAATTTTTCCAGTTTTACTCTCCGACATATGATACATTCTCATGCGGTTGCTTCAATGGCAACAAGTTGCTCCCGCCTGAACATAGATGGAAACTGAACATTAAAATAATTATCAGCTGGAACCACCATCGACATTCTGCACACAATTTGGTAACCCACAGGGAAAGAAGGTTTTCTCGTAAGCCAGTAGATGCCAGCCCAAAACCATGGCTATGTTGTACCCACTGCCACTGGGCAAAAAAGCTAGGTGGCAGTGTTCATCTACAAAGCAACAAAGTAGTTTTGCTGCTGGTTCTAGAAGAAACCACAGGCCAACACACTCAACAACCCCAGATATTTGTTAGCCGAAGTTACCTGAAGTCCCTCGACGTCGGGACCGACCGCGACAACCTCGCCAACCGACTCGAAACCGAGGTCAAACGGGAGCTCCTTGGCCGCGCCTTCGTACCGTCCCGCAGTAGCATTCACGTCCGAAGCGTTGACGCCGGCGTAGCAGGTGCGCACCAAAACCTCGCCCGGTCCCGGCTTCGGCGTCGGCACCGTCACAATGGAGACAGCTTCACGGAACTTAGGTGTCTTCTTGATGCACACCAGCTTGCGGTACTCGGCAGGCACCTTGCTCTTGGTAGCCATGGTCGCTCTGCGGACGTCGGCGGCCGTGCAGCGCCGGAACAGCGCTCGGGCCGAAGTGCAAACGACAAGCATGGCACTCCCAGTCGTATATCAGCAGGTGGGCGCAACGTCGGTGCAACACTTTTCCGGGACTAGCTGCAGCACAAGTGCCCGCCCCTTGCTGGCCTTGTATCTCTTGATATCGCGCGGACTCCTGTTCCTGACGGACTCGTATGCTGCGGATGCGGCGGCGGCGCACGTGCTCAAACACAACTATTTGTTTTGCCTTTGACGCCCCTTGTGGCGCTATTGTCCTTACAGCAGACATCAGTAGGCAAACAGCTAACTCTTTAAATAGCGAGAATATATCAAGGAAACTGGCATGAAGCTGACAGCCACAGCACCGGCAGCTGTGCTGTAGCTGTGCCAATACATTATTGCCCAGCAGTAAAAAAAGAGTAGCGCGAATTTTGAACAGTCGCATTATTGCTTATCAAGTTCACATGTTATATTTAACTTTTACATCAAATCGGAGATTAATTATCTTTCGAATTCAAGCTATCTCTAATTCATTTAGACTTTGTAAAGTTCGAAATCGCCCGTTGATCTGCTTTTACAAAAGGACGTGGCTACTAAAAGGCTAAAAGTACTTCCTTCGGACGGACCCAGTGCATTTTTTTTCGGGCACTTCGGACGGATCCGGCGGGTTCACACGGGAATGGTTCGCGCGCGTCCTCGCTACCCGCGCCCGAAGTGACGCCGACGTTACTGCTCTGAGCGACGGCGAGAGAGCGGCGTGGCCGTCCGGGGCCCTGGATCGCCAAGCCGGATCGCCAAGCACTCGTGCGGACCGAGCATACGCCATGGAGGAATGCTTTTTGCTTTATCGCTGCTACCTCCGCGTTACTACGCCCGCGCTTTTCGTCTCGTATTCAGTTCGAGCGGGTATTGTTTGTTGTGCATGCGCTGCGTCGTTCGCTCTGTGTTCACTGCAGTGCATCGTTTTTTGTGCGTTGGTGGGTGTGCCAGAGTTGTAGCTTTACTCGTTTCTAGTGCTGATTATGGGTGAAGCAGCGAAAAAAGCGCTCAATGATGAAGCGACAGTCACATTTTTAGCGCTCGTAGGGAGCTGCCCACCGATATGGAATATTGAAGATGCTTGCAATAAATGAACGCTTTTTCGATTCCTCGTCGTCCTCGCACACTTCACGTAGAACAGCCAGAGCAGCGAGACGACGGTTTCGCTCGGCGTCCATGTTGAAACTCTCGGTAGAAAGGTTTTCGGCAGTGCGCCGTCACCGATGGGAAGGAGGGTACACGCGGATGGTCCGCTGACTTGGGCACGGTGACGCGTGGTCACGTGGCAGCAGATCCGTGCTGACGCGCGCGGACCGTCCACGCTCCGGTCCAGCGCAGCTCTTTGGCACCCTTTCCTGGGCTACGCGTCGGCGTCGGCCGCGTCGGCCTCGTAACCAGCTCCGCCCCCTAGCAGCGACTGAATGATGCCGCTGACGCCGCTAGCGAGTCAAGACAACGTGACTGCGTAGAACGTAGAACACCGTCGCAGCCATGCAGAAAGAAGAAGAGGGGTCCCCCTCTCGAACCTGCGTGGCGGCGAGGGTACTCTCGGGTTGCCGAAACGCCGGCTCGCTATCAGCGGATCACGGTGCGTGCATCCCGTTCTCACTCGTTTCACTCGCTAGCGGCGTCAGCGGCATCAGTCAGTCGCTGCTATCTGTTCGTCGCGCACACGCTGTCTCCCGCAACCTCCCGATAACTCAATTGCTCTCTTCATTTCTCCGACCACAAAGCTTCTTTCATGAAGCCAAGAACTGTTAGTGGCGTGTTTCTTGAAGAAATACGTGTGTAAAAATTAAAAAAAAACATTGTCTGTAATTGACGCGCGCGGACCGTCCGCGCTCTGCGCGTCTGGTGGTAGTTATCTAGAGATGGGTAGAAGGGGCGCGGGTAGAGCAGTTGTGAGGTCAGAAAGGCCTGCATTAGCTCTATCACTAAAGGAATGCATGCGATCTCGCGTGAATCCCGGATGGGAGGCTGCCGGCGCCTGAGAACCTCGGCCTAGTGCATTGGCAGCCTCGTTACTTCGGATTCCCAGAGAGCGCAGGCACCAAGCTGCACATGGCGGGGCGGTTTGGCGGCGGGCGAGCTTCACGGCCAGACTGAATGCGCGTGCCTCGATACCGGCCGTGGCTCAGTAGGCTAAACGCGGAGACTTAACTCAACCGCGCGCGAAATTCAGACTCGCTGCTTTAGAAATGAACTATATCTTGTTTCCATGTCTGGCTGCTTCCTCGGCTGTCTCTAAAGAGGAGACTGGGACAGTCGCAAGATGTTGTAGGGAGGAATTGGTGATGACCACTAACCCCTCCCTCACCTGTGCCATAGTCTCCTTTATACAAGGAGGCTATGCCTGTGCATACAGCATCCTCCTAATACACCCATATGGCGTCCCTTTCGGAGCCATAGTATTTATGGAGCGTCTCTGCTCGGGCTCGGCGGTGCAACCCGTGATGCCGGGGATGCATGTTGCGAGAAAGAGGTTTGGTGAGAAGGTCTCGGTGGATGGTGAGGTATGGGAAGGAGTGTAGGGTCATTCATTGGCATGCGAATATCTAGCATCCAGGATATGGGATATGGATCCACGATTGAGGTTTTATGTCTGGGGATCTTTACGAATTGTTAAGGGTTGGTGTGGGTCTGTATGACGGAAGAGATGCGGCTCGCCTCTACCCACAGAGCCCTAAGTTCCTTGTCGCGTTAGCTGGGGTGGCAGGGTCAGTTTGGAAATGGCTCCAGCCGCTCGGTCGGTTCTTGACATCTTTTATGGTTCCTTTGGGCGTTGTCTGCGACGCGACGTGCAGTGAGTGACGTTGTGCTCCACCTTCTGAGTAGCTTTTCCTGCTGGCTTGTCCTTGCGAGAGAGGTGTTGAAGTGCAGGGGTGGATGTACATAGATCTTCGACCCATTGCATTGCATTTCCCTGTGCCCGTCATGTGTGCGTCGCCGCATAATATACATTGTGGAATACAGGAACGGTTAGGCTCATTGTGGTATGGTTGGTCACATATCGAGCAATTATTCGTGCGTAGAAGCGAGCACACATCTGTTCTGTGGCCTGGTTGTCAGCAGTAATTGATACAAGCATTCATGTGGCCTCTGTAACCGGTGGAGCCACTTCATAAAGTACTGTGCGAGGAACCGGTCCTTCTCTAAATGTAATTAATACATAATAGTGTACATGCGTCTAGTGCCTATGGTGACTATATGGTAGCACGGTGGTTGCCTTTGACGAGATCCTCTAGTAGCTCCCTAGGGGTTTAATTTGAGTAGGCATCGAGATCACCCCTCTCACTGCGCCGTCCGGGGAAGGGATGTATAGGCTGCTAGGGTATAGGTAAAAACGTGACCGGAAAATTCGGCCCCGAAAAAGGTTGCTGAAAGAAAATGCCCCCGAGGAAGGGGCTGCTAGGAGAAAAGGTCCCCAAGGAGAAATTTTGTCCAGAGAATATAACCTTCCAAAAACTAAATTGGCAAAAAATGAACAGTTTATTGCATTCTGTGCCAACTTCGATAACAAATGTAACCATTTTATAGGGTGTGGGTCTTCTGGATGCGTGATTAGTAGCTTTCAGTCGCCCCTAACAAGAAAAAGTGCTACTGAAACACCCTTGCAGATCTTTTAGTGATGAGGGTCAACCGATCCGGTGGCCACGTCTGCATTAGAGGGGTTGAGAGGGAAATTAGGATGGCCACCCTGAAACACCATTCCCAGCGTCCGCCCCTGAAGGCGATGGTCAGCAAGCAAGCAAGATAAATACAAGGTCGCTGTCGGAGTATCAGATCTTGCCACTATCATGTAGTCAGGTCAAGCCATGAGCATACTCCTACTACAAAGCGATTATTCTAGCACTGAACGTCGTTGAAGCGCAGAATGATCCAGATGCGCACTTGCCTTTGGTCCCTATTTTCCGCTGCCATCATCTTTTTGTAGTGAAAGCTACACTGGCTAGGTTTTCAAGCTGTTGGCGTGGCACCGTATGCGTCGTTGCGTAGCAACTATCACGCGGTATAGATCGAGGGCTGGGTCAGGAATTTGAGGAAAGAGGAAAAATAAGAAGACAAAGAAGAAGGGGAAAAAGAAGAAGTAGAAGAGAAAGTAAAAGAAGAAGAGGAGGAAGTAGAAGGAGAAAAAGAAGAGGAAGTAGCAGAAGAAGACAGATATCTCGGCGGACAGAAGGTTCGTTCGAACGTTGTGACGGCGGCACATTAAATCTAGGTGTCTGCAGAAAGATTCGCGGCAACACTCGCAGCTTTCGCTCTAATTAATGACTAATTAGTTCACTTAATGCCCAGATAATGAATAATTATTGATCTAATTTTCAATTGCTAACGATCAATTACTAATTAAGGATTAAATAATAACTAATTAACTAGTTAAAGCGTAATTATAGCTAATTAATTAACCGAACTTAGACGTTCCTAGGCGTTGTGTAGAGAATGCTTGGAACATTCAGAAACTCGTCACCACTTGACAGCTTAATGCACTAGCAGAATGTGAAACACTAGTCGCTCACTTTACTTTGGCAGCATTCATCGCTACATGCGCAACAGCTGCGTAGCAGAATGCGGCACTCGGCTTTCACTACTTTAGTCGCTAAAGTCCCTCGCAATTTTGTTGTGAACACCCCGCGTGAATATAGATCATTGCAGCTCGCCATGTAGAATCACAGTCTACACCTTTATAGCAAAATGAGGAGCTACAGTACGTGGAACCAGAAAACACGTCGAAAAAAAAATCAAATCAGGTTCAAGCTAAAATCAAAAAGAAGATGCAAGGTCAAATAAGCGAAAAGGCGCGACGCCATTAATGTCCTCTTGCTAAGCCATCGTGTGAAAGCTCACTTGCGGCCATTTTTTCCCACCAAGTTAGGCCAAGTACCTTTTTTCCCCGGGCAGCCGAGCCACAGGCCAGGCGAAAGACCGACGATACATCGACACATTTATTTCCTACTTCGTACAAAGGGACTTTTTTCAGGGGACGTTTTTTTTTCCGGGGACATTTCCTCCGGGGACCTTTTTTCTGGGGACCTTTTTACCGGAATCCAGGCTGCTATGGCGTAGTTGATGTCTTGGCATTGCATTCGGGTGACTTGGACCAGTATGTGGCATGCTGATAGTGCAGGTGTGATTTGTAGGGTGGACAGCTATGTGCGGGTGGGCTCCTTGTAAGATTGCAACGCGGAGCTGTCGTGGTGGTACCAAGGCGAGGTGAAGTCCTCAGGGAGCGAAAAATCCCTTTGTAATCTTTCGTCGGTAGTGGTGGCTTCTGGCGTGAGCTTTGAGCGGCAGCGCGCGCGGCGTGCCGCTACTCTAATGCCTGGGCTTTAAATGCTTTTTGCCTGTCTCGCTTGCGGGCATAGCATCTGTGATAGGCTTGCCAGCCTCATCGGTCTGCATGGCGGATATCTGGTGATTCTGCTGCAGTGGACGCTTCTGGGTGCGGGTGGTAAAGCTGAAGATGTCCGAGCAGTCCCGCGGATGAAACTCGCGAGAGTCAACAGCTTTGTCTGGCACTTTCGCCTTCCATGATGACGTTGTGCTTGAAGGTCGCGTCTGGAGTAGGCTTAGCTCGAGTGGCGCGGCGGCTCAAGACGAAATATGGGGCATCAATAAAACTTGCGTGCGGGCTAGTTAGTGACACGATTCTCTGAACTGTTGGCGCTTCATACTAGAAATTTTAAGCGATAGCTTATAAACCTCGTTCGGCGGAAGCGGCATCGGTGTGCTGGTCGCGGTAGTCGTCAGCACCACGTGTCGGAAATAATCGGGGGCTGCGTAAAAAATCGTATCACAGTAATTTGTGGTTCCAGTGATTAATTGTTGCTGGCGTTGGATAAGTGTATGAGAGTTAATGAAAACATTGTAATTATTGAATCAACTGATGAATTAAACAAATGAAAACAGAAAAAATGGGTTCAAATATGTCATATTTCTGACAATGAAAAGCCTTAATGATGCCAGCTAAAAGATAGAGCGTGTAATTGAATTATTTATTTGAATAATCGAAATAATAGAGGAGTTCAACGCTGTTGAACCGAATGTGGAGCGAAAGGTTGTGGGCGATTTCTCTGCCCGAGGGATGCGCACGACAAACACACAGTGGGCCGTTTGCCTCCTCGTTCCTGCTTCGCTCCTGGCGCTCTCCACGGAAATGACCCGCAGCCACCCGGACGACGACCTAGCACCGACTTCGACGATCCCTGTGAGATTAAAGATGTTTATCATACGGCCCACTGTGTGTTTGTCGTGCGCATCCCTCGGGCAGAGAAATCGCCCACAACTAGGAGCCAGGGACCAAGACGGGCGAGACGGCGGCGCGTGCCTTCTTTTATAGCACCCTCGCGCGGGACCGGTTATCCCCGAGCGAGCGGGGAGAGGGAAACGGGCACCGCGCAGGGAGCATTGGGAAGTGGCGCGGCCTTCGAATGCGCGGCGCGCCACGAGCCCTACAAGGTTTGGCTGCTGGCTACCGAGCGTTTCATTGAACACAACCAGCATTCCGTTGAACGCATCAAAGTTCACCGGCGTTCTAAGCAGAATTCACTTTTATGCCGCGAGCATGCGACGCGAGGCGGTTTATTACGAAAACACGTTTACTGAGATGTCGAGCAATCCTCAAAAGATTTGGAACACCGTAAGTTATGTCTAAATGACAAAAGGACATCACTGAATTGTAAGTCAAAGGTATATCCTACACAGGATGTTTACGTGCAAGCAGACATGACGATCACTTTTTTGCAGCCGGAGCACTTAACCCCAACATAGATAATAATGGTGATCACAGAATGTGTATAATATCAACATTTAACGACTGATTTTTGCTGGTTCCTATAAACTCAAAAGGAATCTGCACCGTTATACTACAGTTAAAATGCCAAATCTTCTGTAATACATGATCTCAGTGTCGAACTCGTAAAATAAGTAGCAAGCAGTACCAGTAACCCGCTGTCACACATACGCAATTTAATTTTGTCCACTGCCATGTTCGCTGACGAGCTTAAAATTGCATCATAAATAAAAAGACGCGCAAATAACACAGACACAGACATAGGAGAAGACAGGACGAGCGCTGTGCCTATATGTCTGTGTCTGTGTTGTTTGCGCTAGTCTTTTTATTTATCATGACTCACCAACTAGCCCAGCTTTCTGCTTTGACTGGATTAAAATTGCAAAAGTTTCAGAAAATTTCAAAGTGGAAAATAATAACGATATAAACAATTGCCGACCAACATTAATCTTGCTTGTATTTTTGAAAACCAAGGACCTAGCTAACAATAGTCACCTACTAAATTTCTCCAAACAAAAGTGCATAATTTTTAAAACAGCGATGCAGCTTTCAGAAAGAAAAGTCTATCGAAAAACATAAAAAGTAATAAAGGAACCAACTTCGAACGAACATATTATTTAAGAGTACATCTTGACTTCAAGAAAACACTTATTTCTCTCAAACACAGTATAAAACTATAAAACTACATAATTATACAAATATAGCATTGGGTCCGAATTAATAAAGGGTTACCTAAACAGTCGAAAACAAAACGATAGATTCAGAAGCTAAAGTCAGGTTACAGAGCAATAAGATACGAGATCTCATGAAGGTCCATTTTAGGGCTCTATATCAATGATATCGTTGATGTTCAACTTACGCCTGATATACTACCGTATGCAGATTATAGAAGCAATTTTTTCAGGAACCTACATAAATAATCTTTGAGGGGCAACTGGCTAAGCAAATTCTCATTATAGCTTATTCTTAATCATTTATATGTGAATACAAATAAAACAGAGCACATTATTTTTGGACCACAAAATGAAGCTATCGATAGACTTACAATTTCATGGTGAACACCTACAACCAGTAACCTGTAAAAAATTCTTGGACTTATTTTTCAAGATAATAAAAGCTGGTCTTTACATGCTGCAGAAATTAAAACGGATATTTTACGATAAACTGGAATTTTCGGTGAAGATAACATTTGTTACCAGTATGGTTTAAGAAGTCTAGCATTTTTCCGTCTCCAGTACTGTATTCTTGTATGAAGAACCATTACAAAGCAAGCTAAGTATCACAAACAATTAAAGAGCACTGCAGAATCTGCATTGAAGTAATGCTAAAGCATGCATGGATGCTGCTGTTGGTTGCTTGTGGTTGCTTCTAGTTGCTTAATTCACTTCTTGTTTACCCATTTTAGTATTTGGTACTTTCAAATTGCGCGCCAATCCCTTCCTATGCCCTTTTTCGGCTCTACTTCCGGTTGCGTGACGTCACATACTTGATGTCACCCTAATTGACTGACTTAATTAACTATTTTAGTCTTTGGTACTTTCAAATTGCTCGCCAATCCCTTCAAACCATTTTTTTGGCCCGACTTCAGGTTGCGCGACGTCAGCTTAATTGACCGATTTAATTAAGTATTTAGTATTTGATACATCTCGACGTCACCCTAATTGACTTATTTAACTATTTTAGTATTTGATACATTCAAATGTGGCGCCAAGCTATTGGCTTACGGTCGACAAGCGGAATTACGAAGAGCGTTTCAAGATCCGGGGCATGGCACAGTGGATAGAGGTTCGATTCCCGGTGGAGACTAATTTTTTTTGAATGAGGAGAAGTCGCACACCTCTTAAGCGTTGCTAGGAAACGCTGGCAGAGCTTGGCAAGGGGGCTGCGCTGCTGGCCTTGGCTGTGACGTCACGCGCATGCGCAGAACTAGGCTACGTGGAACCACGCGAAGCTGCGGTCTGACACTGGTTAAAATATCCATACGATTAAAGAAGACTCCTTGTGCAAAGCGCCTCCTGCCATGCTTTTGGAGGAACATCAGGTATTGTCGTGACGCTGGGACTAAGTCGACCCGGGTTGATGAAGGATTGAATCTTCGAAGTTGGTAAAATATATACAAGCAGGTTTAATGGCACTTTGAGAAAACTTATTTACACGAAAAAAAGGGTATATCAGCAAAGTGGCAAGCGTTAAGAGTTCATAGCGAGAAGCGTCTGGATGAGCCGTTTACCCAGGGCTCAGAGCCTCATTTCGTGCTCTGCAACGTCCTTAAATCCCCTTTGTCTAGCCCCTCTCTGAAGATGCTGACCAATCAGTTCCAGGGCACACCCCTCAGATATCGGCAACCAATCGAACACATCACTGCACTGATGGTCTGATGCACTGACTGGTCCAGTATTGTTTTGTCGGGCGTGGTCACTTGTTGTCGGGTAGAGCTTGGGAACGGCGAGGAGATCGATTCTTCTGCAGATCCGCTATGTTGGTTCGGGCAAGTGGATTTCCTTCTCAGAAACCCAAGTGTACGTGCGCGCCACGAATACTACTCCCAGCATTGTCCCTTTCCGGCAATTGCAACTCTTTCCTGCATTCACGGGAAATCCTCTAATGGCCGTAATCCTCATGCTCCTTTCTTCTCCTGTACGTCAGCGGACATGTCACTCCGTTCGTCTCCTTTGGACAATAGGCATTCCTTACTTGACAATAGCGCCTCTCGACGGGAAGGGTGAACAGTTGAACAAAAGCACTTCCGGCTATTTCTCACAGGGCGACGTTTCTTTGTATTTTTCTTGACGTTCCCTTGACAGGGCCAACTTGGCAGTTGTAGGGTCACGACAAAGCAAAGCATGCTCACACAAAAAGATTCATGTGAACACGCTCAATTATAGCCCTTGCACCAACAGCACAAATCAACACCATGCCCACAGGCGCACAATAGTGCGCGCAAGCGCGGACCATGCACGGTCACAACAGTATTACCTTTCCCGAATACCAGGAAAACGAAATGGCATTAAAGATGTACATCCAAATGAAAATGCATGGATCCGGTTGAATTCTTTTAAACCTTCTTCTTTCTAGAGCCCATGAGCATAACCTTCGAGGCGTAGTCTGCAGAAAACAGCCGATGCGTACGAACTGCGGTATACAAAACGCTGCCCTTATATATCAAATGGCTGATCTAAATAAACGCTCTGATGTCATTAACGATTGAGTGCAGCGGTTCTATGCGAGCTTGTAGAAAAAATTAATCAATCTTTTTTTTTTTTTGCGCAGTAACGGCTCATTTCCGATGCAAAAATCGCCACAATATTTTTTATTTTAGAAACCTTTAACTAAATATACTTCATTTTTATGCCTGGTCGGCTAAACCTTCTATGCCTTCTGTTATCTTATTGTTACAAATATTGCATAGTTATGTGCAGCGCCTTGTAACCATATCGATTCTTGAAGCTAATGTTTGTAACAATTTTCATTTTATATCCATGTGTTATATGAATATGTGCTTTTGAATATCTATGTACTGTTTGTTACAAGGAATATAGCTTAGGCTACTTTTTTTTTTGCTTGGCTGATGAGGCAGACACTTCGTCAGGCGACTTTAGCTTGTCCTTTTGTCGCCTCCTCGGCAACCGAGTGCTTTTATATATAAACTAAAGAAATAAAAAAAAATAAAATATGGTCTTGAAAACAAGATTATGATTTGCATAGTACGCATCTCAAGTTAACTGCCTATATCACGGCCGCTCGATCTTTTGTCTGTACCCTGTGTGCGCGCTGGTATTGCTTTGAAGTTTGTGCTGCTTGCTTTACCATTGTATCACGTGGCTTTATCGCTAGTTGCTCGCCGCGTCAGACGATTAGCCTCGCCAGAAATGCAACCTGATTTCCCTGGAAGGATTGTAATTGCTTTTGTTCAACATCTATCATGATTCGAATTGTCCGGGCCATTCGCGCCTTATCACAAAAGATAAGATGCCGTGACCCTGGGGCCCTATTCTCGACCTGCATTGCAGCTGTTTGGCGCCATATTGTTTCTCTGATTTGTTATTTGATTGTTGGGATTGAGAATGTCATTTGTTTCAAATTTGTAGCTCGAAACTGTGAATTCTCGAAATTGCTTTTTGCAGTGACGTAAAAATAGCGTGACCTCCGGTCTATTCATGCTGCCTAATGGTAGATATAAGTAATTGTGCTGGAAAAAAGGAAGTACAGCTATTAGAGAGGAAACCATTTCTGCTTGCATTACAAATGGATTGAAAAGAACTGATTATTGTCAAGGGGCGCTTCCTGAAATCTGATTGGTTGACGTTATATATTTGGAAATACGTAGTACATGCACATCATACACGGACGTCAAAATGATGTTTCATGACGTAGAGGATGTGCTGCCATTGTCGTAAATGACAAACTTTGGGCCCCGCGTTTAGGAGCACATTGAGGCGACCGCGTAAAGAAAATGGAGAATGCGACGTGGAGTGTATGTGGCTGTTAGCTCACCGCAGTTTGGTAGCCGCTTACTCTAGTGATGAGGCAAGGTGAAATATTTTGTTGGAATTACTGAAGGCACTGAAACGACATCACGAGTCTACTTTTCAGCTACGCAACCATTCAGATGATTATGAAGACGCAGATTTACAGCCGCACGAGGGTACAAGCTGAACTTGGTTGCAAACGCTTCGCTCTCATATAGAAACAATCGATCCGCGTCAGTTTGAAAAGCGCAGCAATGGCGATCTGCTAGTTCCTAGTTCAGGCAGTTGAGCTGTATTCAGAGAGCATTTCAGAGAGCACCGCGATGCTTTCGAATTCTCTCTCTGTACGGTTCGTGAGGGCTACAACCTGAGGAGTGATATGGTGTGGTGGATGGGCAAGGAACTTCGCGGTGACATGCAGTGAGGGATCACCGAGTACTGCCGTAAACTTCGGAATTTTGTGTTCTAGCCGTTGCTGAGATCAGCGGTGTTTCACGTCGTGATCGCTATGATAAACGTTTCGCTGCCATTTATTTAAATGCTAGCCTCATATATGCTCTCCTTGAACTGACCGTCAAATTCGTGGGTAATGAAACCGTCTTCCTGCTAAGACATCTGTCCCAGTAGTACCTTTGCCAAGTTACTACTGCGGTCTTAAATAAAGCGACTCAGGTTATGAGAGACGCTGTAGTGGAGGGCTCCGGAAAATTCGGCCACCTGGGGTTCTTTAACGTGCACTGACATCGCACAGCACACGGGCGCCTTGCTTTTAGCCTCCAGCGAAAAGCGGCCTCCGAGGCCGGGATTCGATCCCGCATCCTTGGGAACAGTAGTCGAGCGCCGTAACCACTGCGCCACCCCGGCGGGGTGCAGAACGTTTTGAGGATATCACATGATGTAGTTGATTGATGTAGGTGATCATATAATGCTTGCTTTTTACCACAGCGAGAAAATAATAATCCTTAATTACTTTGCATTTTATCGCTTGACATTAAGAATACCTGCTTTAGTGCCTGTATTGAAATGTCATTGACAAATGAATCTGAGACGTCATCGGCGCCTGTGTGGAGCAATGCTACTTTCCGCTCACATTCTGCGCCACTTCGGATATCGCGGTGTCATTCTTGTTTTTCTGCTCTGCTTGCGTCTCGTAAACTCGCTCGGCCTCTCCGTCCGCAGCTGCTGCAGAATGTCCGCCTGCACATATGTCATGATATACCGAGACCGTAACGGCGAAACAAATTTCACTCGCTTTCAATGCAGCTGGAGGCATCCGTATCATATGGAATGCACTGCAGCTGCTCGGTTCCTAGAGCATCGTCCTTTTGAAGCGAGATTCGCTACGACAGTTAGTTCGTGCCGTCGGGTATGCACGGTTTTCACTTTGTGGGAGATTTAGGGGTCAAATGTGTTAAACCTGGTGGTCGCCGTGTGAATTTGGGGCATAGTCACGTAGACCACCAAGTGGCCTGTGACCACTGTCAAGGTCAAGGTCACGTGAGGTGCCGTCCGGTATGCACGGTTTTCACCCCGAGATAGATTTAGAGGTCAAATTTCTGTGTTAAGCCTGGTGGTCGCCATGTGACTTTGGGGCATAGTCATTAATGCTACCAAGTGGCTCGTGACAACTTTCAAAGTCACGTGACCTGGTGGTCGCCATGTGACTTTGGGGCATAGTCATGTATGCCAACAAGTGAGGTGACGTCAGTGTCACGTGGAAGTAGAAGACGCTAGAGAGGCGATGCGTGTATGAGCCCCCGAGATCCTGTCTACGCTACAACACTGCGCAAGATGAAGGAGGACAATCACCCTGCTACAGTAGCGCACGTCGGTACGTGAAGGAGGCAAGTAGGAATGAGGCCCTGAAAAGGCGGCGTGCCGAAGAGAAGGACGGACTTTACGTTGGGAGAAACGCACAATATGTTTAATCAAGCTTGACAATGAGCGTAGCCATGTACATACATCAAGCTTTCGCTTCCCTCCAGGGTTACCCTAAGTTAAACCACCAGCAATTTTTTTCATACCTGGCGCAAATATATAGCAGCAGACGACGGCGTTTTTTTTTTTCTATCGCTTTTTTCCCCTTTTCTTCAGGATGCGCAACCCGATTATGCGCTTACGCAACCTGATACCGCCTTGCAGCGCACGTCACTCATACACCACAAATTGAACAAAATGTTGAGAATAGAGCCGCTGGTGATCTTCGGCAAAGGCAACATTTTTGAATAGTCGTCGAGTAAGACCTTCGCCGCCATCATACTCGGCCTGCAGCTACGAGCTACCGATAAGAAGACAGGGACATTCCAGTGCTCATAGTGACTAACGTTTCGCCGGACTTCGGGCTAGAAATGCTTCTAAAATTCGCCCTTGGAGTCCAGCAAGCCACCAGCTGAACTGCTGAGCATGGTGATACAAGGACAGTATCTCCAAAGCGCGATAGGAACAGGTGCCTCTCATGGGAATGTACGTGTTGCTCAAGTACCATCACCACAAAGCTTCCGGCTCAAAGAGACGTCACCTTTCCTTGAAATAATGGGCTTTTACTTCATGGTTCCTTTAGAAAAAAAAGATGGTATCAATGACTGCACTAACGTGCTGCAAAAGTTCGTCCGATGTCGCGATAGGACATGCGAATGATCCTGGCAGATCCCGAATTCACCTGGCTGCAATTCCCATATTGATTACACTGGCCGCGTTTTTTCTCGCACACAATTTCGTAGCATGTCCCCGGGGATCTTAACAGGGCTTAAAGTCTGCTTCCATATTGAAGGGGGTGTAATTATAAGAGGATAGGCAGAGACAAATTGTTTTATGCATGTATTTATGCAAACAAGACAAACCATTCCGCCCATTTTTTTTTTTAAACGTCTGATTATGTATTTTTGCAAAACGTATTACACTATTCTTGAACAACAAGGAATCAGCGTGGGTTTAGAAAAGGCTATTTAACAATGGAACAAACATTTCAACGTCATGAATTAATGCATACCTAACGAACAGAACGATGTTAGTTTCAGATTGGGTTTAGCTTACGTTGCCTCGCAGTCACCTGTGGCGTGTCCCAAATGAATGTCTTATGGCCTTTGCTTTTTCAGAGCTGTATAAATGGTACTGTAACGTGATTACTCCAGGGACTCATATACGTTTGTTTGCTGATGTGTGATATTTGTCAAATTATGCGTTCTGGGGATGAAAATGAACTTGATCTGATATTACATCTGCACTTGACAGGTGTAGTGACATGGTAGATAACAATGGAAGAAAAAGTTTCCAAATAACACATAAAAAGAATCCGATAACTTGTATATTCTTGAATCGCTACTCACACAGGCTGATAGCTACAAATATCTAATATAGCGATAATGAACAATTTTTCCTGGTAATCGCACATAGATAACATATGTTCGCTTGAGTTCAGAAAGCTATGTTTTCCGATGAATAAGCATAATTGTCCTCCTAGTATAAAACTACTGACATATATCGCATACATCAGGTCAAAGCTCGAACGTGTGTCCAAAGTTTGGGATCCATTTAATAAACTTCAATTTAACAAAATAGAAAGAGTGCAGAAAAAAAATCTGATTCATTTAGTCAAGAGACAGCTTAGAATCACAATTTCTCTCACTCAACTCATAACAGCTTATAATATCAAGTAACCTGAAACGCGAGGAAGCCATCTTGACTTTCTTTCTTTCTTTTTTTTTTTTTTTGCTTGGCATTCTATTCATTTAGGTGTCCTATTCTTGCTGGCTACTAAGTGAGCACTGCGTATGTTAGTTGTTACGGTGCTAGGTGTCTCTCTTCTTGAACAATTATCGTTAACATTGATGTTTCATGTACTTTGTTGCAAGTTTCGTTGCTTTGCTAGCATACCGTTACGTTCAAAAAACCTAGATTCTATAGAAGACCCTTAATCCATTGTTGCCGTCCAATTTTCATGATGCCGCGATTAATTGGGTCAAGTTGTATTGAGTGCCCTGTCATCTGCCGCACGTTGCGCTGTTAAACTAGCTAGTCTGACACACTCAGCAGCCATTAGCCGCTTGTGTGCTTTTTAAGGACTGCAAGCCTTTTTCTTGGATTTTATCCATCTATAGGTGACATTTCTCGACCATTGCGCTGACCTTTCTCTGATGCTGATGTTTTCTGTATATACAGTTTGTGTGTTCAAAGATTTTGTGTGATTGCTAGTTTGAGGTTTGGTTTCATCAAGTTTTTTTTTATGTACTTATACATATACTTATGACAACATTCTAGGGCCCACGGGGGCAGCCCCTGTGCAGGAGGGAATTTTATAATGGCTCACCCCCACATCCTGCAAGCAGCCACGAGGCACACGCATCAGAATCTGTCGGCTTTCGAAATTTTGAACGGGGCAGTATAGCATAGGAAAGTTGGGAAGCCCTGAGGAGCCAGACAGCCTGAGGCAGTCTAGTCATCCCTCCAGCCAGCAAAGCGGAAACGATTCTTAGAACTTCGGGTGAGGAGGACTGATCGATGAGTATGCGGCTTTGTTGAGATGAGGAAGAAAGTGTGCTTATGCACCGTTAAGCTGCATGTCGAGTTGTGATATAAATTTGTTGCGTGTAGTAGCGCTAACGATGTGTTAACTATTTTTAGTACGAAATCACTAATCAGAGCCGACTAACTATCTTGCTTGTGCCCGACTCCTGGCTGGACTGCCAGATTATGACGTCGCAGTCCTCGTGTCCTGGCGAGAGTCACCCAAACAGTACTTCCACACGGTATCATCAGCCTAACCAGCCCCGCATAGAGCCTAGTAAAATCGTCGAACACTATGTACGGCTGCAGTATTTTTACACACAGACAGAAAAAAAAAAAACTGTCGGAGCACAGCGGATTCCAATCGAGGAGTGGCTCGTGGGAAGCGAGTAGGGAACTCTGTAGCTCTCGCTGCTTTTGACGCCGGATGACCTTCAGCCTTCAGCCACGTGCCTAGCAGCGTGCGTCCTGCTCGCCGCCCGCTCCTTTTTTTTTTTCTTTTTCGCACGTGTGCATGGAGCAGGCGGAAATCTCTTCTTGTCGTCGTTGCCCTCATAAAAATGGTGCATACCCAAAAGAGGGATTGGCCACGACCAGGCGGCGATTACAGTTTCTTAGATTCCATACTGCAGAAATGAGATATTAGCCATTTGAGCAAATCAGGTTCGCTGACAGAGATGGACTGAAGATTTCTGAGTTTTAATTTGTAACATAAAAAAGAAAAACTGCTGCTGCTTCGCTTCTTCGACATAGCATACCTGCTTCTTCTTCACGCATCGTTCAAACTTCATTCGTAATGGTACATAACACCGGTATCATCCCGCCGGAGTGGCGCAATGGTTACGGCGCTTGACTACTGTTCCGAAGGATGCGGGGTCGAATGGAGGTGAAAAGCAAGGCGCCCGTGTGCTGTGCGATGTCAGTGCACGTAAAGGAACCCCAGGTGGTCGTAATTTCCACAGTCCTCCACTACGGCGTCTCTCATAGCTCGAGTCGCTTTGAGACGTTAAACCACACAAACCAAACCATAACACTGGTCTCCACGGAGCGCCGCGTGTGACGTCATCAATTAGCTATGCGCATCACTGTGCATGTGCGTTGCACTTCAGCTGCTGTGCCGCCGCGGCTGATATACGTCGTGGAGCAGTGCTTGTTTGCGAAGGCGTACATATATGCTGAGAATTGCGGCAAGTCTGTAGTGCTATGCCATGGATGAGGCAACAACGCTTAGTGCGAGCGCTCGCTAAGCTCGACTATAAGCCGAACCTATACTCATCCTGCCGACATCACTCGCCTTGAAGAAGCAGCAAGGATTAAGAACTAATCTGAGAGAGCTAAACAAGCGATGGAACCTCCCAAGGGCGAGAAGAGAATTGCAAAGCGACGACGCAAGGCGGCGGAGAAGCTGCGACAAAAACAACAACACAGAAACTATTCAGTCTCATCCACGACTACTACTGCTTTCGCTTTGTATATCTTGGCTTAGCTGAGTTATAGCCACTGCCCATTTCTCCCTCTTTATTTCCTATTTTTCTTGTATAGGGCCCTCATCAATGCAAAACAGTTAAAGGAGAACACGCCTAGAAATGGCTCTCTGATGTGTTCTCGTTAAAACGTCTTCATATTGCGCATATCGTATAGAATTGGTAACCAGTCATGGGGCTGTGTTTTATACACTTCCCGGATGTAATGTGCACTCGCGATAAAGTTTTCCCGCACAGAGAACGTATGTCAAGGTCGGCATGATGAACCGCCATTCGTGTTTTCCAGACACTGTGCGGTACTAGCACCATATGCCTGATTCACCGTCGTCTCTATGGAAACGAAGCGGATTCCATAAGTGGTGATGAACAAATCTTTTTTCGAGGCTGCTATAGGATGTTCCAGTGGAACACAGCATCCCAAATGTTTATGAACACGTTTGCTACTGTTGTTGGAACGCGCGTTAACGTCCAGAAACTGCTCGCTTAAACACACACACACACACACACACACACACACACACACACACACACACACACACACACACACACACACACACACACACACACACACACACACACACACACACACACACACACACACACACACACACACACACACACACACACACACACACACACACACACACACACACACACACACACACACACACACACACACACACACACACACACACACACACACACACACACACACACACACACACACACACACACACACACACACACACACACACACACACACACACACACACACACACACACACACACACACACACACACACACACACACACACACACACACACACACACACACACACACACACACACACACACACACACACACACACACACACACACACACACACACACACACACACACACACACACACACACACACACACACACACACACACACACACACACACACACACACACACACACACACACACACACACACACACACACACACACACACACACACACACACACACACACACACACACACACACACACACACACACACACACACACACACACACACACACACACACACACACACACACACACACACACACACACACACACACACACACCACACACACACACACACACACACACACACACACACACACACACACACACACACACACACACACACACACACACACACACACACACACACACACACACACACACACACACACAGATTCTGGATAGAGGCCAAACGTTGCATGCTCACAACACGCACGCACGCGTACATACACTCACGGACAGGTGGCGCCATAGTATTACGGTGCACAGTTCTGGTGTTTGAAATTTTGTCACGTCGTCCGTAGAGAAGGCACGATGGTTATTCGGATGCGTTAGTGAGCGCATAAGTGACATTTCTTTGCTTATGTGCAAGGTATTTGCTAATATTAGTTTCGTTTGGCCTGATTAAGACTGTGTTCTAGAAGCTCGCTATCAACAAAAAGTTCGCTTCACATTGCATCCACGTCGACACCTCTTTAGAAATTGTTTTGGCAAGCGTCATTTCCAACCATAAGAATTTATCACTGGCGTCTGTTTCCGGCCCTTAACTATGTACAGAGCTATATTAATGAATTGCATGATGTAATTAACATTGTTTATTCACGTAATAAAAACTGCCCATTACTCTTGCTTCGAGATTTTAACGTACCAAATATATCCTGGTCCACCTCTGTCCCTTCACTACATCCGTATTCCAAGCTAGCCAAATAATTTTTAGAATTGTGCTCGTTTTTTTTTTCTTCTCGAACAGCTTATCACAAAGCTCACGAGAAGAACACACTCGGTTGCTAACACCCTTGATCTTGTCCTCGCATCAAAGCCTGACCTTGTTTCAAATATTACTCACGTTCCCGGTATAAGCGGCCACTCATTACTTTCCTTTCACTTAAATCTGCGCCGCCTAAATATGCGAAAATACCAGTAACTATCCGTAATTGCAATAGCACCAACAATATAGCAATTAATACATGAAATATTTTCCTTTCTTGGAATTGAGGACCTTGACAATCGCGCAGTTGAAAACAAAGAAGGTTATGTTCATAGATAAGGTTACTTACCTAACAAACAGGTGCATTCCTATTCGCAGTGTAGCTAACAAGACGCCCCTTGTATAATGCTCACATAAGACGACTATCAAATAAAAAAAGAAGCGATTGTACAGGTTTAGCCAAGGTGTCTTCAAGTAATGTCCCGCTGGAACGCTTACAAATAAGCTTGAAGTGAATATGTATCTGCAATAAAAACACCAAACTTCTTATGTCGCACGCTCCCGTCCATGCTAACAAACGGCGAAAAGAAATTCTGCCGCTTAGTTTACTAAAACGATGACGGCACTATAACCCTTTAACCCTTAATGACCGCACTGGAAATGTTATACCCTCCAACGAGGTCGCGTCCGTTCTCAATGAAGCGCTCACACGGAGCTTTTCAGCAACTTCTGATGTATCGCTCCCCACTGCCCCTTTATGACTATCGAGATATGTTTCCAATTACATTTGAGCCCCCTGGTGTTGAAAATGTGACAAAATATTTTCGACTCTCCTCCGCTCCCGGCAGTGATCAAGTTACAGTAAACACACAATAAAAAAATGAACGGGACAAAATGTTTGCAAAGCACTGTCGTTTGTTCAGCTATTATATTAACAAAAATATTTCAGCAGTCGCTTGAAACATGATACTTGCCCTTGACCATACCTTGACTGGAAAGTCGGTAAGGTGATTCCATATAAATCTGACAACAAGCATTCTCCTCTAAATTATCGCTCTATTTCATTAACCATAATCGCGTGCAAAATAGTAGAACATGTTATACATTCATATCTCGCAAACATTCTCGAATCAAATTCATTTTTTTCAAGCTCACAGTGTTTTTTCGAAAACACAACCTTGAGATACCCAGCTTGCTTTATTTACACATAAGCTAAACATCATTCGTGACAACCACTCAACGGCAGATTGTATCCTTGCTGATTATTCCAAAGCTTTTGATAGAGTGTGTCATAAACTGGTAATTTACAAACTACGTCTAATGAACATGAATCCTTAACTTCGAACATGGGTTGAATTTTTGGGTAAATAACCGTTCCCAATCCGCGTCAGCTAACAATTTTTACTCTGACACAACCTCTGTTCACTCCGGCTTTCCCCAATGCTCAGTCCTAGGTCCCCTGCTTTTTCTAACTTATATTAACGATTTGCCTACTTCTGTTTCCTCTCATATCCATTTATTATTTGCTGGTGATTGTGTTGTTTTCCGGAAAATAGCATATAGCGATGACGTAACCATTCTTAAATCTGACCTGAATTCTATCTCTTTGTGGTGTAAAACATATGGCTAATGAAACTTAATAACAAATGCAAATCCCTTTGCGTGTCTAGAACTTGCAAACTTCCCTTGCGTATTCCTTAAATCATGTTCCTCTAGAGTCGGTGCTTTCCTACAGGTACCTCGGTGTGCACATCGCTTCAAATCTCACTTGGTCTCTACATGTCACATATATTGTTAACAATGCTAACCGTGGGCTGGCTCCTATAACCACCGTAACTTCTCTAATTCGCCTTCATCCCTCAAGCTGCTGCTGTACAACAAAACGCTAGTAGGACCAAAACTGGAATACGTTCCATCAGTCTGAGACCCTTACCACAAAAACCTTGTTCATTGATTAGAAATATTTCAAAATAATTCTTCCCGTTTTATTCTTTCTAACTATAACAAGACCGCCAGCATATCTTCAAAGAAATTGAGCCGCAATATGCCCTCCTCTATAGCTTCACGTCGGAAAGCGTTTCGATCTATCTTTTCCATAAAATGTTTCATCAGCCACATCCGCGTAGTGAATTTGTCCCTCCGCCGCATAACCTGTCATCGCGATGAGACCACGCCTATATAGTCGGTGTCCTATATTGCAGAACTAACGATTTCTTTCAGTCGTTCTTACTTCGTACAGCAGCAGAGCGGAATCACCTCCCGGCATCGACCACAACGATTAAGGATACCTAGCTTTTCAAGAACGCCATAGCTAACACTGTATGAGTACACACATCTGTAACAGTTTGATATTACTGGCCTTATTCCTTTTCGCTTCTCTTGTATAGTTTTATACCCGTGCTTTAAAAGCGCCAAAGCTAGCATTGTATGAACAGACATACCTATATCCTTAATTTTGTTAGCAGCCCCATTCCTCTGTTATTTTTTGCGTTCCTTTTGTGCCGTATCTCCTCCCCTGTATATAATGCCTTCGGCCCTTAGGGCACATAAAGAAATTTTATCGCCAATTCGTGCTCCGTATTATTATGGCCGGGACAGTGTGCGTGTGCGTGCGTGCGTGCTCGCGTGCGCGCGCCCGCCCTCATCATGTCCTCAGGCGCCTGACGTTTGGCCTCCATCCAAATTCGACTGTCGCGGCCGCGATCACAACCGTGTTCCTCGGTGTCCGCAGTCGAGTGACGTCACAGCTGAGCCACCGCGGAGGGACACACCAATATATATTGTTACGGGGATGCACTTAATGTAACAGCACTGCGATGGGCTGAACTCGGCGCTGAGACTTCAGTAGCCGTGCAGTGTCCACTCTGTGTGCGTCGTCCTCTTTCTCAACGCTTTGTCGTCGTCGTCTTCGTCAGTGAGCACATCACTTTGGTACCGCGTTTCCAGGTAACACTACCCCCCTCGGCAAAAGGCAACGTCCCGGTGCGTATTACGCGTGCAATGTGGAGGGGGAGTAATATGGCTTTAGGCGGGCGACATGTACGATTTCGGAAGTGGGTGTAGCAGTCGGTGACTTTGGGTGGAGCGGTGAAATCTCATAGGTAACGTCGGTCACTGGGCGTAGTACACGGTAAGGACCTGTGTAGTGGGGCAGAAGTTTTTGACACAACCCCACACGACGGCACGGAAGCCAGAGCAACACCAGAGATCCGGGAGGGTAGTGCACATCGCGGTGGTGAGCGGCGTAGCGGCGTTTTTGAGTTTCTTGAGACATGGTGAGATACTGACGAGCAATCTGGCGAGCAGCGTCGGCTCGGGCGATGGTATCGCGGGCATAGGTTGTGACGGGGCTAGCGGCGGAGAGCAAAGTGTCGAAGGGCAGTAAGGGGTCTCTTCCAAAGAGAAGATAGAATGGAGAGTACCCAGCAGTGTCATGACGCGAAGAGTTATATGCAAAGGTGACAAATGGCAGACTAATATCCCAGTCGCGATGACTGTCGGATACGTACATTGCGAGCATGTCGGTGAGTGTGCGGTTAAGACGCTCCGTAAGGCCGTTCGTCTGAGGGTGATACGCAGTGGTGAACTTGTGCCGAACGGAGCAAGAACGAAGTATTTCCTCAACAACTCGGGAAAGGAAACAGCGGCCACGGTCGGTAAGGAGTTGACGGGGAGCACCATGGTGTAGTATGACGTCGTACAAAAGGAAGTCAGCAACGTCTGTGGCACAGCTGGTTGGAATGGCGCGAGTGATCACGTACCGCGTGGCATAATCGGTGGCCACAGCGATCCATTTGTTTCCCGACAAGGACTCGGGGAAGGGCCCTAGGAGGTCAAGGCCAACACGAGAAAATGGCTCAGTCGGGATAGCAATCGGCTGCAGGTGTCCAGGTGGTAGCACAGGGGGTTTCTTCCGGCGTTGACAGAGGTCGCAAGCGGCTACATAACGTTGGACAGAGCGGTAGAGTCCAGGCCAGAAGAAACGCCGGCGCACGCGGTCGTATGTGCGTGAGAGGCCAAGATGACCAGCTGTAGGAGCGTCGTGCATTTGTTCGAGAACGGCGGAGCGTAGGTGTTGGGGAACGACCAGCAAGTGCTCAGCACCATCAGGTCGCATGTTGCGGCGATATAGCGTATTCCCATGAAGGAAGAACAGGGCGAGGGAAGAGTCACGGCTGTGTGTGCGGAGGCGGTCGATAAGAGAACTGAGGGTTGGGTCCAACCGCTGTTCGTCGGCTATGTGGGAAAAGTCCGATATAGAGAAGACCCAGGGGTCCGACTCATGGTCAGTAGAGGAAGGGGGATCGACGGGATAACGGGACAGACAGTCTGCATCCTGGTGAAGCCGACCGGATTTGTATACAACGGAAAAGGTATACTCCTGCAAGCGCAGTGCCCAGCGGCCGAGGCGGCCAGCAGGATCCTTCAGGGAAGAGAGCCAACATAAGGCGTGGTGATCGGTAATTACAGTGAAGGGTCGACCAAACAAATAGGGTCTGAATTTTCCAACGGCCCAAACGAGAGCCAGGCACTCCCGTTCCGTAATAGAATAGTTCTGTTCTGCTGATGACAGGAGACGACTGGCGTAGGCAATAACGCAATGTTGGCCGCGTTGTCGCTGTGCAAGAATGGCACCAATCCCGTGGCCACTGGCGTCGGTGCGAAGTTCCGTCGGGGCAGACGGGTTGAAATGGGCCAACACAGGAGGATTGGTGAGAATAGCGATGAGGGTGGAGAATGCGTTAGCCTTTTCTGGTCCCCATGAGAAAGGAACGCCTTTCTTCAGCAGGTTGGTGAGAGGACGAGCAACAGCGGCAAAGTTTGGGACAAACCGGCGAAAATAAGAACACAGTCCTATAAAGCTGCGGACATCACGATAAGGCCTCCGATGTACAGGCTTTGCATCGCCGGTGTCAATGCGGTGAGTCACAACTGATGTTTGGCCCAGAGAACCGGCAGCAAAGTCAAAAATGTCGGAGAAGGATAACAAAAGGTTGCGCAGGTCCTGAGCGTGTTCGGGGCTGAGGTCAGAGGCAATCATTGCGGAAATAGGGTCGGTAATTGTGGTGGAGAGTACGGGTGTTTGAAGGACGCTTGAATGTGGACCAGGAGTGAGTGCACAAATGGTGCAGTCTGTGAGAGGGGACAAGGTAGCAAGGGATATTCCTTCGGGAAGAACTTGGGGTGACAGACTGAAGTTCAGGATAGGAAGGTAGGTGCTGTTCTGTGTAACGCGTACGATGAGATGAGGAAGAACGACGTTGCGGTCAAGAAAGACTTCGGTGATAGGGCAAGCAAGATAGTCACCGTCAGGCACAGGCGGGAAAGGTCTTCGTCAGTGAGCACATCACTTTGGTACCGCGTTTCCAGGTAACAATATATATAGGTATATATCTGTTCACTTTACAATAGGGCCATTGTTTTACCCTACACCAGCTACATCGGTGTAGCAAATCTCGAATACCTCTAATGATGTTTTGCTACAAGTGTAGCTGGTGTAGGTTAAAAAAAAAAAAGGCCCTAATATGGGCGCCGTTATGTATATACGCTACCACGTTTTTGGTGTTAAGCGTTTTTAGGTCAGATTGCTATGCAAACATACTTTGTGTAGTGTTTCTTAACCAGCATTTCGGCACCTGAAACGTCAACCGGGAGGGAGAAACCCGTTTCAAACACCGATTCAGCATACAGCATTGCAGCTTGTCTACGTGACATGATGGCACGACCTCACGAAAGCTGAGTCGAGGCGATGGCTCGCTTTGCTTAGAGCGTGCCGGTGCACAAGCTAGTAGCTTCTGAGTTCATGGTAAATATTATCAGCAAATATGATATTCGAACAAAATATTAAGAAACTTCATTGAACCTTCTAAATGAAGTTCTCCCGGAGAAAACAAAAATCTCCCATTCCGTCTGAAACTAGCAAAAATATTACCCACAAAAGTGGCGCAAAGGCAAGCTTTCTTGCTTAATGAAAACGGTAAACGATCGAAGTGACGCGTCAGCTATTCTTCTGTGGCACTCTTTTTGGGAATGAATTGATGGATCTTGCACAACATGCGTGGATGGCCGTTGCTTACGGCAACTTGTATTAGGAGTTACCGTTTACTTCCTCATATGTGCCGTCTTAAATCTCAAGTATGTTAAAGCAAATTTTATCGCTGGCCCCTGCTCCTTGTTCTCATTTGTGTCTGTCTTGCGAATGCGCTGCACTGCTTCCTATCTTTTATTCTACGGAGCACTTTCAAAACATCAACGGGTAGTGATTGACATTATGCATTTTCGCGATTACTCCATTCAGGATGGACATTCAAGCGAGTTGATTTGTCTTAACGGAAAATTCCGCTCCGCAAAGACACCAAGAGGCGCAAAGATAGCGCGCGTGCTGTCCACTTTCCGTCTGTCGCGTCTTTGAAGCGCCTCATTTTCCATCGTCTTGCCATTTTGTTTTGCCAGCTATTTTCTTTTCCTGAACACGGCCTACAGGCCTTTCGATGAAGCCCACGGAATAAAAACAAAAACAAAACAACAACAAAAAACAAAAACAAGATATATCTGATCGTGTCTGAAAAAGACATGGCTGGATTAATGTGCACTCGTATTTGTACAACACAGGATCAAGTCTTCGAGGCAACTATCGGCGTTCTTTGCGGCGCTTCCCTTAATTTGATTGCCGCCGCCGCGGTCGGCTAGGGCCCGGCTTCGCCTGAAGACTGCGGGAGCTGTGGCGCCGCAGAGCGGGGAACTCCACGCTGGGCACGTCCACTGTGGGTTTCGAGATGCGGGGCCCCCACTGCGACGACTCTGCCGAGATCTGTCGCTCCAGCACCGTTGTGGACACTCTCGACACCGTCGTAGAGCCAGCAGTCGAAGGAAAGGGCGGCGCCGGAGCCACAACCACAGACCGGCCAAAGCCTCGCATCGAAGTCATTGTGCCCTTCGGAGCCGGAAGCTGTCCCGTATGCGGAACATTGCTAACGGACCGTGTATGAATCGGAATGCCAGCCGGAGTGGATCGATGTGGGAGCCGAACATCTTCTGAGCCCGTGATGACTATAACGCAAGATTCCGGCCCGGCCAGCCCGCCGGAACCAGCAATGAACAAAACCCGTTGTCCATCGCCGGTCTCCAGCGCCTCTTCCGTTTTCTCCACGAAGTCCGCGAGGAAGGTGTAGATGGTGTACAACACGTACGTCTGCGGCATTGCGCAAGAAGCAAATGCACTAGCTGCAGTCCTTTTTCACATCTTTGAGTGTAGAAATACGCTATACAGCTTTTGAGAGAAGTACAGCACTAATATATCGTCGCACATCTCCCTTTAATGTTGTAAGCCGGGCCGCAGTGTGTACGCTACCCCAACCGCACTAAGTATAACAATGATAAATTCTTACTTTGTCCATTGTGCTCAAATACCTGACTGCACCAATTGCCTTACGAATAGGCAGAAGCTCTATATGATAAGGGATCTAGAACGTAAACTATAATATCAGGTCTGTATATATATATACACATATACACACTCACAAAATAAGTACGAAGCAAAAAAGACAGCGGAAATCGCAAAACTAAAGATGAAAAAATTTGAACGCGACAGCATTGGTCCCACGCCTGCTCTAAAACAAGTGGGTTACGACGTTCCATTCAAGGCTTGAACAAGGAACAAACCTATAGCCCATCACTGCCTAACAGCATTGTAAACCTATTCAGCATTAGCCTTTCTAGTGCAGAAATAAATGTCCTTTCACACGGCCTCAACGTTTGTCCGCCGCTGGCAGATACGATGAATTTTCTTTGATAAATGGCCTGGACAGCTTCGCACGTAACCTTAGGCTCAGCGAGTATTTCCGCGATCGCCCCAGCACCACTGACGTAGAAAAGGGTTTTCCTTCACTCAGACACTGGACGGCGCCTTTCCAGCGTATCTCGATTTGCATATCAAAACGGTACAACATGATGTTCTGGACGCCTACAAGACACCCGTGCCTTTCCGGCGTAACAAGAATCTGAGGCAATAACAAAACTAATGACGTCCTCAGATATCATAATTAAGCCGGCAGACAAAGGAGGAGCCATAGTTATTCTAGAAATGTCCGATTACGTACGCGAGGCCCTCAGGCAGCTTGACGACAAAACATTTTATAGACGTCTCGATTAAATTCGACAATAAAATACAAATCCAAAATCAGCAGTATTCTGGCAAACCTCACGAAAGCTGGCAAAATAACTGAAAAAAAATATCCAACCGTTAGTCCCGCTTAGTCCAGTCGCTGGTAGGTTTTACTTATTTCCTAAGATGCATAAACAAAACACCCCAGACAGGCCCATCGTCTCTGGCGTTGGTACTGTTACAGAAATGCTCTCAAGTTATGTCTACTCGCTCAGTAATAATATTCCTGCCATGTTTCCTTCATTTGTAAAGGATACCACTCCCTTCCTCAGTGATATAAAAGACCTCACAATCTCTACCGATTCCCTGCTTGTTGCTGTAGATGTAACTTCGCTTTACACAAATATTCCACACGAGGATGGCATCCTGTCCTTAATAAAAGTGTATAACCAGCACTGCCCAGACAGGCCAGTTGATAGTTCCACTTTAAGCACTCTCCTATGACTGATACTTGAATTGAACAACATTTAGTTTAACGATGTGCATTATGTTCAGGTTAGTGGAACTTCTATGGGCGCGAAAATAGGCCCTAATTATGCTAATATCGTTATGGGTTGCCTTGAAACTGTGTTCCTAGAGAGCCGGAGTTTAAAACCTTAATTCTATAGAAGATTTATTGATGACAATTTCCTTGTCTGGGATCGCAGAGAAGTAGAGCTAGGCACATTCATTGCAGAATATAAATGTTTCCATCCATCAATCTCTCTTTCACACTATTACTCAGCATCAAATATTAATTTTCTTGGTGTGTCAGTGTCAATGTGTAACGGTCAACTAATTACCAGCATTTATAGGAAGCCTAAGGGCTGCCATCAGTATCTACACTTTCATAGTAGCCACAAAAAACTTCGCAAGACGAGAATTCCTTACAGTCAGGCAGCCCGCTTCAAAAAGAATATGCTCCGAGCCCTGAGACTTTTCCTACAACTCTGAAAAGCTTCGAGAAGAGCTTACTAAACAAAAATATCCGCCAAAGATGATCACTGACGCCGTTAAACGAGCAGACGCACTTGACCGTGGGGCCTTTATTGGCAGACCTGAAGAACCTACTCCCTAACAGCGAACTAACCTTGTGCTAACTTAGCATCAATGCCCTGTGTAACAGGCATACTGAAAAGACATCACAATATCCTGATGCAGAGCGAGCGATTGAAGGATATTTTTCAAGAACCACCGAGAGCAGTCTACAGGCGAGCTACAAAAGTACGTGACCTCTTAATTTCCTCCAAAATAGCTGTTCGCCTTGCAAAAACCACGATGTAAAGTTTGTTCCCAAATGACCACGTCAAAAGTAGCCGTCAGCACCGTTTCTAATTACAAGGTAAAGATAACACACACACACACACACACACACACACACACACACACACACACACACACACACACACACACACACACACACACACACACACACACACACACACACACACACACACACACACACACACACACACACACACACACACACACACACACACACACACACACACACACACACACACACACACACACACACACACACACACACACACACACACACACACACACACACACACACACACACACACACACACACACACACACACACACACACACACACACACACACACACACACACACACACACACACACACACACACACACACACAACACACACACACACGCACGCACGCACGCACACACGCACGCACGCACGCACGCACACACACACACACACACACACACACACACACACGCGCGCGCACACACACACACACGCACACACACGCGCACACACACACACACACACACACACACACACACACACACACGCATACACACGCACACACACGCACACACACGCACACACGCACACACACGCACACGCACACACACGCACACACACACACGCACACACACGCACACACGCACACACACGCACACACACACACACACGCACACACACACACGCACACACACACACACACGCACACACACGCACACGCACACACACGCGCACACACGCACACACACACGCGCGCGCACACACACACACACACACACACACACACACACACACACACACACACACGCACACACACGCGCGCGCACGCACACGCACGTACTTCAAGGTCTTTAGCCTGCTCATGCACGGACAAACACACAGAAGAGACACAACAGTTCTTTTTGTTTATCCGTGTGGCTGCGCTCTGTAAGTTATAAATTCGTATTAACATGCCCAAATTTTTTCACTAAACCATCTTCAGCCTGCACTGCAATGTCATACGTCCCTTTTGTTGGGTGCGGCCGTTCGGCCAGGACCACGCGCAAGCGTCCGGTAGTAGAAAGCGTCAAGCGCTTGGTCACGTACCGTGGTCAAAAGGGAAGCATATACGAATAGGGTAAGGAATAACTTAAACGTTATGGGTGAGATGCGATGACAGTGGGCGAAGTTATAAGAATCCCTCTTTAAATACCGCGGGTGGTCAGGTGTCGCAGTCTTAAATTTCCTCAGGCTTTTTTATAAAATTCTTTTAGTATTAGCTGGACGAGCAAAACGTAACGCGTGCAACTGTGCCGCGTGCAGGGCCCATTGTTGTTGATTAGAAAACATCCTCACCTTTACTACTGCAATCAACGTGTATAAAATAACGCCGTGAACGAAGTCCGCTCTCTGAAACAAGACAAAATCCACAGCAGTGGTCAGGAGGCTTAAAAAAGCTCTGGATAATACTTGTACAGTCACGTAAAGATTATAGTGGCTCGTCAAATGCAATTTGCAGCAAAAAAAAAAAGTAAAGAAAGCAAAACCTGCACAGAAGCCGGATTCTACGTCGACGTTGGCAAAAAGACAGAGAAAAAAAGAAATGGGACGTGAAATCAAGATAGGATTAACGTATACAGATACTGTGTTAAGTTAGTTGCGGTCTGTTGGCGACAAAGTGTTTGTTTGCTTAATGCTTGATGAGAATTACGAGTTACAAGTAATAATTTGATACGTAAACGTCTCGACCACAAATAGTTTCAGCTAGAGTAGAGACCAATATTTTTTTTTATAGAGTAATTTATTTCATCGCGACAGAAATGGTGTGTCTGTGAAAAAAAAAGGGAGGGTTTTAATTTAAACAAAGATTGGCCGATCATTTTATGAACTCGAGGAGGCAGTGATAATGTGGCCCCTGCGTCCATGTAATAGATGAAGAGGTGTTGTCTGGCTGGAGACCAGTCGCTTCAAGTTGCTTCAAGTTGCCTAATTCTCGTTGGTTTCAGCGCCAGAAAAAAACCAGAACAAGTGTAGAATATCGCCCTCGTACGTGTATTTTGGGAGTTTCAATATTTCATCGATATCATTATCAGTAATAAGCCAGTAATTACTCAAATAAATCCACCCAAGCGCAGCCATACGGCTACAAAGAAAAACTTTCCTTTGTAGCCGTATGGCTGCGCTTGGGTGGATGTCAATGAGTAATTACTCCCTTATTACAAATATACTCCACTTTGGGGGATTCCTATAAATAGTAGACCAGCATTATCAATATTTAAATATTTCTTTGTATTCTTATTGTGGACACTTCCCTCTGGACAAAAGTCGCACAGAACTGTTAGGTATCCTTGTTTGAAGCATCTGATGAGGACAAACAGGGCAGAGTAGTCTCGATGTATGAAGACGTAGCCTCTTGGTAATGACTCGTGACTGTATGTTATCTGCTACCATTTGATGTGTTCGATATGCAGTGCGGGTAAGCATAGTTTTCGGAAGTGGTCTTCTCGCATAACCACCATAATTTCACAATGGGCCTGTAGACATCGTCGCATTCTCTTTAACCAGCCCAGTCGAAAAAAACTACAGAACCGTGTCAAAAAATACGACAAAATATTCCGCAGTTCTGTCGTAAACGTCAGATTTTTTTGTAGTTCTGTAGCACTTTTCTGTAGTTCTGTTGGTTTGCTATAGTAACATTTTGTTGTCTGTAGTTCTGTAGCACTTTTTTGTTGTAACTACAGAAATTTCTGATGTTACTACAGAACGTTCTGTTGTCACAACAGGTTTCTCGTCAAAAACCGCACAGAAATTCTGTCTTAACAACAGAAAATTTTTTCTTGTTTTTTTTTTTTTTTTCGGCTGAGAGGGTGCAACAGAAAATACACCCGATATTCATGGCGAAGGAAGGCGCGCATGGGGGTCTCTAACCAGTACCCGAAAATGTGACTGCCACGGTTGATGCGCCGTACTTTGATTTACTGTTCCAGTGATTACTATATGTGACGAAATTTTCGAATTCGTAATCGTAAGCGCCGTGCCTTGCTCGGTTTATTAGTGGAATTCAGCTGCATTTGCAGCAGCACGCTTACGTGCCCTAATGCGGCTGCCTAAGGCCACACTTTAAGGGCCAGTTAATTAAAGGGCTACTTAAAGGGCGTGAGAAGCGAAGTCAAAAGGAAGCACACATAAAGAGAGCAAAGTTGATAGTCGGCTACTGAGTCTGCAGCAGAAAAGTGAACGGTTGTCATATGATTTAGGGCAATGGCAGTTAAAAAACTGCACAGTCGTACAGCATCAACGGTAGGACTGTAGTCGTGGTGCTGCAGAAGAAACTGAACAGGACTTCGCTATCTGAGGATGCTTTTTGCATTATGCTCAATTCTTACGTCTACTTAAGACGCCCTTTCATCTGCCACTAGATTGAGGAACGCATCAATAATCTTCAGAGTTATAAAAGCTGCAATTGATGCCGCAAAAAATCTTCATTTTTGCATTTTTTTGGTGCGGAAGAAGAAATTGTTTGATCAGTAGAGGTTTTTTACAAAATTCGATGAGAGGCCTACTTCCCTCTCGTAGATAAGAAATTTATCATTCCTGATAAGGACAACCGGATAGGTAAACACGGTGTATGTTTTCGGGTCTGGGTTTGGCTGCAGCTACTATACTATTGTAGCTTCAATCTAGAAAAGCACAGTGTTGAATGGTTGATGAAATTGTCAACATCTGGAGTATAGAAGAAACCCCACAGGTGGAGTCTCAGAGACATCTAGGGTCAAGATTGAGGGTGGCAATAATAATTTAGAAAAAAAGGAACATGTGTGCTTTTCAGAGTATTAAAAAAAGACCAATTTTGTCCATTTTCTATTATACGAGAGAGGAAATAGCGCAATAAATTTTATTACCAATCCTTATTCTGTTTCACATTCACCGGGCCTAAACCGGTCGCGTTATGTAAAGTGCTGCCATCCATGAAGGGGCTATTTACAAGCCTCCAGCAACTACGTTCACCTATATATGCTTATGCAGGGAAACTCTGTGCCAGAACAGCAGAGAGTTTTTCCAAAACGTGGCGCAGTTGACTGCCAAAGGTTTGCTCAAAATAACTGCATATTTGCCTTCCGATATCAGTGGGTATAGATAACGGACTGAAGCAGTAATTAGAAATTAAAACCCTTCAGAGCGCTGCAGCTGTTACCAATGAAAACCATACAGCAGCCTTCACAGAAACTGCGTAGATCAAAGAAAAATGCACCCTGGTCCATGCTTTGAACCCAAATGTATCATTTGTATCGGGAGCCGCTCCGAGGCTAGGCATGAGGATGGCAGGGAGAGGTTGATTTCATCAACTGCTCTACTCGGAGATAGTGTTAATCCAATGGGTGACGACTAAGGAAATAGCGGCTTTAAAGCGAACGCGAGACGTCACCTTCGGAATGTTGCAATGAGTGATAAGACAAACTGTGAGCGTAACTCACCCGATAGGATTCTTCATCTTCACCCGCTTCCAGCTTTTCGATGCGATCCTGCACGGAGATATAAGGGCACAGTGGCCAAACACATTCGCTAAGAAATGCACAGAACGGCAAAAATTATTCGTTGTGCGGTGAAAAACAATTTTCTGAACAATGTTATGCAAATTATTGAAATTTCTCATTGGGTAGCATTTCTCGCATCAAAAGAGCAATACTTATCCTCAGCTTTTGCAGAATTTACAAACTGCCTCACTGAAATGTTACTGCCACGGAGTTCTGCGAATTAGACCAATATTGCGAAGAATTGAACTTAGTCGCTAGGATGTTTCTTTTTGTTACCGTGGAAGATGTGTAGTGTGGAAGTGCTGAAATTATATTGCAGAAAGGTGGATTCACTTCAGTCGCCGATTTACAATTTATTCTCTATGATCGGCGGAGATGCAAATGATGCGAACAGCAGAAGCTGATACCTAAATAAGTAAATAAAATTTGCATGCATTTTCCTTTCTTAGTACTTGTTTGTTTGTGCTGAGTTTAAACGATGGAGCCACTCCAAGTCGCATGGTTCCGCTTCTTGAGTCGACGTGCCAGGACAGAAAGTTGCCCGTTCTGCCTTTTAGATCCACAAAACGCACACGTTCTAATATTTACACGAATGAAAACTGGCTGCCGGCTATTATGCTTGTGCAAAGCGAAGTTTGGAAAATAGTGCTAAAAGTTGCTTATTTGCCCTTCGGCTAAGATTGGATTGAAGTCTTCGGTGAGCGCGGACAGAGAGCAGCACTGTCCTTGCTGCATCAATGACAGTGATGACACAGATCGGGAAACAGACCATTAACAGGTGTAGTTGTAAACAAACATATAGAAGGCTTTCCTAGTTTCACCTAATTCCTTGTGCATTTTTTTTATTCAATCAATACTGTCTACAAAAGCACCGTAATAATTTGAAGCGTTCATAAAATTTATCTTTGTCTCTTTGGGTACAAGATGTATTATACTTTTGCCATGCCATGTTTTGACTACCTTTGTCGAGGTGCCTTATTTAAAGCGAAGCACTCGCAGCCTCTCCCCCGAGTAGAAAGCCAGAAGGGTTTGTTATAAGCTACCTCATGCCGCTAGCCTCTTCTTAATCAATGGAACGACTAAAATTATCATTCTGCATCACTGGTAATGAAAGTTACTCTAAGCTTCAAGACCATCAGAACGGTAACGATGTACAATGATCCGCAACACGGCGTGAAGAAATCTCCTCCCGCCCCCTTTTGACGACAAAGGCTGGACGTAGTCATTGTTATGTCCACAAAAGGCACTTCCAAACTGTATACGGTACAGTTTAAGAGATAAGCTGTGCCACCTATAGTCGGGTACAAGTGAAGTCTATAGTGACTGCCACACTTAATTTCTCCGCGACTGAAATTAGTGCAACGTTAAATATTTTTAGTTATCTAAATAAATAAAGCATCCGATCAAATTATAAGGTGAGGAATGTCAATGCTTCTGCACGGTCAAATAAAAAAAAAAAAAGAACGCTGTTGAACGGAGTAATACACTCGCCGCCTAGCAGCTGCTGATTCTTATTTGTTTCACCTTACTAGCGAAATATAGTATATTTGATAGAATGGCCAGGAAACAGCTAGCTACCACTTGCGCCATTGCTTCTGTAGTGAACTCGGCTAGCGTTCAGCTTTTAAACGCGCTCGGCAGCAGTTCAAATCCCGCTTTTAGTTGTACTCTAAGTTCTTGCCTTTCTTTTTAGATGTTAACACCAATCAAATCGTGCGCCATTTAACCCTGTCGCTGCGTGCCTTTTGATTTCCCTTTTCTTATGCTTATCCAGAAACGGCTCTCTAACCCTTCGTTTTCTCTGGTCTGTTTTATTTCTTTCGTTCGAGCACTGCCTCTAGGATAGCAATTTCCCACCGCTTTGTTTGTTACCTTTAAGGTTGCATTTCGGGGGGCTTTTGGAGCTTAAATCGCTGTTTTATATACCTTCAGGTGTGCGAGGTTATCGATCCATTGTACTATTCACAGTTCAGAAGTACGTGTCCCCGGAAATTAATCAGCCACATTGGACTATATACGTCGAAAAGAATTAAATTATCTTATCTGATGATGATGAATGATGATTATCGATGATGAAATTATTGATAAGATCGCACGCTTACGAACTGAAAAAAAGTTGAAATTGTTAAATATATGAGAGTACTTGGCGTGGTCTTTCCAAGACTCCTACATCAAGACCCCATAGATGGTCAAAAATCAAAAGTGGCAGCTATTGGTGCCATTGCCCGAACAAGATACTTGCGGCCGCCTAAAATAACGACCGCGTTATATAACAAGGTCTGAAATATCGTCTTTGCAGTATTGCATCGTAGTCTGGTTTACGGCAACGATAACCAAAATATCTAAACTGCACTTATTGCAGAAAAGAACGTTATGGTTTGTTGCGAGTGATTCTTACTGCCATTCAAACAAAGCGCTGTTCAGAAATTATACTGCGGTCTCTTTCTGTGATTACAGCATCCTATCAACCTATCGTCAAACACTTCGATATGCCAGCCTCCTTGATAACGCTAACTCGCGAGAGATTCGGCTGAAGTTTCTGCCAATGATCGCTCATCCGCTCACCCAGCGCCCACACAACAAATATAAGGCGGTCGTAATAGAAAGTTGGCATAGGCAGGACAAAGTTACATTAATAAATTGAAATGTTTTTTATTTTAATTATTTTTGATAACATTCTTACCTAGGAATGAGTGTTATTGTAACTCATGTTGGGATATGTAAAAACAGGGATCATGAACTCCGAAGAAGGTGTCGAGAATCAGAACCAACTTACGTATGTAGATGCGAAGTTTGAGGCTGCTATGTGGCCCACGTAGCAAAATATAGTCGACACGCAGTTCCACACGAGGAAAAGAACAAGCGCGCCCAGAACTTTTCCCTGCGTTAATGAAAACAAAAACAATTGACGTCGAAAGGAATACACATCAATCGCATTATATTTATCTCAGTGTTTGCAAAATTAGAAGCTAAAGACAACCATACAAATACAGCCAGGGGTATTCTGGAGGCTGCTGTTTTTTAGTGTTTTATTTGTTGCTATCAGCCGGGGTAGTGGTCACGAATGAAATAACGATTGAGTAATTGATATGAGACGCCAATCTAGGCAATACTTTCCAAAACACAACTCTACCCCACCATCTACACGACGTTCGAGTTTCAGAATTACGACTGTGAGAAACAGCGTCTTTATAATTGTATATTTGATTAGTAGGCAAGGTAGTGGTGCGTTCCACTTGTTGTGACAAACAATCTAAAAAGGTGAACAAAATAATTCTGTGATTTTCAGTTAAATTAAGCACAAGATTATTCTTTTTTGTTTTCACTGATAACGTGAACTGCAATGTAAAAAGAATGGAACATGCTGGTGCTCTAAATAGTAGCACGTGTGTGTGTGTGTGTGTGTGTGTGTGTGTGTGTGTGTGTGTGTGTGTGTGTGTGTGTGTGTGTGTGTGTGTGTGTGTGTGTGTGTGTGTGTGTGTGTGTGTGTGTGTGTGTGTGTGTGTGTGTGTGTGTGTGTGTGTGTGTGTGTGTGTGTGTGTGTGTGTGTGTGTGTGTGTGTGTGTGTGTGTGTGTGTGTGTGTGTGTGTGTGTGTGTGTGTGTGTGTGTGTGTGTGTGTGTGTGTGTGTGTGTGTGTGAGTGAGTGAGTGAGTGAGCGAGTGAGCGAGTGAGCGAGTGTGTGTGTGTTAGTACCGACTTCTACAATCTCGTTTCATGCTATAAATAGTAAAGCACACTGGTAAAGCTCGAGATCGGCAGGGGTTTTAAGTATGCATTAACTCGACCCTTCCAGGGTTGTGTGAAGCTGAAGAAACAGACTAGCTAAATGACATTCTGCTTCCAAGACTCCAAGAAAACTCTGCCTACCTTAGCATTACAGATTGCAATATTTAACAGTCAGATTGCATTTTCTGGCTTTTTGCTCCTTACCTGTAACCACTTGTTGTCCTGCGTATTTATGTGTGTACGAACATGGCTAATTAGTGTTCATCTACACGAGCCTTTTACGCATACAGTCGAGCTTTTATATCCATATTGAGATTGGTATATTGGTGTATTGATACAGGCAGTTAGGCACAAAGTGTTCTGCTGCACAAGCGGGCACATATACAGAAGAACAGAAACAAAGAATGACAACTAAGCATGCCCATTATGCCATAGTTTCAGATTGTGGCAGGCATGGTTCAAAGAACTGCTCGAAATTTGATTATAGTATTAAGCGATCCCACCGGAGATGGTCCTCGAGGGACGTAGAAAATGCCCTGAAACTTGTTCTTTAGGATATTCTGAGTGCTTTGGACGAACAAATGGGTCCCGCTTGGTCGCCTTTAGGATTACTTGAGGACCACACTAAGGTGACAATATCTTGATTAATGCACCCTGAAAAAACTCTGCGGACAACCTTGAGCTTTTGGGATGTTTGCTGCTTTGTCGTCACAGAGTTGTTCAGGTCGTTTTGTGGGCGCAAGCCAGCCATAAATGTTTCTTTTGTTTTACACAGTCCTTCGTTGTTTTCTTGAGTGCTGTACTCTCGTAACAAGGAGACTAAACAGTATGCCGGTAGACAATTCCAGCGTAATCTCGTCGCAAGTTTTGGCCAGTGTTCGGTCCCTTTAAACTTATCGTCCGGGCCACGATAGAGGGAAAGACCAGAGGGTTCTCTTCAATGATAAGGTTTAGCCTGCAGCTCGGTGGTCAGCGGCAATAGGTGGATGTGGCGGCAAGAAGACAGGCAAAGACAGCGTAAGACAGAACACCGTAAGCTAAGATGATGAATACCGTTCTTGTACCAGTTATACACCATGACCGACAAGGATTCCAGAGAGTCACTAGCAGCGTTCATGTCCAAAGAATGTGGTATGAAAGTCGTGCCTATAATATTGTGCCGAGGAAGAGGGCAGCATTTTCCTGAGTTTTTAGGCACCTAAAAGACACTGGCAATATTGTAATGAACTTGTAATATTTGTTATAGCATATATTTTGACAGCACAGGCAATGATTATGACTCGCCTGTCCTTATTACCTCATATCGTTTCTATCTGTACGTACAAAATGCAATTAACGTTCATACAACGCGTAATAAATGAGTAAATATATTACGCGAATACATGCGCGATAAAAGGTGTTATCTTAAAAGCAATTTTTTTTTCTGCTGTGTGAAAGTGCAGTGTATTACTTCACAGAAGAGCCAGATGTTTTCGCCGCATGATATTAAAATATAATCGAGAGCAGATGAATTGACAAGCAAGCTGACGAAGGGGTTACGTTCACTTACGGCAGATTCTTGCGACGTTGATGGAATTGCCTGCGGAATAAGTGAAACAATAATAAAATATAGTTGAACACCTATCTTTTCTTTTTCCTTTTTTTGATGGCTACGCATTCTGTAGAAACCGGTACAAACTTACATGAAGTATAGTGCCACAACTCCGTCACAATTTAGATGGATGGTTGTGTCGTTAAAGATAAGCAATGCCACAACCATCCATCTAAATTGTGACGGAGTTGTGGCACTATACTTCATGTAAGTTTGTACCGGTTTGTGTCGTTAAAGATAAGCAATGCCCCGCCGGGGTGGCGCAGTGGTTACGGCGCTCGACTACTGTTCCCAAGGACGCGGGATCGAATCCCGGCCTCGGCGGCAGCTTTTCGATGGAGGCGAAAAGCAAGGCGCCCGTGTGCTGTGCGATGTCAGTGCACGTTAAAGAACCCCAGGTGGTCGAAATTTCCGGAGTCCTCCACTACGGCGTCTCTCATAGCCTGAGTTGCTTTGGGACGTTAAACCCCAGAAACCAACCAAAGATAAGCAATGCAGCTCCAGAGGCAATGTTTTTTCTTTTCAGCTTTTATATGCGCTGCAAGCCTCTGTCATTCAAATTTCCGTGTACTGAAGTAGAAACCTGTTTATTTCTTCGTTATTACTATAACACTCCTTAGTCAAACCTAGATAAGGGTGGGCTCTAAAACAAACGAAGAGAATTCAAAGCACTTACTAAGCTGTACATTCGGACATAAGGGTGCCATCTCTGGCGAATCACTGCTTATCGAAATTGGCAGCAAAAGTCACTCAAGAACAACACCATTATCACCGCTGCCCTCACCGCTGTGCACACTCTTAGGACAGGATCAAAACTGATAGCGGCCGGACAGTGTAACAACGTATTCTGGAAGTTGATTTCATTGCATGCGGCAGCTAGAGTGAATGCCTGAAGCAGTGCTTCGAAAACTTCACCTTATCAGCTGTGTTTATGACGGATGATTCGTGGTGGAACATTCTGTATTTAATGCTGCTTGTCAACATGTACCGTATTTGCCAAAAGTAACAAGGCTGCACGTTTTGCTTCTTTTTCGTATTCTAAAGCCAACGTGGATTCCCCCAGGATTGCAACTTGATAAGAAGTGAGAACAGGAGCTCTCCTTTGCTTTGTCAGATTTATAGCTTCAAAAGTGATGCTAGTTCTCTACTACACCATTGAGAAGCGGAATACTCAGCCTGGTTACTTTTGGCAAAGATGGTACGTGTGATGTGCCAGGCCGTTCATTACGTCCGATAAAAGGCGCAGTCGCATATATTGCTCCTTCTAAGCTAAAGGAGAAACAATGTGTTCGTGCATAAAGCGGAGAAACGGCACATAGCTGCGATAGCCTGAATACACGAAATACAAGCACGTCACTGAATTTGTTCAGTTTAAAAGATCGAATTTTTGTTTGCGGCGTCATGCTTCAGATGCTCATTGCAATATGGGATGTCTTGTAGATAACTTTGGGGATTCTTATCAAGGAGTTCGTCAGATGGACCTTAATGTTTTGTTACCTGTTGGCCTACTACTCAATCGACGTGTACTGCCATGTGAAGTTCGAGGCTATTGGTGAGGCCTATAGGTATTTGTACTCAGTTATGCGGTTTAGTGTATTTTAATGTAGTTTCTTTGTAGAGTCCGAACACTGGCGCTTGTGGGCTACGGACAAACTACCGTTTTATTTTGATTTAAGGACATTTGGTATTTACAGCACCATTCATAAATGGCGGGAAAGCAGCGAATTATCACTACTTGATCAGTTGCAGACTTCACTTCCGGATAAATGACGCAGTAATCAGCACTATGTCTAGCTCTGACCGTGCAGTGTTCGATAATGTCACTGATATGAACTGAAAAAAAAAAAAAAAACACGGGAGTGGCTCTGGAAGGCGGTAGTTGGCAGGCGGCATGTCTGCTACTGATTGTTCAGTCGGTTTTGTGACGTCACGAGATGACATGACATGGCAGGTGCCTTCTGGAGAATATTTAGAAACACCTTCACCAAATCAGCTATAAGGATTACTTGAAAAGACCCTTAAGACTGCTCTATCAAACGTTTTGTTTAAAGTGAAATCCGATGTTTCGGCCTTTTGTGGCTAAGAACGCATTCGCTCCTGACAGATGTCGATTCGAACTAAAAAAAAGGTTTTTCTCGCTAGCGTATTTCAAATTCTGTAGTTCCTTATTAACACGTAACTTTCGCCGCAAAGGGGAGTCGACTTTTGCGGATAGCATACACTCAAGCTGCCCTGTCCGCAATCTCATTTTCATGTTGCCCAGAGTGTCCAAACTGCCCAGAGTGTTGCTCGGTGTCCAAACTAGTCGGTGCGTTTTCCGCCCGTTTGATTTGCGTTGCCTCTTCACAGATGATTCCTCTATAGCAGGCAACCTTTGTTGCTGTAACACATTACCAGACTACAATGAACTAATCAGCTTGCTTGATACTTTGTTACACATATGCTAATTTTTAAGAGGAGTTGAAGAAGTTACATTCCCATCCCTCCTAACTCCCCAAGAACCCAAACAGCGGCCGAGAGCCATCCCTTCCTTTCAATAAAGGCTTCATTCATTCATTCAAGAGGAGTTGTTTTTGAAGTTACCGCTGATTTCCCCACGTTCTCTCGCCAAGAAATAAGCAGTAACTGTGAAAATTCTCAGTGCATGCACTGCAGGGAAAAGCAGTACTATGAAAGTACGAATACCTTGCCCTCGAGCTCCTATATAAAACCTTGCAGTACAGTAGTGGTTGTGTGCGCGATTTATCCTCGCCAATTCCGGCTCTTTGTGGAAGCTGTCGAGTAGAACGTGGTCGGATAGAAGTTGTGGCGCCACCTGATAGAATGAGAGGTCCCTGCAAAGCGGACGCATTTAATAGGTACGGGAGCTGCCGTAAGACACGACGATGACCCGGTCGTGGTCCAAACAGGACCATGCGAGATGTCTCTCGGCAGCCGGTCCATTGAAACTCTGTCGCGGAAGAAACTTCTGGGCTATCACTGGAAGGTTATACTGTTGGTTTCAACCTTTCTTTAAAAAAGTCAATTGCGGGTAATCGATTATTAAAGAAATTAAATTAAAATACCGAGAACGCATCGCCGTCTGTAAAAAAGTAATTCAACAAAAAGAACACATGTTCAATAGATTACGAGTAATTATTTACATATAAGCGCCGTTTACAACTCCACTTCACTCTAAGGAGTGTTTGTCGTTGGACTATGATATGATTTGGCGAATCTGCTTATTCTGGCAGCCAATATCCCCCAGTATTAAAGTGAAATAAACAAATTTAAAGCCCACACAAAATTAAGTGGATGGCAAGGCACGTTGCTGAAGGTGTAATATTAAATATAAGCTTTGTGCTGTGTATAGCGTTAGAGACGTTGCGCCTAAAATTGCTGTCATTATCCTACGCACCTCCTGTTGAAGGACCCTGAGCATCGTGACATCGGAGATGAGGTTCAACGATGTCTCGACGCCGAAGACCACGTCGTAGGCTGCACCTTTACCTGGGAAAATAACAGTTTGTGTTGTGATAGTTGCATCTCCACTTCTAGCGTCTCGTTACCTAACATAAATGTTTCCTTTCGACGTTATTAAACATTGCTGAAGTTTTCTGCATATAAATTTTTGGCCTATCATTCAGCTTTGGCTGTCTAAGCCATTGATCGTCCCATGAAAACAGTGCTCTGAGTTACCAAAGAAAGGTCATTCGTGAACTGACTGCGGGGTGATGAAGTATTTGGCCTCAGTTATTATACCTAACTATTCATAAAGTAGACCTCTGGATGTTTCTTGTGAAAAGCGGAAATTAGTACTTGACATATCGTGTCTCCGTGCCTAACACCCATCCTTATTATAATTCACTTCATTCTTCATGGAGGACTATGGCCATTGTACATGAACTGTAGATATATTACTGTGATTTTACATATAGCTCATCTACCCCCTGGTTGCACAATGCCTACATCAGTGTTTCGTTTCTAACGAGTCAAATGCTTTCTCGTTATCCATAAACGTCATGACTGATTAGTTTTTCAGCATTTTTATACCCTAGTTGCTAATGCAGGTATGATATATAGTCGAGTTGCCTTTATGCAAGTCTGCTTGACTCATCTGACTGAAGTCTAGGGTTGTCCTGTTTTGAAATAGCGATTACATTAGTACATTCATAATGAATTTTTCAAGTCCTAGTCGTCCCTTTTCTTAAATATTAGGAAAATGTTGGCGTACTAGGATTTTGATACGCTCGAGGTGACGAGTCGTTGCGTATACATGGCGCCACTTCTTCTAACCCACTCTACCCCCGTCTTTCAACCAATTTTCAGCTACCTGCACATCCTCAGCTGCGTTTCCTGTGCCATTCCTTCCAAGGATTTATTTACTCCTCTCTTCGTTATCGGCGAAATAACTGTTTGTTCGGTACTACTGCCATGCCCTGATTACTTCGGCTACTGTATGGATAGATGACGGTAGAACTCCCCATCTCATATTGGTAGATGCTTTGCCTACCGTGTGTCTTTGATTCTACATCTGTTTTTCGCCACTGCTGTAGTTTCCTCGTGACTGCTTTCAAGCTGTCGCCATTTCTCCGTTTTGCCATATTATACTTTCTTATGCCGATTCCCATATGCTCAATGAATAAACTTTCATAGCTCTGCCAGTATTATCCAGTCTGTTTGGTCGGAGGCTTTCATGCCACTACAAGTTTTAATCAGGTCATTGTTTTCACTTGAAAGTTTATCGACTTAATGTCTGACAATATTACCGCTAACTTTTACTGGGCGCTCCGTAAGGGTATTTCTGAAGTGATCGTCGTATGATGTGGATACGTAATGTGAAGTGTATTCGCTTCTCTGCATTCGGGTTCTCTTCCATGCCTAATTCCGGCCTTCTGTTTGCTGAAAAAGGTACTCATGATGCGTAAACTGATTCGTTCAACGAAATCACTAATAAATCCCCTTTCCTATTTTTTTTTATAAATCTCCTTCCCCTTTCCTCTGCAGCAGCTAAGGTTTGAAGGTCAAGGGTTGGCTAGTGTAACCATATAAGAGCTGGTAGCCGAATATAGTACTATAGGGTAGCCAAGCTGTGTCTCTTCAGTGTGTGCGCATCCAACTATAGTCACCGGGATCAGGCCGCACCCCTCAACTGGTTATGAAATTCCACTCACAACTGGGTGCATTACAATGGCGAGGAGCACCGCACCGCTATTTTAACCTAGGCCTCCATGCATGCGAATCGGATTCTCCCCTTGTACACGATCGCTGCATTATTGTTTTTAAATGTGCGCCTGAATAGCACACATCATTAAAACTTACGGATTGCTGAGGCTGTGAGGCTGTGCTGTGCTCGCGAAAAATGCTATAGTGTGAAAAGTGTGCATTGTTGTTGAAGTGGTCCAGCTCGTGCGCTTTTCGCAGGAGGAACCTTCCGTCCATAAAAATCGCCACGCCCTAGGTTAACGACGTAAACCGAGGTCACCAAGCCCTTTTCACGATTACTGCGTTTAGCGTAACATCCGTTAGGTTCGCGTGCTAAACGAGATTTTCGTTCACGCGTAATGAACATGGCATTGCTGGCTCGCCGTGCAGTTAAGCGGATAGGACATTTGATTGCTGCACTAAAGGACGCGAAAAATATGAATGCCGATTTGTCAAAATGTCAGAGAGGCCTAATATGGTCGAAATTAGAGCGGAACCCTTCGACAATATCTCCTTTCCTTTGCTCCCTCCTTAAAGTTAAAGTGTCCTCCGGGAAGTAACAGTTGCAGCGCCTATCATTTCGTCTAAGCCAATCTTCATATCACGTACGCAGCCTGGAGACATGCGGCGGTCACCTGACAGCCTGTTGTGAGCAACGCATAGTAAGCGTGAGTCTACCAGGCTCACTGCGAATTGCAGTGTGGAAGCAATAATTCACAAGGTCAAAACGGAGCAAGAATATTGTGGCTTGAATCCACACAGCTCTGCGGAGAAAAATAAGCGTCTTGGCTATGGCCACAGCCAGCCACCCGGCTCAAAAGCAACGTTGACCCGGTGTATATACAACAGCAACACTCTCCTCCCTCTATGCATTGCGCGTCGACGTCTTCGTCAAGGTCAATCTGTGCACAAAAGCCCTCGAACCCTGCACTTGTGTTAACTACGTCTTACCCGCAAGCTTCGTGTGTGACTTTGAAGATGCTGCGCTGACATCTACCGGAATTATAACAGCGGTGTTGCTATGTACCCTGGAAGCTGACAACAATGGGAAGCCAAATGAACGCCATTTTTTTTATTGCCGCGCGTGGCAGTCGACTGTATCTGATAGCATTTATTTCTTTCAAGACGTACGGTGCAAGGTCTAATCAGCCTGAATTGCATTAAGTGTATCATCACTTTGCGGTTCTGTACAGCTCACGAGGTTTGACGATGCACTCACTGTGTATGAGTCGGTACCTTCCGAACATGTAGATCATGGCGCTGGCAGCATTGACGACCTACGGGGAATTGTATACACATGAATAGTTAGTTGCTCTACATGTATAATAACAGTATAAATATTTCTTATGTTCAGAACCACGTCTCAATGAAGACGTTCCTAGCCGTTTCTATTAACTGGCCTAGCAATACTTCGTCCTAAACATTTCTGTTCACGCACTTAGCCTTGGTTTCGAAACTGCTTCCGGATAAATGTATCGCGTAAACGAATATTACTATGTTTTTGGCGTCTACGGTTTAATTATTTTGCAATGGATTTACTTTTCAACTCAATTGTTTACTTTCATAGAAAAGTTGGTCTACGCAAACAAATGCTCCTGCTCTACCTAAACGGTTAATTACCTCAGGTTTTACTCGGGGCATGATGCTCAGACCCTTAATTTTCTCTAGTTATATTATTGCTGTTACCTCAACATTGTTAACGCTAAACTTTGTCATTTCTTGCCTTATTTTTAACCACACTGACACGAAAATCCTGCAACAGCTTGCCCGAATAAGTTGGAGCAAACTTTAGTTAATGATCCTTAACATTATAAAAATGTTTTATTCGTTTTCACCGCAGAGAATCTCGCATTCTCTCTAAACATCTTTTTTTGACTCCCCAGTATTTTTTTTCTCCTAAATATCTTGGCATAACTTTCAAATACCTTAGCATGGTGCTCAAATGACACGAATATTGCTACCGATGCTATATAAGCACGCTCAGCTTTTTACTTGGCAATATTTGTTTTGCTACTAATTCAAACCCATTGTTAGCATATCAAGAACTTGCACATACTAAATTAGAATACGTTTGAGCAGTTGGAACCCTCTAATTTGAGAAAAAATACACTCTTGAGCTATCCATTATATTTGTTCTGATTACTCGACTACTCATAATACACTAATGTGTCTGCTTTAACATCAACAGCCTCCTTATCTAACCTTCAAACGCGGCCAAATTTTCTTGATTGTGTATTTGAAATCAGTTTTCTTTATTATTTAGGAGCCCAATTATATCACCAGCACGCAACGTTTCCAATCATGCTCATCACAGGAAGTCCGCCTACCCTCTCCTTAGCTCTACTGCTCACCTTGAATCATTTTCTTTCATATTCCTTCGGTACTAGGGAGATCTACCACCGGAAGCCGTGCAACTTATGAACACCATATAATACAAGAAAACTATCGAGGCCACCATATAATCCAATGCTCTATACACACGATGAGGTAATATAAATATTGTTTGTAACTACCCCTCAACCAAATTAACATCAACCCGACGAGTTACACAATTACAAATATTAGTAGAAACACTTTTTAGCCTTTCCAGCTGGCAATACGAAAGAAAGGTTCCTTCCTGAAAGCAGTCGCCTAAAGAGGCCTTCGATTTGCTGGTGGTTGCGCCTTGCGCGCAGCGTCTCGACTATGCCGCAAATGCGGAGCCTTTCTGTTAGCTTGGCGGAGCCGATATTGCTGCCTCCTGGCCTCCTGATTAGCTATGTCTCCTCATTTCTTCCAGAGAGGTAGCCCTGCTCACCAACTCTGCTCACAGAACGCCGCAGATAGTGTCTCGCTCGAGACGCACCTACCGAGCACAAGGAGAGGATGATCATCACGCATTCCTTGCTGGGGGCCTGGCCGAAAATGAGCCGTGTTCGTTGCCGTGATAAGGCGCCCTGGTTCGGCGGGATGGAGAGGTTCGGCTGCGAGGACGGCTGCATGCCTGCGCTCTTCTTCTTCTTCTTCTTCTTCTTCTTGGCCTCTTGAAGCATAGCGCATATCCACATGGGGGGATCAGCAAAGGTGTAGTGACATATACAAGTAAATCTCCACGGATTACGAAAAAAATATTAGCCTCAAGAGTGGATTTTGGCGTCATAGGAGATAGGAACGGCAACACATGTGGGGTCATGGATAAGCATCCATTACACGCTGCTAAAAAGAGAAATGAGAAGCACAATAACAAACAGTGCTGTCAAACACACGTAGAATAAAAAAAGAAAAGGTTCTTAAAAAAATCTCTCTACGGTGGCCTTCTTTCAGGAGCGCAACGAGCCTAGCGCATAGTGTGAATTACAGATATCAACTATAGGGGCTCTGACAAAAGCTACGTGAATAACGTTTACTAAAAGTTGCTGATCCCAGATCATTCACTCCTCACTTTTTATTGCTGTAATCTCTAGTAAAATCTTTTATAGCTTGTACATCCAATTGCTGTTTTTACACTTAAAAAACAAAAACAAAAAAGAAATAAGACCGGAGTTGTGTACCTTTCTCGTCCTTGTTTTTTTTGCTCAGTATACCTTGACGATATGTCTGACCGACTCGCCCAACAACGCAGCTGACCCTTATCACGGACGTGTCCTACCCCACTAGACACGGTACGGGCCTACAGCGTGATACAACGCCGGATCTTGCCTTTACGACCTCCGGAGTTAAAGCGACTTGGTGTCACACTCACGGAAACTTTGGGAGTGATCACTTCGTACTCGAAATCGTAATACACGAGCCCACCAGGCAATGTGCGCGGCCGGCTCAGGTGATTGACTGGGACTCCTTCCGGACGCACAGGAAACAGCAGGACAAACCTCCCGCTATTACTGATATCAAGGCGTGGACAACCGAAATTGTCAAACAAGTGGCCGACGCCACTCAAACCGTCGAGTTAGAGGACAGTATCCCACACTGCGACCGCTACTACGCCCATCTGTGGGAGCGCAAGAAGTCGCTCGAAGCTCTACTTGCCACTCGGAAATGGGACCGCAATGTCCGGCGTAGACTGGCGCGCGCACATGCGAATATCGAGAACTATGCAATAGAACTCACTCGACAGAGCTGGTACAACATATGTGACTAGATGAACATGACTCCAAACGCTCGTAAGACGTGGAACCTCCTTCTACATTTACTCGACCCAGCAGGAGGCAAGCTCCAGACACGCCAACAGCTCGAGCGAATCTTCCACCAGTATCCTGACACGTCTGACGAGCTCAAACAAGAGATTATAAATACTTACATCCGCCCTGAACCAACAACCAACCTCCCCTTCTATCAGGGCGCTGACAATCTGTCTAGACGCTCCAATCACTTTTGCGGAGGTCCGAGCAGAACTCAATCGCCTCAAGACGACCACGGCGGCTGGCCCTGACCGCATTTCAAATAAAATGCTTAGGAATCTAGACGACGCATCCATTCATGCTCTTACCGACTATTGTCAAGAATGTTTGGCCAGCGGTACCATCCCTCAAGAGTGGAAATGCGCCAATCTAGTCCTCATCCCCGAGCATGAAGCGATTCTTCAACAACTTCAAGCTCTCGGTGTTGGACATCGCATGTATGCGTACATCCGAAACTTTCTCACCGACCGCGCAGTGCAACTTAAAGCCGGAACTGGAGATCCTTCCATCATCTCTCCGGGAAACCGTGGCACGGCGCAAGGCGCCGTACTCTCGCCGATGCTTTTTAACGTCGCACTGATAGGCCTGCCGAAGCTACTGGCCGACATCCCCTACCTGCATCACAGCATTTATGCTGACGACCTCACACTTTGGATCACGCGCGGAAGTGACGGCCAGATTGAAGAGACTTTACAGACCGCGATCGAACGGATTGGAGATTATCTAAGTACAGTTGGCCTCACTTGCTCGGCGACAAAGTCCGAGTATATCATCATCCCTTCCCCGGGACGACGGCCTTCAAATATACTTCCTGACATCAACCTCCAGGTGCAAGGAAACCCGATTCCTCGAACAGACAACATCAGGATCTTGGGCTTGCATCTACAGGCCAACGGCAGCAACATCACGATCCAACGCATCGACCAGTCGGTTGTACAGATCGGACGCCTCCTTAAGCGAATCTCCAACAAGCATCATGGAATGCGAGAGTCCAACCTCCTGCGCCTCGTTCAAGCTTTCATCTGCTCCCGCATCACCTACTCTGGACCCTACTTACGTCTCACTCGTGCCGAAAGCGAACAGCTAGAGGCGTCACTTCGAAAAGCATACAAGACGGCCCTAGGTCTTCCCATGTCCACAGCTACCCATAAGCTCATGGCTCTCGGAATCTCCAATACCGTGAGCGAACTGATCGAGGCAACCCTCACCGCCCAGTATGAGCGGCTCTCACTCACACACGCTGGCCGAGCAGTACTGCAGCAAGTTGGGATCTCCCCGCCGAGATCGGCCCCAAGTTACGCTGAACTTACACCGGAATATCGCCTAAATCTTCGCATTCCTCCCATTCCCAAACGGATGCACCCGGAACACCACGCCGAGAGACGGGCCGATCGGGCTCGTCAATTTGAGAAACGCTTCAGTGGACGTCCGGACGTCACGTATACGGACGCCTCTTACCATTCATCGAGGCCAGCGATGATGACAGTAGCTCTCTCCCCTCACCGCAGCTGGTACATAGCCTGCAGCATTCGCAATGCAGAAACAGTCACCGCAGCTGAGGAGGTTGCCATTGCGCTAGCGCTAGCCGACCCTAATACCAAAGTCGTCATCAGTGACTCTCAACAGGCTATTCGCAATTACGATGCTGGCCGTATCTCTTGCCAGGCGTTACACATTCTACGTTCTACAGCACCCTCTTCCACATCTCGCTTACTTCTTTGGGCTCCAGCCCACGAGTCGCTCAGCGGAAACGCCCAGGCAAACACTCTCGCTCGAGATCTCAGCTGCCGAGCCGAGAGTATGATCAGCCACCCTGCTTCCGCGGACACTAATATATCACGCGCGTCTCTATTCACCACTTACACGGACATACTCCAGCACTACCGACTCCAAAGGTGCACATATCCTCCCGCACACCGCGATCTAACAAGACGCGAGGCCGTTCAATGGCGCAAATTACAAACTGGCAGCTTCCCACACCCCCTCTTATACAGCAGGATCTTTCCGGATCGATAGCCCCCATGTGTAAACACTGCTCAACTCCGGCCACACTCATACACATAGTGTGGACTTGTACACATTACAACACAGACAACACAAACACCCCAGAGACGTGGGAGTCTCTCCTGTGTACTTCCGAGCCAGCAGACCAACGCTGGCTTATCCAGCGCGCGGTGGAGGCCGCGGCATCCCAAAGGATCCCCGTCGACCTCCTCTAAGTCAGCGCAACCGGCCCTTTGACTGGTCCCCTGTTTTTGGGTGCAATCAAAGAGTTCACCACCACCACCACTCTTTTAGACCGGAGTGTATCGAACCCGGGAATTCCCCATGGGAAGCGAGCACAAAACGTGAATCATCGCATTTTTTTTCATCAAACCGAAATTTGGATTGGAAAACATTCATTGTCAGCACTGAGGCCTATTAGGGCCAAATACTTACTAGGCTGCGTTTCGTCCGCCAAATTTGTTATCAAAATGTGTCGCCGGATGCGACGTCATCACCTGATGAGTAATTGGTCATTAATATTAGTGATTATCGATAATAAAAATACATGATAAAATGATAATTATTGCTAGTTATAACGATTATGATAAAGATAATTGCTTATAGGTAGTAATAATGTCGCGCAAGCGCTGTTTTTGCATTCTTCAATTACAGTTGCTGCAGTGATCTCTCAAGCTTATACATAAATAGCTATCGCCGCAGCCGATGATGCGCGTGCCAACTCAAAGACAATGTTGCGCTGGGAATTGCACGGCGTAGTCTCTATCCACTTCAGTTTGTGTGCAAAAACGTTTTTCTCAGCCTACTCGATTCAGCTACGTTAAAGCTCTACAATTTTCCCCTTCCGTTTTTTGATTTCAAGAAAGGATCGTGCATCGTCAGTGTGCGTTTAGTCGTTCTGAAGGCGCTTATCTTAGAGTGGGCTTCTATTACCTATTACAGTTAAGTGCGATGCTTCGTAAGCGTCACCTGGCTCATGCTTGATACGCGTGAAAAGAACATACACATATTATAACGTGTTTTTCATTTACCTTTCTCGGTGCAGGCCCTAGAAATAGGTAAATCGGTCACAGCTCTGAACGTCTTCATCCGGTTCTCTTGCCTTTCCGGAGCGCTGGATCCACCGCACTCGTACAGCTGAATTAAGTGAAAAAAGGTAATGTTTAGAACCAAACGGAGAATTGCCAAACAATGTCATTCTTAAGCGCACAATTGAATATTGCATACTAAAAAATTCTTACCGAGAAAGAGCCATATTAAAAAAAAATTCACTCCTTGTGCGGAGCAAGCAAGGTTTAGGTAGGCTGAAACGGCATCGTCATTAGAGGCTACAGAAGCAAAGCTGAGACAAAGCAACGCGCACATAATATGGCTCTACACACGAATTTCAAAGCAGTTATACAATGCGCGGAGACCACGCTACTGACGATCTTAGTGCGCTTTTTCGTGAGGTTTAATATACAGTGTCAGTATTCGTTACAACAGGTTGATTTAGTAAAAAATTAAAAGCAAGAAAAATTTATAATTTCTTGTGCCAAACAGTGACCCATGACACTGCCTGTAGTGCACATCAACAGTTTTAAGGGACTTGTAAGAATAAATAAAGTGCCAGTAGAATCACAAATGAGTATTTATGCTTCCAACTCTAATAATAAGCTAATGGCGATGAACAACTAATGACACGTGTAAATGGAGTCTTGACACCCGCCTGCTGGGAGGTAGCCCTGAACGGTTGCGCCAAGATATTAACACTACCCCACAAGTTCTTCATGTGTTATAAAGATTATATATATTGTAATGGATCCGACCGACAACAGCTCCCGCGGCACATCGACGAAGTCGACGAAATGGATCCTGAAGCCTGGTTGATACTTGAGAGCTGGTCCAAGCGACGCGGTACTCACTCATCGCTGACCGTCATGAAGGTCCACTAAATAACTTACACTTCGTGGATGTGTCTCGGACCAAGTCCCGGTCCGCCGGGATGAATCAATAAAGCCTTTATTGGAACGTAAAGGAAGGCTCTCGGCCGCATTTTGGAGAATTAGGGAATTAGGAAGAATGGGCTTATAGTTTCTTCTCGGTTCCTTTATTCGATTCTTCTCTCCTCCTCTCTTCTTCACATATTGTAGACAGGAGAGTTGTTAGTCGACTTCTCTTACATGACTAGAAGCAGGCTGATCTCACTGAAATATGTCGCAAGGGCATATTGTATTACGGTGCTTGACCGCATCTGCAGTGCCATAGGTGGACATTTGTTCTTGTGGAATATGCTGAATATGAATTGTGCTAGAACGAATAATTGGGCTAGTTGGTATGAATTCATTGCTAAGAAGTCAGCGCCTTGTGTGTCCTTTTTTTTTTTTTTTTTTGTCCGTCGTCACTACTGTGCGCTGCTCCGTAGCAATGAATTCTGAATATTGTGTCTTCCTCGTAAAAACAACGTGCAATGCCATATAATATGCTGTAGGTCGGCTGTATACACTGTTCCAGATAGTGGGTGCATCTGTTCTATTTGAGTGCACTGCGGCTGCCGAGAAACCATAAATAATAAAAAAAAAACATGACAACAGGGGTCCTCATAATTATGAAGCGAGTAACGCTCGCGCAAGGTAATCTTCGTGAAAGCTGAGACTGCGCTATGCAAGCCGATGTATACTCACTTTCGATTTCCCATTAGTGGATTTACCTTCCTTCGGTATCCAATTCACTGCTCTAAACTTGCGCAGGTTTCTGTTAATTCTCTGTACTTTTTCTCAATCGCCTCGTCCCCTTCCATTGAGAAAAAAAAAAGCAGCAAATTTCACGTTTTGACAATAAAATATAACACTGAAGTTTAGTCGTTATGTCAATACAACAATGCAACAATAAAACATTCCTTTTTCGCCTTAACGTTAGGCCGGACATTATCTTGAAGCACTCTGCGTTGTCAGGGGTCCAGCATTATTGAAATATTTTAGTGTCTCTCTTGTAAATGGAGGCCTCAATAATGCGAATAAAGATGAAAAGAGAACCAGATGCATCCAGTATAAGCAAGACAGATACAAATAAATATGTAAGACAGACATAAAATTTGCGATTGTGTCGAAGTTAGGCTGCACATTTAAGAGTATATGCAGTCATTTCGGGCTCAAACTCGGCCCCTGAGAATCTGTATGTGCTCCTCGACAATGTCGGATGACTTCTTGAGGTCGCGGTGATTCCAGTGAGGCTTAGTGTGATTCAGCTGAGTTACAGATTGCTGAAGAGGCCGGAGGTCCATGGTCTTGCCATGGACCGCAGTAAAAAAAAGACACGTGTTGGATATCAAAACAGACCTCAGGCTTGAAGGAAAAAAACAATGAGTGCGGGGCTGATTTACCCAGGTCACATGCTCTTCGCAATGGAGAGATAAGACCACTACAGCGAATTTACCTCGTGACTTGAACAAAGGAAAAAAAGTACACTTCTTTTGTTCCTCTAAGCTCAGACATTCAAAGCACCCGATGAAAGATTTGAAAGGCGCCGCGGTTACCCAGAACAATGGCATGGGCCTTCGTGCGAATTGTAGCGTGCATGGAGATCAGCTTTAAGGCGACACGAAAGTATGAAAGCTCCATGTTGAAGTTGGAGCAACCAAAGAGCATGTTACAAGGCGTCATGCACTTCAGTCATGCAGAAGCACAAGGAAATACTCGTGTTCAGCAGTGAAGCTAGCGCACGTTAGCTGCTGGCATCAGCCGTGAACGACTTGCTATGATTCACTTTTGAAATATGAGTCTTCAATATCTTTATATAAATTCTACGTCATATTACAACAATTCATAATTCAAAATTTGAGCGCAGCTATCTAAGCGTTTTAGTGATATATTAAGACAAACAAAAATTGAGATGCTTGCATGTATGCATGTGCAGTCAAAAGCACTCTATTTTTCTCTGGAGCCAAATAGAATTTCTTAGAAGAAGAGAAAGAAGAGCCTCGAGCGAGCGTCACGAAACTGATGACTCTTCATTCTCTTCTGAGATATTCCATTTGGCTAATGCCTCTCTCTCTCTCTCTCTCTCTCTCTCTCTCTCTCTCTCTCTCTCTCTCTCTCTCTCTCTCTCTCTCTCTCTCTCTCTCTCTCTCTCTCTCTCTCTCTCTCTCTCTCTCTCTGTCTCGTGGAGCGTGACTTTCTTTCGCTTGGTTGTACCGACAATGACACCAAAAGCGACGCCGCTCAACCGCAGAAAGGGCGCATATAGGCTGCGGTCTAAAAATGGCTAAACGAAGCCCAAATGTTTAAGGAGCAATAAACAGTAAAGTGAAGTTGGATTGCATCGATATAACGTCAGCTACTATAATATCAAAAATACTACTATCGCAGAAAGCAACGCTTTATATGATAGAAAGGAGCGGGCACAGAAATGCAGGTATCGCCACCGCAGCCCATTCGCGTAATTGCAGTAAACCAGTCACGTGCAAGGGATTCTAGGGGCTGCCTAATGTGCAGTATGGTAACAAGTTTGAATTGTTATGTGAAGTTCGCTTCGAAATTGCATGCGCACTTTTGTTACGTAAAGAAGCCAGCAAAAAGAAAGCCTAAATTCTGGAAGGTAAAAAAGAACCTGCGCAGCCTGGTCGCACCGCAGATGGTATCGGTGCTTTGCAAACAAAGCAGCGCCCTTTGCATGCCCATGTACAGGGGTGGTAAAAAGTTCCCAGGCCACAGAGTTTGCTTTTGAGCAGTATAGTCAGGTAGCTACGACGGCCCCAAATCTCAAAATACATGTGGAGGGTAAAAGAAGCATTACTCTAACCTCTGAGATCATTTATAGCTTTAATGGGATCTCACGTGTCAGAATATGCTGACCAGAAGCAAAACCTGCGGCCTGGGAACTTTTGACCCCCTCTGTACTTTCGAGCCTCGGTTCATAAGCGCGAAGCAAAGGAGGAAGTTCAGGCTTTCTTTGGACGAAGTATATAGCTAGGCAAGCGCTTATTTATTGAAAAACCTGGTGTGAAGTTTATAAGCGACTGGGTAGATATACCTTTACAGTGCCGGATAAACCTGCGCGAAACAGGGTGGAGCTGTCGAACAGGCTGGCCTTGTATTACTCGCCTCCCCTTGTTGCTGAGAGTTAAAAAGGCTGGAAAAAGAGTTATAAAATTTAAAACCGTACCGAAGCTCATTATGAAAATAAATATAGAAATAAAACTAGAAGGACACTTCGCCTTTAGAGTAAATGGGATCGCGTACGCACTCATTTGAGCACCTTTTGCTACCCTGATGCTATGTTGATCACACCCGTTTGTTTGCCTATCATTGAATGACGTTGACGTTTCAGCTCGGAAGTTCTGTTTTACAAACCAACTCGGCTTCAGCCCTGTGTTTATGGCCGTTGACAGCTTGCTGAAGTTCCAGCTCTCCTTCGCAAACTTACGTCGCTCTGTCTCTAATCTTCGTTCTTGGCGTCCCGCCTCCGCTTCAAGCGTCTAGTACCGAGCGTTATTCTCCTCTTCTCGGCATTCGTCGTACGACTTCCCCTTTGTCGTCGAGCAGCACCACCAGGACAAGACACATCCTAGTCGCTTTGGGACGTTAAACCCCCCAAACCAAACCAACCATCCAACGAAGCCCCGTACTATATAGCACACATCTCGTACAATGTCAAACAATGCCGTCGCATTAGTACCAGCCACAGGTCATCGCACGTGTTCAAATCCCCCCCCCCCACACGCACGCACGCACGCACGCACGCGCACACACACACACACACACACACACACACACACACACACACACACACACACACACACACACACACACACACACACACACACACACACACACACACACACACACACACACACACACACACACACACACACACACACACACACACACACACACACACACACACACACACACACACACACACACACACACACACACGCACGCACGCACACACACACACACACACACACACACACACACATACGAGATTATTTGTCAGCACCACGCTCGTTTCATTCATAAATCACCAATCACTACTAACTAATCGATCATTTGGTAGTTAATCAGTAAACCAGTCACGCTACAATGTACCCCCGAATCACGCGTGCAGTCTACCAAGTGCTGTGGCGAAATAAGGCTCCACCTATCAATATATCTCGAGTGAAACCAAAACCGCTATAGCTCAACGCGCGGCCATCTTTCCTTTGCGGCACAAATTAAACTGAAAAAAAAAAAGAAATAATAACAGCAACAACAAAAACAAATTAATATTTAGCGAACTCAGTACGTGCCTTGCACACCATTAAATGTGTTTAGAGTACGATAAAATGCGCAGCAAATATTACCTGAAACAATTATTCTACAAATTGCCGCACAAGTGGGCACTCGATGTAACGCCAGTGAAAAGGAAGGAGGCGATGCATGCCGATGCGATGAAGGAAGTCACTAAGGCAAATATTTGGCACATATAGTGGATTTGCTCGGCGCTGAATCAGTAAGAACTCGGCACCTGGCATCAGCGGATGTCCCGCTGAACAGCCTTATTCTCATACATAGCTCGGACGCAGGCTCCTCACTCCCTCCACAACTTCATTAGTTCGGCCAACCTTTCTTTATTAGTTTAGCAGACTCCCCCCCACCCCCTCCCCATTTCCGTTTTTTTCCCCGTTAAGAACTCTCTTTATACCTTATGGCAACTTATGAAAAAAAAAAAAATAGTGGGCCGTACTTTGTCGAACGACCACGAATCCCATGAAACAAGACCCAAGAGATGAAATGCCAGAGTGACACCATAAGCCATTGAAACTGGAGGCTGGAGGAGTAAAGAACCTGAGCGCTCCACATGGTACACGGAAAATGCGTCAAAAACTCCAATAAAGTCTCTTAGTCTTCCCTAAGCAACAGCGACAAGCGATAAAAGTTCTCTTTGCAAATTTAAAAGACATTGGGCTTCTCGACATGCCCTCATTTTTCACGCTATGCGCATTGTAAGCCCATTATTGGGACCATGCATCTCATGGCTTCATGCTGTAACATTACTCGACGATGCACCTTAATACGCATTTAATGGTCGCATTCTATCTCCCGCTCTTTTATTTCTTTTATTTTCCACACCTCTGTTGTTCTGCCTTCCTCTCCCAAATTCCCTTTCCTGTAGAGTAGCATGCCAGCGAATTCTAAACGTCGGCTTTAGAATTTACAATAAATGGTTCCTTTCTCTCTCCCTTTCTCTGTATGTGTGTGTGTAAATCCTCCTCCCCTTCTCAGTCTGCAGTGTCCTTGAAGAAACGATATGTAATCTATAGCGTTTTATGATATCGCCCGCTCAAAGCATCGCCTACAATACGTACTTCGGGGTGGCGGTGTGATGCCCGATTCAAACCTCACGCGTGTCCTTCGCAAATCGGAGGCCAAAGTGAGAAATCAAAGATGAAGAAAGCAAACGCACTCCCGCTTCAAGTTCAAAGTTATTATTTACATAACTACATAACAGCTACGGACAGATTCCCTTGCTAATTGTATTTCAAGTTTACAAACTTTCACGTTTTTGGTTCGTATTTTTTTTATTTCCTTCAGTTTTGTGATTTTAAATTCTGGGTTTTTTGGTTAGTTGATAATTGAGTTGTGTAATTACACTAATTCAGCATCTGTAATACATTTTGGCAGTCCACACTGAACCCTGGCCAATCCCGCTTTGTAGGTATCTGCCATTTAACAAAGTAGAAGAAGAAGCCTCTCCGGCTGGAGTTGAACACGAAGCATGTCGCTGTGGTGGATCCATCTTCGCCTGCTGCTGTGGAAAGACGTTTGGACGTACCAGTTTCGCAGGCACACTTTCCTAACCCTGCTGCAGTTGCTGGTGCCCGCCGCCATCATCCTGCTATACGTGTACACGGTCCCCATCTCGGACCCGGCGGTACAGAACCCAAGGCTGGGGCTGGGTACGTGCCATACCAATGTCACTTGTCCTTGTTGCGTTTGTACTGCTCCGGTAGCGGACCAACGGGTAGCGAAAAGCCGAGTCAGACGTCGGGCTGCATGCACTTCAATATAGGGCGGTGGTCACCCAAGCAGAGACTGGCCGAGAGTTAGAGAGAACTTAACGAAGGTTTATTTACATGGTGAATCTGAGAAGGTACACACTGGAGAGCACTCGTGCTCTCGTTTTTAACAACTTTTTTTGTCCCCAAGTACCTAGTTGGGGAATTTTCTATTTTGTCAAAGTCCAATCACATTTGAGTTCCTGATCTGCTGGCATTCGGGAACCGCCCACTAGAACGTCCTCCCAGCGCACTCTTTCCACTTTAGCGGCACGATGGCGACTCCGCCGGGGGAAGTCAGGCATGGGGGTCCCAAGGAGGCTTGCTGGCTGTCCAAGGTCGGAACCGCGCGCCACCCACGCGGACCCCTCGCGCGGGAGCACTCCGCGGGAAAGGAATGCGGTGACCGTTCTTCTCCACGGGGGGGGAGATGACCCGCTCTCTCTCCTCGGTGCTAACACGCAGGCGCCGCGGCTCTCTGTTTCCAAACACAGGCGCGCCCGCTCTTCGGCGAATTCGTTAGCGCCTCTGCGCACAGTCCTCCGGACACAAACTGGGGCAACTGCTGCCGTCGCTGCCGATATGCGACACCGCGTTGCTGCGTCCTGGGTGGTTCTGGTCCACGAACTCCGAGGTGGTCGCGTGCAGTCTTCTTAGAAAAACGGACGCCCATCTCGACACGTGCACCGTCTCGTTACTCGGGAAGTTCGAAACGTAACATCCTACTGTGGTTGCCGGCTCCGGACGCGCACTGCGAACACCGGCGCTTCGAATTCACGGCGGATTGATTCCTCATGTTTTTTTTTTCTTTCTGCTCTAGACTTTGTCTTCTTAACATGCCGGTCAATGAGGTCGAATCAAGGGTACAACTGTGTACCTTTCGTTGTAACCATTAGCTTCCTCATGTCAATTAACAGCAGTTTTGCATGAAATGCGCTGAACACAGCAGCATAGATGATAATTTTTACCGCGATGCCTTAAATGTCCCACTCCCCCGAAAACCCTTGGTCAGCATGGGCGTTGTGAGGAAAAAATCATGTGGTAGCGAAAATCGAGGTGGCCGGTCAGGTGACGTCATGACATCACATGACATGACCGAGTAACTCGTACACGTAGAAACCTGCGCTTATTTTTAACCACACTTCAGCTCTTCCATTAGTGCTCAATGAGTCAGTACCTACCGGAGATAAGTCACATCAAAATCGGACATGATGCACAGCAACTGCCAGTACTCATTGACGTGAAGAGGCATATATATCCCGCTGTTTGTGAGATTAACCCGCCTCGACGATATCATTTACGTACGATTTAATGCAAAAGTTTTAGAGTCCACGTAGTGCGAAAAGGTTGCCGCCATCGTGTGACTTGAAATTTCTTGAATGGTTGAAAATAATTTAAAGCGTAGTTTACCTTTGCTGAGCAGGGATATTGATGCAAAAACTAACACTCGTTTAGCAACGCTTTTCTTCGTTCAGCTTTGCTTTGCTACTTCTTGCCACGTTTACCTAAGCTTTGATTCGTTCGACGTTTTAAAGTTACCTTTATCCACTCTATAATTAACTTGCTGCACTTCGTTAAACATCTTCCTCCGCTACGCATCCTCTGCAAGTCAACAGGTCGCGGAATATGCAGACATGGTAGAAAAGAGTATAAATAGACTGTCTGTACGTGCTAAACACTAACACAAAATCATTCGGAGGTTTTAGAATAGCACTCTGGCGACAATACGCTGTTTTACATCCGCACTTCGAGCTCAGCGTATGCAAACGCGGCCGCAGAGAAAACATCAGCCTGATAGTGCCATCTGAGTCTTAAGCTGAAACGAATTTAGTCCGCGGAACAAATTCCTTTTCTAGGCTCAGAAGAGGCGTAATCATAACGCAGAATAATTAAGAAATAGTAGACATTTTGCGCTCATGAATGCTGCTGCAGGTGATGTGAGGTCAGACGAAAGCCCGATGCGTCGCGTATAGCCAATGAACGCAGCGAAAAACCAAATAAGAACAATGAGTTCACTTCGAAGGAAAACTACGTGCTTAGAAGTGCACCGCCGTGTTGTTCCGCCATATTATCGTACGTAGAATTGCGAAAGCTAAACTTGAGAAATAGCGTGAGTTAAGCGAGTACACGTTATAAGGCCCGATTTTAAATGGCATTTGCGAATGCGCAATTCAAAATATGTTATTCTATATGCTCAGATGGCCATTGTATAATGGAATATATTCCGCAGCGTCAGAATGAGTCTCTGCACTCATCGCAGCTTTGGTAGTGCTGCAAGGAACGGTTAATGGGATGAAGTAATAGCAGCAGGAGCAGTAGAGCGCAGACGGAGGGAGTGTTTAGGCGGGGAATCGAAGCGCACTTTATATACAACCGCACCACGGGATGTTCACGTTGCTCACGCATTCACAAGTATTCTTATGTAAGCTTAATAATTAAGGCTTTTTTTTTATATCATGTTCGCGGTGGAATGCCCAAAGCAAAATGAACGGCGAGATTAGAATTTAACGCCAGTAACCACAGGATTGTTTTATTTGGAAGGTGGAGGCCTAATTAAGGTATTTTGTGCAACTTTGTCAAAGGGGATGCGTACGATAAAGATGACAGCATCCGATGCGCTGCGTGAAAGAGTAGTCAGCTTAGCACGTCAATAAATCAGCTACCACTATGGTTCTGTTCTCTTTCGCGGTGGCCAGAGAAGCTATCTCCTTGCCGGGGCCTAGGTTCGAAGCTAACCAGTGGCGAGCTTACGATTGGTCGAAAAGGGCTTCAGATATATATCCACCCCAGCGAAACCCAAGAGTGCAGATAAGTATGATTATTCATTAAAATGCTACGTGATCGCATGACTCCACGCGCCTGGCTGTCAGATCAGCGCCAGCCATGTACCGCGACTTTGTAATGACGTCTACCTCTCGGCCAGTTGAGCGAATTCGTAGCCTTGTGGACCGAGAGTCTCGCAGCTGACAGTTGGGAGGTCATACGAAAAAGTCGAGCAGGGCTGTGACGCCATCCACGGGGTCGCAACCTCAGCCAAACATATGAAAGTGCCTCAGAAGAAAGCAAAGTACTCTCGTTGAAACGGAAAGGGGTCAAGCGGAATCGAATCATTGCTCTTTGAGAACGCCAACCGGGCGCTCCATTTTGACGCCACGGAGGTGAGTTCTTTAATGATATAGTAAGTAGACCTTATATGAACGTCTTATACAGCAAAGTAGATAAACACAATTCACATATAGTACGTTACAGCGATACCTTTTAAGGCCCTTTCTAGGCTCACGGAACGAAATCCCGTGAGCGAGTGTTGTGCGTGAAATCTGTACGTCGGATCTGTACGCTGATGTGTCACTTGTTAATAACGGATGTATAGAAAAATGAAAATCTTATCCTCATAATACGCATTTCCATGATACGCTATAAATAAATAAAAGAAAGTCGAACTTCCATTCCTCGGGTTCCATGCCGAGCGCTTTAGCCAATTGACCCGGACCCGAGGATCGCGGAATACGCGTAATAATTCTCCTTGTCTACCGTGAGGACGTTAGCAGCGATGACAATGACGCGGCAATTAGTGATAATGACAATAATGACACTAGCCATGATGATGGTGCATTTAGTTGATAATGATAATGAAAGCATGCGTGACACACCGTGCGTGCGTAGCAGCAACGCTCAGTTTTCGCATTTCTGCAATGTAGATTCCATAGTGCTCTCGGACTATGCTATGAGTGGTAAAGACTACAATGACTAGGCATGGCTCAGCATAGCTACGGAACAACCAGTATGACAAACGACTACTTGTAGTGGCCTTAACTGACTGGAAATGAGTAAATATGTTTAGCTATCAGTGGTAAAGACTACAATGACTAGGCATGACTCATCATGACTTCAAAACGACCAATATGTCCAAGCGACAACTTCAATGACCGCAGTTGACTGGAAACTTTTGGAAAGAGGCAAACAATGAGAGGCAAATGATAGGAGAGGAAAGCTAGGCTTTCCCGGTTCTCCACTTAAGGAGCATCTCACAGACCCTCTATTTGTTTTTAATTAAGAACACTTATCAGCACCGTTATGCAGCATCAGCAATGATATTTCCTGCTTACACTACTGAGTATCCCTTCTGCTTAGACTTCGGCTTAGTGTGTAACAGATTAACACTCCTAATCATGCGCGAGTGAAAATGAGAAACAAACTAAAACATTGCCACAACAATTATTTCGATCCAGCAGTGCTCTTTAATAGATATTATCGCGGACAGTGAAGTAAATCGAATAGTTAAGGTGGCCTCTATGATTCAAGGCCACAAAGTTGCGGTCTCGTTCTCTACGAAACCAAGCATAGGCATTGCTGACTTTGTGAGCGACAAAAGGACGAGCATGCCTCTGACGGGTGGTAGTTCGCTGATTGGTCGGCGGGTTGTGTTACGTCATGCGACTACGTATCATGGTCGAGTTGGCGGTAGGTACCCGATCGGGCAGCTCTTTTGATATCGGACGTGCGATAAATTGTTTGCAAAGCCCCCGGGAGGGAGCAGCGAGACGGGTCCCAGGTGCGCCGCTACACTGCGCGCTGTCTCGCTGACATGTATCCGGCCGCTCAGTTCCGTTCTCGGCGGAGCTCTAATTCAAAATGACTCTCCTGCAATGGCGACTAGAATGGCGTTTGCGAGATTATAACGGCTGGTATGGATGTAATAAGTGCCAAATACTTATCCGTAGTTTCAGAGCCTAGCTGAATCGTCTAACATAGTCTAACGTTTGCATGTCCGCAAAACTGGACTCGCGACGAGGCAGCGGCACCCGCTCAGTCTCACCTGGACAAGCACACTGGCATCCGAGACAGCAGGCCGTCCTACCGATATTTCGGAGGCAACATGCAAATATCGCGTCAGATATGCTTTCGCTCGTTATAACCAGGTTTGAGTTGCGTTAAACTGCGAGATTTCTTTACTATAATATTCAAATTCATCAACACATGCGTGAACACTTGCTCCGCTGCCGGTGGATTTGCGGGATATATATCGTATTTTCGCGATTATAACAGCCCCCCCCCCCCCCCCCCCCCCTTCGAACTTCGCAAAAACTGCTTGGAAAAATGTTTGGTTTGGTTTAGTTTGGTTTATGGGGTTTTAATATCCAAAAGCGACTCAGGCTGTGAGAGACGCCGTAGTCGAGGGCTCCGGAAATTTCGACTACCCTGGATTCTTTAACGTGCACTGAGATCGCACAGGCACACGGGCGCCTTGCTTTTCACCTCCATCGAAAAGCGGTCGCCGCAGATGGGATTCAATCCGGCATCCTTGGGAACAGTAGTCGGGCACCCTAACCACTGCGCCAAAGCGGCGGGGCGGAAAAAAGTTGGCATGTGAGTCCTTAGCACCTCTTCTTTGCGAGGAAAAGCGCCTGGACAAAGCTCCAAGCGCACTTACTGACTCACACGAGCCGAAGCCGTTGGAGACCCAAGGTGGTGGGCTGTCCGCGGCGCCATCTCCACTTCTTGTAACTCAAAAAACATAGCGCAGGAACAAAAGACGGATACGACGATGAGACAGGACTTGTCTCGTCGTCGTCCTCGTCTTTTGTTAATGTGCTATGTTTTTTTTAGTTACGGTGCCAAACCAACACGCCCATTCATATTCACTTCTCAAGTTCACCTCTTGGGTTGCTTCGTTTCAACAGTGCACAACAGCAAGCAGCGTAAGACGAAAGAAGTTAGCCGAAAGCGACCCCGATTATTCTATCCGCGTTGTGCGCGTGGACCTGGAATCGGCGGTCATATAAATTGGCGAAATAATGTTGAAAATGTGTGTGCGGCGGCACATCAATCATTCATTCAATCAATCAATCAATCAATCAATCAATCAATCAATCAATCAATCAATCAATCAATCAATCAATCAATCAATCAATCAATCAATCTGTGAATGTATTTTCTCATACAATGTGCAGCGAAAAGGGTGACAGGAGAAAAAGCTGCTTTTATTGCAGCCATAGAAAACATTTTCCTGAGAGCAAAGTAGGGGAGAGCAAGAAAAGACGTGAAACTTTTAGAGTGCAAATCGCTCATAACCCCTTCGCTTGAATATAATTCTGTAGTATATATGGTCATCCTCATCAGAAAATTCTTTCAACTGAATAAAAGAGGTTCAGAGACGTGCGGCGATATTTTTTGTTCAATGTTAAATTCATGCAGACTAGAGACATTATAAAAAGGACGTACAAAGCAGAGGTTGAAAATACTCTACCAAATCATCCACGAAGAAATAAACAAATAAAAAACTATACCCGTG